>NW_027526422.1:138206290-138817540 GCF_048455015.1 Haemaphysalis longicornis | reverse complement strand
GCTTGCGACGTCCCACTAGTAAATAATGGCGAAGCAGCTTCTCCCCTTTTCTATTGCATGGAAAACGGAAAGCTGAAGATCACCACGGCAAAAGCGCAGAAACTTTAAAGCAGGGAGGAGATATTTTACTAGAAAATCTTGCTGAACCTTTTCGAGAATGCTAAAAACTATAAAACAGCGGAGAGCCTGGAAAAACACCAACGTTGTTCTAAACAACAAGAAGGGAGATGCCAAAGACATTAGAGATTACAGACGCGTCCGCCTGCTCTCAATTTTACACAGGCTGTTCAGCAAAGTAATCCCCTTCGGTGGCAGTCTAGATTCCCAACAATCCAGAGGGCTGGCTAGGTTAGGAAATGATACTCAACCACGAATCACGCCTGTGTCGTCAATAGAGTAAGCGAACAATTAGCAAAGTACACGAGCCCTTTTACATATCAGTTATATTTTATGAAATACCTTTTGTTTTGTTTCAGTTCGCACCCGAGCAGTGCTGGAAGCATTCGAAGAGCTGGGAATAGAGGACACTTACATAAGACTCTAAGAGGACATATATAAAAGATGTACGGGGAAGATTATTTTCACAAGCTAAGCGACAAATTTTCTATCCGAACGGACGTACGATAGGCGTACTGTCTCGTCTCTACTATTTGCACCACAACTGGAGCAGTATTCTGGTAGCTTGACTGGTAAAACACAGTATTATAAATAAACGGAGAATACTTGAGCCTTTGAGGTTTGCAGATGACAGTCTTGCTAAGGGAATCTGGAGAACACTTGCAAAAAATGCTTCGAAACTCAAATTAAAAAGGAAAGCCATCGGGCTTAAAATTATTATGAATCATTAATAAGTAAATAATTGTAAACACGCAGAAAGCGCCCCCTTCAGCTAAGGTAACGAAACGCTAGGTCAATTAGAATATTTTACCAATCGTTTTACCTATCTCGGTCAGGTTGTCACCGCTGATCCGAATCACGGCAGACAAATCCGGCGCAGAAAAGGTATGGGCTGGGTTGCACTCCGCAAACTTTGCCACATAAAGCAAATTAAGCTACCTCTCTCATGGGAAAAAAATATACAACCAATGCATCCTGCCGGTGATTGGACATGCAGAGAATATTGAGCACCTTACTAAACAAATGGAAAGGAAAGTAAGGTCGGCTAAACGGATCATGGAACGAAAAATGATGGGAGCAACATTTAGGTATAGGAAAAGAGAATCCTTCATCAGGGAACAAACTCGAGTACATGATTTCCGAGCTCAACTAAATAAGAAGAAGTGGTGTCGAGGTGGCCATGCAGTCAGACAAAACGGCAATCTGTCGGTCACCAATCCACCATGGCAACAGAGTGGACATCTAGAGATAGGTTTAAAAGATCATCATCATCATCATCATAATCACCAGCCTATCTACGCCCACTGCAGGGCAAAGGCCTCTCCCATTATTCTCCAATTACCTCGGTCCTGTGCCAACTGTGGGGCTGGTGATTTTTTTTTCATGAATGCTGTCGCAATATCAGAGGCTACACAGTCAGTCACAAAACTAGAATTAGTGTAGACATGCAAATTGTAAGTGAACCAGATGGTAGTTCTTTCTCATCATCATCATCATCATCATCATCATCATCATCATCATCATCATCATCATCATCACCAGCCTATCTACGCCCACTGCAGGGCAAAGGCCTCTCCCATTATTCTCCAATTACCTCGGTCCTGTGCCAACTGTGACCAATTTATCCCCGCAAACTTCTTTATCTCATCTGCCCATCTAACTTTCTGCCGCCCCCTGCAACGCTTGCCTTCTCTAGGGATCTACTCTGTTACCCTTAATGACCAGCGGTTATCTTGCCTTCGCATTACATGTCCTGCCCACGTTCATTTCTTCTTCTTAATTTCTACTAATATGTCTTTAACACCAGTTTGCTCCCTGAACCACTCCGCTCTCTTCCTGTCCCTTAATGTTACACCTATCATTTTCCGCTCCATTGCCCGCTGAGTCGTTCTCAATTTAAGTTGAGCCCTCTTAGTGAGCCTCCAAGTTTCTGCTCCGTAGGTGAGTACCGGTAAGATGCAGCTGTCACACACTTTCTTCTTCAGCGACAATGGTAGGCTGCTATTCATTATCTGAGAATGTCTGCCATATGCACCCCACCCCATTCTGATCCTTCTAATTATCTCTGCTTCATGGTTTGGATCTGGGGTCACAACTTGGCCTAAGTAGATATATTCGCTTACCACTTCCACTGCCTCGCCACCTATGTCAAACCGCTGTGCTGTCCCGAGGTTATTGATCATTGCTTTAGTTTTCTGCATATTAATTTTCAGTCCCACGGTTCTACTCTGTTCGCCCAGTGCGGAAAGCATGCTTTGCAATTCGTCCCCTGAGTTACTTAGCAAGGCAACGTCATCAGCAAATCTGAGGTTACTGAGGTATTCTCCATTAACCCTTACTCCCACCTGTTCCCAATCCAACGTTCTGAATACTTCTTGTAAGCATGCTGTGAATAACATTGGAGAGATTGTATCTCCTTGTCTGACACCCTTTCTTATAGGTATTTTACTGCTCTCCCTATGGAGGATGATCGTAGCTGTAGACCCATTGTAGATATCCTCTAGTATTCTTACATAATCCTCATCTACCCCCTGGTTCCGTAATGCCTGAATGACTGCTAGGGCTTCGACCGAGTCAAATGCTTTCTCATAATCTATGAAGGCTATATATGGGGGTTCAGTATACTCAGCGCACTTCTCTATCACCTGATTGATCGTGTGAGTATCGTCCATTGTTGAATAACCTTTACGGAACCGTGCTTGTTCTTTAGGTTGACTGAAATGTAAGGTTGCAGAAATTCGGTTAGCGATTACCTTGGTAAATACCCTGTAGACGACTGACAGTAAGCTGATCGGCCTGTAATTTTTCAAGTCCTTCCTGTCGCCTTTCTTATGAATTAGGATGATGTTCGCGTTCTTCCGTGATTCCGGTACCATTGCGGTCATTAGGCATTGCGTATACAGGTTTGCCAGTTCTTCAGGGACCATTTCTCCGCCATCCTTCAAGAGGTCTGCTGTTATCTGATCCTCACCAGGTGCTTTGTCCCCTTTCATTTCTTTCAAAGCCTTCCTTACTTCTTCGGTCGTTACTGGTGGGATGTCTATCTCCTCTGAACTACTGTCTCGTTCGGCATTATCCTGTATGTCCTGGCTACTGTACAGATCCCTTTAGAACTCCTCAGCCACTGTGACTATTTTATCCCTATTTGTGATGATATTGCCTTGCTTATCCTTAAGTGCATACATCTGATTTTTCCCCACGCCAAGACGCCTCTTCACTGCTTTCAGGCTACCTCCTTTCTTTACAGCATATTCGATGCTCTCCATATTTTACTTCCGTATTTCAGCTGTCTTACGCCCATTGATTAGCTTGGAGAGCTTCGCTAGTTCTATTCTGTCCGCTGCGGTGGAGATTCTCATGGTTTGCCGTTTCCTGATTAGATCTTTCGTCTCCTGTGAAAGTTTACCAGTATCCTGTCTAGCCATAGTGCCCCCGACTTCTACTGCACACTCCGTAATAATGCGTGTAAGGTTGTCGCTGGCTTCCTGCGTCGTAAACTCGGCTTCCTCGTTAAGAGCGGAATATCGGTTCTGCAGCGCGATCCTGAATTCTTCTACTTTACGTCTTACTGTTGGCTCATTTATCGGCTTCTTTCGTACTAGCTTGTTGCGGTTCCTCCTCACATCTAGCCTAATTCGGGATCTTACCATACGGGGGTCACTACACCTTACCCTTCCGAGCACTTCCACATCCTGCACGACGCCAGGGTTATCGCATAATATGAAGTCTGTTTCATTTTTGTGCTCCCCATTCGGGCTTCTCCAGGTCCACTTCCGACTGTCCCGTTTACAGAAGAAGGTGTTCATTATGCGTAGGTTATTCCGTTCTGCAAACTCAACTAGTAGGTCCCCCTGCTATTTCTACAGCCCAGACCTTAGTTCCCAACTGCCTTGTCTCCAGCCTGATTCTTGCCTACTTTAGCATTGAAGATGAAGTCCCCCATAACTACGGTATACTGTGTTTTTACTTTAGCCATTGCCGATTCCACATCTTCATAGAAGCGTTCCACTACTTTGTCGTCGTGGCTGGATGTGGGCGCGTAGCCCTGCACCACCTTGAGCTTGTACCTCTTATTTAGCCTAATTACACGTCGTTTAAAAGATGTACGTCGTTTAAAAGATGGGGAGGGTTAATTCGCTAGAAGGAAGCTGTAAGGCAAGTGTAGAACAAAGAAGGAACTCGAGAAGCGCAGGACAGGAGCGGCGGTAGGTAAACGGGAGGTAGGTAAATAGGTCTTTGTCCTGCAGTGGACATAAGTGGCCCGTTTATGATGGTTGTAAGTGTGTCTGAGTTTGATTATGTAACCTCAAATGTATATTAGCAGCAGTTTTTTAGTTGGGGTTCTTTTTCTTTTCATTGAGAATTTTGTGCCTTGTTTTTATTTTATGTTTTGCTTAGGACTTCAAAATTTCGTCTCATAACTATGCTTTCTGTACGCGAAAAGTAATTCTAATTAATTCTTTCCTTTTTATACAATCGTGCTTGCTTGGTTGCATTCTACGCGGTGTCACCCATCATAGCGAAGCAATAAGAATTGTGATAGCTGGAATTTTCCCACCCCATGTCTCAAAAGTACACCAACAGTATATAAATAAACGCGGTACTATAGCCGCCAAAGAAAACCATAGGACCATTTGTTTGGCTGTCATAACATTGAGAATATTTATTTTTATTTTTATAAAAGATGGGAACCAAAAACATAGGTCATGGTTTGGTTGAAGTTTGCGTTTAAAGTACTCTTGGCACAAACTACGGACTTAATTACTTCACCATCCTGTATTTTCCAGCACCTTATATGGTTTACGCGTTACGATTGTCTAGCCTACGCTTGACTGTAGGAGGTAGCACCCCTGCTTGGAGTATAAGTGAAAGCGATTTTTAACTCCTCGCCCCCCCCCCTTGCATTCGGCCGCGGCTAAAACATCCATAGACTGTGTGGTGGTAAATCATTTTGTTGTACTCTAGGCATGAATGCTGCCATAAACAGGTCGCTCGATGTGTACCGATTGTCTCGTTATCAAAAAGGAGGGACTCGTAATTACGCACAAGAGACATTCCGCCCTCTAATGAGCTAAGTAATGCTTAGTGGAAGTAGTTTGGCTGTTGGAAATGTGTTGTAATTATAATCCAAGCAATAAGAGAAACACATGCCTGGGGAAAGTGAAATGTCTCAATTATTCTATCGCACATCTGGTTTGCGCCAACGGTGCCCTCACAGCGGTTTTCTTAAGGTGAATTTTCTTATCCTGATTACTTTATCGCAATATGCGACAAATCCTTATAGTTAGGTGCCGGCGACGCTCTCAGAATGTCGAAAAACAGTTTGTGAGGAAGACAACCTTTACAATTCCTATTTTTACGACCCATTACCTAGGGTAAGCGAGTATGCATTCTTTCACGTAACTTCCTGACACATATGTTTCCGGACGCCCAGGAGACGGCCTTGCGTGTCAGACCCTCACTGATGGTCAAAACCATCCGGACATTCACTTTTATTCAGTTGCGTTTAATATTATACTAAACATAATTCAAATGTTATAGGAAAGGGTTACTCTCTCAGTGTTTTTATTTTTACCCACGGAACAAAACTCGTTTTCTTTCAGAGGGTCCACTTCGCTATGTATGACCATTTAAAGCCCATTTCCAGAACTTTCGGGACTACCTTAAAGGAATTGTACGAAGCTTTGGAAAACACGAGACTCTTTAATTGCAATTATACGGCAAGCAAGTCCTCAAGCAAGATGTGTCCCTTCATCAAACCCAAAGTGCTTTCCTTTTTGTGTTTTATTCGGTGCTATTTCATCTTGTCCTCTTTTTATTTTATTGGGTAATATTCTATCTCGTATATTTATGATTATAATCAATTATACGGCAAGAATATTACGCCTTGTCTTTTAATTTATAATGATTATGTCTTTTTATTGTGTGCATATGTGCACAATTCCCACAAACTTAATCATATGTTTTACTGTCTGGGTTACTGCCCCTTCGTATGTAACCCATACTGCGAGATACCCTCTTTGGGTATTATGAGTCAATAATTAAAATAAATAAATGAATTAACTACGGAGCTCTGGTAACCATAGCATAGGACACAATTTTATTCTAAATTTCGACGAGAACCCATCCGAATATAGCATTGCACCGCGTGGACGCGAAAAGCTCCTGCATTTGGTGAGCCGACAATTGTAAACTACATTATCGGGTCTCGATGTGCCCCATATTCGGTGGACACGACAGATTCGCTTAGCCGACCCACAACCTCTGCCACTACAGAATCTTGCCACTAATTGAACACTTTTTTTAGTGCATGGGTTGCTGCCAGGGTTGCATAGGGAATGGCTACGTAAATCGATCAACCGTTCCTTCCCGAACAGCCCCAATCAGAAGGAATCTTACTCAGCCTCTGGATATCTCAATCAAACCTTAGGAACGCCTCTTACCAAGATTGGGTGCGCCCCGCACATTTTAATGCGCAACATTCTTTGCCGACTACCCCCGAGCAAGGACCGGTTAACGCTCAGCATTTCCATGAAGTTGGAATTTCGGAAAAGTTCCGCCTTTATATATTGCAGTAGCGTAAATAGAGACAATTCATCGGACAGAATTTTGAAAAACCAAAGAATAAAAATCAAGGAAAAAATCGAGAATGGCAAGCCAAGTAACGTGTTCATTTTTACAAAAATGGAGATTTCGCGGCAGTTCTACCTCTCATTGTTTTAATAGCGATAACGGAGAGAAGTGGTCAGATAGATTTTTGAAATACCGAAAAATAGGAAAACTTGAAAAAAACAGCGAGAATTGCGACCACTGTTATGCCCTGCATTTGCGCAAAGACGAAGATATTGCAGAATTTCCACCTTTATTTCTTAGAATAGTGTAAATGAAGGTAATTTGTCACATAAAAATTTGAAAAACAAGAGCAAGAAATAAGAGTAATGGAAAAAAACGATAAATATTCGGAACCGTGTAATGTCCTGCACTGCTGCAAAATTGCATATTTCGCGGAAGCTCAAGCTGTAACCCCCATAATAGCGTAAATGGGGATAATAGGTCGCACACATCGTCGAGAAACCAAACAAAACTAGAAAAAAATAACGAAAAACACGAAACGTGAACCCCCTGGATTTCCACAAAAACGCAGATTTCGCCGAAGATCCACCTCTCATCGGTTTAATAGGTTTAATTAAGACATTTGGTGGGACAGAAGTTTCAAAAACTAAAAAATAAGAAAAACAAGTAATGGGACAATGGCAAATCTTTGAAAAGTCTCTCATTCCCACAAAAATGCAGATTTACCTAAGTAAAACTTTTATACGTTGTAACAGCTTATTGGAGATAAAATTTAAAAAAATATAGTGAAAAAGATAAAAATAACGAGAATGTGGAAGCGTGTAACCCAATCCATTTATTCAAAAATGCAAATTTGGCGGAAGTAACGCCTGTAATTGTTATATTAGCGTGAACTGAGGTATTTATTCACAACAAATTTAGAAAAACCGAAAGTGGCTGTAAAAGGCTCACACTCTAGACAGCGGCATCATAATGCTAGGTGTTAGAATACAGTTGTCAATATATGCAGATTTTTTTACCAGCTCTTTATTCGTGTCCTGTAGATTTTACGTCGTGAGTAATGAATTCAACAAGTGATGATACTGATCTGGCGTCGTATTAATAATAATACAATTCGGGTGGTGGAAGTTGCATACCGCTAAACATGATATATAGTTCCAGGCGTACAAAAACGTTGTCAAACCACACTTGCTTTTTGCCGCTACTTAAATCAAGAAATACTGAAATAGAAAAACTCCGCTCCAAGTTCTTGCTGTTTTTAAATGTTTTTGTGACACCATGCAAACTCCCCTCGAATAACCATATCCTTGGCCACAAGGTAGATGCGCCTGTAGTGATATCCCCGCCTAATGATGCGAGGTCGAACTCAATCTAGAAGGCTGTTTACTTCAGAAAGAAAGAGGTTGCGATTTTGTGTACGTCGTACAAATTGTTGCTCACTGTAACCATAAGCTATATTTGCGAAAAATGCCGTTAGAATTTCGCAAGGAAGCGGCAATGACTGCACCATATTTTTCTTTGTCTGCCTCGTAGTTTCATCATTTAAAACTCTTACAACGAAAAACGCAGTAACTTTTATACATTCTTAGGCCAGCCGTACAGTGGAACCTCGTTATAACATAGTAGTATCGGGACAGCAAATTAGTTCGTTATATGCGATATTCGTTACAACAGTAGAGGTAAAAATCGGCACTAACAAACCGAAAATCTGTATCGCTCAACAATACTTGGCACAAAAATTCATTTTTAGACCTCGAATCTACTTTAAACAAAGTAACCCTTACCTTTCTCCTTCTTGCATTTAAACCTTCATGAACCGATACATGAGTACGTGAAATTACAACAGAGCAACGTTCACGTGAGAAAACAGGCCTCCGTCATTATTTATTTTATGAATGATGTGATGTTCGTGTGGTGGCTCCTCACAGCACTGAGAAGGATGAAAAGTTCCCAGTGCCCACAAACAAAAGTGCCTTTGTACTTCTGCAGTTTCCGATGACGGATTTTTTTAAGTAGCTTCTGAGACGCCTGGTCAACCATTTCTTCATTATGTCCGATATCGCGCGCAACTCTCACGGTTTCAGTTTTTTTATAATAAAACAGGTGTCATATGTCGTTCGCTATAGCTGATCATTCCATATATCAGTATTCGTTATAAGGAGGTAAACGGTACTGATGGTAGGTTTAGAAATTGGTCCGGGAAATTAACACCACCTTATATGGTGCTGCTACAATGATCGCTTGTTATTTACAGCGATGGCGAAAACCAACGTACTCTGACATAACAGGGGTATCTGTAGACGTGTAAACTTGCAAAATCATAATACTTCTTTCGCTCCAAACGTTTCTACTGTGCTTCATTGAAGACATATAGGTTTATCTTGCACCGCCAGGCGCACGATGCTAAATTTCGTGCTCTTCTATGCACAGGTATTCCTGGGACTGGGTTTGCGCGGCGATGCCTCGCTTCCGGCGCCTTTGGGGCACACTGCATCCGTGACATCGACAGCATCGTATCAAGTTGGCCTGGCCCCTACTACAGCCATATCGCTTCCCCGGTTTGACTCGGCGAAGCGTCACGTGGTGCATATCGATAGAAGTTTCGGCAGCCCAGCAATCCCCGCGACCTACGAGGAGCAGCATAAATTGGGGCAACGCCTACGTCCAAGCTTCAGTGGGCTCGGTGGCACTGCCAGGCGCACGATGCTAAATTTCGTGCTCTTCTATGCACAGGTTGGTGAAAAAAATCGTTTCACGAAGTGTTTCAGAACTAGCTGTGCATGCCTTGTGGTGTTGCCGAGCCCCGGCTATTTGTGGTCATGTTGTATGGATGCGTCTTGTATAGTTACCTTATTGCTAATTCTGAGCGGCGACGTAGAGGAAAACCCAGGTCCCGATTCTGATGTAGAGGGTAATCTTGGTCCCGATTCTCATGTTTTGCAGAAGATTTTAAATGCCGTCACAGAAATTAAGGCTTCCCAATCTGAACTTCAAAACGGAATGCAAGGAGTCCAAACACGCTTGTCTCTCATTGAGAATACACTGGCATCACTCAACGACTGTAAGGAAAAAGTTGAAAAGTGTGAAGCAACTGTTAATGCGGTTCAAAAGCAAGTCGCACAGTTATAAAGTAAAATGGACGACTTGGAAAACAGAAGCCGCCGGAACAATATCGGAATATACGGCATACCAGAAAATGACGATGAAGGCCCCGCGTCTTTGAGGAAATATGTCGAGAACAAAATCTTCAGCCATCTGCTGAAAGTTAAAGTGAAGACCGTGGAGCGCGTTCATCGTGTTGGCAAAAGAATCGCTAATCGGGATCGTCCCGTCTTATTGCGTTTTTATGACTTTGCTGAAAAGATGGCAATACTGCGCAACTGTTCAAAGTTGAAAGGCACGAACATGTCG
This sequence comes from Haemaphysalis longicornis, assembly GCF_048455015.1. Taxonomy (NCBI): domain Eukaryota; kingdom Metazoa; phylum Arthropoda; class Arachnida; order Ixodida; family Ixodidae; genus Haemaphysalis; species Haemaphysalis longicornis. Next base: position 138,807,439 of record NW_027526422.1, on the reverse strand, counting down.
GTGTCCGAAGATTTTTCATTTGCAGTCCGTGAAACACGCAGGAAATTATGGGAGCCCTCAAAACCTAACCGAGACAGCGGCGATAAGGTTGTGCTTCTTTTCGATAAACTGAAAATAAACGACACGCTGTACGTTTGGGATAGCCAAGTTGGAAAAAGGATACCTCTGCAGCCGGCGCGTTCTGAAACTGCTTGCCACGAAGGCAGTAGTTCAAGTACATGAAGCCAAGCAAGTACGCCGTCGTTTTCTTTGTTATGTTTCAATGCCAGAAGTATAGTGAACAAAACGGATAAACTAGAGGAGATTTTACTGGCTTTCGCGCCTGATATTTTATTGATTACCGAGACGTGGCTTCATGCCAGTATCCATGATTCAGAAATAATTCCAGATGGCTATAGCCTACTTCGCAAAGACCGTGATAGCCGCGGAGGCGGAGTGGCTATCGCTCTAAAAGATGGCCTAGCGTTCCAGGAAGAATATGGTATACCGAACCATGAGAGTCTGTGGTGCACTGTCACATTTCAAACCACGCCTCTACTAATAGGTGGAGTATACAGACGACCTGGGGCACCTGAATCTTACCTTACGGAATTGCACAACTATCTTCTCGAGAAAATGCATGATCGGACGAAGCTAGTACTTGTTAGCGACTTCAACTTGGCAGGAATAGATTGGGATAACCTAACCGTCAGCAATAGAGAGGCAAATAGCTGCGAGCAACTTCTAGATACCATGCTAAGTTTCTCATTATCGCAATGCGTAACGCAACCGACACGCATTCAAGGGCTTCCTTCCAACATCTTAGATCTTGCTTAATTTCTAGCTCAATAAATGCTCAAGTTACGGTGGAAGATGGAATCTCTGACCATAAACTGGTTCTAATTGAATTTCCCAATCTTAGCCCGGTAAAAAGTGGCAATGAAAATTCACATGTATTTATTAAAGACTATTCCAGAGCGGCCGATGAAAGCATTATTGATTACCTAGAAATGAAGTTAGACGATTTTTACGCTGAACCTCCCGATGATGTTGACAACTTGTGGTTAAAATTTAAGGCAGCAATTTTTCACTGTGAAGAAACCTACATTCCTACGAAACGTAAGAGGACAAAACGAAGGACTCCTTGGATAACGCGAGAAATAATTCATATGAAACCGAAGCTGAAAAGAATGCGGAAGCGTGAATGCGATCCAGATGTAATAAGCCAGTTTTACCAAGAATTTAAAAGCCTGTTGCGCCAAGCGAAGAACAATTTTTTTTCACACACCCTAACCGATTTTATGACGGCACAACCGAGAAAATTTTGGCGTTACCTTGCTAAGCCGGACAGTCCAATCCGTAAGATGGAAATCAACGGCACTGTCACTGAAAATACGCATGCAATAGTTAACTCGTTCAATTCCTTTTTCCAATCGGTATTCACCCAAGCATGCCCAGTCCAAGGGCCGCTTGTTGAACGTGACTCTGCCATGCCGGAAATCGAGATAACCGAACAAGGTATCTTGAACCTGCTTTTACAACTTGATGCTAAGAAATCGCCGGGTCCAGATAAAATCCCAAATGCGTTTCTTAGGCGTTATGCAGAACAACTTGCTCCTTTTTGCTTAAAATATTTATACTTTCACTGAAAACTGGTGCACTTCCGAGAGACTGGCTACGCGCAAGAATAATTCCGATCCATAAAAGTGGTAACAGATTTCTGGTGGACACGTACCGACCCATATCGCTAACGACCTACTGTTGTAAATTAACGGAGCATATCCTCAACAAAGCCATTATAAACTACTTAGAGTCTAACAATATGCTGTACCCGAAGCAATACGGATTCCGTAGGGGTCTGTCCACGGTAACGCAACTTGCAGAAATAACGCATGACTTCGCTGGCATAATTGATCCAAACTTCATGCTGACGCAATATTCATAGACTTTGCGAAAGCTTTCGATCGTGTGCCTCATTCCAAATTAATATCCAAGCTTGAATAATTTGGAATTAATAGTAAAGTAATTGCATGGATCTCGGCTTACTTAACCAATCGCTCCCAGTATGTAACTTTAAACAACATAGATTCTGACTGCCTCAGTGTTTTGTCCGGTGTACCTCAGGGGTCTGTTTTGGGGCCAACATTATTTCTTATCTACGTTAACGACATCTCTTCTTGTGCGGAACCGGGTGTAACATTGCGACTTTTCACAGATGACTGCGTCATTTACAGTACAATACGCAGTATTGATGACCAATTAAAGCTACATTCTTCTTTACGAAGCATTTCCCAATGGTGCGAGATGTGGGGAATGGAAATAAATGTGTCTAAAACCGCGTTCATAAGCCTAACCAAGAAAAAACGCCCTTTGTCTTTCGTGTACAGCCCTAATGGTTTTAATATTAGTAAAGTTGACAAGGTAAAATATCTGGGAGTCACATTTTCGCAAGACTTAAAGTGGGAACAGCACATTACCAATACATGCGCCAAGGCATATAAACAATTAGGATTTCTGCGTAGAAAATTGGGCAAAGCACCTTCAGCAGTTAAACTAACCGCCTACAAAACCCTAGTCAGGCCTATTCTAGAATACGGAAGTATAGTGTGGGACCCTCATCAAAACTACCTTCGCGACAAACTTGAAAGACTGCAGAACAGGGCCCTGAGGTTTATCTATTCAAAATACTCTTGGCGCGACAGTGCAACGGACATGCGCAATCAAGCGCACATAGCAACTCTGTCTTGCCGGCGTCACGTTGCTTCCATGAAGTTTTTTTATCTCCTTTTCACGGTCACCTTAAAATCTGTAAAGACGACTATATTCATCCGCCTGGCCGCCGTTCTAGTAGGACGAACCACGATAAATGCATACGTCCCTTCAGTGCGCATAGCAATGTATTGAAATATTCCTTTTTCCCTCGCGCTGTGAACGCTTGGAAGGCGCTACCAAGTGAAGCTGTTAATATTACAAATATTGACCAATTTTGTTCATTTGTGGAGCAGGTAACAGAGCCTGAATAGTTATTTTTGTTGTTGTTCTTGTTGTTGTGATAGCACAAAATGTGTTTTGCAGTGGTGTATTGTACTTTTTGTACATACTTTGTTTGTCATGCGTAGAACGCGGTTTCTAGTATTTTTGTTTCTTCTTCTCGTGTATGGGAAGAACACCAAAGTACTATCGATGTACTCGCTATTGTAAGTGTTCCGCTGTTCTGCGTATCGTCCCTCGAAATATTGTACTTCCTTGACTTTGTATCTAATCAGATACCTAGGATGTTTTATGCCCGCTTCCTGTATGGGTCTGCAGAAGACCTACAGTATTGATAAATAAATAATAAATAAAAATATTCTTTATGAAGCCTGATAGTTTTGTACGGGAGGGAACACCTTACCTTACGTCTGTGTAGGAGGTTACTGTGGTAATTGGAGACACGCCAAACTTTTGGGCCATGCTCTCGGATAACCATGGCCAAGTCCTCGGATAACTCTACATCATCTCCAGGCGCATACGGTGAAGCCTGTGGGAAAAACACAGATTTTTAAAGACGGTAGTCTTTTTCCGGCTACTTGAACAGGAAAATTTTGATCTGTCTGCCTGTCCGTCTGTCACTCGATTCAGCCAGCCGCCGAAATTGCAACAGTATTTCCGCAACAGACTTATATATTCACAGCCAAATTTAAACGTGTAAGTCTGGTGTTAATGTTCGTACTTGTCAACATTGTTGAACAAGAACGAGACATAACGCAAATTTAGGGCCGAAAATCAATACAAGAGTGATATTTGCAGTGTTCCTTTATAAAAAAAATTTCGGATGCTTGCTTTTGCGATAGCAAATAAAATACTACATCACTTGAAGAAAACGCTCACCTGCTCTTGCCCGCGCTACCTGGCAGAATCCCAAAAAATCAAACGGCAACAGCAACGAAAGCTTCCATAGATACGCTCCGCGTTCCGCTTGGAACGCTCGTGGACTGGGGCCACGTTATTCTATAAACGTTGTAGTCCGGTGCCTCGATTCACGCTCGTCTCCGTCGTACGGCAGCCCTGGCATCGGGGCACCCGACTGGGACCACCGGAACGCGGTAAATTTGAATTGACTGAGCAAACCTCTAGCATCGTATCTTGGAAGGAATGAGACGGGAGAGATACATCATGAGTGGTGAGCGGGAAATTGAAGGGATGCGTTTACTATTGTGTTCCGTTGACATTTGCAACAGAAGGAGAAGGTACGCGGCCAATTTTATTTTGAAAAATGATGTTCTCACTGAGAATAAGGCTCGGCCGCCTGCTCCCATTACGCCTCCTCTTAACATCTTGAGTGAGATTACACCGATGACGTTGGTAGAGCGTGTCACAAGGACCCCAGCATCGATCGCCATGTACGCTGACGCCGTGGTTGTCTTTCTTCAGCCGGCCGCCCAATCTTACCACCTGCACCCATGAGGCCACCGCCTGTGTGGCGGCCGCCACCCCAAAAAAGCAGTGCCTGGTGAAAGGGGTACAACCATCCCATCTGCTTCAATTAGGCTTATGCCGGACATGTCGCACGATACTGCCGACGATACATGACGTCCCCAACCGATAATCCCAAAATTCATACCTATTTTCCTTGCACCCGGTCGCCTTTTCTACACGAAGAATCCGACGGGCCTGAACCAAAAGTTACGCCTTCCGACTCCTGCACATCTGCTGCCCATCGCCCATCCTTCCGTCGCTGTCACTCACTTTCTTCAGTGCTCCGACGAGGAAGAACCTTTACGAAGATGAAATTTAGTGGGCCCAGTTGCGGAGGCAAGATCAGCGTAAACAGTGAACAGTGCAAAGCACTGTTTTCTGCCCTTGACCATTGTAGAGCGACCCGCATTGGTAATAGTGAACACAGGTGGTGCAGTTTCAGTCATTCATACTAACTAATCTTTTCTGTTCACTTCGAAAAGCGATGAAGGCGGTGAGCGGCTTTTCGCTACGTACTGCAAACGCGGAACACAACCAGGCGTCTGCAGTGCGCTCGGGAGGCGCTAAGATCCAGGATGTTTGATACAACATCGAATTCGTTATGCTTCCCCCTTGTTTCCATGACGTTATATCGGGTCGCGATTCGCTAACTCTTTACCATGCCGTCATCGACTACCTGCGTGCGGAATTTGATCTTGCACCTGACTGCGACCCGCCCCATGAAGAGACAACTGTTACTACTTGATCGTCAGCGGATACAAAAATCCTGCCGCACTACTCTGGTTTCGCGCCCCTGCACTTTACGTGCACTGGTGTGACAACCGTGTTAAAATTGCAGCGCACTAAAGACACACACAAGGTCAAGTAAGAGACATACGCTTAGATAAATTCCAACTCATACTTTATTGACACGGGAAACATTTATACAAACAAGAAATAGGGACAGTACAGCATAAAAGCAGATAAATAAGATAAACAGATATAAAACGCACTACACGTTGTCCGCCCGCCGTTGCCGTCCAGTGCGAACACGTGTCTCGTTTAAGTAAGATATTTCCTTCACAGTTAGTGAGATGGGAGGAACACTGATGCAGTCGTTCTGTAACCGCACAATCTCTTCTGCATCAAATATTTCCCTTGTGGTCTGATTGGAACTTCTGCTAAACAGCGTACATTCTTGAAACTTCGGCACACACTTGTGATTCCGAAAACGGTCTGCTAAGTGGCCTGTCAGCCTTCCCTTTTCACATTGCAATCATGTTCACATCGCAATAATTGCAGGCATCGGCCGCTCTGTCATAGGTAGCATTTTCCAGATGAAAGAGGAACACGGTACACGATTATTCAACAGAATGTGTTGCTGAGCGTGGTGGTTTAGAAATACGAAAATATTGAGTGGAGCAAATACAAAACACACACGAAAGAAGGCACAGAGAGGCGCTACACTTCCAACAGTTTAATAGCAACGACAGCAACGTACATTTAAACATACATCCCGACATGCGCAATAGACGTGCACAGAGCGTCAGCGCAAGAATTTATCTAAAAAACGCCCCTCAGCTTTGAAAAATACCACTGAAGTGCAACCAACGCAGTCACTTCCCTTCAATCTCATACGATGTGCCTCCAGCAGCTCTCGGGCCTTCTGATATCTGCTTTTTGCCAGTATCTCTGTCTCGGAAAATGGTTCCTCACAGTTTGTGCAAGAATAACAATGCGCTGTCAAATGTGCGCCATTACTAGATTTTAAACTTTGCGCATGCTCCCTTAGGCGGTCGCTCAAACATCTCCCCGTTTGGCCGATGTAGGACTTTCCACAGGTGAGCGGGTTTTTTCAACCACCCCTAAAGCGCAATCAACCAACGGATTCTCATGTCGTTTTCTACATGCCCTTTTTTGTACTAGTAGGAATTCGAGAGCAAACTTGGCCGAGCTTACTCAGCGCAGAAAAAAACGGCAGGGATACCGTACCTTTTCGCAACCTTTTTTATGTTATATGACACCTTGTGTAAGTACGGAGCCACTTCAGGTCCGTTGGCATTTTTTTTCTGCGCATTCGTCCTAGGCTTACTGATGATCATGGTGGTTTGGTTTTTATGGCGCAAGGCGGACTAAGGGTTAAAGAGCAGCAAAACAAAAGTGGTTCGATGAGGACGAAGTGATAGTAAGTGTAATACATTTAACTAAAAATATGCGCAAATCGACATAAAAGGCAATGAATATGACTGGTGTAAAGGGCCATGCTTTTAACATGCATGGTAAGTAATCTGGTGTAAAAATTTCACATCGCTAAGAAACTTAAAAGTACGCTTGTAGGTGATTACAGGTCCGTCCCCTAAAAAGTACGATGGGTGTAGTGGAATGTGTTGTCTGTATAGTTGCGCAAAGTGTTTGCAAAGTGGTGTTTCTAGTGCCTTGCATTGTATGAGTACATAGATTATAAAAAGGACCTCCCCACACCCGCTGCACATGGGTCTCGGAGATCCAGTGAGCAGGTGCGAGTGCGTGTGCCCAATCCGCAATCTAGCCAAGGTGGCGTCTGCGTATCCATGGCGTGTGTCGGTGGTGTATTGTCATAAATGTGGTTTTATTATGTGTAAATTGTTGTCTGTCTGTTCAATCCAGTGTGTTTGCCATGTTTTGCGAAGTTGTTTTTTGATGTGTGGCTTCCCGTCGGTGTACGGTAATGTGGTTTTCTCAACTGTATGCAAGAGTGTAGCAGCAGCAGCCATCGACCCACGGCTTCGTTCCCGGCTATACCGATTGGCCAGGGACCCAGAAAACGAACACTTCAAATATGTGGACATATACAGACATAATACTCTTGACGATCAGATTGACAACGTGGTTTTTGGAAGACTTTGTTGACGACAATGCCCGCACAACACAGAGGGAATGTGTATAGATAAGGAATTTTGGGATGTTACTTTCCAGTATATGATTAACAACAAAAAGTACACCAAATGCCTGTGCTGTAAAGATACTAGTGCAGGCTATTCAGAGTTTAGTAACAATAAGGTCGGTTTAATGCGCAGCGAGGACACAGAGATGGCAGCTTTAGAGGCGTCCGTATAAAATTGAGAACACTGATAGTTCTGCTGCAAATACAAGAAGTGCTGCAGAATGGCACATCTGAGAGTTCCGTTTTTATCTGCATGTGTGAAAGATGTGTCGCATGGTACAGGGCGCAGATTCCAGTTGTGGTATAAAATCTGTTACAGAAAATTGGATGGTATCTAAAAAGGAGACAGAAAGCTCTGACGCTTCCACTCTCACTCGGCAAGAAAAGGGTGAAGAAAACTATGGTCGACTTAGCAGAAGTTCAGTCATAGATTTATAAAAAAACTGATTTAAACAGATGGTGCGGCGTGGAGGAAATTTTAAAAGCATAAAGATGATGTGAGTGCGATAGCTCACGTTGTAGGTTCCATTTATTACACTTCACATAAGGCTTTCGACCGGGCTAGTGCGCAAAGCGCCACATGCCAGGCGAAGCCCAACATGAAGCACTGGGCCCAGCATGGTCAGCGATATTTTACTTGCAGACCCATAAACAACACTTTCGTCCAATTGTGAACCTATCAAGCTAGTAAAAACACCTAAAACATGTTTGTCAACACCATATGAAGTGCGGAGAGAACCTTGAGTATAGTCCCAGCCTTTAAGCATTTATGTTTGAGTTGTTTTAGGGGTGGAATGAGTGTGATCTTTTCTTCAAGGACTACACCTAAAAACGAGAGTTCATTTTTGACAGGAATCAAGGCACCATTGAGTTGAATCTCTGGATCCGGCCGGATGCCACGCCTTTTTTAAAACAAGACACAAGTACACATTCCTAGAGTAAATATGAAACCGTTGCTATCTGTCCAGACAGCTAGCTTGTTAACACCAAGCTGGACTTGGCGCTCGCGAATAGACTGGTTACAGGACTTGAAGGATAATTTTACGTCGTATACATAGATTGAGCAGGAAATTGATGGTGGCAAAGCCTTTCTGAGTGAATTAATTTTCACAATAGAGAGAGTGCGAAATCAAAAATCCGCATTGCGGCCTGTCATTCTCCTGCACATTAACCCTAGAAAGTGCACTTTCTATTCTGACACGAAATGTTCTTTCAGACATGTAGCTGGAAAGCGCGTTTAGCATGTTACCCGACATGGAAACGTCTTTAGGTCGCTTAGGATGCCGTACCACCACGCGGTATCGTACGTTCTTGTGGAGGAAAGCATCTTTGATATATGACTAATACAACGAGTTGATCGTTGGTAGACCGCCGCGCCCTGAAGCCTGCCTGGCAGCTCTCGAGACAACCATTGTACTCTAAGGAGTGTACGAGTCCCCTGTTTATCGTTTTCTCGGAGAGCTTGCACAGGCAGCTTGTCAGGGCAATGGGACGATGACTGGCAAGAGAGGAAGTTTTTTCCTTCCTTCAGGAGAGCCATTCTATGGCCTCCCTCCAACACCCTGGAAGGCGCTCCGAAATAAATATTTTGTTGTAGAGGTGAAGGAGTGTTTCAAGTGTGTCTGCGTGTAAGTGTTGTATCATAGTGTATGTATTGTTTTCTGCGCCTGGAGCTCAAGGTTTTCAAGTACTGAGTGCGATCTTCAGCTCATGAAGTGAGAAGTGGGTGTTATAAGATCAAGTCGGCTAATTACTATCTCGCAAGGATTTCTTCTCACGGGATGTTTTGTGTTTTAAGAAAGTGTTTGTGTAGTGTGCTTAACAGGACACATGTTGAAAGTGTTGTGCAAGTGTGTTCGCCTGGTCTTCCAGTGTCTCCCCTGTTCCACTAACCAGGGGCAGGCTATGTGTTTGTTGTCCTTTGAGTTTTCGTATACGTGTCCAGAATTTGAGTGCCGGTGTATGAGTTATTCGACGGGAGGAAGGTGCGCCAACTGTCCCTTTTTGCCTCGTTGCAGGCATTAGTGCCATCCCCAAAGTGCTGGAATTTAAACACCGGCATGGGGGGATTTATGGCCTGGCGGGGCAATGAATGAAACCTGCATTTACTGATTCAGGAACTGTGGAATGTTCAAAAGTCAATATTATATGTTTGTTGGGATTCCCTCGTTATCTTGACGAATCATGACACGCTTCACTGCTGTCACACCTTAGTCTTTAAGGCCTCCCAACAGATCGGTTTTAGATTTATTAATCAGATACGGCTCAGAGATCACACCCCGGGAACTATTAAGACTGCAGTGGGGTGTGACCATGATGTCCAGATCTGCAATGCGAGTTTGAGTCAAGACATTTGTAGCTTGTTGCTTATTGTTAACTTCTAGAAGAACTTCTCCGGTTCCAATTTTTTTGGCTTGGTAGGATTGGCCAACACTTGCCTCAAGAAATTTGGAAATCAGAAAGACAGACTTTGTCGCAAGGGGGTCCGACGTGTCAGCAGATTCTATTATCAAAAACCTAGGATAGTTGTCCGGCTTTGGGAAACTCGTGGTTGGCAACGGAAGTAGGGGTACTTCGGTGCGGCCCATTTTAGGGGGCCGATCTTTGGTTTTAGAAAATTTGATACGATATGGCATGTAAAAGTAGCAGGGGACGGGGGTATTTTCTTCGTCAGCGTTGCCCTGATAGTTGAAGAGGACCCGGAGCTTCCAGCCTCGTTAACAGAGAGGTAGCCCATCCGCCGGAGCTTCACCTATGCTCTAATGGCCACCATTTGAGGTTTATACCCCGTACCTTAAAAATCATTACCGCGGTCGGCTACAGCGTGAGTATGGGGGCTCGGGGTCTGTGGTGTCGCCAATACCGTCACCAAGAATACTCAAGGAGCCCCGTATGGGGGCCATTTGATTATTACCCTTCATTTTTTGAAGGAGGGTTTTCGCCACCGCATTCACGACCGACAAACCTAACAAACCTGACATGCACATACCTGACATGCCGTTTCGAACAATCATTAGTGAACAATGAACTTGGCAGCTTCATGTTAACCAATTTCTGCTAAAACCCTTACACTGCTTGACAATCTCTGATCCTTTTCTCACAAAATTATCTGATGATGTGATGAATTTTTTGAGGGATAACCACTCTATGGGATATATTTTCTCGGTAGACATAGAACGTTTGTTTTATTCGATCGCCACACTAAACTTTTCGAAAGCATAATTTCATGTATTGATGCCTGGGGCGTAATTAGCTTTCAAAATAGTATCGGCATGACGGCTGAAACTTTTCAATCTTGTTAGAGGCGTATCGTAACCGCAGATTTATATCATTCGATAAGCGCCTGTATCTGCAGAAAAAGAGTGTTTGTATTGATTCGTGCCCCGCCCCTATCCTGTGTAATGTATTCCTAGCACAGATAGATCAGGCCTTAGAGCGTGTTTTAGTACTCTTTTAGGTTTGAAGGTTTTTGGATGTGTCGATGATTTCTAATTGTTGTTAGCAGAGTTCTGTGACGCAACCAGACTTGGTGAAATGTGTTTTAGACGATTTTAAGCGCCTCTGGAAAAGGCCTGACTTTAACTCATGAGTTGCGTCATGATGACACCATCCAGTCCTTGAGCCTGAATATTAAGGTTGTCATGTGCATGTGTGCTGGTCTTTTCACGTCGGTCTCGTAAAGAACTGTTGCCGTATCACTCGTCACACTCAAAGTTAGTTATGCGGGCTATTGCCAGTGTCTGCCTAGATTCTGCCTTGCAGAAGTCGTGCGCACACATGATGCAGTTAGGAGTTGAAAATCAGGTGCAGCGACTTTTGTCGGCTGGCTTCCCTCTGTCGGCCGTGAATGCTGTGGCGGAAACCCTCCTTGAAAAACAGAAGGGTAGTAAGCCTACGACAAATACGCAGCAAAGAAACGACAAGTGACCTGAAGTGGTTCCGTACCTACACAAGGTGTCGCATAACCTAAAAACAGGTTGCGACGAGGTACGGTGTCCCTGTCGTTTTTTTCTGCCCCGAGTAAGCTCGGCTGTCTTTGCTCTCGCATTGCTACTAGTGCAAAAAGAGGGCCTGTCAAAAACGGCGTGAGAAGCCGTTCGTTCATTGACCTTTACATGTGGTTTAAGAAATCCCTCTTACCGGTGGAAAGTGGTACATCGGCCAGGCTGGGAGATGTTTGAATGACTGCTTCAGGGAGCATGCGCAAAATTTAAAATTGTGAATTGGCGCCACTCAGTATGTTTGTTGGTACACAATACCTTCAACAAACTTCACATAATAATTATGATGCTGGGTCTGACGTCCTCGAGGTTGCTTGGTGTCTCCAATACTCACTCGACACACGCCTAACAATTTATGCTGCGCGGAAAGTCCCACGCGAACGTCTACCCACTTCCCTATCCGTTTTAGCCATGGGAGACCCCGTCAATTTTCGCCACCACTGTCGTTTTTTTTTTATTTGTCGGCCGCTTATCTCGCGCAAGGCCAAATGGCAGTCGTTTCGATTCTGCCCTCGGTCACCGAAATTATAAATGTTTAGGATACCCCGATGCTTCCAGCCGTACTACCTGATCGTCGAATCTCTCGAAAACGATTTGACGACATGACTATTGAGGGCATTTGTGGGGCGCAGATTCACAATTGCTCTTTCCACAAGCCTTTAATGTGCCGAGCGATACGGCAGTAACGGCTTTTTATCCCGCGGCTCATACTTCCCGCTGACATGGTCGTTCCTTAGATATAACCTCAAATCAAGGAACATGATCCTGTTCCTCTCTGGAAGCTCATGCGCCAGCGTCGCAGGAGGGAGGCACTCATCAAACACAGTCAGCACACTCTGCACATGCAATACAATCGACCTTCTTTCCTTCTCTAGAACCACGAAGAAGTTGTGAACCAAGAATAACCACCAAGAACCGATGTGTGCCCACGCTCCCGATGCCTCGTGCCGGTAGCTAGATCTCGTAACGTGGAACGCGATATTTTGGGCCGACAGAAAGTCTCGGATATAGTCTTAGCTTCTCTTCCCCATGTTGAGCCGCGACACCTGCGCCCTGATGCCCGAATGCTTCAACTGGTTGTATCCTCTCTGAAAGTCGACATCCAGGATCACCTTATTGTCTTTCGTCTCGTTCTCGATGATCTCCTCCTTCAGCTGCAACATCGCGTCTTCAGTGCTCAGGCCTCTCTGAAACCCGATCATGGAGTCCGTATACAGTTCGTCTTGTTCGAGATAGCTTTGGCATCGGTTCGCAAACACGCGCTTGAGAACGTTCCCCACGCACGACGTCAGCGATATGGGCCTCAGGTTCTCGATGTTTGGTAGCTTGCCCGGTTTCGGGATCAGCACCGTCTTTGCCTTCTTCCATTGGTTCGGCAGCTTGACGCTTCGCCAACAATGGATGTAGCACCGCCAGCACCTCGATTGACGAGTCCAGGTTCCTCAGTGCTTTGCTCGAGACACCGTCGGGTCCCGCCACCGACCTGGTTTTCAGTTCCCGCAGGGCGGTCGTCACCTCGGCCGTCGCGATGGTTCGATCTAACTTGTCGTTGGAAGCTCCCGCATACTCCGGTTGTTGCTCGGTCTTTGCCCCGGCGAATATTTTTCACTTAGACGCTTTATCAGCTAGTCCCTGCCGAGCCTCTTTTCGTACTCGGGCATGATCACAAGTGTGTACTAAAGTTTGAAGAATGTACGGTGTTCAGCCGAAGTCCCAATCAGACCACAACAAAAATACGCGAAGGATAAGATATTGTGCGGTTAGGTGACGGCTGCATCAGTGTTCTTTCAATCTGACAATAAGCGAGGAAAATAGCTTACTTAAACAAAGCAAGTGTTTGCACTGGACCGCAGCTGTGGGCAGACAAAGTGGAGTGTACTTTATATCTTGTTTATCTGCTTAGGCCGTAGTGTCCCTATATCGTGCATGTATAAATGTTTCCTATCTCAATAAAGTATCAGCTTGAAGTCAGTGCTGCGTATGTCTCCTACTTGCTGTTGTGTGAGTTTTTATTGCGCTGTAAGTATATAACACGTGGAATCAGTAAGCCCAGACGTCAACATTACTGAGATACAATCATTCATTTATGGTATCCAAGATCTTCAGCTGCCGGCTACGTCTCCCACTGCCGTCCTCTTCTTTACCCACCCATGGTGGTACGAGCCGCATGTGCTTCAGTAACTGTCCCTTGGATAACATTTCGCTGCTACAAGGTTAGGCAATCGGCCGGATTGAGCCTGCAGAGTCCAGTGGTGTCATCGATGTGCCATACGATAATACCACCACCACCACTGACGTCGCAGAATTGAGTGCTAATACAAAACCAGTTATTTTAGCATCCAACGTACTCAGTCAGGCTACAGATGGTGATATCACGCCCACACTACGAACTGATATTTAGGTACTGCTCCACCAGTTTGGCTTTCCTTTTAACTGCTTGTTGGCTCGGCAAGGTTGAACAGAAACACCCGAACGCTTCCGAAAGCGGAAGTGGTGACTTCTTACGTCGCCACTAATATTACGGCATTTCTACCGGAGCGCGCCTAATAACGTTCTTGGTGTGGCCAGCGGGGTCAGTGTTGTCGCGATCCGTGCTCAACAAAAAGTAGCCTTATACGAGTACTTCGTCGCCTACGCCGGCCGTACCCATGTTAAAGCCGAGTCTAACTACTCTGTCACCGATAGAGAGTGCTTGGCAATAGTTGGGGCCTAGACGAACTCCGCCCTTACTTGTAAGGCCGCCCATTCATTGTTTTCACAGGCCATCATGCCATATGGTGGTTGTCCACACCAAAACATCCCTCTGGGCAGATAGCTCAGTGCGCTGTTTGGTTGCAAGCGTATGATATACGTGTCATATAAAGGTTTGGCAACAAACACTCCTACGCAGACACCCTCTCCCGTTCTAGAGTTCCCCAAGATATTACCTGCATCCTGGCTGACTGTGTTGTTATATTACCTCTGTTTTTCACTGAGATTTCATCTGAACAACGCAAAGACCTATAGATTGCTCGCTGATTTCCTTGTCCTCTGATGCTTTCTGTACTGAAGAACCTCGGTCCCTACGCAGGCAAGGCGCGCACTTCACGGTTCGTGATGGGTGGCTGTAACGGCGAAACTACCTGGAAAAGGGTTGAAAGTGGCTGCTCGTGGTTCTTCCATATCTTCGTACCACCATTTGGGCATGTTATATAGCCAATACAACGTGTGTTCCGGCTGGTTTGTTCAAAACGTACCACCGTATCGATCTCGGGTATTATTGGAGTGGCATGTAATGCCCTGTGCGAAAGTGCAGTAGGCCGTGTAGAACCCACCAGCAGATCGTCTCTACCGTCCAGCTGGGTGGGTACGCTGCACGCACTTGCGTGGCCTGAGAAAGCATTAGACCGTGTTGATATTCACCTCTATGAACCTTTGGCAAGCACAGTCGCCATCAACCCATGGGTTATAATCACCTTCGGTAATCTGTCACGCTATGCCGAAAACACTGCCATGGCTGCTGCCAGATCACGAAAAGTCGCCTACTCCCTCATAAGTAGCTTTATTTTACGGCATCGGGCTCTTTGGGAGTTCCTTGGCGATGCGGCGTGTGTTTTTTTCAGGCGTTATTCAAGCCCTTCTTGCTGGGTGCAATGTATCTATCGCACAAGTTATCCGTACCATCCGCAGACCGACGGCCGCACTAAGCCTTTGAACCGCACCTTCGGCGGCATGCCGTCGATGTATGCCTAACCAGATCGCAATGACCCGAACCTTCTGCTACTGTAGATGACTTATGCGTATAATGTAGCCATACACGCAACAACACGTTTTTCGGTCTTTTTCCCCCATTATAATCGGGAACCGTTATGTACCCTTGATAATGATCTCACCTACCGACCGTATTCCTTTGAGTGCGCCCCAGCTTCTCAAGCTGCGAATTGCACATAGAATACCACCCATTCGGAAGATACTTTACAACTCAAGATCAGTGGCCTGCAAAAATCTCGCCAGGATGATGCAGATACCGACACGAATTATTCAACGGGGCCTATGGTGTGGCACTGGTATCCCTCCACCCTACTAGCGCTGTATAGCAAGGTTCTTTTTAGGTACTACGGTGTTTAACCGTGTCCTTGGAATGCATGTCAGCGGTTATCTACGTCATAAAGCCCATGATATCTTTCTCAGACCTACGTCACCGCGGGAGAAAGACTGTGCACGTACAGCGTCTGATTCTGCATTATGAGATCGTAGTGTCTTGAGCCCCTTGATTCACCAGTATTACGCTCTGTTTCCTGGGTGGCGGTTGTAATGACGTAGATTGCATAATATTCATAAGGAACGTCGGAAAATGCCCCTTGTCATCATGCACTTCCAGAAATCGCCATGGGGGTGGCTTAAAATCAGTCGCTCCTGAAGTAGAAGAAGCTCGGGCTGCGCAGTTTTCAAAAGACCATAATCTTTCTCGGGCTTCTTAAAACCAGAAATTTTGGTCTGACTGTATGCCTGTTTGTCTCTCTGTCTGTCTGTCTGCATGTCTGGGACTCGATTTACCCTCCAGGCCAAAGCAAAATAGATATTGCGCAATAGTCGTATATACTCACAACCAAAGGTAAACGTCTGAGCCCTGTTTATATATTCATACTTGTCAACTTTGTTGAACAAGAATGACACATTACGCAAATATAAATCAGAAAATAGATTACGAGGGATATATACAGTGTTTCTTTATTAAAAATTTCATTGATGCTTGGCTCTTGATAGCAAATGATATTCTACATCTACTGCAAAATATGAAAAATCACGCGACAACACCAACAAAACATGATGATGATGCACTCGAAGATCTTGGCCGGCACCCACAGTGGGAGATTGGCAAAGACTAAATCCGTTGTTCTACTTGCTAGGTTCCCCGTTCTGCTTAGAACGCACGTGGAGCACGGTCACGCGGTTCTATAAACCTTGAACTCAGCCACATCGATTTACGCGCGTCACCGCCGTACTGCAGCGCTGGCATCGAGGAACCCGGCCTGTAGCCGTGGAACGCGGTAAATTGAAGTCGCCTTGAGCAAACTCTCGGTGTGTTTACCTTCGGATGAGCACGACGGTACAGAAACAGTATGAGAGGTGAGCGGAATAGCAAAAGGGGGCATTTTCTTCGCAAATGTCTACAAAGGCTATCTTTTGACGACATTTGCAACGAAGGAGCAGATACGCGGCTAATTTTGAACGTCTGCCGGCTCCCTGTGCAGTGATGGCCTTCTGTGTATTTCGAAGACTTTCTGTGATTTTCGAAGTTGTGTGTTGTGCCTTACATTCATTGTTTACACGCTCTACAATATACCCGGAACCCCTTGTTTTTTAAAGCACGCGCTTCAAATTGTTTGCAAGGCCATCAATAGGCAACCCTACAGTCATGATTTTTTTTTCATTCGGCATCCTTTTACTTATCGTGACTCTTAAACGTTCGTGTGCAGTCTTTTCAAATGTGATAATTTTAGCAAGTCCCTTACCTTACGAGAGGATTTAGAAAATGGCGGGCTTACCTTGGGAAACAGGGGTGCACTTTAGGCCGCCCGAGTTATTTCGAACTACATGTACAGACTTGAAACTATTAAAGTTGAGCCCGGATGTTCACTTAAGCATGGTGTTTGTTTTCTGCCTGGTCACTAACTTCGTTCTGTACGTCTCATGTCCCGTGCGTTCAGGCATTACCGTGGCGTTGTTGAAACACTGCTGGCAAAAGACGATTCATTCGAGGATAGGCCTGTGTTGTACTAATTAGAAGAAAGTTGAAGAAATTGAAATAAATTGAAAATTTTCTTGAGGGAAACCAAACAGAGGCTAACTATCTTTGGACGACCACTCTTAATTTGTTATTTTGGCGCATTTTTACACTTCTCACATGCTTCACTAATCATTGCGATCGTTCAACATCTTACTGATCGTTCAACATATTTATTTCTTCTGAAATGCACTGGCATTGGGTATATGTAAACTACCCTCATGATGTGAGTGCCATACACTATTTCAGTGACAAGTGTTCCAATGTGCTGTGTTTGTATTTTTTCTTTCGGAACTATTTTATTCGCTTTGCACGCCTTCTGTATATGTCGAAAAAGTGTGGAATTTCGCAGGATACATTTTTATGGCAATTGTGTCGTACGTACTCTCTACTTGTTGATTCAACGTTTTGCTTCGACCATATTGCATCGAAATAATAAAACTGTGTAAGTCGCTGTTCTCCTACCTATGCTGGATGCCTTCCGCTCTATAATGGAGCTGCATTGTTTTGTTTGCATAGCAATGTTTTATGGGAATGGCAATGTTAAAGATCTTACAACGGGCAAGAGCTTCAGGTTATAATCTTTATATGTATTCATGATACGCAAGAATTTTGTAAGAGCCGGAAGAATGTTTTTGGTTTATCTAGAATAACAAATACAGTATGTACCCTGTGAGTTTTACTTGCGAGTTTTTTTAAGTGTGACATGGTTCCGGTTGCTTAGCCTGCTGCATATTGTTTTAGAGGAAACCGAGTACAACTGGTCCTAACCGAAACGTTAGATAAAGTGATAAGGAACATCCTTCCACTTGAATATACAGCAACGTTATGTGAAACAGCGTCCCGGACAAAACAATATATCGCTCGTTGTTTCGCAGACAGCGTCGTGTACGCAAGTCCCGTATCGTTCGTCATATTTAAAACGTTTACAGGATCGCATGTTACTGCTAAATAAGTGGAACTTTTCGCAAAAAAGTTCCTCATGCTAATAGGAATGTATGTGTAACCACATTAAGGTGTGGTAACTGCAGAAAAAATATTTATCAGCCTCTAGTGCGTTATTTGTAGGAACTTTAGCTGTACTAGGTGAAGCAAATACTCTTTTCAGGCAGGCTAGTTAACAACGTTATACGACTTTCTTTCTCTTCGCTTCATTTTACTAGACTTTTGTTTATGTAAATCAAATAGATGCATTTGCAACCAAATACATCCAGATGCATCTCAGCCTCGACCAGTTTATGTGGCCATGACGTGGACACTCAAGATAGCAAACTTTATTTTAATTTAGACTCTGTTTCCTGTAGTAAAGTTGTAACAACGACTACCTGCCGGAGTGATATTATGTACAATGCTGCTTACGAAAACCGGTTGTTGAATCGTGACCGGTATTTTATAACCTTTGCTGGTCAGTGTAATGAATGTGCCAATTCTGCATCGGATACTTTAATTTTCAGGAAACCAAAATTCACCTAAACACAGACAAACCCTGCCACACCAAATAGACCTATTTCCAACTTGTCACAGTACCCGCGAGGCTTTCTCTAGTTTAACCTCAAAAAACGTTGGAACTTACCATTCTTGGGGGTGTCATGTCGACGTCAGGAAGCTCTTCCATGGACTTTCGCATTTCCTCAAGCCATCTCAAAACTCCACCGTCCGAAAGACGAAGGTCCTTCAAGATGGTCCCTAAAAGAGTTTGTTGACGTGGTTCATGTAATTTAGTTCGTCTGAAAGTGTTGTTTACGAATAGTATTCTTGTATTAGAAACATCCTGCATCCCAGCATAACCCAAGGGCAACGGTATCTGTCGTTGACCAAACTGTTGGGACTGTAACATCCTTTATCCATAATTCCCGTTGCGGCTAAAACTAAGATAAAACAACTTTGTGTGCGTACCCATGAGGCTACTTTTGTTTAGAGAATCGCGGGATTGTTCCCAAAGCTCTGTTGCGCTTTTTCTTGTGGTAGAGTATTACCAAGTGCTTTTCAGCCGGCGCTTTAAAGCGAGAAACAGAGCACTACTTCAGTCTGTCAGTTTTTACAAGTGAAGCGGTTCTGAATAGAACGTTCGCGCCGACTTGATGGCTGCGCTTAAGGTTGCGCCATAAAAGCTCAAAGCAAGCGAAATGCTCCAAAGTACATCAAAAACTGTCACGCAAGTGCGTTACATCATTCGCAACAATAGGCAGAAGGCAACCCCAAACTTTGCATTATCATCGTCCATGCAATGAGTTATTCATTTGCCACTCAAGTGGCAATAGTGGGAGATAAACTTCAACTGCAGCCCACTCCTCATAATTACACGGGTCACGGGCGGAGGCAGCTACAGATTTCCTTGCCGAATTTCCGAATTCCACTTTCTTAATACAAAGAACCTTCGGAATCCGCATACTCAGCAAAGCTCTCTAATGGGAGATTCGCTCAGTTGCGCTATGTTCTCTGAAGTGTCCGCCTGCAATATTTAAAAATACGCTCCTAGTGCGCCTGTCTTAATCTAGGGACATGATCACTGGAATATCTGCAAGTTCAAGATTATTTCGTATTTTAGATGCAAAGCATCTCTTGCTCTCGGCTACGACGTCCGTCATCCTTCGTCCGTCCATCCACCGGCCCAGGAAGATACCGGCAACAATGCCGCTCCAGGAACCCTTTAAGAGGAAGCGCGCTCGTCTCGTTCCGGCACAGGAAGACACCGGAAACACTGTCGCTCCAGCGTCTCATGATCGGGGCTAAGTCCCTCCCTTGTTGTGGCGCCGTCTACACCCCCACTGCGCATGCTCGGCTCATATCAAGCCGGCCCAGGAAGACACCGGTAACACTGTCGTTCCAGGAGCTATTACAGGGTAAGACACCCGCGGGCGTTCAGCAAGCCGAGCATTAGCAGTGGGGGTGTGGACGGCGCAACAACGACAAGGGAAGACATAGCCCCGTCGCATTTAATAAAATTACACCATCTTCCCGCATGGAAACCCTAAGTAGTATGCGAAACAGTCATGGGCTGAACGCAATTTCCCATTTCCTAGTTTCGGTAAGTGAAAAGTGTGGTAGTTACCTTGGAAACCAAACTGTAAATATAACGGTAGCTACGTACCTCAACCAACGGAAACGACGAACTGAAATCTAATGAGCACTTGAATCGACCCCATGGCTGCTATGCATGCTACTCAGGGGTCCCCTACGGGAAGATGGTGTAATTTTTGTTAAATATGTCACTATACTGCAGGCTTCAGCGTGGCAATCTTAGCAGAAGTGATAATTGAGCAGTATTTCCGTAAGACTCACACGAACGAAGAAACATAGCAATATAAGAGACTACAATGCAAGGACGTACTCGCTGATCGCAAAGATAGAATGTACCCACAGAGAAACAATGGTAACCACAACACCAGCAAATTTATGAAATATGCTAACGTAAAGTATTCGTGTGCATAGAAAACGTAAGTAGGGGAGAAATCCGGGCTTTTTGTATCACAACTTGTAGACTTTAGCGCAGATGGCCCGGAGGGACAAATAACGAGTAGAAACACGTAGTGCTGTGTGTGTGTGTGTGTGTGTGTGTGTGTGTGTGTGTGTGTGTGCCCACTCTGTTTCCCTAGTTTCCTGCGCTGCGGTTTGATGATAAGAAATGTGACCGAGAAAATAGTACAAGAAAGGTGATTGGAGTATTCACGTACTGTACAACTTAGCAACTCTCATATTTTTGTTATTATTTTTTCTAGGAGTAATACTAGGGCCTTATACTCTTTTACATAAGAGGTTATTTACACCTGTGGCATTCAAAAAAAATATTACGCCCGTTCACCACTCCTCAAGCTTGTTGTGCTCTACAAAGCCAAGTTTGCTATTCTGTCTTTGCATTTTCTTGTTTTGCGCGGGAGGCTGCAGTGCATGTGCACTATTTGTTCTTCTTCAAAACCTTCCTGTTTTTTGACATTGTTCAGAAAAGCCCTCATTCTCGTGTTATTTCAAAACTGAAAAAAAAAATACCCAGGGCATGTTGCTGATCTTGTTTTCACTGCATCTTATAAGTAAAAAACTGCGTGCGAAAGAAAAGGCTACAATAAAGGGGACAGGGCGGGGATAGGCCTGCGCCAGTCCTGTCCCCGTTGTCCTAGTATTGTGTTTTAGCGTAGTTTACATTCTTATAAAATAACCCCTTTAACCCTTCACAACTATGATTAACAGGGCATCTGACTGTATGATTTTTGTTTTTCGCCATGTTATGTTTATTGTAAAACACCTATTGCGGCGTAACGTGTGTTGCACAAACGTGCCCACGTGCAAGATCCCTAACAGCTTGCTGGCTTGCGTTCACAGCTACTGATGATTCATATTAGGTGCTATTTACAAAAAAGCTTACCTATATCTCCCTTATTTGTGAATTTTTTTCTCGTCATGGACACAAGCATTACCAGTTAATCTGAGTTCACACCAACCAGTCTTGCCCTGTGGAACCCGTGTCTATCTTATTTCTTCTCTCCGTCTAGGTTATGGCATTCTTTTTCATCAAACCCCGTCTTTCGGTAGCCACTCGCTAACTCTGGTTTGTCGCTTGCCACTTCGTCGTATTAGATGCAAAGGTCAACTAGTTCCTTTTGCCGAACCTGACGTATGCTATATTTTACGCTAGTTCGTTTCCGTATCTAAGACGCTCAGATACTATCAATGAGCGTTACTCCTAACATACTTTTTTCAAGGCTATTTTTGATACCATAAGGTTTATTTTGAGTCATTTAGTACACCCCCAAGTTTATACGTCACATGCATCGTTAGTACACCAATGCATTTAGAAGGTGCTTTGCTACACAATGACTGTTTGCCGTACGCACGCACCCCGTACCTATTTTCGGCCACATTTTCCTCATGTGTTTCGATTCCGCGATAATGAGACGTCTAACCTTTATTTGACCCGCCTACTTTAATATTTTCTGTAAATTTAGTTACCCATACTAGCAAATAGTGTAGAATTTCGCTACATCGTCGCTGTATAGTATAACCATGTTAGAATTTTCGATCTTCCTGCCTTCGCCACAATCCATGCATCAGCCGTCACAAAAACACACAACGGGTACAGTTTCCCCGGACACCACACCATCCCTACCAACGGTGATACTAACGGCCCCTGACCACTCCTCCCATAAATACTCTCTCCACACCTCTAGCCGGGCCCATTCAACAGAAATGTAACAATGTAAACGCATCATTGTTACATAAATGTAACGATGATGCGTTTAAATATTTCTTTTTTTTCAGTTGCCATCCACGAATGGAATTTGTTAACCCCTTTCACCACTAATGCTGAGTCCTTGTGCGATTTTTTGTCAAGAATTGAAAATAACGTCTCTTAGCGTCCTTGATATGTATTTGCTTTCCTGTGGCATACAAACCAGCAAGCACTTGTAATTGGTGTGTATAGTTGTGCGTATAGTACATAATGTTAAACTACCATTCTTATTTTTTTTTCATGTAAATATGCTTGTGTTTGTAGCACTTTGTGTATGGTGTGCATAACTGCTGCTTGTAATCTTCAAAGTTGCTGATTTTTATTTTTACGTAATATTTACCTCATTGCGATCCTTAAAGTGTTAAGTGAACTTTGTAACTGTATATTGTAGTGCCCACCTGCTATGGTCTCTTTGGAGACTGGTCGTATTGTAAATAAATAAATAAATACATAAATAAAGGAAAGCATCAACGCGGAGGACGGGATCAACATGTACGAGTACGTAGCAACCGCACCCGGTGAGACCCGACCGTCAGGTTATGCAACGTCATCGTTTATGTCAAGGGGACGGCACGCGTATGGTTCAAGACCAACGAAGCTGACATGACAACTTGGGTTTTTTTTTCAAGAATCATATGCGAGAGTTGTTTGGAACCTCTTCAAATCGCCAGCCTGCCGAGACAAATGACCTTGGCGTGTGTTCCCACAGTGCCACTGAATCCTCCGCGTCCTACATTCACGACGTGAAGGGTTTTTGTTACAAAACTCACCGCACGCCAAACAGACAAAAAAGGTGGGACGTGTACCTAAGCCTTATGTGAATAGCTGATGACCCCATTAGTTTGGTCGTCTTTAAATTATGAATTAAAAGACTCTAGGCCTCATTATGGCAGAATTCCAGCGCTTCTAAGAGGGCAAAGTCATCGAATCACGCAGCACATTTCCCGCCTTGCGATTGCAGCAGAAACTTCTTGTTAAGGCAGCTAGGTACTACCTACACCTTCCAAATCTGAAAGATGTACTAGAAATATACACAACGAGGCAGAACCTATCTCTCCGGCTACCGCAACTATTCTTGGCGCAGCCGGAACTTGCGAACATTTGAACGCAATGCTGGGGCCGTAAGCTAGATTGGGAAGCAGTGACCTTCCCGCAGTCGGTGAAGTCTCCTACCTAGCCGCCTTGCAACGATGGTGAATAGATCGGTTCTAATTACAACCATCAGTCGTCTTGTCTTCAGCCGCCACATTACACCCCCCATACAAACACGCAAACAAACCACACACACGCACACGCACAGGTATACAGTAATCCCTCGTTATAACGAAATCGCTTTACTCGAAATATCGATTTATTCGAAATTTCTTTTGGTCCCAACCCAAACGCGTGCATTTTAAGCCGCATTACTCGAAACGCACGAAGAGCTGGACCCGCTTAGAGCGAAGCAGCAAGCGGAAGCGTCGCCGAGCGGCGGAAATCTAGCGGCGAGTGAGTCAGTCAATATGGCGAGTTGACAAGCTGCTGTTTCCCCGGCAATTTCCTCGAGCCGGTCATGTTCAAATTGCGCCAGTGGATTTAAGACAAACAATCCAAATGCGAAGTAGGGTGATTAAATTTTGTTCGTAGACATTGGTCAATGGCGTGGATGCGACGGTGCGTGTACGCTGGCACTCGAAGCGTAGAATAAGAAGTGTCGTAGAGAGCGTGGCGCAAACGAACGTGTTTTGCAAACATCACGGCTGAACACTTCAGGAAAAAATTGCTCAGTAATCATGCAAAGCCCCCCGTCCAAAACCAGTCAGCTTTCACAATTGTGCTGTGTACAGACAATGAGAGAGTAATTGATTTTGAGCTCAACAAACCCAACCCAGCTGTTGAGCTGCAGACTTTGCGGCGCTTTCAGCGCGAAACTTTCGTAGCCTTCTGTGCGCCACCACCCCCTCCCCCTTACCAACCCCTCTATAAAAGTGGCCACAGCATTCTCCTCTTCATTCGCTCAGCAGTCTGCGAGGCGTTCGGACGCCGGTCACAGCTTGGTGAGATCGGAGCGGGGTTGCTCGCGCCCGGCAAGAACATGAAACAACAAAAGATCACTGCCTTTCTTGGCCCCTGAATAAAGTTCTGCTTCACTGCATACATTGTGGCATAATTCCTCGCAGTTGTGGCGCAATTAAAGCTCAACTACTTTAGATTTCTCTGTTGGTCGCTTATGTCAAAAAACCCCATATAACGAAATTTTTCTCTGCCTCGCTGACTTCGTTATAACGGCGGATTACTGTATATATATATATATATATATATATATATATATATATATATATATATATATATATATATATATATATATATATATATATATATATATATATATATATATATATATATATATAGGGAACGAGAAGGCTTTGAAGATGGTCACCAGATAGAAATAATACTTTGGAGAAGGTAGCGGCCTCAGACTTCCGCCAATGTTTCGCCAAGGACACTTGTCTTTTTTAAGGCATCAGGGTTCATTTCTGGCACACTGTTTTATAGACACAGATTGAGATGGAGAGAGAAAGCGGAGGATGTTAAGAGCGGGGCCGGAAGGAGAACAGCAGAATGGGTCAGCGGTCGGTTGAAAGGAGCGAAATAGTGAAACAGAAAGGGAGGTGTGGTTATTGTGACACGACCGCGCAGTAGAGAAAGAGGGAAGACTACGAGATAGTCGGAGAAAACAGGGGGGAATGGTTTAAGGTGGGCTGCGGTGGCGCCGGGCGACCTCAAAGAAGGCTTCCGGGAAAGTCGGGGACTAGAAGGGCGTCTTTGGGGTGGAATTGCATGGTTACTGAACTGTGTGTGAGAGAGAAAACTCGTAAACAGAAACAGCCTGTATAGTTCGAAGAATTCGGACTGGGGAGGTCAGTGTTCGCAGAAGAATAAGAGGGGAATGCGCGGGTACAACCCATGGTGAGCTTTGCAGTACATTCAAGGATTTCTTTTCTGCTTTCTTTCTTTCTTCTTTTTTACTTTTTGCGCGTGTGTATGTAAAGCAGGTAGTAAGACGAAATGCCGAATGTCGAGGGAGGCAAGTGCACGTGGTATCTCGAAACCGGCTAGGAGCAAGACAGGAGAAAAAAAAAGTAGGAAAGCACAGAAATTGTATTCAAGTATCAGTTTTGCGGATGGGCAGGCAGGAATGTTGCGAATGGAGATGCCCACTTTTTGTAACAGCATTATTTTTCTGTTCCATTCACATACCGTTAGGTTTCTAAGCTACCTTTCGAAGCATTGATTCCAGCCGGCTCCAGGCAGTTTATTTTATGTATTAAGTACGATTCTTTGTAGTTCCGGTTCCATGGAGACTTAAAGTTTGACTGTAGAATATAGAGCTTTAGATCATTGAAATTTTGGTTCGGCTGGTTGAAGTGCTGCGTGACTGCTATGGGCGCACTGTTATGACTGTCCGCCTGATGTCCATTCAGGCGTAAGTTCATAGGTGGACTCGTTTCTCCAATTTACTGCTTTTGACAGAATGAGCATTCTAGCATATACACAATGTTAGAATTGCAATTGAAGCTTGAATTAATCTTGTGAAGATATTGGCTGGCAGTGCTATTGACAATGCAATTCGTCTGCAGATGTTTGCAGGTCTTGCATCTAGGGCGGAAGCAAGGGCCGATGACTGGTTCCTGGGAAGCGCAAATTTTGGCATGCACTAAAATGTCTTTTAGGTTCTTGTTTCTTCTGTAGGTAACTGTTGGGGCTTCCGGAAACGTCTATTTAAGTCGGTCATTACTGGCTAGAATGGGGTAGTATTTCCGCGGGATTTTGTTTATGTTAGGGAGCGCGTTTGAGAATTTGCTTATTAAGGATGGTGGTCGGGCGCTTTCTTTTCGACGTTGTTGCTTGATCACTTCGTCCCGTTCTAGCTTGGATGCTCTCTCGTAAGCCATATCCAGTGAGCTGACCGGGTGATTCCTGCTTGCCAGGGCGGTTATTAGTTCATTAAGGTGTTTTATATTGTCTGTGTTAACACTGCATACTCTTCTTACTCTGGTAGCCTGCCCTACAAAGAAACCTTGTTTGCAGTGGCGTGGGTGATGACTAGTGTAGTCTAGGTACTGTTGCCTTTCTGTTGGTTTCCTATAAAGCGTGGTTTTCAGTATACCATTGTCAAGAACATCAGTGGTGTCTAGGAAGTTCTCTCGTTTATCCGACTACTGGCATGAGAACCTAATGGTCGGATGCGAAGAATTAAGAATTAAGTTATGAAGATGTCATCTGTGTATCGAAGGTAAACATTTGGCATGAGGGGGAAAGACCCTAAGAGGGAAGTTTCAAGCTGTCCCATAAAATGTTGGCGTCGATGGGTGCGAAAGGAGTGCCCTTGCTGCTTCCAAAAACTTACATATAATAAGAGGAGTCGAACTCGAAATTGTTGAGAGTTAGTTAGAACTCAATTTAGTAAAGTAATGTAGACTTCCAACGCATGTTGGTGTCGGTTTTCTGCTATGGCCTTTGATGTAGCTTCTATTCCTTCGGTGATGGGAATGTTCGTATAGAGGGCGGATACGTCGAGCATGGCCAGAAGGGCGTCATTGAGTATTTGCCCACCATCGTTTATTGCTTCTATTATGCGGAGGAAGTGTGGGGTGTCCTTAAACAATCAAGGAAGAGAAGTCGGAATGTGTGTCAAATGGTGGTTCAGAAACACAGACAATGTTTCTGTGGAGGTGGTGTTCTTAGAAACTATGGGCCTTCCCGGAATGTCATCTTAGAACAATGCTTATGTGGGGACATTATGGATTTTGGGGAGGAGGTAGAAACGTCCTGCTTGCTTGTTCATCGGTCTTATGAAGTTTAGTACCGTTCTGGAGATTAATTCTCAGGCCAGCAAATCTGTGAGAGTGCGAAGAGTCGTTTGAATGTATTTGTTGCTGGGATCACGGTCTAAAGGCTGGTAGTGACCTTGGTTGTTAAGCTGTCTATAGGCCTCATCTTTATATTTTTCATTGGTAAGATGACAACGCTACCGCTTTTGTCTGCAGGTTTAATGCTTATGTCCGTTCTGGCTGCTAGGTTATTGCGAGTGACTTTTGAGGGGGTCAACTTCTTGCGTTTATTTGTTTTCTTGGTTGAGATTAATATTTCTTACAAATCAATTTCTGGAGATTCCTCGGCATCTGGCGTCCAAGTGCTTGGTGCACGGAGTGCGTTGTCACTGATTTCACTATTATCTTGCTTATTGGAAAAGAATTCCTTCAGCCTCATTCTGGCGGAAAGTTCAGTCAGATCATTGTGTAACTCGTATTCATTCACGTGGCTGTTGGTACGGCAGAAAGTGAGGCCTTCTAGGATAATTATTTCGGTCGTCAATATAGTTTCTGAAATATTCATAACGTTGCTTTTACACGTGATGGGGGAGGAGGATATAACATTCTGTTCGGGAACAGGTTTCATGTTGCAGTTCCTCCTACTGTGGGAGCTGGATTCTACATTATGATTGTCAGCGAGGGAGAAAAATTCCACCGTACCAGATTCCGATGTGTCTGCGCGGCACGTGAGATGATTTAGTGCCACGTCTTTAGGCTTTTTGAGGACAGGAGGTTCTATGGTGCAATGTGTTTCAGGCAAAAGGAGCTGGTCACGTTCAAATTTAACTCTTAGTTTCTTGCGCAGCTCGTGTTCCTTACGGTTTCTAAAGGCATCAAGATCAATTTTCTATTGGTCAGTCAGTGGAATGATTTCATTCTGCTCATTTAAAACACTAAGTTGTTTGTCAGAGTGCTCTCTGAGTATTTCTAGAAGGGAAAGCGATGCACGTTTCAAAGTGTCCTGCCGTTTAGCTTCTAGTTGAGAGGGGAGAACTCCAAGGGAACAAATAGCTTTAATGCGGAGGCTTTTGGGGATTTTCTTGGTTTGGATGTAAGAGGAATAGATGTGAAGTGAAATATATAGTGTGTTTGTTTGCCGGCCAGTTTTCAAACCCTAAGGAAACCGCGGGATTAGAGGGGCAAGGCGTCCGGTCCGCTTGGTGCAGGTCATTTTCATTTTTACCGAGTCGACCTACGGGATGGTTCTTTTTTGTTCGGAGTCTGTGGTTTAGGGAGGCTGTTAGGGGTGATGTCCACGTCGATGCCTGTTTTGGTGCTTGTTTGCGTTTTAGTGCTTGTTAGTGTCTGTGTGAACATTGAGCGTGATGTTCTTGGTGGGTCGGGATCTTGTTCTCCTGCATGCTGTTCAGCTGGTGTTGTGGCTGCATCTACCGTTTGTGTGCTCGCGTTGCATGTGGGGTTCTTGGGGGGCAGGGTGGTTCGCTACTGTTGGGAATGTGAGGTTGGGTCTGCTGCTTGGTACTGACCACTGACGGGCCGGTGGGGCCGGTTGTGGAGAGCGTCACCTCAAACGACTTGCTCAGCCTGTACTTGATGTCAGTTGCCATTATCTCGGAAGTTAGCTTGTAAACCGTCTTTGCCCAGATGTCCCTGGGGGTCATGATAGATTTCTGTGTGGTAGATGATGTCCACGTTTTGGTGTGTGAGCTCTACGTCAAGGAGGGCGTCGTTGAGCTTAACCGTTCGCTCGTAGTGAGCTATGAGTGTGTACCTGGTGTGTGAGTGGCTGCTGATTGTTTTCAATTCTGGTAAGCACTGTTGTCAGAATTATCGCCGCGTTGGATCGTTTGGTCTGAACATCTCGTACAAGCGATTTGATGGCTTCGAAAGTGTTTTCAGCGGTGTTGTAATTTAGATCGTTACTTCCGAAATGAAGTATGAAGTGCGTGATGTTGCGTGGGGCGGAATCTATGAGCTTCTTAATGTCCTGTGTTGTGGCGCAGCTTTCGAATCTAATGTACGGTGCATGTTGTCCGGCGCCACCACAGCCCAGCGTAAACCATTTCCCCCTGTTTTCTCCGACCATCTCGTAGTCTTCCCTCTTTCTCTACTACGGGGTCCTGTCACAATAACCACACCTCCCTTTCTCTCTCACTATTTCGCCCCTTTCACCCGACTACTGACCCACTCTGCTGTCCTCCTTCCGGCCCCGCTCCTAACAGCCTCCCCTCTCTCTCTACAACTCAATCTGTATCTATAAAACAGTGCGCCAGAGATGAACCTTGGTGCCTTGAAAAAGACAAATCCCCTTGTCGACACGTTAGCAGAGGTCTGAGGCCACTACCTTCTCCAAAGTATTATTTCTATCTGGTCATCATCATCACCACCAGCCTATCTACGCCCACTGCAGGGCAACGGCCTCTCCCATTATTCTCCAATTACCTCGGTCCTGTGCCAATTGTGACCAATTTATCCCCGCAAACTTCTTGATCTCATCTTCCCATCTAACTTTATGCCGCCCCCTGCAACGCTTGCCTTCTCTAGGGATCCACTCTGTTACCCTTAATGACCAGCGGTTATCTTGCCTTCACATTACATGCCCTGCCCACGTCCATTTCTTCTTCTCAATTTCTACTAATATGTCTTTAACACCAGTTTGCTCCCTGACCCACTCCGCTCTCTTCTTGTCCCTTAATGTTACACCTATCATTTTCCGCTCTATTGCCCGCTGAGTCGTTCTCAATTTAAGTTGAACCCTCTTAGTGAGCCTCCAAGTTTCTGCCCCGTAGGTGAGTACCGGTAAGATGCAGCTGTCATACACTTTCTTCTTCAGCGACAATGGTAGGCTGCTATTCATTATCTGAGAATGTCTGCCATATGCACCCCACCCCATTCTGATCCTTCTAATTACCTCTGCCTCGTGGTTGGGATCTGGAGTAACAACTTGGCCTAAGTAGATATATTCGCTTACCACTTCCACTGCCTCGCCACCTATCTCAAACTGCTGTGCTGTCCCGAGGTTATTGATCATTACTTTAGTTTTCTGCATATTAATTTTCAGGCCCACGGTTCTACTCTGTTCGCCCAGTGCGGAAAGCATGCTTTGCAATTCGTCCCCCGAGTTACTTAGCAATCTGGTAACCATCTGGTAACCATCTTCAAAGCCCTCTCGTTCCCTGGATTTCGTCTACGAAGATGACGGTACAAGGTAAGCAACCTCACCTCTCTCTGGAACACGCAGCTCTAATTTGAGACAGCCGCTTCAAGTACATTCAAGATCACTTTCCGTCTGGACAACATGCACCGTACATTAGATTCCAACGCAGCGGCACAATGCAGGACAATAAAAAGCTCATACATTCCGCCCCACGCAACATCACGCACTTCATACTTCACTTCGGAACTAACGATCTAAAGTACAACACCGCTGAAAATACTTTCAAAGCCATCAAACCTCTCGTACGAGATGTTCAGAGCAGACTACTCAACGTGGAGATAACCCTGACAACAGTGCTTCCCAGAATTGAAAACAATCACCAGCCACTCGCACCCCAGGTACACAGTTTCATAGCTCACTACGAGCGAACGGTTAAGCTCAACGACGCCCTCCTTGACCTAGAACTCACCTACCAAAACGTGGACATCATGGACCACACAGAAATCTATCATGACCCCCAGGGATATCTGGCCAAAGACGGTTTACACCCTAACTTCCAATGTGTTTGGATAATGGCAAATAACATCAAGTACGGGCTGAGCAAGTCGTTTGAGGTGACGCTCTTCACTACTGGCACCACCTGCCCGTCAGTGGGCAGCACCGAGCAGCAGACCGAACCTGACATTCCCAACATTAGCGAACCACCCTGTCCCCCCAAGAACCCCAAATGTGACACGAGCAAACAAACGGTAGATGCAGCCACAACACCAGCTGAACAGCATGCAGGAGAACAAGATCCCGACCCACCAAGAACATCACGCTCACTGTTCACACAGACACTAACACGTACTAAAACGCAAACAAGCACCCGAAAGGCATCGACGTGGACATCACCCCTAACAGCCTCCCTAAACAACAGACTACGAACAAAAAAGAACCATGCCGTAGGTCCACTCCGAACAAACGAAAATGACCTGCACCGAGCGGACCGGACGCCTTGCCCATCAAATTCCGTGCTTTCCTTAGGGTTCGAAAACCCGCCGGCAAATAAACACACTACAAATTTCAATTCAACACCTATTCCTCTTACCTCCAAACCAGGAAAATCCCCAAAGGCCTCCGCCCTAAAGCTATTTGTTCCCTTGGAGTTCTCCCCCCTCAACTAGAAACTAAATGGCAGGACACTTTGAAACGTGCATCGCTTTGCCTTCCAGAAATTCTTAGAGAGCGCTGTGACAAAAAACAGTGTTTTAAATGAGCAGATTTGAAATCATTCCACTCACTGAACAAGAGAAAATTGATCTAGATGCCTTTAGAAACCGTAAGAAACACGAGCTGTGCAAGAAACAGTTAAATTTGAACGTGACCAGCTCCTTCTGCCTGACGCACATTCCCCCTTGAACCTCCTGTCCTCGCTAAGCCTGAAGACATGGCACTAAATCATCTTATGTCCCCCACAGACACATCATGATCTGCTACGGTCGAATTTTTCTCTCCCGCTAACAATCAAAATCTAGAATCTAGCTCCAACAGTAGGAGTAACAGCAACATGACACCTGTTCGCGAACAGAATGTTGTATCCGCCTCCCCCGTCATTTGTAACAGCTACGTTATAGATATTTCAGAAACATTATTGATGACCCAAATAATTATCCTAGAACGAGGCCTCATTTTCTGCCCTATCAACAACCACGTGAATGAATACGAGTTACACAAGGATCTCACTGAATTTTCCCGCAGAATGAGGCTGAAGGAATTATTTTCCGATATGCAAGATATTCGTGAAATCAATGACCACGCATTCCGTGCACCAAGCACTTGGACGCCAGATGCCAAGGAATCTCAAGAACTCTATTTGTATATAAAATCGGTATCAAAAGAAATATTAATCTCAACCAAGAAATCAAATAAACGCAAGAACTTGACCCCCTCAAAGGAAGTCACTCTAAAGAAACTAGCAGCCAGAACGGAGATAATGATTAAACCTGCAGACAAAGGCGGTAGCGTTGTCATCTTACCAATGGAAAATTATAAAGATGAGGCCTATAGGCAGCTTAACAACCATGGTCACTACCAGCATGTAGACCGTTATCCCAGCAACGAATATAGTCAAACGACCTTTCGCACTCTGACACATCTGCTGGCCAGAGAATTAATCACCACGACGGAACTAAACTTCATGACACCGATGAACAAGCAAGCAGGACGTTTCTACCTCGTCCCAAAATTCATAATATCCCCACAGAAGGTTTGTTCTCAGCTGACATTTCGGGAAGGCCCATAGTTACTAACAACACCCCCACGGAAACACTATCTTTGTTTCTGAATCACCATTTGGTAGACTTTCCGACTTCTCTTCCTTCATTGTTTAAGGACACCCCACACTTCCTCCGCATAGTAGAAGCAATAAACGATGGTGGGCAAATACAAAATGACGCCCTTCTGGTCACGCTCGACGTCTCCGCCCTCTATACGAACATTCCCATCACCGAAGGAATAGAAGCTACATCAAAGGCCTTATCAGAAAACCGGCACCAACATGCGTTGGAAGTCTACATTACTTTACTAAAATTACTTCTATCTCTCAACTATTTCGAGTTCGACTCATCTTACTACTTGCAAGTTTTTGGAACCAGCATTGGCATTCCTTTCGCACCTACCTACGCCAACATTTTTATGGGACAACTTGAAGCTTCCCTTTTAGAGTCATTCCCCCTCAAGCCAAAGGTTTACCTTCGATACATAGATGACATCTTCATAATTTCGGAGCACGGCCGCACAGCCCTAGAAAGTTTCATTTCGCATCTTAATTCTTCGCATCCGTCCATTAAGTTCTCATGCCAGTACTGGGATAAACAAGTGAACTTGCTAGACAACACTGTTGTTCTTGACAATGGTAAACTGAAAATCACGCTTTATAGGAAACCAACGAACAGGCAACAGTACCTAGACTACCCTAGTAATCACCCACGCAACTTCAAACAGGGTATCTTTGTAGGACAGGCTGCCAGACTAAGAAGAGTATGCAGTGATAACACAGACTATATAAAACACCTTAATGAACTAATGTCCACCATGGCAAGCAGGAATCACCCTGTCAGCTCGCTGGATATGGCTTACGAAAGAGCATCCAAGCTAGAAAGTGACGAAGTGCTCAAGCTCCAACGTCGAAAAGAAAGCGCCCGACCGCCAGCCTAAATAACCAAATTCTCAAACGTGCTCCCTAACATAAACAAGATCCTGCGGAAATACTACCCAATTCTAGCCAGCAATGACCGACTTAAAAAGACGTTTCCGGAAGCCCCAAGAGTTGCATACAGAAGAAACAAGAACCTAAAAGACATCTTAGTGCATGCCGAATTTTGCGCTTCCCAGAAACCAGTCATCAGCCCTTGCCTCCACCCTAGATGCAAGATCTGCAAAAATCTGCAGACGAATTGCATTGTGAATAGCACTGCCAGCCAATACGTTTACAAGATGAATTCAAGCTTCACTTGCAATTCTTCTAACTTTGTGTATACTCTAGAATGCCCATTCTGTCAAAAGCAGTACATTGGAGAAACGAGTCCTCTTATGAACTTACGCCTGAATGGACATCAGGCGGACACTCATAACAGTGCCTGCATAGCTGTCGCGCAACACTTCAACCATCCGAAGCACAATTTCGATTATCTTAAGCTCTATATTGTAGCGTACAGCGAATGCATGCTCCGGGTGGTAGGGGTTTTAATATGTCACAAAAGACCAAACAGTGACAGCCAAGGGTCTAACCTAAAGCTCGAGAACCGACGCATCGGCCCGCTGTGCGCGCGATCCGAAGACGTATATTCTGTTTCTTCTGCCTCGTCGTCGACCGTTGCGTGTGCCCTTTCTTATACAACACGTGACATTTACCTCCCCCCAGGGGAAGAATCGTCCCGATGCTCGGGTGAAAGTGTGGTGAACAGCGATCGAGTATGGGCGTGTCACGTTCTTGCGAAGTAAGGCTTCATGCGGACGATGTGGACCACTTCCGACCGGCGTTTGCGACGCCGGGATGGAACACCGTCTTCCAGAATAACGGCGTACGTGATGTCACTCAGTTGTTTCAGAACTCTGTAGGGTCCAAAATAGCCTTTCAGAAGTTTTTCGCTTAGCCCTCGACGTCGGATGGGGGTCCACACCCATACATAGTAGCCAGGCTCGAAGGAAGCGTGCCTGTGACGAGCGTTGCAAAGAGAGGAATTCTGCACCTGCTGTTCTCTGATGCGATACCGAGCGAGCTTCCGCGCCTCTTCGGCGCGCTGCGCGATCGCCTGCGCAGTCTCGTCGGCATTTCCGTGGTCGTGTGGGAGCATGGCATCCAGTATCGTTGTTGCCTCGCGTCCGTACAGGAGAGCAAATGGCGTCATGCGCGTAGTTTCTTGCCGGGCCGTGTTGTAGGCAAACGTCACGTATGCGAGAATTGCGTCCCAATTTTTGTGTTCCAAGTCGACGTACATGCTTAGCATGTCTGCAATGGTTTTGTTCAACCGTTCGGTCAGGCCGTTCATCTGTAGGTGGTAGGCCGTAGATTTTCGGTGTGAAGTACCGGTGAGATCCATGATGGCGCGTCAACGCCGAGTTGAATGCGGTTCCCCTGTCCGTGATCAACATTTGTGGTGCTCCTTGGCGCAGAACAATGTTGTCCATGTAGAATTGAGCCACGTCGAGCGCAGTGCAACGCTGAAGAGCTTTTGTTTCGGCGTATCTGGTAAGGCAATCGGTCGCGACGATTATCCACTTATTTCCCGAAGAGGAGGTTGGGAAGGGGCCCAAAAAGTCAATTCCGATCTGTTGGAAAGGTGTTCTCGGTATTTGTACAGGTTGCAGCAAACCGGCTGGGCGTCCAGGCGGTGTTTTCTGTCGCTGACATTCGTGGCAGGTGCGAATGTAGTTTTTCACTGTCGCAGGAAGCTTCGGCCAGTAGTAGTTCTGCTTCGTTCGGGACGTTGTACGCGCATAACCAAGGTGATGCGCAGGCGGCTCGTCATGACAGGCCTGTAGTATGTCGCGGCGAAGACACGCAGGGACAACTAAAAGGTAGGCTCTGCCATTTGGGCCAAAGTTGCGTTTGTAAGGGATGTTGTTCCGTAAACAAAAGAACTTTACGCCGCGTGCGAAGAGCTTGGGCTTCCGTGTAGAGCGACCTTCCAAAAAGTCGACAAGTGGTTACACCTCGGCATCTTGCCCTTGTTGTTTACACAACGTTGGGGCGTCGATTGCTTCCAGAAAAGCCGTTTCGTCTTCATCTTCAGGTCCGGGGCGCTCGACCGGGGCTCGGGACAGGCAGTCTGCATCAGAATGATGTTGTTCTGACTTATAGACTACCGTCAGATCAAAGTCCTGAAGTCGCAGGCTCCAGCGGGCTAGGCGACAAGTGGGGTTTTTTATTTGGCCAACCAACAAAGTTAGGGGTGGCCGCTCACTACCATGAAGGGACGGCCGTAAAGGTACGGGCTGAATTTCAAGACCGCCCATACAACAGCCAGACATTCCTTCTCAGTGGCCGAATAGTTGGTCTCCCCATGGGACAATGTCTTGCTTGCATAAGCAACAACTCTTTCAGCACCGTCTTGCCATTGGGTAAGAACTGCGCCTAGACCTACGTTGCTGGCGTCAGTATGAATGGTGGTCGCAGCGTCTTCATCAAAATGGGCGAGTACAGGTGGCTCTTGCAAACGCCGGCGCAGGTCCTCGAAAGAATCGTGCAGCTCATTGTTCCATACGAAGGCGACGTAGTTACGGGTAAGGCAGGTTTGTGGAGCCGCGATGTGTGCGAAATTTTCTATGAAGCGCCGGTAATAAGAACACAGGCCTAGAAATCGCCGCAGGGCCCTTTTGTCCTTGGGCGTCGGGAAATTGGAGATGGCGGCTACCTTTTCAGGGTCGGGTGTGATGCCGGCGTTGCTGACAACGTGGCCGAGAAAACAGAGCTTTTCATAACCAAAATGGCACTTTTCTGCTTTCAAAGTAAGACCGGCGGCTCGTACGGTACGAAGGACTGAAGATAGTCGTTTCACGTGTTCTTCAAATGTTGACGAGAAAACGATAACATCATCCAGGTACACGAGGCATGTCTGCCACTTGAGGCCAGACAAGACAGTGCCCATCACTCTCTGGAATGTTGCCGGCGCCGAACACAAACCAAAGGGCAGGACCTTAAACTCGAAAAGACCATCCGGTGTTATGAAGGCGGTCTTCTCGCGGTCGCGCTCATCTACCTCGATCTGCCAATAACCGCTTTTTAAATCCATGGAGGAAAAGTAACGGGCGTGGCGAAGCCGGTCGAGAGAGTCGTGGATACGGGGCAACGGATAGAAGTCTTTTTTGGTCACTTGGTTTAGCTTCCTGTAATCTACGCAAAACCGTAAAGTGCCATCCATCTTTTTAACCAAAACGACGGGTGACGCCCACGGACTACGAGATGGCTGAATGACATCGTCTTGCAACATTTGTTCCACTTGGCTACGAATTGCTTTACGTTCCTTGGTAGACACACGATAAGAGTTTTGGCGAAGAGGTCTTACTGCGTCATCAGTGATGATACGATGCTTCGTGAGTGGCGTCTGTCGGACCGCAGATTAGAAGAGAAGCAATCCATAATCGTCATGAGCAGTTCGCAGAGTTCTTGGCGCTGCGTGAACGGCAAGCTGGGGTTGACATCAACCGCGGGAACGGGACTGCTCTCGCTAGGCGGGGCGCCTTGTAAGGCGAAGCAGTCTTCGTCGCCGCCAGGAATGTCCTCGAAAAAGGCGACTGCAGTATGTTTGGCGACGTGTTGGTGCTCATTACTGAAATTTGTCAGCAATAATTCCGCTTTGCCGTCGACTAAGTGCACGACACCTCGGGCAACTGCAACGCCGCGACTGAATAAAAGCGCATCGACACGTTGTGCGATGCCGTCTACAGTGCTTCGCACGTCGCAGTTGACGGATTCGAGCATGCAGGAGCGCGGCGGTATGTTGACGTCGTCGTCGATAACCCGCAACGATGAGCGATATTCTTGGCTTTCCGGCAGGCGGGGGCTCGGCGATAAGCTGATTAAGCGCTCGCCCACACCGATGACAGCGTTATACTCTCGTAAAAAGTCCATTCCTAAAATGACCACGAAAGTGCAGACGAAAGTAGCGTCTCCTATGCTGATCCAGCCAGTGCACTTCCCCACCGGCGTCATCAAGTGGCCCCCAGCAGTGCGAATTTGAATCTTAGGCCATGGCGTCTTAACTTTTTTCAACCGATCAGCGAGGGTCGGGCTAATGATCGAGTAATCCGCTCCGGTATCAACAAGGGAAACAACTTCATGCCCAACCAAAGATACGACGAGATCAGCGCTTCCACCATCGGCGATAGTCACTCTCGTCGTCGTGTTTTCCTCCGGCGGCTTCGCATGATTTCGAAGGTCTTGCGGGGTTATGCTATCAGCAACCCTGCCTCCCGGAGTTGCTCCTTATAGTTACCCCGCCTAGGGCTTGGTGATCTTCCCCGCGGCATATCTGTAGCGTCGCGGCAGCTAAGTGGAGCGTCGTTCCCTGGGGACGGTGATCGATATCGGCGGGATGGTGAGGGTGAGGCATATCGGCGAGCAGCGAGGAAGTCTTCGATTGCAGCAGGTCTTTGCCCGAAGTGAGGCCGGGAAGCAGCAGGAGAAAATCCGGGAAGCCCAACCTCGCGGTACGGGCAACGGCGGTAAACATGGCCTGCTTCGCCACAGTGGTAGCATAGGGGTCGGTTGTCACTGGTACGCCAGAGGTCAGTCTTCCGTACTTGTCCTCGGAATGCATTTCCCGACGGCCAGGGGCGTGTACTGGCGGCCGCTGCCTGGGGACAGACGTCGGCTTGAGGCATACAGCTGGGCGCTGGGGCGCTCGCAGGAGGCGGTTGGCAACGCACTGCCGACGCATAGCCTGCTTGGAGCGGCTGTGGCTGTTGTTCCGGGGCTGCAAACGTTAAGGCCTGCGTGATTTCTGAGCGCACGATGTCGACGACTGATGCAGACGCCGGCCCAGGCGGAACGAGTCCGTGCAGCTACAACTACTCCCGAACTATAGATCGGACGAGCCGCAGTGATCCA
Source organism: Haemaphysalis longicornis (assembly GCF_048455015.1). Lineage (NCBI taxonomy): Eukaryota > Metazoa > Arthropoda > Arachnida > Ixodida > Ixodidae > Haemaphysalis > Haemaphysalis longicornis. Next base: position 138,769,042 of record NW_027526422.1, on the reverse strand, counting down.
TCGGTGGACGCAGCAGTCACCACAGTGCCAGCGGTGCTGGAGGATCTGCCGGCAGCACGGTCGTACTGTCGGCACCGCTCCTGCAGGGCTCCCTCGATGGCTGTCGCCTCTTTGATGAAATCCTTTACTGTACAAAGAGGATTTCGCACGAGGCCAGAGAATAGCTGCTCTTTTACACCGTGCATTAGGTGTCGCAGCTTTTTTGGCTCGGACATATCGGGGTCGGCTCTCCGAAATAGGCGAGCCATGTCCTCCGCGAACATTGCGACCGTTTCTTTGGGCTTGTGATGTCGGGATTCCAGAAGTCGCTGGGCGAGCTCTCGGCGGTCTGTGCAGGCAAACGACTCCAGAAGCTCCCCCGAAATTCATCCCACGTCGACAATTCACCCCTCTCCTCTCGGTTTTCGTACCAGGTCCTGGCGCCGTCGTCCAGCGAGTAGTACACATGCCCAAGTTTTTGTTGAGGGTTCCACTGGTTGAACAACGCGACACGCTTAAACTGCTCCAGCCAGTCCTCGACGTCTTCGAACGCTTCACCACGGAAGACGGCAGGAGTGCGCGGCTGCTGAAGCGTTACCTGAGAGGCAACTGATTGTGCCATTACTTGCGGTTGAAGCACTTGGCGTCTCGGCGCGCCGCTGGAAAGGAGGCCGTACTCAGGAGACAGGCCGAGCTGGCGGCGGCTAATCCGATGAACCGGGGTCTCAACAAAGCGTGGCCGTACCGGGCTGCCAGGAGGGGTCCTGGACATCAGGTGGTTGTACCCCGCACCTCCACTAGTGTAGCGTACAGCGAATGCGTGCTCCGGTTGGTAGAGGTTTTTAATGAGGCAAAAAGACCAAACAGTGACAGCCAAGGGTCTAACCTAAAGCTCGAGAACCGAGGGACTGGCCCCCAGCCCGCGCGATCCGAAGACGAATATTCTGTTTCTTCTGCCTCGTCATCTACCGTTGCGTGTGCCCTTTCTTATACAACACGTGACAATATTCTACAGAAAAACTTTAAGTCTCCAAGAGACCGCAAATACAGAGAATCGTACTTAATTAATAAATTCAACTGCCTGGAGCAGGCTGGAGTCAATGCTTCGAAACACAGCTTAGAAACCTTGCGGTATCTGAATCAAACAAAAAATAATGCTCCTACAAAAAGTGGGCATATTCATTCGCAACATTCCTGCCTGCCCATCCCCAAAACTGATACTTCAATACAATTTCTGTGCATTCCTTGTTTTTCACCTGTCTTGTTCCTAGCTGATTTCGATATACCACGCTCACTCGCCTCCCTCGAGCTTCGGCATTTCGTCTTACTTTACACACCTTACCTGCTTTACACACACAAGCAAAAAGAAAAAAAAGAAGAAAAAAAAACAGAAAAAATTCCAGAAATGTAACGCAAAGCTCCCCGTGGGTTGTACCCGTGCATTCCCCTTCTATTCTTCTGCGAACACTGACCTCCCCAGTCCGAATTCTTCGAACTATAGAGGCTGTTGCTGTTTGCGAGTTTTCTCTCTCACACACAGTTCAGTAACCTTGCAATTCCACCCCAAAGACGCCCCTCTCGTCCCCAACTTTCCCGGAAGCCATCTTTGAGGTCGCCCGGCTCCACCGCAGACCACCTTAAACCATTCCCCCCTCTTTTCTCCGACCATCTCGTAGTCTTCCCTCTTTCTCTACTGCGCGGTCCTGTCACAATAACCACACCTCCCTTTCTGTCTCACTATTTCACTCCTTTCAACCGACCGCTGACCCACTCTGCGGTTCACCTTCCGGGCCCGCTCTTAACATCCTCGCCTCTCTCTTTCCAACTCAATATGTATCTATAACACAGTGGGCCAGAAATGAACCCTGATGCCTTGAAAAAGACAAGTCTCCTTGTCGAAACGTTAGCAGAGGTCTGAGGCCGCAACCTTCTCCAAAGTATTATTTCTATATATATATATATATATATATATATATCTATATATATATATATGTACAGAAACATAGGTCGGCAGTCTACAACGCCAAAGGAGGCATAGGGGTGTTTTTAGGCTCTATTTTTTACTGCGGATAATGAAGTTAAGATTTTTTTTAACTAGAAGAATGAAAGAAAGAAAGAAAAACACGCGCCCAGAGTGGGGACCGAACCCATGCCTTTCGATGAAGTTAATCGAAAGGCGTGGTTCGGTCCCCACTCTGGGCGCGTGTTTTTCTTTCTTTCTTTCATCCTTATATTTAAAAAAATCTTAATTTCATTAACCGCAGTAAAAAATAGAGCCTAACCACACCCCTATGCCTCCTTTGGCGTTGTAGACTGCCGACCTATGTTTCTGTATTTCCTCAACGAGCCCCTCACTTCCTTAATATAAATATATATAGATATAAAAGGTGTCCTAGCTATCATGCACCAAGATGGTTTAGAGCAATGAAGTTAATCGAACGAAACATAGTGCATATATGCAGCTAGTACAGGGGAGTATCGCCCTACATGTTTAGATGCGGCGCATCTCTTGCTCAGGGGTATGTCACTCCTGTGTGCCCGATCCGCAGCGCCTCTCCTCCTCTCTACCTCTCCCTCGGCGGCAATAGGCCGGTGCGCGCTGTACGCGCCCTCTCCCTCTCTCCGGTCCCTCGCCAGTGATAAAGGAGCTGCGCCTGCACGCGCCCTCTCTCCCACTCCCTCCCTCGCCAGCGAATAAAGCATGCGCGGGCTGCGCACTCCCGTTTAGTACTCTCGGAGCGGGTCGCCTGCACCGGTTCTGCAACGTCGTTGTATGATGAGTTCGACCGGAACCAACAGCCCCGTCAGCGTAGAGGTGAAGCATTATGAGTCAGCACATTACGTTCCCATTCGTGCTCCGATAAACGAAACACAATGGAACCACACGGAACCCCCATGATGCTTCACATCTCCTCAGGGTTCCCCACTGGAAGATGGGGTAATTTTGTTTTGTAATCAGATTAAATTAATTATTTGCATTTATTTATCGAACTCCACAAGTACTTTACTAATCCCTAAAGTGTCCATGAGGCACCTGTAGGTGCGCAAGAGAAGTATCTAACTACGATATTTTGAGCATTCTTTCTGATAATGAAAGCCCGCTAAATATAAAAATATCACGTTAATGCACTCCCACTTCCTTCGTAAACCAGCGCCCTCAAATATGCTGATTGAAAGCAACTGCTTCGCCTGTCATACGCCCCGAGAAGCAGCGCGTAACCTTGATAATGGCATGCATTAAAGAAGCAGAAACAGCAGGTTTCGCGGGGCACTTGTTTGAGAAAAGGCACAAACATGGCCGCGATTTCTTGTTTTTTTCTTCTTTCTTTCTTTTTCCTTTTCATTCCAGCAAATTCAGAGAGAGCCTGTTCGAAGGCGTTGCGCTACTATGGGTTGGGAGCGGCATTACGTGAAATTTTTCGTATTTCGTGGAGTTTCTTCAACAGTCTAAACAACTAAGTACGGATATAGTTCATCAATAAAACTACCTGTCTCCTCAGCCTCTGAAATAGCTCAGCCGTCACTGAAATACCTCAGCCCCTAGTAATTACCTAAAAGACCCTCATTGACACTTTATAGATTGTGGCACCACTTCTCGAGTTGAATAGTTAATACAAGTAATAATTAGATCTCATTAACCAAAAACTTACTGGCCGGTACTCCTTCGTACTGGAAATAATGTGACTACGTTTTCTTCTAGTATCATTGCTCTTTTTTAAAATCTTTCTGCACGATAGCTGGAAAACCCTGTATATATATTAGGGAGCAATCAAACTTGGATGACGCTAGGGAACACAACAAAAGAGAGCTTCGAACGAGGCAGCAATTTGGATTGTTGCCAACGTTTTAACAAAGTGATTAGCCTTCACCAGCGGTACTTATACGGGAAAAAGTCATGGGTGCGTATATGTGAAATAAGGTATTGCACAGTACATAACAACGTAACAAAATTAAAGTTACTCGACCCGTGACACATATGTTCCAACATACCCTTCTCAAGAAAGAAAAAAACCATACAGGAAGACTCAACTGAAATTGTTGTCTTCAGGCCGTGCGATCACGTGGAGCTGAAGGCGCCTGCGGGAGCTGAAAGCTTCATCTTTTGTCACCAGTATTGCTCCAGCGACTACTTCACTGTCTCCGAGCACGACCCCTACACAAAACTGTAAAAAAATAGTCCGCGTTAGGTCACGAGGAACTTCAGTCTTGCCACTTCTTTATTCTAGTGTAAAGCTAGCGCCATAACAACAAATGAGCAGCAACGACAGTGGCAAAAGCCTTGACGGCCTCTGCCTAAAGAGTACCTCGTTGTGTTATTCGACCTTTCCAGACAGGATGGCGACCGCTGCAGTAACGAGCAAATAAAAAACGGGTTTTGAAATGGTGGAATTTGGATTAGGTTATACGAACAGCGGCTAAGTGGAAACAAACTGTGGTATTGCCGCACGCTGGAAGAATAGCACAAAAGTTGTCTTCGTGTTATGCCACGTACGCCCTTTGGGTGATTGTCCAGGCTCGCCTTAGGGCGATCACCCACAAAGCATAGGCTCATACTAAGAAGTCTATAAAATTATGAATGTTCATGGTACAGCTTGTAGAATAATGCGCGCGGCGTCGAGCCTGGACGTAATAGACCGCTAGTAGAACAGCTGCACACGTGCGGTGCAGATCCCTGATTTTGGCAAATTGGTGGCATCTGCAAGTCTGCTTTCTGATGTTATTCTCACCGCTGCGCGAAGAGAGAGGGAGAGAGTATAAACCATTATTTTCAGCAGTGCAAGCTCTTTGTGTTGGCGCCCACCCTGTGCAGAGTTTTCTATTAGTAGAAGGTCTGGCCTTCACTGCCCTCCATGTCGTCACCCTCAGCCGACGCTGGGATGCAAGGTAGCTGCTAGTCAGGCGCCCGCCAACCACTCTTGAACTTGTAGGCGGCCGTTGTGAGACGGTGCGGTCGGGCCTACATTTATTTGCAGTTGCGTTGGGTCGACAACATGGGCCCGAGAATCAGGGAGCGCTCGTGGAGTGCGGCCTAGGAGCGCAGTGGCCACGATGTCCTGAGCTGCGTCATCATCTCCGATAATGATGATGATTTGTCGCGGCAATTGGCGATGAATTTGCCGCCAAAGGGCTCCCCCCTAGCGCGCAGTGTGTGATGAAATATAAGGGTAATATAAATGCGGGTGAAAAATTAATGAAAAGTTGGTAGAAGGAGCTCTGTAGATAAACAGAAAATATCAACTTGGTGCAAACAGCCAGCCGAGATGGAGAACCATCTACATATGTGCGTCCGTGGTCACAAAATATTCGATGGGCGGTCCAAGTACAAATCATAGGAATAGAAAGAGGGACAGTCCAGGTCGACAACATAGGCCCGAGAATAAGGGAGCGTCAGTGGAGTGCGGTCGAGCAGCGCGGAGGCCATGACATTCTGAGCTGCTTCATCATCTCCAATAAACATGATGATAGGGCGTGGCCGTTGTCGATGATGATGCCACCACAAACTCAATGTCGCAATAAGAAAGGCTTTTAAAGTTTCTGTGTTTCCTGCTTTCGGTTATTCAAATACTAAGGCGAATTTAATCACCAGGTGCACTGCTGATGCGCACAGGGTTTTCAAAATCAAGGTTTTTACGCGGCTAGCCTGCACCGGTGCAGACGCCAGGCGCCACGCGGCAGGAACAATTTTACAACTTTTGCGTCTCCAATTCATTATTTCAGAAAGTTTCTAAAGCGGGAACATGTACCTCGCTCCACCCCCAAAGCTCCCCATTCGTCGTCGGTCCCCTAGCATGTTCCTGTGATGCAGAAAACAGCAACAACGACGAGAAATGTTCTTCAACCCCTGGCAATGTACAAAGCTAGCACAGTGGTAACGCAATGGGGGCAAACTGTGGCGACCCAAATTCAAAAAACATCGTATCACTTAAGTCCTATGTTCGCTCTTTACCGCCAAAATCGTTTTGGTTATTGGAAAAAAACACAAGCAGTTTTCGAGCAGAATATGACTTTCGACTTCAAACTCAATACCTCCCTTATAAACAAACTGCAGAACCGCAAGTTTACAACCGCGGTTAACTCACGGTAGTGGCTCGATATTGGCTACTTCAGGAGTAGGCCTTACTAGACCAATAGTTGCGTTCTCAATATGTTTCAAACGACTGCGCCAATTTTCAGTGCTTACCTTTGTCTCACATTTGCATGGCTTAGGCATGCTTTCCAGGTTTTGGTCAGCACAGATATCAGGCACAAACATCACGAGATCTCCCGGGAGAGTTTTTGGTACCTGCAACCATAGATTATATTTGAATCGAAGCATAGCGACTCCCCAAGAATTCTTCTTTTATGCTTACTGGCACAGCTCGTTGCTAAAATCGTAATGTCAAGGACAAGGCCGCGTAAATAGCTTCAAGCTAAGTCGGCGCTCGTTAATAGTTATCATTCACAAAAAGAAGTGCATACCAATATGTATATATATATATATATACATATATATATATATATATATATATATATATATATATATATATATATATATAACACATATATATATATATATATATATAACTCGTAGAAATAACACAGACATAGGGGTTGGCAGTCAAGAAAACCTCGGAAAGCAGAGGGGAGGTTGTGGTAGGTCATGGCAACGGATAAAGAATTTGGAAAGAAAGACAGCGGAGAAAAAATGCCCGCCAGGGGGGATCCGAGCCCACGACCTCCAGAATACCGGTCTGGTGCGATAACCACTACGCTACCGGCGGGGCGACTTCGCCCCCCCCCCCCCGCTTTCTGGGGTATTTATGTCAATGTAATTTTTTCCTGTGCTTGGGGGTGGTAGCCAGCGCCACTCTGACTTCTCGGGGTTAAGGGGACCTTCTTTTTAATCCCCGCACCTCTACTCGAGTGTCTAGGACATGTCGAGAGTGGTCAACTAGCGTTGAACCCTCTTAAGCTTCCTATGGCACCAAGACTGCCAGAACAGAGGCCCTCATTATGCAAGTAGCGAATCAGAATAGGATATGAGGGGCTCGTAGAAATAACAGAGAAATAAGCGCTGGCAGTCAAGAAAACCTCGGAAAGCAAAGGGGAGGTTGCGGTAGGTCAATGAAACTGATAAAGAATTTGGAAAAAAAAGAAAGCTGAGAAAAAATGCCTGCCCGGTGGAATTCGAACCCACGACCTCCAGAATACCGGTCTGGTGCGATAACCACTACGCTACCAGCGGGGCGATTTTCCCCAATGTAATTTTTTCCCGTGCTTGGGGGTGGTAGCAAGCGCCACTCCGACTTCTCGGGGTGAAGGGGACCTTCTTTTTAATCCCGGCGCCGTGACTTGAGTGTCTACGACATGTCGAGAGTGGTCAACCAGCGTTGAACCCTCTTAAGCTTTCTATGGCACCAAGACTGCCAGAACAGAGGCCCTCGCTATGCATGTAGCGAATCAGAATAGGAAATGAGGGGCTCGTATAAATAACACAGAAATAAGAGTTGGCAGTCAAGAAAACCTCGGAAAGCAAAGGGGAGGTTGTGGTGGGTCATTGAAACAGATAAAAAATCTGGAAAGAAAGAAAGAAAGCGACTGCCAACCTTTATTTATTTATATATATATATATATATATATATATATATATATATATATATATATATATATATATATATATATATATATATAGTTACGAAATTGGTAGACGCACGATTAAAAACAAAAACAGTGGTTTACTGACGTTTCGACTGGAGGACCAGTCTTCATCTTGAGTAACATACAACGTTGGAGCACGCACAAGCGTGCTGTATGTAGCGTTGGATGTTACTCAAGATGAAGACTGGTCCTTCAGTCAAAACGGCAGTAAACCACTGTTTTTGTTATTAATCGTGCGTCTACCATTTTCGCAACTATTTCTTGTGGCTCCTCGAGAAGTTTCTTTTACAAACACACACACACATATATATATATATATATATATATATATATATATATATATATATATATATATATATATATATTGATATATATATATATATATATATATATATATATATATATATATATATATATATATACATATATATATATTTATATATATATATATTTATATATATATATATATATTTGTCCAGATACTACTGTCGAACGTACTAAAAATAACGAGCAAACCATTCTTACTTTGTGAGCAGCCGGCGTTTTATGGAAGGTCCATAGTGGCCCAAAATTGTCCAGGCTAACACAACAACATCAAGTTGTAGCTTTCGTATTTAACTCAACGGAACAACGATTAGAAAAAAAGAATCCCAACGACGAGTTTAGTTTGCCTCCTGCGCACTTTTGATATTGATTGTAAATTGATAAGGAGCTGCAAGATGGAGCGCAACTTCTGCGGCTAAAGCACCGCTCGTGATCTGGATGTTTTGTTTTAGACGGATCCAGCAGGGCCACCGTATTGAGAACATTAGGCTGGGTAACCATTTTATCACTATATTTATTCAACTTGAAATTGTGTCTCTTCGAGCAACGCGCCTTCCTCAAAAAAAAACTTTGCTACAATGCTTGAAAAGCCCTCAACGACTTTTGAGCCACTTATTTACACACCTCGGAGAGAAACATGTATCGTGTGCTCGCTCTGGCAATTAAATGATGCGTCAGCATCGTCTAGTATCCAAAGTACCCACCCTCATTAAAAAAAAAGGCATTTTATTGGAATTGATCGGACTGTTGGATAGCGGCGCCTAACCTGAGTTGAAAATATTCCTGGTGCTCTCATCGTGTTCGGAAATAAAGTTTACAGTTTCATTTCATTGTTGTTTAAAATTACATACCGGTTTGGCGTTACTGTAAAAACTCATCTTCTAGTTTTATAGCGAAGCGGTAACCTCGTTGTGGGAAGGTTTTTTGTGGCATCTCATAGGTTGGTAAGAAAACGATGGCGCCAAATTAGGTGGAAAAATGCACACTTTATAGGGAGTCGCATACGCAGTATTAGGTGCTGCTTGTGTTTTTTTACAGGACCAGCTCCGATCAACTGTACAGTACACCTAATTGATTAAAATGTTAGCGCAGCGCTACTGATAAATATATTACGCACGCAGGCTATGCAGAAAGTGCTCCCTGATAATTATCACTAAAATGCAAATTTTCGCTATGACCACTGCTCAAGAAGTTAGGCGACGTCAATAGCCTCCTTCACAAACAAAGCTGGGTGCTCTCGTGGTAGGCACCTTAGGGAAAAAAAACACATGCAGAATTTTTAGGGGGTCACAACACATTCTGAGATCTTGACTGATCTGGGTTCTCTTTCCATATTTTGAGTGGGGCGTGGGCATGAACCCATATGTTAGGGACCACTTCCCCACTTCACTAACAAACATAGATAAAGGCCTTAACAGTTCACCCTCCCATGAAAGGTTTAATAAACCTAGAGCACACTGGAGTACATATACAAACACATCTAAATTAGAGTACACCTCAATCGCACACATATACGTAAATGAAGCCGCCCAACTCCCCACGGCGCACATCCTCGACGTCGCCGAAAACTCTATTCCCGAGGCCTTTGGTGCCCGTGCAACCAATCGAGGCCCTAGTGAAATGAGGACTGTAGGCGAGCGTGGAAGGTCCAGAACAAGGCGTAGGGTATTCTACAACAGTACCCCACCTCCAATAACCTTGTATCATTTAAAAGGGCGAAGGCACATGGTAAGCGTGTGCGCCATCAGGCGAAACGAGAGCGTTGGCGCACCTTCCCTTCATCCATTATTTCATATACAGACAATACAGACACACAAAAGGTATTCAAAAGAATACGCAAACTCAAAGAACAACATACACACAGCCTGCCCCTGGTCAGCACAACAGAGGACATGCTCGAACAACACGCTAACGCACATGCACCACACTTCCCGACACGTTTCCCGTTCAGCAGGCTACACACTTTCCTGAAACACAAAACCACTTGTGAAAAAATGTCCCTTTGTGACAACAAGTCAAAATGTGGTTAAAATTCTGTATTTACACTGTATGAGTTGAAAGTTGCGCTGAGCAGTTTTAAACCTTCCGCTCCAGGTGCAGGTAAGATAACGTACGGTATCATACAACATCTACACACAGACACGATTTAAACACTCCTACACTTATCCAATAAAATAAGGCTTTCGGGGCACATTCCGGCGTCTTGGAAGGAGGCTATTGTAGTGGCTTTCTTGAAAGTGGGGAAGGATCGTTCCCCTACCGCCAGCAATCAACCCATAGCCCTCACCAGATGCATGAGCAAGCTTCTGGAGAAGATGATCAAAAGGACCGTCGTGTACTTTCTGGAGTACAATGGTCTTCTCGAGGGTTGCAAGGCATGTTTCCGGGCAGAGCGATGCACTTGTTGCATTATAATCCTACATTAAAGACGTCTCTAAACACAAGCAGTACTGCATGACCGTCCTTTTTACGTCGAAAGAGCGTATGATCCGAACGGCGTTACGGCATTCTTGAAGACCTAAAGTCTTATAGCGTAACAGGCAAAATGTCGAACACTCTTGATGGTTACTTGTTTAAACGAACATTTTGTGTCAGAGTCGGGTCGGCATTGTCAAGAGTTCACAATAAAGAAAATGAGGGGACTCAAGGCGGAGCTGCGAGCTGACGCTGTTTATCGTAAAGATGAATTTGCTTCGGAAAGCATTGCTTCAATCGATCTCCTGTTTAGTGTATGTAGATGATACAGAAAGATCTTTTAAATATTGTAATATATCTATATGTGAATGTCAAGGCCAGCTTGGGGAAACAACATTTTCTCGCTGGGCAGACGAAAATTATTTAAAACTTGATCCCACAAAAAGTACCTGTGTTGTGTTCTCAAGGAGACGTGGAGTAAGTCCCCATCCTGAAATAAATCTCAATGTTGACCCGATTTCTGTAAAAAAGGAACACAAGTTTTTGGCTACGATGATGGACGAAAACACATTCATCTGCAACATAAAACAACCAAAACAAAAATTTCATCATCTCAACATAAAACAACCTAAACACAAACGCCTAAAAACAATCAATGTTCTGGAAGTCCTATCTCAAAAATTATATGGTGGAAATAACTACCATTGCGCCTTTATACCACTTTAGTTGGGTCTCGTTGGTAGGAATCTGGGCGTTTTGCCTTTCTACAAGTGTTTTAAGCTCTGCGCATTCGCCGCAGTCTTGACATGGTGCAGCGTTTTGGTTAGAGGGGGGAGGTGCGGTTTGGTTGAGGGGTGAGAACTCTGTCGTTCCCTAGAGTGACGGAACACCTGTGGGTCCAGCCTGCCCTTCTCTGACTGATTATCCCTCGTCGGTTGGACTCAGCCCGGGCTCTCGAACTTGTCCGGGACCTCAAACGGGACCTCCGGCATCTTCGGCTCGAGCCTCGACTGCCTCCTTTCCCAATCGTCTACCGGGGGCAGCTGTCCTTGGGGCCGCGTGATGGCGCCCGCGCGGCCCCCTCCAGGCCGCTCCGGGAACGGGATCACGATCCTCGGCGGCTTTGTAGGCTGCCCTCGCGGGTCGGCGTTCTCGAACGGCTCCGCGAATAGTTGCTGCGTTGGAGTCACCCTGCAGGACCTCTTTCTTATTGGCAGCGGTCGTCGTTCACTCGGCGGCGCTCCCAGCGCCGGCGCCGCACCATGCACGGCCTCTTGAATCTTGCCTTACAGGCCTGATCGGCGGGTAGATGGTTACCGCCGCACAGGCAGCACTTGGGCACGCACGCGTTTTCTTCGTGGCGGTTGGCGATGCCGCATCCCCGGCAGATGCGATTTTGGGGATTGGGGCACACGTCCATTCTGTGTCCGACGCGGCCACACTGGTAGTACATGTCGATCTCCTTGCGGTGCACGGAGCATTCAACCAGCAGGTTCCCGTAACGCAAGGAGTTCGGAAGTTTGCGTCCCTCGAAGGCGATCACCATGGACCTGGTCTTGCCAATCCGGTTCACCTGCAACGCCGTCGGGTTGTGCTTCTGCACCCCTGGGTCCTGAATTTCTTGGGCGGTGTGTCCTATCGGGGATCCCGCCTTACTGTTCTGTGGGGTGCTCATTCGAAAGCGCTCACCTCGCGGGACGTCCTGGAATGTTGATGCGTTCCACCATAGCGTACTTGTCGGCGGGCTACCTCTCAGAGGTACTCACGACGATTATGGTGTGCTGATAGTTTGGGCAAATAAAGCCTTCTCTTCATGCGATTGCGTCGGCTTGCGCCGCTGCAGTAATGGCTCGGCTGATTTTGATTCGGGTACATCGCTCCCTCGGAGCCCGCCGCGTGGCAGCATTACAATCTTGATGTCTTCGCACGGGAGGCCTGGCATTCTCGCGCCCTTGAGCAGCTTGCCCTGTGAATGGGCTGTGATTTTTTTGTGTGTAATCCGGGTTATTCACGCAAGCCCTCCCTTAAGGCACAAGCGCATGTTTATGTCTTTTTTCTAAGCCCTAAGAAAACTTCACTGGTTAGTCAGCCGTCGCGTTTTTGTCGTCTCTTTAACCCGTGAAATTCGCGATAGTCCATCATTATGAACACATACCAACTGCAGTAATTCTTTGCAAAATTAAGCTGCCTATTCCCCTGCTATATCACAGACCTTAATGCCGCCATGTCGAGATATGTGCACATCTGAAGGGAGCTGAGTGGGTTAAGTTTTGTAGTCGCATCGTAGGAGTTTGGTGATAATGCTACACCACGGTGTACAGGTCTTGCTGAGTTGAGGAACCGTTGCTTGTGCTCGAAAAAGTTTTTAAGCTGCACTTTCCAATACCTAGGTTTCCCAGCAGTTCAATTGATAAACTTTCGGTGCATATTAATAATCCCCAGGTGGTCAAAATAATTCTGAGCCCCCACTACGGTGAGCCTGATTGCCTGTGTAACGAAAGAAGACCAGCGTCTGGCTTCCGATGTGGTGATCGAGTTGATAGCGAGACAGAGAGCCCCTCTGATCCTCCTCTATCTCCTCTTCCCCTGCTGTCGCCCCCTGCCTGCCAATCTTTATTTCTTAACATACTCCCACCCAGAAAATGTGTAACGAAGGAAGACCACCGTCTGGCTTCCGATATGGTGATGGAGTCGATTAGCCAGGCAGTGAGCGCCCTCTGATCCTCCTTTTCCTCTTCGCCTACTGTCGCCCCCTGCCTGCGCTTCTTTATTTCTCAACACACTCCCGCCGCCGCCAAGTTCGTTAGGAACTAGCTGGCAGTGGCACGGGCAACGAGCGCTTGCTGGGTTGTTGGGTCAAAGTGACATATCTAAAAGTGAAGACTACGAATGTTCGTATGGTCACCCGTGATAACAAGCTGTGCTCCCGGTTTTCGGCTAGAAGGCAGCCGCCAGGATCGAGAGGAAACAGATGATGCGGGCAGCCAAGTGCCCAGAGAATATACAGCGAATGCAGTATCACTGTCGCTGTGCTCATATCCTGTCCGGCCTCCACGAATCGATCGATGCGCTGAAGTAACAATGCTGTTTCATCGGCGGACTAGGAGACTTTACTTTGGTCGGGCGCGTAAGCGTAGCAGAAAGGAGCGTCCAGCATGGAATCGTGCTCGCCAAAGAAGGGTTTGCCACCATCGAAGCAACCGCTGTGTGTCGCCGCGTGGATTCGTCGCCAACGGGATAGTATGAGAGCGGCCGCTGCTCGCCTCTGGAGTCGAACCTCGCTCACGGAGCCCCGGAGAAGCATCCGCTTCGTTATCCTCTGAAGCGGGTCTACCTTCCCCACGAATCGCATTTTCGTTTCCGGACCCAACGAAACAGTCGGCGAGCCGTAGCAGGGCTGCTGAAATGTCGCAGAAACGAGAGCTGCGTCTTCAACGAAACGATCGCAACAGGGTCGCAGGGACGCCTCCAAAGTGGGAGTTGCATCGGTGATTTCAAGCTCATGGCAAGGCCGGTGAGAGGTCTCTAGACCGGAAGTCGAGTCGTCGATGCAAGAGTTGTGGGAGAGCTGTATTGACGTCTCCGAAGTGAGAATTGCGTCTGTGACACCAGCATCATTCTGGGGCACTTCGACATCTCCAAAGCTGAAGTCTCGCTGTCTAGGCAAGATTCACGGAATGGCTGCTGAGCCGTCTCAGAAACGATAGCCGCGTCAGCGACGCCGAGGTCCAGGGGGTGTCCTTGAGACTTCCCCAATACTGCAGTCACGGAAGCAGCGGGACTGTGCACTTGCTGGAGCCTCTCTCCCTGGCTGAGCACCTCGGTGTCCTGCTTGGCGTTCTGAAAGGCCGAAGCGCCTCCGTCACCGTTGTCCTGTTCTACCCGCGTGCCAGTCATTTCCCGGACGGGCTGCACGTCACCCGGGACCATTGGCCGCCGGTCCTCCTTGGGGAGGGAGCAAATTGTCGAGGTTGCGATGCGGGTGGCGAACAGGGCCGCCTGAGGTTGAAGGACGGGGCTTGCGGCAGAGTCTTGGCTTGCAGAGAAGCGTACACGCGTTCTCAGGGCGCAAATACGCTCGTCGTAATCGATCGCTTCCAAAACGTCTGCATCAAATTCTTCATCCTTCAGGTTCTCTCTAACTTGAGCGTCGAGTAGATGAAAGCTCACCTGGTCATGCAAGATGAGGTCGAGTACATTTTGTCTATCAAGGGCCGTTGCTGCCTGACTCCGCAGCAAGGCGTCGAGGACTGTCATGGTCCCGGAGACGGTCGCTCGCAGGACATCTCGGCGAATGCGAAGAGCGTCCATGGCACCAGTCGATGAAGCAAGACGCTGGGGTTGCGAATACCAAGGGGACAAGGGTGGGCTTGGGCACCAGCCGAAATGGGCGGCGGCCGAGGGCAAGGCTTCCAGGATAAAGCAGTACGAAGGTATCCAAGCCTCGCGTGCCTGAAATCCGTTGCGCCGTCGAACGTAGATTCGCTCGTGCGCCGGTTCCCGGGTTTCACAGCACCAGAATATGTGTAACGAAAGAAGACCAGCGTCTGGCTTCCGATGTGGTGATCGAGTTGATAGCGAGACAGAGAGCCCCCTCTGATCCTCCTCTATCTCCTCTTCCCCTGCTGTCGCCCCCTGCCTGCCAACCTTTATTTCTTAACATAGTAGCGAAAGGGAACGAGGAGACCAGACGTCCGGCTATTCAAGATAGCTACGACCGACTGCCGCGAGAGCCGCGCTCGTGGAGCGAGCCCCCGCTGCCTGCCTCGTGGCGCGCTTCTTTCTCTTTATTTAACACACTCCCGCGGCCCCCAAGGTGAGCAGGGACTTGTTGCACCATAATATCTGCGGAACCTGTCGCCGTATCTTAAGTCCCGATGACAGGCGGACGGAAATTCACTGGCGGAAGGAGCATGGTCGCACAACTCCGTCGCGACCGAAACCGGTGACGATGGTGGTCGAGTTGTTAGACGGCAGGCATCGGCTTGTCTTCTAGAAGCACGACGTCCTCTACTTCGAGCTTGGCTGGCGGCTGTTCTGTTACCTCGTGGGTGAATCGAAGCAGCAGGAGGTATTCCCATATCGGACGGTGCCACAGATGATACCCCTTGGCGGCTTGACTGTTCTATCGCAGTATGCGCAGCTTGCTGCGAGTCCACAAGAGTTCCAGAAGGCAGAGTTTCTGCTGGAGGCACGTGTTCCCTTTGCTTAGCCAGGAGTGCGCTTGGAACAGCGGGCATGGCTTCGCTCTTTGCCACAGGCTTTTCCGACACAAACATGGTGACATTTTCCTCCCTCAAAACAAGGCTGTCTGAGCCCTTCCACTGCGTGCCGAGCACTTTCATGATGCAGGGGTCACCTCTCTTCGGTTTAAAATGAATTTTCACCTTTTAGAAGGACGGATGGTTGGCGACGTCGCTTCTTGGCTCTTCGCTGCGGAGCAACACCTGATCCCGGTGGTTTTCTTTGCGATCATGAAGTTCGAACGGTTGGAAGGCGGGGTCATTGAACGTGGAGTTTTCAGTAGTGCCCCGAGTTTCGCTGACTTCCAGGCGGCACATGGGCGATCGATCATTGTCTACGGCGGCATCTTCCGTGGACGATTCTCCAAGGGACAGAAAGAGTGCGCTCGAGTGAGCGGTCGAAAGGGTTGAGCTGTCGAGTTGACTACCTTGAACAGTCCAGCCCAGAACCGTCTCTAAGGCCATCAGAGTGGGGGAAATTCTCGAAACGTTTACTGTTGCCACCTTCCAATACGCGTCTGAACCGTTCAACACGCTGACCTGGTTCTCTCGAAACGTGGGTGCAAGTCGGGCATCCGCAGCAACTTGACCCTGATCGGCCATCGCACGAACGATTTCTTTGCTTACGGGCGGGCTTGTGATGGTGCAGATGCTGGGAACTTCCAGGGCCTCGACTGTGATGTTCTGGCCATCGTGCTGACTTTTAAGTGTCAAAGAGACTCTGTTGCACGTAACAGATGCTCTCGGGCGAGTGTCTCCGAACGTAGAAAGCGTTAGACGTTCGACACCGTTGACCGGACAACAAAGTGCTCGGGACACGTCGCGTCGAATGAATGTTCGCTGGCTCCCGGTGTCCAACAAAAAGCGAACGAGCAGCTGGTGACTCTTGCCGAGGGCCCATGCACGGCCTGTCTGGAGAAGCACCGACATGGGTCCTGCACCGCTAGTTGACGCGGATTTCACCGCGCTGGCATTATTGATTGCTGCCCCTTTGCTGCGACTTTGCTACGACTCTGGACTGGTGGGCCCAAACCCTTCCGCAGGGAGCTGGATGTCGCACAGCGACGTGAGGTGGTGACGGGAACAGTGGCTGCAGACAAGACTGTTGGCTGTTCTGCAGCGTCTGGCGAAATGGTTGTGCTTTCCGCACCTGAAACAGCACCTGTTTGCCTGCAGTCGCTTTCGCTTCTCCTCGGGTGATACCGCCGATGTGCAGTGGGCGAGGACGTGGTCCTGAGCGTTGCAAAGTTCACACCTGGGCCGCCCCGCAGAGGGACATTGGGCGCTCAGAGTCATTGCCGTTGGAAGAACGACACGCGGTGGCGACGACTGACCCCTCTCCTGGACTCGGTGCGTTGACGGAACAGAACGATCGGAGGCGCTCCCCTCTCGAATCTCCACCTGGACGCAGAGAAAGTCCAGGATCACCTTGATGTTCTTGGATCTGGCGGAAGGGGACGCGGACCCCTCGGATGCGTCCTGCTGCGCCTCCTTCAGCCTTTGCCGGTACAGGAGGCCCAGGTCGTGCGGCAAGGTCCGCAGCAGTACGCGATGGAGCACGACGGAGTACTGGTCCGGGGAAACGCCCAGGCCCTCCAACGCGTTTATGCGAAACGTTACCGTGTCGTAGAGGACCCGCAATTTGTCGGTGTCGGCCGAATTTTGCACCGGCTCCAAGGCGAGCAATTTGTCCAGGTGATCGTCCACTAGTAACTCTTTCCGCCCAAATCTGTTGGTAATGATTTTGACGGCGAAGTCGTAATTGTCGTTGGCCAGCCTGATGCCCTCGATCGCGTCCTTGGCGGGACCGGTCAAGTACGAGAGCAGATACTTAAACTTCTCGATGCGTGGCAAAGTCGCGTTCGAGTGGATGTTGGACTCGAACTCGTCCCAGAACCCTTGCCAGTGGCGTCGGTCGCCACTGTATCTGGAGTTCGGTATCTGGAGATTCGGGAGTGCGGCGAAGCGGGTCCCCTGCGTTGTCTCAAGGGTGCTCGGTCGAGGCTGAGAAGGTGCGCTCCCGCTAGGCTCACCAGACTCGGCTGTAACTGCGCTGGCTGAAGGGGCCGGGCTCGTGACGGAGCGCACGAGCGTGCGAAGGGCGCAGATGCGCTCGTCGTAATCAATAGCATCCAAAACGTCGGCGTCAAATTCCTGTTCTGTGAGAGTCGCCTGAATATGGCTGTCCAGTTCGTGCAATGCTCGCTGCTTGTCAAGAATTATGTCCACCAGCGTCTGAAATTCGAGAGTCGGTGCCGCCGGGTTCTGCAGGAGCGCGTCGAGTGCCGTCATCTTCTTCGTGACGGTGGCGCGAAGAACTTCCCGGCGGCGACGAAGCGATTCGATGGCGCGAGTCGGCGGGACCGGACGGCTGGGGGTTTTCGGCACCAGAAAATGTGTAACGAAGGAAGACCAGCGTCTGGCTTCCGATATGGTGATGGAGTCGATTAGCTAGGCAGTGAGCGCCCTCTGATCCTCCTTTTCCTCTTCGCCTACTGTCGCCCCCTGCCTGCGCTTCTTTATTTCTCAACAGCCTGTGTAGCGTCGGCGCGTCAAACCTCATAATCAAATCAATCAATAATTGATAAAATATTATACCTTGCCAGCAGGCCCTCAAACCTCGAAATATGCAATTTCACTTTCGTTCCGAGGATGTTCTTCGTCAGTCCTACATTGCCGTTGCTCCCAACGTTAGTTCAAAATTGGTCAAGCCCGCACGGTGCACCTTGACTAACCTTGGTGAGGGTAATGGTGACACCGCGGACTCCGAGCCCCAATACTCACGCTGTAACCGACAATGGTAATGAGTTTTAAGGTGAAGGGTAGAAACCACGAAGGGTGGCAGTGGGAGACAAGGTCAAGCTCCGGCGGATGAGCATCCTGTCTGTCTATCAGAAGGGATCTCCGGGACCTTTCACGGTATCAGGGTAAGCCGAGTGAAGGAAGTGCCCCCGTCCCCTTCTTTTATACTATAGCAAATGGTATTTTCATACCCCCCCCAAGACGTGATCGGTCCCTGAAAAAGGGATTCATTGAAGTACATTTCCTTCCATTGTCATCCTTAACCTTGCCTGAGCAGGAAAACTACCCTTTATTTCTTGTTAAGGAATCTCGTGATACAGCCCATTCTCTTGCAACGGCATCGGTTTTCTTGATTGCTGAATATCTTGAAGGCATAATTGGAAGATCTTACAAGGCTAAAAAACAAAGTACTGGTGTGGTCCTTGTCGAGGTAAACAACAAGCAGCAGGCCATAAAGCTTCTAGCTCAGACACGAACAGAGCCTCAACAGCTCCCAGGGTGTCATCTCTGAGCCAGATCTGCTGAATTAAATGGATGCCGACGTCCTTGAGGGATTGAAAGACCAGGTGTCACGGCCGTATGGCCCATCAATATCCGTAGAGACGATAAGAAAATCCCCACGCAGCACATCATCCTTATCGTTGACCGCTCGGCACTTCCGCAACATATCAATGCAGGATTCATTCGGTGCTCCATCTGTCCCTACATCCCGAACCCGCGGCGCTGATTTAAGTGCCAGCGGTTCGGGCATGGTACAAACTCCTGCCGCGGCACACCAACCTGTGCCAAATGCGCCGCACAGGACCACCCTACTGACAATTGCAACTGGAAAATGGCAAATGGCGAACCGCTGGCGAACTTGGCTCTAAGCATGCCACCAATTTTGCTTATCCAGGTTGTTCTTGGTTTCGCTGGTTACAAGCACGTCCTCTGAAACTTCGGCAATCCACCGATATCAACTACGAACGTGACATCTTGGCATGACGCACCAACGCCCGACTGTCCGCCTATCGGCCACTTCGCTGGAGGTGTGACGTCACCAGGGCCAACGGGTATAAAAGAAGAGCTGCATAGCTTCGTCTTCACTGGGCACGGCGAATCGCTGGCGAACTTGGCCCTAAGCATGCCACTCGTTTTGCTTGTCCAGGTTCTTCTTGGTTTCTCTGGTTTCATCACCGTGCTCTGCGACTTCGGCAATCCACCGGTATCAACTACGAGCGTGACATCTTGGCATGACTCACTAACGCCCCACTGTCCGCCTATCGGCCACTTCACTGGAGGTGGGATGTCACCAGGGCCACCGGGTATAAAAGAAGAGCTGCATCGCTTCGTCTTCATTGGGAATGGCGAACCGCTGGCGAACTTGGCTCTAAGCATGCCACCCGTTTTGCTTATCTAGGTTGGTTATGATTCTTCTTGTCGAAGTGATGACATGCTACTAGTGGTTCTGCCATGCCCTCGGCGCTGTTTTTGCATTGCGTACGAGTGTTTTTCTGTATCCAAAATATTGTTGTGTGGCGATGTTGAAAGCAACCCTGGTCCAGATACCCAGAAATCTTTAGACATGATTATAAAATTCAAGGAGTCAATGCAGAATGATATATCAGAAATGAAAGCCTTGCAATGCAAGCTTGATGCTTCGCTTCGCAGTGTAATGACTGGACTAGAACAGATAAAAAAATGTGACAGGTTTTCAAACTTCCCTGCAACGGCTAGAACCAATGAAACAATACCTGCAGTCACTCCATAAGTCGGTTATTTCGCGACAGCAAAAAGTAGTGAATCTGAAAGATTACAGCCGGCGGTCAAAGTTACTTGTTATTGGTGTACCCGAGGCTCAATAAGAATCTGAAGATAAACTGAAGGAGAAGGGTATCGGCAACATCTTTGATAAACAGCTTGGCGCGAAGGTTTCATCAGTTGGGCGTGTCCACAGACTTGGAAAACGTATCAAGGAGACCTGTAGCGGTGAAAATGATAGCGGTAGAAGAGAGAATAAATGTCGA
The DNA here is from genome assembly GCF_048455015.1 of Haemaphysalis longicornis. NCBI lineage: Eukaryota > Metazoa > Arthropoda > Arachnida > Ixodida > Ixodidae > Haemaphysalis > Haemaphysalis longicornis. Next base: position 138,748,635 of record NW_027526422.1, on the reverse strand, counting down.
CCGGTATTCTTTTACTTCCAAGACTTCAATGAGAAGATGGCTGTTTTCAGTAACGTTAAGAAACTGACAGGCTCGAAAATTTTCATTCAGAAAGATTATTCCAAAGAAACTCTCCGCAAGCGAAAACTGCTCTGGGAATCAGCACGCAAGGGTAAGGATGAACGGCCGGATCCAAAAGTTTATGAAGATAAACTCAAAATTAATGACGAAACATATTTTGGGATGATTTAATAGGTAGACGAGTGAAGCTCATTTCGTCCCCCGTGCAGTCGCAGTCGAAGTTACATGATCCCGGCAGGGTTTCTTATTGCAACAGGCTCATTGTATTGAATATGAATGCCCAGAGTGTTGTCAATAAATCCGAATCCCTGGAAATTGCTTTACTCGCGCACAACCCCGACGTAACAAGAATAACTGAGACTTGGTTAACCAGTATTATCACTGACGACTGCGTTTTTCCTTTATCGTTTTCGGTCTTCAGACGTGACCGTGGGTCACGAGGTGGGGGTGTGGCTGTTCTGTTAAAGAAAAATATGAATGCTGTGGTTTTAAATCAAATAGAAGGCCACGAAACCTGCTTCTCAAGAAAACCTTGTCTAGTTTCACTTTTGTCCCGTGTGCGCTGTACAGGCCTCTCAGTTCTGATTCTTCTTATTTGCGAAAGCTTCAACATCATTTGTTTTATTTCCGCAAAACCAGGCTTATGCTTGTTGGCGATATTAATCTACCAAGTATTGATTGGCCTAGTGGATGTGTCGGTGCCTCAGAACACTCTGATATTATATCCGACATTATGCTAACTCGTAATTTAAACCAGGTTGTTTTTGAGACCACTAGAATTTGCGGTACAGCTAGGTCCGTACTCGATCATGGGTTCTTAGATTGCAGTGTTTCTGATTATTCATTACATGTAAGTGGCTGGATTTCTGATCCCAAAGTTGTAGTTATAATTGTCTTTCTAGAACTTAAAAAACGTTTGACTGGAGTTAAAGGCCAACTGCACTCAAATTTCACCTCGGCCAAATTTGTTTTTAATGCGTAGTAAGTACCCCCAAATAAGCTGAGACACAAGTGGTAGCCCCGTGAAACGCCTCGTTAATCAGTCAGAAGCGTTTAAAAAGGCTCCGCCGCAGACCACTCTGCACCTGCCGGCGGATCGCGTAAACAGCCATGACGCGCCTGTGACGTTCCAGCCTACGGTGGCTTTTTCCTCTGGCCAGCCACGCAGCGGGAGAACCGGTCGAGCTCTGCTGCCCGTGCGCGCGTAGAGCTTGCGCGCAGACATTCTCCCGAACTGGTGACCGTCCGGCCGCTCGCTGGACGGCTGCAACGTCACTGCAATGGCCGCGCTCTCCTCGGTTTCGGTTTCAAAATCGCCGATTTTTGCTGGCCGCTTGCGGCGTCCACGTGCGTATTTCAGCTGTTGTATTTTGCGTGTTGCTTTCTTTTTAAGCAGACTATACGGAAATAGGGTTTTCAAGAAGTCGAAATTTTGAGTGCAGTTGGCCTTTAAGCTACATATGTCAAAGACTACTCCAGGGCGAGAGATGAGTCTGTTTTGGATTACCTTGACATTGTTTAAGGACACTTTCAAGGTAATTATGTGTGGCATCTATGGGAAATGTTGAAAGAGCATTGCCCATTTTGTCTAAAGTCTTTTATACCTGATAAGAAAAAACGAACCAAAAGGGTCAATTCATGGGTTAACCGGGGCAATAGTCACTTAAAACGGCGAATTAAACGTATAAAGAAGACTCGCACTCCAGATTGTGATGTCTTAAATAGGGTAGTCTCGGAAATTTCGAGCAGCGTAAAATGCGCAAACAAACGGTATTTTTGCGAACGTTTGTCTCATTTAATTTTAAACGATCCAGGAAAGTTTTTGAATCACATCCGTGGTGCACGTAAATCGGTTGATCAATTATTGGTTGATGGCAAGATTGAAACATTTCGTAACTCCATTGCTGATGCTTTCAATTCCTTTTTGCATTCTGTGTTTTCAAACGATCAAGGTAATGAATTTTATATGGAGGCTTATTCGGAGCAGATGTAGCTTGTTTCTTTTGAGGGAGTTTTTGAAATGCTTCTGCGATTAGACCCTAAGTGCACTACTGGCCCGGATGACATCCCGGACGCCTTTCTGCGTCACTATGCAAAATCTTTAGCTGGGTTTTTGACAGTCATTTTGCGTGAATCTTTTCGAACGTCCGTGCTGCCCCATGATTGCCTTATGGGTAGGGTAGTTCCAGATTTTAAAAATGGTGACCGCTTGCATATTGACAATTATCGACCAATTTGCTTAACGTGCTGTTGTTGCAAGATCCTAGAACATATTGTAGCTAACCATATCCTTAATGTACTGGAAAAAAATAAAACATTGAGTTCCTTCCAAAATGGTTTTAGAAAGCAATTTTCTGCCGTTACGCAGTTGGTCACCGCCGTTCATAGTTTTAGTTCAATCTTAGATCACTCCGGGCAAATTGATACTTTGTTTTTAGACTTATGCTAGGCATTGTACAGGGTTCCTCGCGGTAGCCGTCTTTAAAAACTTAAACAAGCAGGAATTCGTTTCACACTCGTAAATTGGGTTAATTCATATTTGAAAGATCTAACGCAAATTGTAGACATCGATGCTACTTGTTCCTCTTCTCTAACAGTGACATCCGGTGTCCCCCAGGGCAGTGTGCTGGGTCCCCTGCTTTTGTGTTGTAAACTAATTATTTAGTGTCTGTGGTTGGTGATACTGTGAATATTGTAATGTTCACGGATGATATCATGATTTTTACTTAAGTGCAGTCTGCTTCCGACCAACATCGGCTAGATAGGGCTTTATGTGACATATCATCTTGGTGCGACAAATGGGGCATGAAAGTTGGCACTACAAAAACAGTTCTTTTACGTATAACCAGAATACAAAACCCCCTAATTTTTAGGTACAAAATTAACAACCAACTAATTGAGGAGGTTAGTATGTTTAAATACCTAGGTGTTGTATTGAACTCCAGATTAGATTGGAACTACAACGTTCGGCATGTAACTTCTTCAGCGCTGAAAAAACTTGGGATTTTACCGCATAAACATCGAGGTAACCTGGTAGCGTTGACCGTTTAGCATATAATTCCATATTTAGGCCTAAACTGGAGTATGCAGCGGTTGTTTGGGGCCTGTGCACGAACAAAAACATTAACGAATTTTAGAAAGTTCAGAGGAGGGCTGTTTGATTGATTTATAATAAATGTAAAAGAAGTGATTCTCCGTCATGTATCATGGTACTCAATAAAATCCAACCACTACACATTACACGTGAAATTTTCCGCTTAGCTTTTCTGGAGTCCCTAATAAGGTGTAAGACTTGATTATCACCCACTCCATCCATTAGCCCATTAGCCACCAGGAAAACACGACAGACACATAGCCATAGTTTATCCCCATTGTTTGCCCCAACAAATACATTTAGGTTTCATATTTTCCACGTACGGTAGATGACTGCAATAAATTGCCAGAAAGACTTTTTAGTTGAAATTTCACTAAAACCCTACACGCTCATTTTAGCAACTTTTAATCATTGACGTTGGGGTTTTTAGTGACGCTTCTCAAAGTTGTACGTGATTACCACATTTTCTAGTTTTATTTGGGTTCGAAACCCTGTTATGTTTGTACGAAAATTTAATTTCACCGTGGCCTGTTTATTTTGTCTTCTCCAAGTGAATTCTGAGTTGATGTTACCCATTGTTCTTATTGTATTGTATTGCATTGTATGGTCGTGTGCATTCTTTTTGTTCTGCCCGTACTGTCGGACCATTTATTTGGCCTGCTGTATTTTGTACATAAATAAATAAATAAATCTTCTCCCATCACTTGTTCTAACTGCGGAGGCCCACACGCGGCTTACTCCAGGAAGTGCGAGAAATTTCCACTCGAAAAGAAACTTCGCAGCCTATAAGTGACAGAGTATATCTGGGGCGCTGTCAAAACAGCACACGACGAAAGGGCACGCGACAGAAGAGCACCGACATAACAGCACGGCGTCAAAAGGGCACCCGACAAAACAGCACGCGACAAAACAGCACGGCGTCAAAAGCGCACGCGACGGAACAGCACGTTGACAAAACAGCACAGCGTCAAAACAGCACAGCGACAGAACGGCACGATTTTAACGGCACGCCTAAATGGGCAAATATTTTGATTTTAACATGGATAAAAACACTTTAGTGAGCACAAACTGCTCTCTCAGAGGTTCTCTTCACGTTTCGTTACTCTTTCTCGGGAAAAATACTACGGCTTTAATTATTACAGCATGTGGGATATCTGAAATGAAAGAAGCAAAAACCAGGGACGACATTTAGTAAAGCTTTTGTTCCTTTTTAGGTAGCCCTACAATTTTTATGATAATAATAATAATAATATTAATAATAATAATAAGAAGAAGAAGAATTTATTTCCGAATTTGCCGCTGACAGTTCTCCAAGACTGGTAGGCTCGGATCATTTTGTCCGCAGGCTATCACATCTCTCCCAAAGTGGACCGCGTTAGCACGCGCTAAAACCGGTGACCGAGTCTGAAGTCAACGCCTGCGCTACGAACCCAAAGGAAATACTGTTCGCCCGGAATGCGATCAGAGCAAAATCGGTAATAAAAACCGCAGGGTAGTCTTGGTATGTCTGCTTTGCGCCGCAGAAACATTTTGCAATTTTCTGATACGAGCTTTTTTATTTTAGCGCCGTCTATGAAGCGACCGCCGAAACCTCCGCGCTGGGCTGTTAAGTGCGCCGTTCTTTGCGTGCGTCTGCTCGGAATCCGTGCATTACCGAGTGAACCGTAGTGGTTTGGCGTTAAGTTAGCGGTTGCAGTGCTTGTGTGTGTGTGTTCTGTTTTGTTTTCATCATCTGCGGACGGATTTTATGTCCTGATTTGCTGCCAGAGCGGGAAATTCCGACCCCGGCTGTTGAGACCAGCAGCAGTAGCAGTGTGGTTGTGGTGCCGGTGGTGCTCCGCAGTTCCGCGATTAAAACGTACCGGTACGGCACCGGCTGACATAGAAATCGATATCGGGGAGTAAATACGTGTTTTCAATGCCACCGTGCTTGTTATGTTCACCGATTAGTCATGTTTACGGAAGCGCGGACGTCGAATGCGGAGCGCGCATAGCATATGTGGGTCACGGTGATCCGTGCTGGCGATGGACTTTCGACTAGGCGATTGCTACGCTGTTGGCACTGCAATGCAATATAATCTTTCTTAACTAGACTTACGACGGTTACTGACGAAACGAAATTACCCGGGCGGAAAAATAACGCGACCGCACAACCAGTCAAATTACTATTCGAAGTTTGAGCAAAAGGGTTGACGTTCGGGCGAGTTAATATTGGTTGATCATGATCGTGATCATGATTGACCTAACTCTGCGCAGCGCATGTGGCCTGTCGCTCGGAGCCCACCTTTGTGAAACCGCTGCTTTCACCACAAATGCTTTACGCGACCAGCAGTAACTGTTTTGTAATTGTAATACTTTAGATTCCGTGGCAACGCAAAAGGATTAAAAGCTTTTCCTTTGACCGCGTTGTGAACAGGTTGAGCTATTTTTCAAATGCAGCGTTCACGCGTACCTCGAGCTGCGTTTCCACATTTGGCTGCCTGCTTATCCTGCTATCGACGAGCAGTGTGCGATGGAGAAAGTTATCCTTTCAAATCGTTTGGCAGTGTAATGCGTTGGCCTGAAAAAAAGTAAACAAAACGCCGTGATTTTAAAGGTTAGATTAGATGAAAAGGGGAAGGTTTAATGCCAATCGGCTGTAATGACCAAACAATATATGGTATTTTAAATTGACTACAAGGAACCAGAAGTTATTGTGTGTTGTATTGTATCGGCGCTCGTGAAAGATCCCCAAGTGGTCAAAATTAACCCGCAGCCCTCCACTACTGCGCGACTCATCACCCATGAAGCATCGGGGCGTTAAACAGCATAATGAATGAATGCATGAATCAATCAATCAAACAACCAACCAATCAATGCTGTAATGTAAAGGATAAAGTTGCTTCTAACATTTCAGGGGGTTCCGTTCCCTGTCGCAGCTTTGCGTGTGATAAATGGATTTTGATCCGTTTGCTTGCCGTCCAAGTGCACCCAACAAACCCTGGAGTTGGTCGTTGGTACAAAGTCGCTGCGATTTATCAACGGAATCCACCGATATCTCAACTCTGTGTGCGTTGGGAAGCGATGCCGCAAAAACACGCCGCAACCGCACTGCATTTTCTCCAGGCAGTGTCGTGCACATGCGTGCTGTCAGCGACTGTTTCTCGCTTTCTCTGGTTGTTGAATAACCCACCACCGCGCAGTGCTGACCAGGCGACGTTTGCGCCTTGAACGGCATCGCAGCATTGGCTAAAACAGTTGAAAGTTCCGCAAAAAATAAGCACGCGGTGCGAAATACTCCTGAACTACGCAGTGGAGCACACCACGCCGAGCGATGTTAGCAGCCCAGCGCGCTGAGGCAACGCTGGTCGGCCGCCGAGAGAACTTGTTTGAGAGTATTTTCCTCCTTTCCCGGTTGCTTATGGAAAATGGTGTATAGCAGGGGAGCAACTCATTGTACGTCTCCGCGTGCGCATTGTACGCTCTACGTTCCACAGCAGCCATTGCCCCTTTGTTCGTCTTGGCGGCAACAAAAGCCGACCCAACCCTCGTTTTCGCTGAGGAGAGAGAGGAGGTCGAGGGGAAACGAGAGGGGGCAGTTGCTAACATGCGCATTGAGTGGAGGGATTTCGAACACGAGCCAGTTTATTTTGAGAGCGCGACTTGGAAACAGGCCAAACGCGTTCGGGTTGTTTCGTGGTCCACCCGTTCTTGCATCAATTGTTGCATCAATCGTTGGCTTTTCATTGTACCATGACAAGTGACAGTCTTTGATTCTCGCAATTTCTGGGAAAGTAAAGCCGTCAGAAAGATGCACACGAACATGTTTATGTATTTTAGCGAATGAACTGCATATGTTTCTGCACAAATGCGGTTCCCAACAACAGAGTTTGTTGTTTATGGTGGGTGACCTGTTTTTATGAGCTCACCTGCTGCCGTCAGCAATTGTTAGGCTCCCGCAACACGCCGGCAAATTGAACAAAGAATGTTAGCCAGCAGTCTTCTAAGCCTTGCAGCAAGATAATAGGCGTCATAGATAATAGCTATATGTGATATTTTCAGGGAAAATCAAAAGTATCGAAGCTGCAAGCTGCAAAAGTATCAAGGTCCAAAACCTTAGTGCCGCTTCGCTTGATTCTAACTGCATTTATCGAAGCATTTCAGATGAAGAGCACAGTATCGCAGCCATCGGGTAAAGTTCGTTTTTTTTTTTTAAATAGCGAGAAATCGGCGAGCGTGATCGCTAGTACAGCTTTATGTTGTCTGATATTCAGTGGTGCCGTCCCACTCCCATTTTCGATACATCATGTAACCTAAATAATATTGTGCCTGTAAAAGCGCTCACTGCAGAGCCTGAATCGTGATACTCGCTTCTCAAGCGTTAATAAACGAAAGGATACAAGCAATGGAAGCACGGGAGAACATACTCGTACGACGACAAATTCGCGTGCAACATTTATTTCAAATAATTTCAGCCTTAGCAAATATATTATGTACGGACCGATGCAAATACATTGTGCACAAATACAAACATGTAAAGACAAATAAACTGACCCCCTCCCTGCTTCCCTTATACAGGCGCTCATGCATAGGTGAAGTAGTGGTGGGACATTTTTTTCCTACTTTGAAGTTGGGACATGTTTTCCGGCACCATTTGTTCCGGGACTATCAGTTCCGAGCCAGTAGCTCCGGGACCATTTGTGCCGGGACCATATCGCCCGCACATCGTGCGTATGGTCTTCTGCTTAGCAGTTACACAGGAAACAAACAAACACGCCTCAAGTTTAACGTACACTGCGATGACGTACACTGCAAACACCCCACGAGATTAGCGTTGCACATCCTATAGCAGTTTTTTTCGCAATAAGGCGGGTGTTCGCGAACCACTTCCGTGCGGCCGGAGCCGTGCACAGCGGATTGCGTATAACGCGGCTCTTTTTACGCCGCACCAGGCACCCTGAAACAAATTTAACGTTCTCTCGCATTTAGCAACATATGCCTGCGTTTATCTTAAATAAAGAAATTGTTTCTAGTAGAGCTACGGGCTTTTGGGCCTCTATTGATGCTGGCGCGCATGTTGGTATGAAGGCCGGATCACAGTCTGGTACGCCATGATGATTAAGATGATGATTATGATGATGATGATTAGAAGCCCTCCATCTGTATCGGGACGTCCGTTGCCACCAACCAACTTGCCTGTCTTATTCTACTCATTAAACCTACCCTCTATTACCCTAACGGGTTAGCCCTCCGCCTACCGGTTTTAAACTCGCTTCTCCTATTGCCGTTTTCCGCAGCGCCACCTGTAGGGGCTGGAAAGAGCGGATAGCGTTGAGCCGCCGAGCCAAAGAAAGCGAGTTAGATGCCCGAAATGGTGGTTGCATTTCAAATGAAGGAGAAGAGCGAACACGCCGGAGTGTCGCCGTTTAAATGCACGCGAAGAAGTGTGAAGTCCCTCACTGCGGAGCATCCCATATTCCAAATTTAGCGTTCTGGTTTTGAAGCCTAAAAAAGCTGAAAGAATGAAAGCTTTTGTGTGCTTCTTTTATTGAGTCCGCACTGCGAATACAAAAAAAAACGGCATGAAGGCAAGAAAAGACCTTAACCCAGTACCGAGGCATGCTTTGCAGCAGCCGTGATCTTTCGGCTCCCACAAGAAGATCTTCTCTTGCTGCTGTTTTCTTTTTCTGCTGTTTTATCGAAAGTGTAAAAAAAGAACAAGTGCCAGTTGCAATAGGCATGCCTCAGGTTATCATGAGCCGCTGCAACCCAAATCACCTGGAATATGATGGAAGCGAAAAAACCGAAGTGTAATCCTTAAGCGCTACTATTCTGACGGATAATTTGCTTCTTACTGAAGTCCTACACCACTTAATTCTAATTTATACATGGGGGTTTAATTTGTTTAACAGCACAGAGGAGCTCTTAGTGGGTAAGAAATATTTCCGCAACAATATTGCGCGTCAAAGCAGCGTCCGCGAATATGAGCTACTGTGGATCGTGGCTCATTGGTGGCCCGGCAGCTCACATTCTTCACTTTAGTGAAAAAGACCGTCACTATACATCGAAGTTTTCAAAAGAATGGCGTCAATGAGCAAATGAATAATTCAAACAACATTTATAAGAAAAGTAATTAAATAATAGAAGATCCAGGAACAATCCTCAGTAAATTAACACAGAAAAAAGTGTTCACGAAATATGCAGACTCATGGCTCTGCGTTAAATTGCCACGAAAAGGGCACAGATGCCGTCTTCATAAAAATAGATCCCTGAATTCAGGACCAAAAACCAATCAATACAACGGGATCGAGGAACCACCTTTAATAGGCAATTACTGGAGTAGTCGTTTCATAGAAATAATTGCACATATAACCCTGCGTGAAAAAGAAAGTAATACGAACAAGTAAAATCTGTAATTGATATCAACGGCTCACTATGTTGTGTTGCTTCAGCCTATCACAGGCACACCTAAATCTCTTCCTGTACCGAAATCTCCCTCCACTGGAATATGCGGGTGCCTAAATGTCCATGTACTGATATGTTCCTGCACAGATAAGTCTTGTAAAAATAAGTTCAAATGAATGTGCTTTTCTATTCCTTACTTGCCGCAGAGTTTGGATTCCGTTCCGGCGAGTGCACTATGCCATACTACCTAGCAACGCCACGGCACGCAACTTTTACAGTGCTCATCTCTTGCAGTGTGCTGTTTTGTCGCGTGCTGTTTCGTCGCCGTGCTGTTTTGTCGCCGTGCTCTTCTGTCGCGTGCTGTTTTGACGCCGTGCTGTTTTGGCGTCGTGCTCGTCTGTCGTGTGCGGTTTTGTCGCTGTGCGCTCTTGTCGCTGTGCTGTTTTGACGCGTGCTGTTTTGACGCGTGCCCTTTTGACGCCGCGCTGTTATGTCGGTGCTATTCTTTCGCGTGCCGTTTCGTCGCGTGCTGTTCTGTCGGTATACCGTATATCTCCTTCCCAAAGGCGCATAAGCAGCTCGCCGCTTTCCCTCTGGGGAGGTACGCCGACGCAGCTAGACAGGGTGCGGAGTGGTGTCTGGTTTCGGCAGGGGCCCAGTACCGCCGGTCCGACTTGGTCCCGCCCCCGTCCCCAAATGCGTTGCCTCAGGCAGCCCAACCCGGCGCCACACCGCTTGCGGGGGCCGCAGCGGTTGTGGGGCCAACCGCGTCCGTCGCGACCGGTGCTGCTCCCGCTTCGGCTCCCCGTCCTCCAGTTTGTTAGAGGGTGCCGAGGGGATGGATATCTGGGCCTCCGCATCGGCTCCCACCGCCGCCGCAGCGCCCATGTCACTTCTGGCGCCGGCGACGCCCGCGGTGGTGGCGGGGCAAACGAACGGCCCCCGAAGGGTGGCCAAGTCCAGGGGGCCCGGTTCGTCGGGCACCCCTATGACATGTGACGAGGAAATGGACGTCGGGCCGTTCCTCCCTGCTACGCAGCGCAGGGAGCGGACCCCAAAATCCAACACACACACACACACACGCACACACACACACACACACACACACACACACACACACACACACACACACACACACGCGCGCGCGCGCGCGCGCGCACGCGCGCACGCACACGCACACGCACACGCACACGCACACGCACACACAACACACGCACACACTCCATTCATCCTAAAATGTAAATAATGGGAACAGAAAACTTCGTTCAGCGAAAACCGCAGAGGCCTCCTTAAAAATCTTGACGATGTGTATGAGATGCTACATGCGAATCAGCCAAGTATCCTATGGCTCCTAGAAACTCACCTGTATTCCAAACAAACAAATTTCCTAAATAGGTACATGGTATTCAGAAAAGACAGGGTTGGCTGCACACACTCTTCGGGCGGGGTGGCCATGGTCGCCCTTAAAACATTAACATGCCACCCTCGCTCTTTAAACACTGTCCTTGAGGCTGTAGGAATCCGTATGATAATATTTAATAGGCTGATAACGGTATGCTTCATTTCCCTGATTTTGCAATTCTGAGCTCTGATTTCGAGGCACTGGTTGGCCAGCTACCCAAAACCTACATCCTCATAGGCGACCTTAATCGCACAACTCTCTTTGTAGCTCCTCCCGAACGGGCGCCTGACGTCGCCTGATACAGAAGTTTCTTACATCCTCTAGAGCATGCCTTTTCAACAAAAATCAGCCTACATATCATAACTTAGGACACAATACATACTCACATGTTGACTTGGCTATTGGTTCCGCAGTTCTCTTTCCTTGTCTTTAGTGGGGCGTGGGCACTGACCCGTATGGTTACGACCACTTCCCCACTTCACTAAGGTATATAGGTAAGGGCGGAAGCAGTGCACCTTCCTATAACAGGTTTAATGAATCTAAAGCAAATTGGAGTACATTCACAGAAACAAGTAAGCTACACCACACATCCATAAAACTTCCACATGTGGAGGAAGCAGCCCAGGTAAACACGGCCACATCCTCGACGCCGCCGAAAATCTATTACCCACGCATCCGGTGCCTCGCGCAACCAGAGGACGCCGTGGTGGAATGAGAACTGTAGGCGAGCGCGCGAGGCCCAGAATAAGGCTTATGGTGTCCTCCACCAGTACCCCCACATTCAATAACCTTGTATCATTTAAAAGGAGAAGGAATTTGGTAAGCGTTTGCGCCGTGAGGCAAAACGAGAGAGTTGGCGCACCTTCCTTACGTCCATAACTCATACACAGACACACACAAAGTATGGACAATAATACGCAAACTTAAAGAAAAACATACACGCAGCCTGCCCCTCGTCAGAACAACAGAGAGCATGCCCGAACATCAGGCTGTTTCACTTGCACAACACTTCCAACACGTTTCCAGTTCAGCACAGTACACAAACACTTTCCTAAAACACAAAACCACTTTTGAAAAGAAGTTTCTCCGTGACAATAACAAGTCAAAATGCGGTTACAACTATGCATGGATAGAGTACGAGTTGAGGGCTGACCTGAGCACATGTAAACCTTCAGCTCCAGGTGCACACACGAAAACATAAACCATGATACAAAACGTACACCCAGACACTCTTGAAACACTCCTACACATATACAACAAAATATGTCTTTCCTGGCACATTCCACGCTCTTGGCGGGAGGCCATAGTAGTGTCGTTACTGAAGGATGGGAAGGACCCTTCCTCTCCCGCCAGTTATCGTCGCATCGCTCTGACAAGCTCTCTGTACAAGCTGCTCGAGAAGATGATAAACAGAAGACTTGTGTACTTCTTGTTCTACAACGGTCTTCTCGAGAGCTGCTAGGCAGGCTTCAGGTTGGGGCGATCCAGAAATGACCAACGTGTCGAAATTAAATCATATATAAAGGATGACTTCGTGTAATAACAGTTTTGCCCTACGGTGATATCGACATCGAGAAAGCCAATGACACCGCTTGGCGGTACGGCATCCTTAGTGACATGAAGTCATTCGGTGTTTCGGGCAACATGTTAAACATCCTTTGTAATTATGTGTCGGAGAACCTTTCGCGTCAGAGTTCGTTCTCCACTGTCGAAGCTTCATGTGCAAGAAAATGGCGTGCCACAAAGTGGACTGTTGAGCTGCAGTCATTTCATAATTAAGATGAACTCTCTTGGAAAGGCACTTCCACCTAAATCTCTTATTTCATGTTTGTATGTGACGCGCAAATATGCTTTCAATCGTGTAATATGTCAATCTGCGAACGTCAAGTCCAGCTTGGCGTCAAGAAACTTGCCGGCAGGGCTAACAACAATTGCTTTAAACTGAATCCGGCAAAAAGCTCTTTCTTTGCGTTCTCCAGAAAGCGTGGGGTCCATCCCGACCCATACATTACTCGTAATGACGTGACGCTTCCTATGAACAAGAAACACAAGTGACTAGGTGTTGTGTTTCACCACAAACTCACATTCATTGCACGCGTCAAGGAAATTAAGCATAAATGTTTGAAGATAAGAAATATCCTCAAGATTCTCTCCTATTAATCGTATGGTGCCGACAAAGAACTCCAGCCGCGCTTGTATACTTCTTTGGTTGGGTTTCGTTTGTACTATGGAACAGTGGTTTATGGGTCGGCGACTAAAACAGCATTCGAATACTTGACCCAGTGCTGCACTTGGGGCTGCTTATGCATCGGGTGCTTTTCGCACTAGTCCGGTTTAAAGTTTGTTTGTCGAGTGTAACGGGTGGAGCCGTGAGAACCAGCGGAAGTACATGGATTTGCTTTATGCTTTTAAGATGTTACCGTGAATAACCGTCCTTCTTATCCTGTCTTCAACAATACATCCACATCTCTGCTGTTTGTAAACCGCCCATTCGTTCCTATGCCCTTTTCACTTAGAGTGAGAGAGCGAGCCCCTGATCTCAGCGCTTCGTTTTTACACGTGCACACATCATCCTTTTCAGACATTTTACCGCCTTCGCAAGATCGAATTGTGTCCTGCGACCTTTCTTTTATGAAACTTGGCATAAATCGGATACCACGAGCTGCAATACTGGAGCACTTTCTGTCTCTGCAGTTTAAATACCCATGTGCAGAATTTTACAGTGACGCGTCTAAAGCATACACGATGGTGTCCTGGGCTGCTCATGGTCCGAATTTTATTGCAGCTAAAATTATGAGCGTGCACAGAACCATGTTTCCTCAGAAGCATATAGATTTTTTTTATCGTACAGCACAATGGTGAAAATGAAATCCCCAATTCTGTCCTCTATACAGGCTCCTTGAGTGTTCTTCGAGCACTATCATAGCACAAGCCCCCCCCCCCCATAACCGCATAGTTAATCTTGTGTTGAACACCATTGTGAGGAGGCACTGCTCACCGGACAGTGGTCGGCCGATCGATGTGACGAGCAGGAGGTGAAGGTGCGGGGGGGGGGGGAGAAGAATCGCGTGGGAAGAAAAAAGCGAGGAAGAGGAAGCCAGAAGGTCGTGGCACGAGAGCGGGACGAACAAAGTTCGAGGAGTGACCTGCCGGACGAGAACGTTCGGGGAACCTCTGTTACACACCCGAAAACGATCGGGGAACCTACGTTGCGAGTCGTATCTTCCCCGTTGACATTGAGGCAGATCAGCCGAGACCGGCAATAGAGCACCCGGGCCGAATCGCTCATCAGTCAGAGCAAGGGCATCGACAAGAGCTCCGTGGCAGCGCACTGAGCCTAGCTCACGGGAAAGAGCGACGCCACTTTGTGGCGGCCAGCGCCAACGTCAAAGAAACAGCCAGCGCCTTCAGCCATCACACCTAGCAAGTGTACCGCCACAGCTCACTGACACCGAGTAGTGCCAGACTTGAGCGGGAACTCTCTTGAGTTAACGACATTGTCTTGTCGGACATCTAGTCGTTTGATTAGAATAGCTCATAGTTAATTTGTGTATCTTTCTAATTTTGTCCCGTGAATACAGTCTGTCGTTGTCTGACGTCACGTACCTCGCTTCGTTTCCGTCAGTTAAACTTGACCTCCTCATCCAAAAAACAACCTGCATTACAACGATAATGTCTGTGTATGCGCAAAAGCATGAGCTGCTCCTCTGCTGGGTCCCAGGACACACTGGGATCACTGGGAACGAGTTGGCAGACGTGAAGGCCGCTGCTACTGCACTCAGGAACACTGTAGACATCACAACGTTACTCTATACAGACCTCAAGCCACACATAAGACAACACTTGCGTAGAGCAAGGCAAACACACTGGAGTAAAAAAAAATAGAACAAACTACATGTTATGAAGCCACACTTGGGACGGTACACAGCGGACTCACACAACAGATACAAGGAAATCGCCTTGGCTGGGCTACGGCTAGGGCACACGCATGCAACGCACTCGTATCTGCTCACGGGATCTTCTAGACCCCAGTGCAGCAGGTGCGGAGAGGCCCTATCCGCATTTCACGTACTCATTCAATGCAAGGCACTCGACCCCACACGATGCAAACATTTTCCTGAACTGCACAGACAACACATCCCGCTACACCCATCACACTTCTTTGCCGACAACCCAATGTTTTCTAACAAGCGTGTTTTCCAGTTTTTAGCTGACGTAAAATCTGTGCAGCTCTTGTCATATCGCGTGGAATCATCCTGGCCGTACACACCTACCATCTCCTTTATATTTTGTATTGCGCCACTTTTACTTATACTGACAGGTTTTAGTATTTACAGCCTGATCAACCACTAAATGACTTCTCTGGCGCTCTTTGCTCTTAGTCGGTCTTTTGCCATTTCACCAAGCATCATCATGATCAAAATTGGTCAACGTAATTTTGCAGCAGTACGCACAGCAGAGTCAGCAGATATTCTGACCGGGAGCCACTGTGTTAAACAGCGCCTCTCGCGATCAATCTCGAGTCAATCGAATGACCAATCGAATGACCCGGTCAATCGAATCACCCGGACCCGGATGAGCTGTACCTAATTTAGAATTCGTGCAAGGAAGCAAAGCCGTTTTTATTACTTTATATTCAAAACAGGGAACCGAAAACGAACTCTCCACTACCATTATTCGGGAAAAAACACGCCTTGCCGAAAAGAAAAAAAAGGATTTTTGTATTTTGGGTGGAAGGCTAACATAAAAAAGTACAGTAAATAATGCCATGAAAGTAAAACACAACCCTTCAATTATTGCTTACCCATATACATGATAGACTGTTGTGATATTGTCATAATATAATCTCTAAAGAGGCCCTCTCAGGAATGTGTTGTAAGAGCGCTGTTTGTTTTTCTAACAAGAGTGACTCAGGTAGAAACATCTGCTTTTTCAGGAACTGAAATAATAAAGAATATGTAGACTAGATGTATAATTCAATGTAAACTAATGTATGGAGTTTTGCACCCTAAGAACAACACATCTACGCGCAGGAGTGCGCTTGTTACCATTGGAAATTTGGAAATACACAGTATTAAAGTCGAAGAAGAAACGAACGGGTGATAGGACGAGCACGAGAGTAGCTCTACCTGCTGTTCACTTCACCAGTATCATTGCTGCTCTAAAGCCAATAAAAATCGGATTGCCGTCCCATATGTATCTCCTAACCCCGACTATAAAATATTAGAGAATAGTTCTCATTTAGTAAGTGCTTGCACTTGGCGTATCTGCTACGCGAAGGTGAAACTCTGTGAAAAACACGTGGTGACTGTACCTTGCGAAGTGCATCAGGAACGACAGTGTATGTGGTAGGTTTTCTTGCATAAGTTTGCACAGCACCGCTGTGTAGCCTCTTTACAGATTTCGGTAGGTTACCACTTCTTGTTTCGCCGCTTTTAAAGATGACGTTGATATGGCCGGTTGGCAGCACTTTTACCACTTTGCCCATCAGTCCGAAAATCTGGAAAATGCACAAGACGCCATCAGCAGGGGGGAGTGGACATGCAAAGAAATACCTTACCACTTACACAACGCAATTGTTTACAATCAAAAATTCTTGTCCTACGTTGGCGAGAGTTCGAGGATGAGAGGCCCAAACTGCGATTCCGGCATTTAACCCCCAGCTTGAGCAGACAGATTTTATTGTGGATGTCAAACCTGCCAGCGGAATAAGTAGTGGCAAGGATATACTTTCTGTTTACCACAAAAATTTCAATCTTTTGTTGGGAGAAACAGCAAAATAATTTGGACACAATAAAACCGGTAGTTTTTCTTCTATAATACAATCTTGAAGATAAGAAAATCGTGTACACCTATAGTTGCCAGTATTTATAATTAGAAAGCGTATCGAAAAAGTGGTGTAACAAGATTGCTTTATAACAGAACGATTATTTGATTGTAGTGCTAAATCGCCGACGCAACGCAAGATATGAGGCGCGCCGTAGTGGAGGGCTCGGGAATAATTTTGACCTACTGGGGATCTTTAACGGGAGCCCAAATCTTACGCACACGGGCACTTTTTCTTTTCGCCTCCATCAGAATCTTTTATAAAGCCTAGCAATAAGGAAAATCAGGTGTTCTGAGAAGTTAGGTTTCTTTGTGGATTTCCCAATAACGATTAATCCCGTTTGTATCTACAGTTTCTTTTCTATTGTAACAGTTGTCCATTTTTCATATACCCATTCTAGCCATTTTTAGAAACAAGTGTATAAAGAAGCGGAAAGGTTTTTAGAAGCGACGCTGAGAGGAGCATCTCTTGCCGGCGGCCCTATCCTGCGTGCGTCCGTCGTGCGCGTCCGCCCAGCTGCGTCTCTCCTCCGCTCGCCTCCTCTCCTCTCTCCGATAGCGAACACTCTCTGCCAACATCTGCGGTCGCGCTGCGCGCGGCTGCGCACTGTGCGCATGTGCAGTACTCTCTCACCCCGCGATCTCCTCTCCTTCCGGCGCGCTGCGCATAGAAGCGGAGTGCGGCGCTCCAGCCGGTCTTTCAGTCGGCGGTCGTCCGCGCTTGCGCTTGCGCTTGCTCTCTTGCTCTACCCGACAATTGCTTGATGCGACACCAATGGAACCCCCATCAGCGTCGCATCACACCAGGGTTCCCGCGAGAGGAGGTGGGCGTAATTTTTTCCTTTACACTCCTCTGGAAGTGTAGTAGAAAATGGCATCTCACGGGAGACGTGTGCAACCCCACGCCTGCTGTAGTATCTTTTGTAACCTATGCCTATAAAGTGAAGTATCGGACTGACTGACTGACTGACTGACTGACTGACTGCACACCTCGGTAAAACTGGGCGCCACTTACTCACACTCAGAGGGACAAATATATTTTTCTTCACGCACTCACTCCCACTCACGCTCCTCAGTCGACCCCACCATTCGCACTCACTCACGCTCACGCTCACTACGCGCCTTCCACCACGCTCACCCACTCTCAATCACGCTTGCCACTGCCCGTGATCCCTCGCACTCACTTGCGCTCACGTTCACCGATCGCCGCCACCACTCACACTCGCTCGTGCTCAGCCTCACCTCTCTCGTAGCCACTCGCATTCACTCACTCTCACCATTCGCAGTCACCACACGCACTCACTCGCGCTCACAACTCGTCATCTCCCCTTGCACGCGAGTGTGTGCAACATACTCTCCATGAGTCATGAAACCGTACTCTGTTAGTGCATTACGGCGGCAGAAGGCCATTCAAATCCTATTCCTAAATCAACACGCCACCAGAAAATTACTTCTAGGGTGCCCCATAGCAGGAGCTCAGTGACGGCAGTTTTCTGAGCTAAAAGATATCCCGCCATGAACAACCATCCCAGCGAGTGGTTCCAGGGACGAATTGCCAACAGTGACTACAACCGCAGTAGTGCACCGCGGTAAGCCCCGCATATGGCGTGAGTAGCGCGAGTGGACTCACGAGTGGTGAGTGGGGCTCACAGCGAGTGGCTTTCGCACTCGCGAGTGGTGAGTGGAGCTCATCGCAAGTGGCTCGCGCACTCGCGAGTGAGGCTCGCCGTGAGTGGCACTCGCACTCGCGAGTGGTGAGCCTGGCTCCCTGCGCGTGGGGCAGGTACTCCCTCGCATTCACACTTGCCAGTCCAAAATGACGGCAAGGCTGACTCACCACTAACAAGGAAGTGGTGACGGGATTATGTATGAGTGTACTCGTGAGTTACCCAGCCGACCTATGACTAAGTGACTGACTTAATGGCTGACTAACCGGCTCACTGACTGACTGACGTGGATCGCGGGCTCACGCGATTCAAGAGCCTTTGAGTGGCGTTCGGTACCCGAGACGAAGCAAAGATTGAGCCAGTATTGGGATGAACTCTGCAACATTCACCGAAAGGTTGCGTGGTGTGAGAGAGGAGAGCGATGCATTTACAGTATGTACACTATGTTGCATGAGAGAGCCCGCACAGCTTACTCTTCATCTTCGTTTCCCGGTGAATGGGAGCACGGCGCTCTTTTTCTTCCCGAGACAATATTATTACCAAACCTTAAGTAACACACAAAAGACTACGTGTGTTTCAATTGGCATCTTTGTTTCGTTGAGAATTTGCACCGACAGGCGACATTCTGTCTTTCTTGCCGTATCAATTCTTCCATATGTTTGGTGCCAGAAAACCACATCGATGTCATACCAGTTGCCAACTTTTTTAAAACGTGCTACAACTTGTGAACATGCGGAATGACGATAGGTTTTTTACACTTCTTTTCTACTTCTCGTTCCCCCGAATTTGATTTCGCGTCTCTTATTTACCTTAGAATTATCTTGAAAATGACAGACTCTAAAATTCCTGCCATTTTAGCCTATCTAGTTTTCTTGTAGAACTACTGAATATTTTGGTGTGCGCAATTTTGTGAGGGCAGCCCGCAATCAAAGAAACACCAATGCCCATTTCAGCATTGTTTCCATTTCAGCATTGTTTCCAATGCCCATTTCAGCATTGAAGGCCTTCATTGTAGCCTTCTTTGAACGCGTGAAGAGTCAGGATACATGTTCTTATTGTTGAAATAACCAGAAAGCATAAATTACAATTCATTGTTCTTTTTAGCTCAAGGGTGAAGTTCAATCCACAGCCATACGGTTTTAAAACGTTCAAAACCTGAGCCATCTTTTGGTCGCGGTTATCAGGCTTCACAAACACTAGAACATCGTCTACGTATCCAATAATTTTACTCCTGAACCTGCAAAGTTTTGTTCCATCTATCTGTCAGTTCTTCCGAGAAATATGTTGCTAAGGGCAAAAGCAACTTTTAACCCTATCCTAACACCTGCTTTTTTGAAGATAAAGCATTCCTTTCCATTCCACAAACATAGAGTTTAGGCGGAACTATGGGATTTCAAGGAAGCTGTTGACAGACACCCACATATGCTACCACACGTTATCTCATCATTAGCTTTAGTAATGTAAAGCCGTTCACTCTTCATAAGTTCTTCAAAAAGCGTAGAATATTATAGGTCTTGGACGTGAATACCGGATTTGACTGATTAAGAAAACTCACAAGTTCAACAGAGTTCAGGATGATGGCAGGGTTGCATACAGCATGGTTTGGCAAATCTTCCCAAAAATCTAGACACCTCTCACTACCAAGTGCCTCTTTCTGTCATGATTCCCCAAAACAAACACCAGTTATATGGGTTTTAGCCACGAAGAAAACCTCCAAATTAAGGCTTTGCAAATTTAATAGAAGTGGAAAAATTTTCGGGGTTATGCTCATGCAGCAAAACCACCGAGGTGGTGCCGATGCAAAAAACAAAAAACCAAATACGTATGTAAAAACCTGAAAACGCTGAAAAATAAAAGCAAGGCTCCCAGTTACGCGAACATTGCACCACACATGGGTGTCCATCCATATTCTGCAAAACGACAGTTCTCCCTAGGCATTGGTACAAAACATTAGAAAGCTAATACAAGCGTTTCATTTTAAAAGGCGAAGCAATCAGTCTTTTTGCGCCACCCTACATTTCTACAAGAGACCAAGATTACTATTATCTGTGCCACTCACTGCGGATTTAGAGATTGTTTGGTTTCTGAAGGCTTCAAGTTTTCAATTTTCTTCCCTTTCGAATAGCGTGTGTAAACCTGATTCCACATATTTCTTGTAAAACTTGCTTTCATGGTTTTATATTGGTTGAAGTGAACGCACCACGTGAGACGTCGTCAATATATATTAGTGTTTCTTTTATAAACAATTATGCCCAGTTCACGTAGTGTCGTGTCTTTTTTTACCTTCGTCCCTATTTTTTAAGCGATTTCAACACCAATACCGAAGTGGTTTTTGCTGGTATATGCAACGCGTACGATTGTCGAAAAAGTAGTTTCAGGGCTTTGCTTGAAGCAAGACTAAATGTTGGAATGTGCATTTTGGAGCACATCGCATGTTATTAAGGCTCCCCCATTATATGTTTCACTGCGCGGCACAAAGAAGTGGTTTTTTGCTGATAAAGGTTTCTCCTAAAAATGCACAAAACCTATTTTAAAGATTTCGCTATGTTGATTGATTGATTAAGAGTTTTAACGCGGCGACGCTACACCGGGGATGAGGGCCGCCGTAGTGGAGGGCGGCGGGGTAATTTTGACCACCGGAGGCTCTTCAACGTGCGATGAAATCTGGAACGCACGAACGCTTTCACTATTCGCTTCCATCAGAACAGTGGCCCCGTGGGTGGGAATCGAACCTGAGTCTTCATGCTCAACTGCACAATGCCTTAGCCACTGAGCCAGCGCAGCGGGTCATTTCGCTGGGTGACGGCGCTGAAAGGGCAAAAGTAACTTTTCCGAAATTATGTCCATGA
This sequence comes from Haemaphysalis longicornis, assembly GCF_048455015.1. Lineage (NCBI taxonomy): Eukaryota > Metazoa > Arthropoda > Arachnida > Ixodida > Ixodidae > Haemaphysalis > Haemaphysalis longicornis. Next base: position 138,727,353 of record NW_027526422.1, on the reverse strand, counting down.
CTACCAAAAAGGTTTAACTTTTGATCTGAAGCCCAAGCGAAACTGCTGGTTGTAGAAACATCTAATTGAGGCGTACATATGTTCTACAGAATAGGAGCTGAATATGAGTAATGGTTCAAAATTACACCCCAGATAGAGACAAAAGCGCTAAACACTTGTTTCACATATTTTTATTGCAGGCCAATAAGATATCGCGGGAGTGTTTGTTGACGTAGGTAACCTATGCACATATGTGGAAACTGTTTCACAAGATCTATTCATAACAGCCTTGTGCTAGCGAGAATCAATATTTTTTGTAAATTGCCTGATTTTACAAATTCGTAAATCATTATTCCGGCCTTTCTCACATCCTTTTCCTATTCGATTATAATCACGGCCCGTAAAATTGCCGAAAAACCAATTGTCCGAAATCCTCCTGACAATCGTATAGGCCATCGAGATTTTTATATTACACAACCACCAAAGTCAACTTAACTTCAATATTTTTCAAAGTAGCACAGCGCTCGCCATATGTTGGAAAATTCTGCCACCAAAGCCCCGCCCCAGGATCTTATGTTAGTTGTAATAAAACTCTGTCCAATGGGAATTCTTCACTCCAACCAGATAATACTTCCTGTGAGTAATTACTACTTTGAGCACACCATCTATGTAGAATTTGTTTCAGAATACTTCGAATTCGTCACGATTCCCAGCCTTTCCCATAACGACACAGCTCTGCTAGGAGCCGGTGCTACAACGGCCGGCTGGAGGTTATAATTGTCCAGTAGCCCTACAAGACAGGACTAGTACAACATAACACAGCACGTTTCATACCCATTTGTGTAATTAGTATTGGGGCCCACCGCCGCATCGCCGAATACTACCAGTAGTTCATAAACACAAAAAAGTAGTGGCAGAAGAACAGACCACTGTTGAAAACAGAAGCAGGGCACTTAGAGTATCGGATCGTCACCCATTCAACAAAACACGCCCGGTGTGATTTTCCAAATAACCTCTTCTCCATTTCATTACATTCCAGTGCAATCTGAGAAAAGATAATTTGTTAAAAATGAAGGCGTGAGACATACAATCTCAAAACTATCTACGAGGAATTGAGATCTACAGATGATTTTGTACGAACATTGAGGCGAGCGTGTGCGGTTTTGTTGATAAATTTTGTTGATAGCCTAGTGGATCACAGTTTCGCTGCGAAACACGACCTGCAGTTTGTTTTGGTTGCGACCCTTCTAACGTAGGAAGTAGTTCTCTCCACGCCGGCCACGAAGCAGGTTTTGATTACAGCTTTTACGATGAATCAATTGAGGCTACCTACGCGAGAATGGGTCACTTCTTTTTATGATGTGCGGGCAAAACCAAATCTCCAGAAGATATAGGAACGTAATATGATGTGCAGTGTGAGTATGAAACCTTACGAAATGTCATTCCTGCAATGCCTCAAGAACTCCGATGCAAGACAACGAAGACGATGTTTCTGGGTACGATGCGTCTCAGCCTACTATGCAACCTTTACCGTCGACTTCTTCCTGCTTGAGGGTTTTCGCGGCTGTCGCGTTGCTGTAGCAACGTTTTATCTCTTTTTAAAAACCTACCACCTCGGTGTAAGCACATGTGTGACGGAGGTTGGACATGCCATACCATATATCTGTTTTGTAATTCGTAAGTCACAGTGGGCCGCCTTCAGACATTTAGGATCTTGCCGTCATCTCCAACATCTCTCATTGTATTAGCTGGTTAAATACAAATCGATTTGCCTTCAATCCCAGGCAGTGATGCGGCCCTAATGGATATATTTATAGAACGCGGAAGCAAAACGACAAAGATTTGAAGCTGGCGAAGTAAAAAAGAACTTACCCCTGACCACACTTTTAAGTTAGCAATTAGCAGGGCTAAACACGTTTGTTTGTTTGGATTACAGCGGTCCTGTTGCTCTACCAAATGGACCAAACACGTGCGGTCCCACTTCAAAAGCTATCCACCCATCATTATGTGTAAAGGGTGGCGCTTCCGTTCTCCGTATGTCGTTTCAGCTCTCCCAGCATTGACTATTTTATATGTTTAAGGTATTTACATATTTATTGCTCCCCAAATGCCCCGTTGGGGGTATTACGAGGATGGTGAACTGTTACATCAGTTTTTCAAATGACTGAACATTCTGAAATTTGTTAAGGTTGGAAAGCGTGGCTCAAGTCGTCACTTAGAGATGTTTTTTTCAGCCTACGACTGTTTTCAGTACGAGTGAATGCTTATGGGATAAATCAGGGGCAAATTTAGCATCCACTTCTCTTCCGTGGCTCATGTGGCATGATGCCCTGTGGGCAGAAGTGATGGCCGATGAAGAAGGGACGCGTGATAAAATTTACGAAAAGGCGAAGCTGCGAAATTCTGAGTCACGAGGCTAAAGTTTTAAAACCGACGCGACATGTGAGGGCAGACAAACTAGTGTATTATTATTAGTCCGAATAAACACATCTTATCCGACTGCTTTGAGTTGCTTGGAAAGGGTATAATTTTATTGAAAGGGTTCTTATAATGAAGAGTAGGTGAAGGTAGCATTAAATAAGCTTCGATATGTAGGTAAAGGTGAGAAATATTTGTATTTTGTCGGAAGTAGCCGAGTACGCGGTTAGCGCCATTAGTAACCTGTCTGACGTGTGACGGCCAAGAGGGATCGGAAGTTTATGCTTCGGTACTTGTGGTTGTGGGTGCCCACAGAAAGAATTCTGTAGGGCTACCAAATTAGCCCTACAAATTACCGCTACAAAATTCTTTCCGCGAGCCCTTATTATTATCCAAACATCAACCCAACACTAAACACAATTGGTGGTTCCTCAAATGGTGTTCTTCAGGGTTGGGTACCACTGTTTGCGTTAAAATTGAGAGTAGCGTGGTTTTATGTACAAGTATATGAACCCTTTTTCATGCCATGGTTCATTGAGTTGTAAAGAAAACTTTCAAGTTGCAGAATTGGAGGGGTTAGTACAGGGCGGTAAGGAATGCGATTTTTTCACTAATGATCAAATATTATAATGACTGTTATTTGGAAAGTCATTATTAATTTTTAAAAATGAAGACGACCCATGTCAGTGTACGGTGGCATACTAGAAAGAACGGGACACACCGCAGAATATGTACTCGCAAGCTGTTGGGGGTTAGTGGAACATGGATGAATTCAATCAAAATCTTGAGGTTAGAACTTAGATGCTGCTGTTTTAAAAAAAAGTGCTTTTGTGTTGCATGCGAGGCTTTTTTTGAAGACTTATAAAAAGGCGTCTATTTGTGTATTAGTATCCGTGCTATAGAGAATGTCATTTAAGAACACTGCGAGAGGCGTGTACAAGATAGCGCTTTCTGTGAGCCGTGTATATGAAGGTGCAATAATTTACTTGGCAAGAAGCAGTTTCACCCTGTGTGAGTGTACTGATATCATCGTTGATTTCTGAAAAAAATATTACGTTATTAAATTGAACGGAAGTTGAGATTGGAATTTTAGGTACCATTTTGCGACAGGAGCAGCTCCGCCCGCCTTCCAGTCAAGCGCCCCCTTATACATAAAACAGGGTGATATAGAAGGGGCGCCCAAATGATGGTTAGGATATGTTCTGTGAGTTTGAGTACTCCTAAATTCCTTCCTTCCATGCCAGCCGAGAATGATTGCTGCAATGATTCAATTACTTTACATTCTTTAAGTTCAAACGTTATTATGCCTTGATGGCCTGGTTTCAGGAATAAATGTCGGGTAGCTGTAAGGCGGGACTCAGTATTATTATACAATTGTTTGCAGAATCAGTTTCTCGTATAACGCGGTTATTCTCACCTGTTAAACGCAATAATTCGGTATTACTGACTCTGGAATCGTTTCGGTATAATAAGGATGATAGTTTTTCTTGCGCTACTTAAACCCGGAAAGTTTGGTTTGTCTGTATGTCTGTTTGTCTGTCTGTCTAATTGGATTCAGCCACCCGGCCAAAGTGAAACGAAGTCTCCAGAATAGACTTATATACTCACAGTTAAATCTAAACGTCAAAGTCCAGTTTACATGTTCATACTTGTGAAAACGGTTGAACAAGAACAAGACATTAGCAAATATAAGACACAAAAATATTACACAAGGGACATTTATACTGCCCTTTAAAAAATTCAGAGATGCTTCAGTTTTGGGAATGAAATACTACATTCACTGCAGAAAAAACAATCACACTGTCGCCTGCTTTCGCCCGCGCCACTATTGCTACCGGCGGCATTTCAGGAAATGAAGCGGCAACAGTTACGAAAGGTTCCACTAAAAAGGTCCCACGTTCCTCTTGGAAGGAACGTGGGTCAAAGCAACGTGGTTCTATAAATGTAGAAGTAGGGCCCCTTGACCCACGCCCGTCTCTGCAGTACGGCAGTGCTGGCATCGAGGCACGCGGCCTGTTAAAGTGGAACGTGGTGAGGTTCAATTTACGTGAGCAACCCTTTAGCGTGTTTACCTTGGAAGGAGCGCCACGCAAGAGGAACAACACTAGAGGTGAGCGGAAAAGCCAAGGGAGGTAATTACTCGGCACATGTCGACAAATATCATCGTCTTTTGTCGACATTTGCAACAAAAGTAGCAGATACGCGGCCGATTTTTTTCGCAGCATGTCTGGCACTATGTTAGGAAGAAACGGCGGTTGAGGGTTTTGAGATTGCGATACGAACGTTTTATCCCCTGCAAAAAACTTCGCATAAGCGCGAAAGCTGTCCGTCTGTTTGGCCAATCTGAATAGTCTTTTCTTCTTAATGAACGTTAGAGTGATACGTTGAATGGAGGGGGTGACGTTTTCCTTTGTAACGGTAATCGTGCGGGCAAATTTCTGAATCAAATTCTGCATTTTATTTTATGAGATACCAATTGCATTGGAGAAAGCGGTGCAAGAAAATCAGTGACTACCTACTTACACAATGTTAGGTTTTCATGGAGGGCATCGTAATTTCTTCATCGTAAGGCGTGAAGTTCTTTACGATTTTTGGTGATCCAATACACTGAGACAAAAAACCGATGTGACCACAACCTCTCATTGTGTGTTGCAACTGCAATTTTATTTTAATGCTATAATGCATGCTAAGCTCTCCTTCACAACGGCGGCTCATAGGTCAATGCACAGCCGCCGAATGTTTCGATAATATCGCGGGAGTGTCGACCGAAGAGTGTGTCAGCGCCTTATCAAGGTAGAAACCGGCGAAACGAGCCACAATAGATAGCATAGTCCGCATGCGCAGAATGGTCGCGCCAGGGCAACATCGCCTCATAGGCTGTTCCCAAAATCACGACACAACTGCTTTTCAATTTTAATCAGCCGCCTCATTTTACTGCCGAGAACAAGGGGCAGGAGAAATTGCTGCCCCCAACCAGGAACGAAGCCAGACGGTTGCTTACCGGCGAGAATGGGTTGTAGGTCGTCATTGTAGGAACAGTCTAGCAGACGACAGTTGCCCTCGCGTGACCTTTCTAACCATCCTGCGCATTTGAATGGTGAAGTCTATTCTCGCCCCTTCACCGATTTCTAACGTGATAGGGGGCAGACTGACCCAGCCGCCGGTCGACGCTTCTGCGATAATAGAGATTTTAGCTGACCGTTTCTTACTGTCCTCTTCGCTCCGCTAGCTAGCGGGAGCTCCATTGCGCTTGCGTGGCGCGCAACGGCGCCAGCGGCGATGCCGGAGCGGGCGCCGCTCTGCTAGTCGGGACCTTTTAGCGGACCATACGGGGCAGTGCACGTTGCCGTGCGGAATACCAACATGGCTGCCCCGCGATTGAAGCGTGCTCCCACGAACTCCGTTTGTTTAGTTGAAACGTGAGAGACGAAATCGCGAAAACTCTTCCGAATAGGCAAGGGTGCCACACTCCTCAACGAGCTTTACTTCGGAAGCGGAACACCTCGACCAAAGCGCTGGGCTGCTTCTATGCGGCGCCGAGAAAGACCGCCTTGTCTTGGCTACTCCAAAGCTCATCGGCTTCCTTAATATAATATAGAGCCATCATGCCGTGTAAGCGACTACATTGTATTACAAAGGTAAAATAAGGCACAAAAACGTTACTTTACATTACTTGAGCGACCAAATTTCAATTCGTATCTTTACTTTGGCATGACGTTTTGGTTTGCGCAGGCACAGGGCACGACCAGTGACGCAAATCATTCCCCGTCGAGGGAGATACGGTTATCGGTTAGCTAAAAACCTTTCTGCCGCTGGCGCTGCGATTATTCTTAGCGGCCCATCGCGAGCATAGCGGACAGTCAAAAACAGTCAGCAAAAAAATAAAACAGCATACTATTTGCAGCCACGTGAGGGTAGGTGCTGTAAGCGTGCTTTGGTAGGAAAACGAATGATCCACCTTCCGTCTTTCGTGTCAGATCTGTTCCTTCTCCGTTCAGCCAATGATAGCTCGCCCGAATACGTCGCTTGAAAAGCCATCATGGTGCAAAACGGCACGCAGACAGGGAACGGGAGGCAAGAAAAAGACAAACACGGGCTGTGAATGACAACTGAATGAATTTCATTGAGCGCAGGCGTTATAAGAACAGGCAAAAAGAACAGATAAAGCGGAAAAAAAAGTTTGCCAATACAATGTTTCCTTGGCTAACATGTCGACGGAGTTCTTGCTTACGCCTGCTCCCGCTCGCTTCTGAAATGAAAATGCTTCGCAAACGTCGCGTGTTCTCTAGTCAGCGTAGCGCTTAAGGAAATGGGTCTGCTCCAACAAGGGTTCGCATGAGCGCTCGTGGGCGCAGGGAGCAACATGTGCGGCTAGGATTCTGCCAGTACCGGACTTGACATTGGCGTGCTCGCCAAGCGAATCCCTTACGCATCGTCCAGTTTGTCGAATATAGGAGCTGCCGCGGTTGCAAAAGGAATGCAGGATGGCGAGTATCCTCTATTTTCACGGTGCCTCGCCCAACTAGAAAGGATTGTTGGGCTTCCAGTGGTGCAGGTTGTTTCTCCTGCTCCCCGAAAGTTGGGGTGCCGTGGCAAGAATGTGAAATCGGAGGAGCCAACCCGCCATGTTTGCAATAAAAGACACAAAAGATGTTTCATTGAATGCACGACCGGAGCAGTGTACAAAACTCATCTGTCCTGCACAGGTTCTATATAGTACCACGTAGTGGAAGCGTGACTGATCGGCTTCGCGAGCATGCGAATACCATCAAATCCGCTACTGGCAGCAACCTTGCCACGGATGTTGCTTTGTGGACGAACCATACTTCCTTCGAGCCTTTGTATTAACAGAGTCTTGCCTTTAGGCGGCACGCTGGCCAGACAACACGCGAGATTATCGAAACATTTTACATGCACGAGCGAGATGGAGCAAGCGTCACCACGCCGTTAGTCGACTTGCTACCAAAGGAGATGGTTTTTTTTCTTATATCTGAACTATTCTTCTTTTTGTTCTCTTTCCGCCTTTTCTTATATTGCTTCCTCGGACTCAAATTTATTTTGTTGTTAGTGAGCGCCCGTGTTTGCGTCTTTCTTGCCTTCGAATTCTATTTCTGGGAGCTGCTTTTTTGCCATCAATGTATACCCGCTAGCCTGTCTTGAGATATTCGTATAGTTCAAAAAGAAACAGCTGCCATTCTTGTGTCCCTGACGCGAGGACATGTTTTATGGCATTTTACTTCAACACCTCTTCCATTTCTTAGCGAGTAAAGAATTAATTTAACTCGGCAAAGCCCCGGCCGCGGTGGCCCAGTGGCTACGGCGTTGTGCTGCTGAGCGCAAACACGCGGGTTCGATTCCCTCCCGCGGCGGCCGCTTTTCTGATTCAGGCGAAAAGCAAAAACGCCCATCTGTACGAGATTTAGGGGAGCGTTAAAAAACCCAGGTGGTCAAAAATGAATCCGGAGCCCTCCACTACGGCGCGCTTCATCACCGGCGTTGCTTCGGCGCGCTTAACAACACAATTTATTATTCAGTTCACTTGGCCATGCAAGCTTCTTTCTACTAGCGGTACTACCTTTCCTCCATTACATGACTTCATGGTGCGTTGTGCGAGCGATTAATAAAGGGGTTGGCACACGTCGTGGCAATTCACAACATACACATACAAGACCTACTGCCAGTTTAAAATAAACGCTTGTATGCCGCGCGATTTTCAATGGCTGGCAACCGATCCGCTGCGTCGGTCGTTTACAGCTTCCGTTGTTTTGGCAAACACGCGCCCATTGTATCTCATGTGCGTTGCGGTCGAGCTAAACCAGTTGAACCCTTTTATGCCTTTGACAATATCGAACGAGCATTCCAAGAAACTGCCGTTGCGACGGGAGGCTTGATCCGGGACAAATTTTAAAATATATTAAAACAGCCTGATAAAACTTCATGCTTTATTATTCTGCCTAATATGCCCTCAATGCTTACTATTTTTTTGCAAAACCCTCAGTTGGTTATGTGACGGACAGTTTTTTTTCTACCGCTGCCATCTTCTGGACGTAGTGCAGTGGTAACGCATGGATATGCCACTGCAGTCCGGCCTTAATGCAATTGGATCACAAGCACTTTTTAAATAATTACTCCCTGCAGTACGGGGGCTATAATTTTGCCGTAAAAAAGACTTTTTTGGATAATCCGACACTTAACTCTTTTTTAGCATACCAAGCGGTGTATTCAACCGTAAAACAGACCCGGAAGCCAATGGCACCACGATGGTTTGTTATATCCCAATAATGGCCGAAATCAGAACTGCCATGTGTTGCTTGCACTGCCCTTAAAATGGCCACACTCACCTCGAAAAGTCGGCCATTGCAAACAATATTGAAAATTATTGATTGACTTAAGTATAGCAGTGAGCATATTCCAGTAGTGAACAGCCAAAAATGGCATACGACAAAAACTCCAACCGCTCAGCTAATTTTAATGACGATTATGGTAAAGATGGATAATGTTAGGTTATATAAGCGTAAAGGTGCTTTCATATTTGCTGCCACCATGCGGTTCCATTTCCCGGCATTCATCCCACTCACCTTCTCCAGGCAGTTTAACTACGCAATTGAGTCATGGCTGACTAATTTTTCAGCCCAGTAGCTTAGCTAATAATAACACCCGGCCATCAACAAACAAGCATCGACCCACCTTAATTTGTTTGCTTCATTGCGTGTCTAGAATGTATAGCAACTAGAAAAAAAGTTCAAATTGTATATTGGGGAGGTCAATTTTTTCGCATAAAAATTTTCAAAAAATTTACACTGTAGGCTTTGGAAACAGCCTTCTCGCCATAACTGAGACAAAGGGAAAGGCTTGGATAGCGACCGGAATTGCATTAAAAACCACGGTAGCAAATTACCCTTGACGCCAAAATGGTTACCTTCAAAGCTATGTGCGAGCGCTGAGAAACCGCCCGCCAGCGCGAATGGCGTGGTTCCCACACCACCAAAGTTAAAGCGGAAGTTCCTCGCGTTCTTTTTAACGGCGGAACCAGCAAAAAGCCATCTACCGCGCCTTTTTTGACCTCACCGCTGCTATGGCGACAGTTGCCGTGACCGTTACTATTTTGACAACGACTGTACCATGATAAAAATACAAATGAAAAATGGAATAAAAGGCCCTTATTTAGCGAATGTATCTGTTGCTCCTTTGCGGCGTGCTGACTTACCACTTGAGCACATTCGTTTCTAAGGTCACGCAGTAAAACTTCTCCACGTTGTCCAAACTTCCCCAGTCTTGGCCCTAGACGTAACTCTCAACAACTTATTTAACCGTATTCAGCCTCTCAGAACAACATTGAATACTAGAGAGGCGTCGTAATAGTGACTGCCCCTTTAAAGAAGCACGCGCCCCGGAATTTACTCTGGCCGTTCTGAAGCCTGCAGCAACCATAGTTCCCCGTTTTTGAAGCATAAAGACGCCTCCTGTAATGACGCTTGTAACAACCCAAATGGACAATACAAGGTTGCCACAGCTCTCTCAATATTCATCTTTATCAGTTATGACTCAATAAAGAAGTCATCTAGATGATCTGCTACGGAAACAAGTGCCACAGAGCGTGATCACCATCGCAGAACTTCGAGAGGCCAGCAGGGGCCTCTTAGATGAAACAGTGTCCCTGTCAACTATGACGATACTCACCTAATCTTACCTGCTCTTAAAAGTGCTACATCTACCGCTGCAAACTCTCGATTTACAGACAGCTTCCTTATTAGCAAACGTGATCCCTGTTCCTCCTGGTTACTGCCAAGACCCGATGTCCCACTCCCTTTGTCCCTTTCTAACAAATCACGGAAATTAACAGCTTATACTACAAACGTTCCTTTGCCTCGCCCTGAGCTATCCAAAGGGGAAGCAGTTTCACTTAACATACCCTAAACTAATAGCTCAAAGCTCTAATGTGCAACCCCTCTTAACCTCCTGCTGAATGGGACCTTTCATCCCACTCTGGCATTCTTCCTCCGGTTCCTATAGCACGCGAATAGGCAAATATTCTTTCTCTCCTACAACCCACCTCAATCCAGAGCTATGGGAGAACCTGGAAATCAGCAACTCTCTGCACCTTCACACCCTACTGGCCTGTAGCGCCGAATCTAGCCGCTGAAACAATTGGTTCCCGTGACATAAAACCACTCCACCTTAAATGGAGTGTAAAGCGTTTTACTGCCAGCAGTTGAACTGCAAAGAGCCTTAACCAGGATTGAAAATTTCGAGAGCAGAAAATACCGCTACAGAAACAGTAACTGCTTGGGGTGCACACAAACGACAAACGTAGCCAAAACAACCCGAAACATTCACGCAATCCACAGAGCGAATAAACACAATTATTGTTTCCTGCTAACGACATTAGGGTGGCGTCCTCATTCCAGTAGTTCATTGGCACGGGCCGCGTCGTCCGCCCTCTCCACAAACTTGCGCTGGATTTAAAAAGAGCTGAACAAGGCGCTCTCCTAACGCTCTTATTGTTCAAGAGATCGGGAAGTTCAAGCGGGCTTTGTGGACTGCCGCCGGCTATTTAAAACAGCGTCATGGATTCCCTACAAATGTGGCGCAAACGGGAATACACGGTAGGGACTATTTATTGGTGTCTTCACGGATGGGGGTAAGTGTTGGTTTGCAGGGGGCGAAGTATTTTCTTGTTACCCTTGGGTAGTTGTTTGTGCGGTGGGGAGTACGTTTGTCTCTGCAGCCAACAGTGAGCTTCTACTTTCTTGATTCGAGACTAGAGGAAGCGGTCCCACATCTTTGTCGTCGGGTGCTCGGCCGGTCGACACTCGAGCTGTGAGATGTGCAATGTCGTTCCCATAGACTCCAGTCTGTGCTGGCGGCCAGCTTATCTTGACGGTTCTCGCAAGTGGCTCCTGTTGCAGTATTTTAAGTGTAGTCTTGTGCATACGGCTGCAAGACAAGTTGCGAGAAGCCTGTTGAGAGGCAGTAATTACGGTTTCAACTTGAGTTTGGGTAATCGCCAAGGCTACCGCCGCTTCCTAGGCAACTGGAAGATTGGATCGGCCCTGTGATACGCTGGTGCGGTGCTCTTGACTTATGATAACCTTTGCTACTTAGGCCAGCCGTGCGGAATAAACGGCCCGTCAGTTTATACCAGGGCAGGATGGCTGCCATACGGCTCTAAGATAGCATGCCTCTTGCCTTTCTCGTGTCGGCGTGATGCACTCGGTGCATGTTTCGCAGAACAAGAATTATAATGGGGCACGCAATATCCTGTGGGGTGGCTGCGACTTGGGGTATTGCGTTTTGAAGCAGAATAGATAGTCCTAGCCTCTAAATAATGGGTCAGTCTCTTTCTGCAGTGCCCCGTTGGTCCCTCTGGTGGGATATATCTGCCTCAATGAGTTTATCAGCTGTGTTGTTGGCTCCGAGACGAAGCAATTTGTCTGTCTAAGTGCTGACTCGTAGGCTTACAGCCTGCTTGTACAATTTTTGTATGATGGTGTCCAGTCTTTTCAGTTCTGTTGTGGAGAGAAGAACATAAACTATGGCGCAAGTGATGTGCGAGAGGACGAAGACCTGTACAAGTCGAATTGTAACGGATTCACCCATGTCAATCGTATTAGTTGTTATGCGCTTCAGCATGTGTGGGACGTAGTCTTTTATGGTATTGGTCTTGTTTATTATTGCGGCAGAAGTTTTGTCAGCCTGGAAGTTGACGCTCAGTATTTTTACTCTTTGAGACGGGGTGACAGTGTGACCATCTATGTGTATGCTGATGGTTGGTGTCCCTGAAGGTTGCTTTTTGGTTGGAGACACGAGTAGTAATTCATATTTTTGAGGAGCACAGCTTAGTCCGTGTGAGTTTGGGATTCGCTACTTCCACTTCGTCCTGTAGGAGCTTCTTGATTGCGTCCAGCGGACCCGTGTAAAAAAAATCAGCAATATATATTGACCTTGTAGCCATTGACGGTAGCATGCACCTTCTTGAGCGCCAGGAAGCCCTATCACAGATTAGCTAGTTTAGGGATTCAAGTCAAGAAGATTTCATTGAACCAAACTTGTTCAGTGAACACATACTCTTTACCAGTAACCCTTCCATTCAGAAGATCCACCTTTCCACTGCGACTGCGCGTAGTGTTTCCTGCTCTGCGTGAACCACTTTCAGCACTAAAGGGATTCCTTATTCGAAAAAATTAAAACTAACCTTTTCCCATAACTACTATAGCTCCCGGAACATTTTATCGCAAGTGGCAGCCCCAACGCACTTTTTGTATAGAATTAATTTCCCATGACCTGCACCTGTTGGATTGAACAATTGCTGTCTCGCAGACCTCTGGGATTCCACTTGGTGTGAAAAACTACAAATCACCCACTCCTATTCCAGACCATGTAATTTTGCCAGGAGCACATTTTAGGTTTCTTTAGAAGCACCCCTATGCATGCAAATTGCAATGGCCATCTAAGCAAACCCCAGCACGTAACCTCTGCGATATTTGTGGAAATCATCCTCAATGGTTCTAACGCCGTTCTATAAGGCGGTTGAAAAATATATGGCGGCAGTGAGGCCCCCTGTCTTGATTTGAATGCATAAGCACTGCTGCAATAAAAATTGGGAAATATGATTTGAGGATCAACCGGCAGTCATCACTTTCATGGGTACGAAACGGTCTAGTCTTTTAGTGGGCAATTCCAGAGAAGAAGTACTGAGGAGCTAGGAATCGATATTATGGTAGCTCCATTGAGCGACCATGAGGCAGCCGCAATATCGCTATTAACTATAACCAGAGGAAGCCAGCTGTCCCCATCAGAGCGCTTAGCAGACTCAAGTACACCTGTAAATTCATGTTTTGTGTAACAGAGGCATACAGTTAAGAGAACTCCCTTCGACCGCGTTTTCATGGTTCGATTCTGATTCCTATTTACTTTCGAACTGCTTAAAGGGCCCAAGAAGGCGAAATGCAAGTTCGAAAAGGTTGAAAAACTTAGCCTTCAGTAATTCATTTAGCTTATTTCTAGCATCCAAAGGCGTTTTTAGAAGAAAATAAAGGGAATAAATATTGTTACGGGATCAGTAGGCCAAGCCGGCGTTGGCTGGGCGTCTGGCACACCAGAACTTGCGGCGTCCAGTGGTCTGGGTGGGGCACGTTGTGTGGCCATGTTAGACCCTTGGCCTCCTTGTACATTCTGTAAATAAATCGTTCATAATTCATAATCATGACTGGCCTCATGTGTTCTGCCCCCACGTAACAATATTCAAATAACTCAGTATAGAACAACGAGTGACCTATCATGGGAACGCGTGACGTCACATTGGTCAGAAATAAAAACATTTTGTAACTGTTAAGCTGAACACTCGATTTCAAGTAATACAATCAGACGAAACTAGAGGCCCAATATCATTCGCCCAGCCATTTTTTTAGTGGTGCCGTAGGTGGCGGCCGCGAACCGCAAAAACAAGCTTTTGTGACGTCATTGAGAAGTTGCATGGAAGCGACTGAAGAGTTCCGACTATTTCACCCATTGTCGTTATTTTCTCAATTATTCGCTTGAACTTTGGAATGCAATTGGTGAAGTTTTTATCAGGACAAATGTGTCGTCTTGATAAAACAAATGTAAAATTTCTACCTGTAACATTTAAGCCACATGTCTGCCCTCACGCCAGTGCCTTGATTCCGAATTTCGCCGCTATCCTGTCAGCTGTCATCGTCGCTCGGCAACCTTCTTGAATGCACACGGGACCAGTAAAAAAATTAGTCGCGACTGCTTACTGAAAAACAAGATTTTTATTGTGCTATTTTTGTAGTTAAAGCGTGGTACACGCGCCCTAGCAGTAAAGTATCGCCACTTGAACCTGACTTGGGAGCAGGTGCACATCCGAGGTGTGTCTGGTGTGGCTAAGCGTGTACTAGTGGTCTCGAGATTTGTGTTTCACCGGATGCGCATGCGTTGGATTAGTATACCAAATGTAGCTCTTTTTCTGAAGGTGCTTGAAGTTATTTCCTATGTGCACCTCTGTACGCAGCTCTCTGTCCTACGCGCAGCTCCGCTCTGCCTTTTGGGGCATATAAGGTTGTCAAAAATATCTCGTGGGGTGCAGTGCCAGCACTCTACAACCACCTCACGGTTGAGCTCCTAAAAACAAACTACTGTAAAAATATTGGTCATAAAAACCAAATAAGATTACCGATAGCTTTGCTTTACCTTGTCAACTGGTATAAATATTTAGTTTTTTTAAAGTGAAGCTTTCTACCTCTACCAGCCAATGGTTCTTTCGTGGCGTGCGAGACAGGAAACTCCAAACGCCACTGGGAAGGAGGAGGGCGCTTTTCTCTCACGGATCACAATGTAGATGTAGTGGTGATACGGCGCTATTAGCCAGCGTTCCTCATTCTCACCCGTACAGGCTCGTCGGCGGGACCCCTCCGTAGGCTTTGTCGTCTGCTTTAACTACGGTGTTGGGCCTGTTTTCGCGCAGCTTCGCGTCCATGGTGCACTCACTTCGCATGGCTTGTCTAACTTGCTCGACATCACCTCGTGGGTAACCCGGACCCGACGAAATTAAGTAGTCGTAAGCAAAGATACGTTAAGAATTGGTTTGCATGGCGGGGAAACAAAATGTAGAGGCTACTTACAGACATCCGGCTGCTAGAGAAACGCCAGCTTTTGCCAACTGCTTGTCACGAATGGGCGTAGGCTTTCTAAATTGGTGAATACCGATTCGGTTGTGCTTAAAATCTAACGAAAAAGATTAATAGAGCAAGTGGTGCTCATAAATAGCAATTTTAAAAGTTTGGTGAGCTTTCTCGCAATTCTCAAACTAACGCAACTATTTAGTTTAAAGCTGTATAAATGGGAATCACTAAGCTTACATGCCGGATTGTGTCGGTGTCTGCGACTGCGGCGCAGGTGGTGTAGCCCCGACCTAGGACATCAGGATGGCTAGGTTCCTCTGTCTCGCCCTTCCAAACACACTCCTCTCCGGTTTCTTTCTTCCGGCGCACAGCCGAGCTACAAAGGTGGCTTCCGCCGCTCGATGCGCGCCCTTCGCCGACGCTGCTGCGTTTGGGGCGACGCCCCAGCGAATCCCAGGTAATGGCTGGAAGAACCTTTTGTTTCGCTTTTTCTAGAGCCACGTTTGTATTTAAATGATGTCTCATGGGGAACGTTGTTGTGGAGGTCGTTCACTGCTTGGCCTTCCAGCCACCTTCCCAACATGGAAAGGAGCCAATTTTTCATGTGAACACTCACTAAAAAGCACACTTATGTAACACTTGACAAAGCTCTGCGGGCACTACATTTCAAAAACAACCAGACTAAAAAAGTTGTGCTCATCCCACATAATGCATACTGCACGCAAAAACATACAATTTCGCTTACGTTTGCTGATTGAGAGTCAGTGCCACAGGAGCTCGTCTGAAAAATCTTGTAGTAGGCTTCTCTTGATGCGATGACCACATCGTCACCCTCTTGAAATGTGTAGATGCCCCTCACGATACATTCTTCATCCATGGTAGCAGTACTTTCTTCATCCATAGTAGCAGTACCTAATGGTAAAAGAACGCTATCTTTTATACTTTGTTAGGGAAGAAAGAACGGTTTCTTCAGACAGAGTTTTGTGTGTTAATATTGAAAAGATTTTTTACAAGCTAACACAGTCTCGTTGAGGTATTTTTGCATCGCGTTCTTCCAAAATGTATGCTCTTGGGTAAAAATGTCAGGCTCTGACCTTTAACGAACTGTACAAGTGGCTGGATTAGGCGTTTAGTGAAATTAACGTTGGTAGGTGCATCATCAGGCTAAACGGGATGGCTGTAGTACGTTGAACCTACGAAACACACTGCGAAAAATTAAAAAAAAATCACGCCATATCCACGGAATCAATTATGATAAGTGGGGCGAAGCTCGAGATGGGGAAATCATCGGTAACCATAACTCTCCCGTGAAAGTTCGCCCATTACATCATTAAGAAAGACGTAAGACTGTGTGCGTACATTGTACAAATCAACTTTTATTTTTGGAGTCAATGCTCCCAGGCCCAGACCTGGTGAAAGACCCCGCGCCATCGACGACTACCCCGCACCTCCACCACAATTTGTCACGTAGGATGGGACACAACGGTAAAGAAAGAACTTTTATTTAGGGCGAACTTGTGCCGAACAAGACGAGAGGAAACGAGCAAAATTTCTTGCGCCTCGTTCGATCTCCGAGAACGACTGCCTGCGTTCGTGGCGTGATCTCTAGCGTGATCTCCCCCTCGCAGTGCACGTGCGCTCGCGCCTCCGTTGGTGAACACAGACAAGCTCGCGCTCCCGGTGCCGAGTTTGCGCTGCCGTTTGCAGCCGGTTCTTGCGCGTGCAACGCGGCCCACTTTGCGACATCTCCGAAAGCATGCGGCGGTCACGTACCACGAGACACAAGGGATGGTCAGACCCATGGCTTTAGGAGCTTCGCCCCTAACAACGTATTGAGCAACACCTCTACCTATATTTTGCCACCCTGTATCAATATTTAAAGAGACAAGAATACTTGAAATACAGCAAATACGTGATCGCAAAGATTCATAGTACACCGCTTTCGCCACGATTTTCTATTTCATGCGAGTCCCAAAACTCACGTGACGACGCTAAAACTCACGTGCTGACGCCGATGATGGCGTATTGACTACCTATCAGACCTTTCAGATGTCTGTTATGTGAATGCCAGTAACAGCACAGGCTACTCTGCACCTGCAAAATTCCAAGATTAGGGTAGCGACACCTTTATCATTAAACACTTTTTTGGTAAGATAAAAATGAGAGGGACCCTTTGGTTCCGTCAGCGAATTTGCCTATTCTTGCAGTGGCCCAATTTCGTACCTTGCAGCACAGCTGTATCTACTAAAGGATTGCAGGATTGATGCTGCGAAACACAAGAAAAGGAAAGCCAAGTGCCTCTTGTCTTGTACAAGATTCAACTAACGATACCAATCAAACAATAACTTGGTACATATCGCATCTAGGTTTGCGTTGGGCAGAACAAACTGGCACTACACAGACTCAAAATAAAGACGGAACTTTAAAGCAACAATATGTCATGGGTCTGATACTTCTAAACCTAGTTATACCGAGTAAAACTGACGACTATGCATACGGTTTTCCGTGAATCTTTGCATTTGCTACCGAGTTCCATGCCTGCTGTATAGCTATAATTACTGGGGGTATAAATGTTTACCTTTTCTGGTACTGCGGAGAAGCGCAGAAAGTTCAGCTGCCGGATTAATAGATTGTAACTTTGAGAAATCAACCGCAGGCAACGCAGGTGCTTTACCCTCCCCAAGTCACATTGTATGGCATAAAAAAATCTACGAGAGAGCAAAGCTACAAGAAAGGCGCCGCTTGCGTGAAGACGGGTGAAGTTCACTTGCGACGTGATGCCAGACATTAAATCTTCATGATACTGGTGCTTTCGCCTAAAACATTGCGTGCAAAAGAGTAGTAGGGTATGCATCTACCGCGAAACCGATTATCTCGGGATTGACCTAAATGTAGAGGTGATAGTGCTTGCGGTGAGGCCCGTTACTTGTTAACCTGCCATGTTCCCGCATGGCTTATCTCGGTTATATTTAGAGGGCCGCGTTCGTGGTTTCTTCTGAGATTACTTATTAATTGAAAAACACAAACAGTGACGCATAGTAGCCGGTCATAACAACGGTACCGTTCAAGCTGGATGACGCACCGATTGCATGTATGCACTGAATGCGTGCGTCGCATTCATTGCATTGGGCCTTTCTTCCCTTTGTGAAGCAGAGTTAAGTTTGACAATTTCTTGGTTTGTGTGATGTTCATTTACCTGGTCTTTACATATTTACTCCATCTCTCATGTGATAAAGCAAAGTGCTCAGCATTTGCACCAAAAGGTCTGCCTAGTTATTCTTTTTTTGTGAAACAACCAGCAGTTGGGGTTTTCCTTTTTCGCATTCCTGACACCCGATTCCCGATATACGTTCCTGTTGTACAAATTGTTTTTGTACACTGCTGGCTCTTTTTGGGTGAGAAAAATACCATGTATTCTGAGTGTTTCCATAACATCGAGAGCATAGAACTTCTTTCCTTTTATTGGGCATTCTTGTGCATTCATTCAGTTTCGTGCTTGTTGAATATGTGGTTTGATGGGCCCAGCAGCCCGTCATCCACATAAACGGTCCTCTGCAGCTTGTTTACCATGTGAGGAAATTCGCTCTCTCTTCCCTTGAGGAGGCTTTTGATTGTGGCAGCTTGTAAGAAATTATTCAGTGTTATTTTGAAAGTCACCCTTGTCGTTCTTTACGTGTCAGTTGCCTGAGCTGTTTCGGTTTAAACGTCTTGCTTTCACTTCAAAACCCTAATGGCATCCCAATATGCCTCAAGGATTACAATTGGCAAGGGAGCCTTATCGGCATCCGCGATTGCCGTCATTTAGTCGCTCCTGAAGTTTATTAGCAATGGCAGTACGTCCTCGTGGAAATTATGCCCGTTTATTTTAATTCGACAGCCTTGCTTTATTTCACTCGATGACGCCTCGAAAGCTACTCTGACTTTGGTTGTTTTTCGGTCTGTTTGAACGACAGCTTGATGTGGCATTTAGTACCAAAGTGTTGTCGTCTTTTTTTTCTTTTGCCTTGTACCCTTTCTGCAACATTGAATAAAAATATTGCGTTATTGCATTATCGTACGTATTTACGTATCAACATTTTCGCTTATTCTGACAGTTTGCTGCATCAGGCTCTTCACCGCAAGTTTTTTATTTGCTCTTACACGGTCGAGTCATTTTCACTGCGAACTTACTGTCTGTCGGTTTCCAAGCTTTACTATTATGTTATCGAAACGTTCAATTGCCCAGTGCTCGTTATATCTTGTAGTCGTCTTGCTTTTAGTGTAATGAATTCGACGCTTTAAAATATTGTATTCCTTCATGACGTTCATTAGCGGTGGTTTCCCCTCAAAGTAAAATCACCCGCTCCTTTTGTGACCACCTTATCAGCTCTGTTTTACTCGTCGTTGTACAATCCCGGCAAGCATTATATCGACGCCATAAGCTTGTCACCGGCACGTTTTGACGTCCCCGTTAGAAAAGTGCCAGTAACAATTCAATTCTATCAGCCTTGTAATAAATTGAAGTGCTGCCGCATTTCTGGTCGTCGCAAATTCTGATGGCATTTTTCTACATGTTTTGTTAATTTCCTTCAATAAGTCTGGGGAGTCTGACACTCAAGTGGCTATTTGAGCTTGGTGGTTGAATCTGATTACGCTAAAGTGGCGATTAGGTCAGGTTAAAGGGGCCAGCGATGGTGTGTGTCTTGTTCTCCACACTTCTGTCTGTGCGCCAGCTGTGCTGTAGTCCCTTAGTCTGACACATTTGGAGTAGTCTGTTTCAGTAGGTATTATGAGAAACTCAGACCGTACTTGAAACTCATCTAAAAAATATCCGCTAATCTGAAGGCAATTAGCGAACTACTGTAGTAATTTCTCACCAATGCCTACGCAAATAGTGAGTTTGAAGAAAATATACATTACGATATCAAGATATTCGCTGTACTGTCGCAACTGGAGAACAGCATAGCCGAGCCAGCCCAAGCTAGCGAGTCAACCATGACAATACCTGCAAATACCGCAGAGCAGACTCCCCCGGGAGACGCGGCAGTGATTATCAAGTTTCCGTAGGTCTACCTAATGAAGTTTCACAGAAGTTCAATTAGTGGAAAGGGTTTTGGCAGCAAAACAAAGTCGGATGTACACCTATAGCGAAACATGGGGGACGGAAAAAACTTGAATTACTTAATTTAAGCGGAGACATGAAAGCAGCCGCCCCTATCGAATGACTCTAGCACTACGAAAATAACTATGATAAAACAGTGACAATATAAAGCTATTCTGAAAGAGGTTTTGCCAATACCTGGATTTCAATATTTTCTGATAAATCAAAGTTTCATAAATCACATCTTTTATGAATTTTTAAAGCCTTAAGTATTAGTGAAATTATTGGGTGGTTGTGATTTATTAAGAAAGCAAGGAAGAGAAAAGAACAGTGGATATTATTGAACTCAACGCGGAGTTCACCCTCATACAATCCAGTTCAACATAGAGAAGGGAGACTTCAAAAGATATGAAGAGAGAAAGAGAGGGAAGAAGGAGGATAGTGGGGGACGGTGTATGTCGCACTCGTCTCGTCGAAGGCTCGGCGGCTACAAACGATTCACTAGTCCTGTCCCAGTGAGAAGGTTGAGGAGGTGGTGAAACACCTCGCGTCGGATAGCGTCCGGACCCATTGGGAACAGGAAGTCTTCAGGCTCGTGGCTTGGTGCACCAAATCGGTGTAGGGCTGCCCGGAGTTCCTCCCTCGCGGTGTCATGCTGGCGGTAAGAGTACATAGAGTAAGTGCTCCAGCGTCTAGGGTTCTGGGCAATCGACGCAGGTGGGCGACGACCGGCAGTCCTGGTGATGCAGGCGGGCCCCCCCGTTGCAGCAATTAAGCCGAAGTCGAAGCAGGAGCGACCGGGCATGCTTACTGATGCACCCCGGTAGGACCCGATCACTGACCCCTTGAGATCTGGATGCAGGGCCTCCACCACCCGGGCAAGGATAGTCCTTGCAGTGCCGAATAACACCACATCCCGGAAGCTGGTGCCCTGCCTCGCCAGCTGCACCCTCGACCCGGGCATGTGCTACCTCGTTGTTCATGATGTCAACGTGCGATGGCAGCCAGTGAAGTCATGGACACCCATGGGGCTCCATCGCATCAAGCTTGGCCACCAGCGACCCATTTATATTGCAGCTGAATCTGCCTGGCTGGTCGGCAGCTCGAAAACGGAGGAGGGCAGGCCAGGAATCAGTCAGGATGATGGCCCCCCGGACCTGGTCGGCTGCTGTAGAAGATCCGCGGCCGAGTGGAGTCCAGCCAGCTCTGTGCACGTGGATAAGGCAGGGAAGGGCAGGCTGCACAACTGGCTGGTGCCACGTTTTAGGGCTGTGCATGCGGCCCTGGCTCTGCCCATAAACTCTTGCACGGAGCCATCCGTGTACACCTGCAGAAGTCCGGCAGCATCGTCCTGTAGAAGGGCGGCCACTTCTTGGTAGATGGCACGGGGCGGAGTGGACCTTTTGCTACAGACCACCGGCAATGTAGTGGCGATGCGTAGAACCTGCCCCGTTCCTGAGGGTGGTGGCTCCAGGCGGGGCCGCTGCGGCAACGCGTTATGGCTCTCGTAGGTACTGAGCAACATGCCCATCTGAGAGTTTGGCCAAATGCGGTAGCGCTCGAGGAGTGCCGAGCCGTCAGGTGTGCCCTCAAAGCGGTGGATGTGGTGGGGCCCCAACGGCTGGCCCCGAATCTGGGTAGGCCATGAGCCTGCCTCCATGTATGTCGCCGTCACCGGAGACGAGCTCGGAAGGCCCAGGCAAACGTGGATAGCCCGGCTATGATCCACCTCGAGCTCCTCCCATTGCCAATAAAAATACGGCATTTTCGCCCATGGTGTGGTTCCTCCTTGCTTCGTCTTCCTCCTTGCAACGCGCATGGACTCTGCTGAGATATTTTCAATGCTTCCTAATTTCTAAGAGACGCCTGCGACAACACCTGGGTGCGGGCGTCTGCGACTGCGTTAATTCTCGTTCTGCGGCTCAAGCATCAATATGAGAGAGTGGGGTGTTACTTCGTGCGGTCTGTCCGCGCTAGTTTTTGTCATTCTTCTTACGAATCAAAATGAATAAAATCAAACTTCCAAATCAAACCAAAATGAAAAATCAAATAAAAAAATCACAATCAATCAAAGTAGTGGGGGTTTAGGATCTTTGTGGTAATTTGGCTAGTAAGTTCAGCTTCTCACCACATACCACGACGATTACTCGCAGAGCCATTCGATTTCTGGGTGTTGTATGCCACCTCTCGAAAAAGGTCAAGGACACGACCTGTCTTCTCAAGCTGAACAAAACTATTTCTTGTCCGCAACTCGAGTATGCCTGTGCAATACTGAATAGAACACGCAAAAAAAAGTGTATTGTAACTGGAGGTGTACGAAAGGTTAATGTCTATATTTAAAATTGCTTTGGTACTCATAATACGTGTAACCTAGGATTATATTTTAAGTGCGAATGCACTTCTTAAGCGACCCTGAACCGGCGTGCACCGGTGATGTCCGCATAGCATACCCACGTGGGGGATTGGCCAGGAATCTCCTTTTCTTCCTTGGGAACGGGGGGAGATGGAAGCGCGCTGCCTGGCCGCTGACATGGCACATACCCACGTGGGGATTGGCCAGGAGTCGGGCGTGAGAAGGGCTAATGCACCCGCTTAAAGGAGTACTGACACGAAATTTCAAAGCTGAGATTAGCTCTAGCAATCAAGTACAACGACAACACAAATAAGTGTCTGTGAATAAATGCATCTTTCTTTCTTTGTAGTTGTGTGTGTGTGTGTGATCTCTCTTTCGCGAACATTACCGAACCGCGCAAATTCAACTCGTGCATTCGCACTTTCACATTCTTCCCCTCGGGGAAATGCGGGGAATTTTTTGTGCTTATGATAACTTGCATGGCCTCCAGGCAAAAGAAAATGGGTGTTGTTTTTCTGTTCAGAATTGTTCGCGTGGCCGTGTCTTGTAGTGAGGTGTGGCAACATGTTCCTCTACAGATGCGCGAAAGTGCACCACAAGAAACGATGTTTTTTTAGTTTACGAATGTGTGTAGGAGTTGCGCTTCACGTTTTGACTATATAGTACAGTCTATCAGTACTATGGTATTAAGATATATTTATTGTTTTCCCGACTTTGTTTTGTAAGCAAATCTATTAGCTTGCCATGTGTGTGACCTATTTTGTATATTTATGTTCATTCCGCATTTACTTGAGTATAAAATTTTAACAAAACAATCCTACCTTTTTTCAGTGCACTTTATTCAACGTCTGGTTTCTCTAAATGTATATTCATTACGTATTTTGTTTATCACATATCAGCAACCTTGGACCGCTCCAGTTTCGCACGAATATACGTTGCTTTAATCAATACATATAAAGAGAAGCGCCCGACTGACTGACCGACTGACTGTCTGAACAACTGACCGACTGACCGACTGACTGACTGACT
Source organism: Haemaphysalis longicornis (assembly GCF_048455015.1). Taxonomy (NCBI): domain Eukaryota; kingdom Metazoa; phylum Arthropoda; class Arachnida; order Ixodida; family Ixodidae; genus Haemaphysalis; species Haemaphysalis longicornis. The sequence goes on along the minus strand of NW_027526422.1, from coordinate 138,703,871 downwards.
GACTGACTGACTGACTGACTGACTGGCTGACTGACTGACTGACTGACTGACTGACTGACTGACTGACTGACTGACTGACTGACTGACTGACTGACTGACTGACTGACTGGTTCATTAAGGCCTAGCCGACACTGCTACACGTAGAGACAAACTTTTGGGTGTGCATTCGTATCATGACCTGAGGGCTCAGCAAGGCGGGATTTTTCGAAATGTTGGGCCTAAGAAAGGAAAAAGGGAAAATATGTTTTCGTGCATAATTGATTATCTCGCTCAGCCGTTCTCTCAAAGAAGTTCTTTTTGCGGATATGTTCACCCGTAATCATTACATAACAGTGCTTTCGCGGTTTCGCCCTAACCAACACTACTGTGGCGATACTGCATTTAGGAGCAAAATGGGTGTTTCTGAAGTTCTCTAATAAAAGCTTCACTGGTTGATTTATCCAAACAATATTTTCTAATAAATGTTGCTCATACAAATACACCAGACTAAGTTCGCCCTACCATGGCGGTAGAAGGGCGTAAAAATTTTTTAATGACACGTCTTTTCAAAGAAAAATGCCCAACTATTGATGTACAGGCCTAGCAAAACTGCGGGTTCAAACGGCTACAGACTTTCTGAGCGCGTTGTGATTATGGTGTGGAAGCGTCAAAAGTGCTACAACAATTTTTCAGATGCTGATATTGCTATCGCACGCCAGTTCAGATATTGAACTTCTCTTATTTTATAGGTAGTTTGTGCAGGTATCTAAATATTGTTCTAGAGTTTTGAGTGTTTGTTCACCCACTACTTTCTGTAATGCCTTCATGCATCGAAAGTATGTAAATAAATAAATAACAAAACAATAAACAAATGAATAGATTTTTTCATAATACCCAACCAACCGGAACCATCGGAGTTTTGGAAAAACCGTGTGTTTTTACAGGTTAATACGTAACTATGCAGCATGTTGATATATACACTTTGTTTTTGTTGCTTGCAAATGCTGCCCATACAGTTGTACAAACACCATTTCAGAGGTTTGCCCTAACACGGGTATAAAGAAGCCAGCCAAATGTTGAACTATTACCCCTCTGAATGTGGAATTTACCTAAATTTTTCCGCGTTCGCATAGCGCTTGCCATCTGTTTAGACTTTCTTCAAAAAGGGGTCATATGTAGGAGCGCATGTTATGTGTCATAATGCTGTCACTAAAGAGTATCGTTCAGACTTATTCAGATAACACTTCCCAGGAATAAGTAGTCATTTAAGCAAACAATCTTGCTACAATTTGTTTTGGGTGAGCTCTAATAAAACACGAGCTCCAACCCTTTACCATTAACACATGTCTGCGGTAGGAGGCCATGTATTGACTGCAGCGCAACTTCCTAATTGTATACAACTTCACGATGAACTACCTGATTATGACAAGAAAAAATTGAACGAGTGGAATTGCCATTAGTGTCACTAGTATAGTGGTCCACCCGGCTATCGCCGGGTGCTCCCAAAAGTTCATGTAGATTTTTGTAACAGTATCTGTGTTCCGCGAACACTGGTGTGTGGTCGCATGCCTTACTACTAGGCGTTGCAATTGTGCATGTGTGTGTGGATAATTAGGGGTATGCCAGTGGGTAATTTCTTCCCTGTAGCAACGCTACCCCACAATTACACATTGTAGGTTTCCGCATCGTTCTTTGTTTGTTTTTGTTTCGTGTGCCATCAGAAAGGCAGGACAGGTCTTTCTGATCCATTTGTTAAACCAATTCATATGGTAATACAATATTGATAATTTTCCTAATATTTAAGAAAAATGTGAATATTTACAGACTTGGTGCAAATACCTTTGTACATATTCCTTGCACAATATTGAACTTAATTTGACAGGCAATACCTCACAGCCAGCAGTTGCCTCCGTCCGGCCTAGAAACGTAGCTATATAGGTAACGTCAAGATAAAGATTCTTGTAAATTCTCATAAAAATAATTCCGCTTCAGCCCGCGGAGACTAGTGGGGCAGCAAGGCTACCGTTCTGCTGCTCCAGGGTCATCAGTGACCGGCCTCTGTAATGTTGATTACGAAGTCGACAGATTAACTTATATTGTTTTTTCCGGCACCAAGAAATACACCGAAAAATATTTTCCCAGGGCTTCAAATTCCCAGAATCATTTGCTTCAGACTTCGCGGATAATCTGAAGCCTTAAAATTGTGCACCCATACACATTGAGTACTCTGGAGTGAAGCAGTTTGCTGAGAAATTCCGGCGCATACGTTCATTATGCAAAATATTACACAAGTGCGATCAGGCTTCGTAGCTGACATCACCTGAAGCTTAGACCACGCGCCAATCATGCACCTTCTTAAAGTACGTTCAATATAGTTTTAGTACATCTCAACAATCTACTTGTCTACTAGACACTAGACCTGAGCATGTTGTGGTGGCAGCTGATTGCCTCGCTTGTCAGCTTCCTTCTGTTTATGAGCTTACCGGTGGTAGTGATGACCGCTATGGCCGTTATCGCCTAGCAGGAAACCACACCTTGTGGCAGACTGTGCGAGACCATAGTGTTGTACAGCGTCAATCGGCTAAATACCGGAATTTCACGTGGGCGAGATAGAGTTGCTGCTGCTATTATAAATTACGCATGAAATTATATTGATGTCAGTGTAAAATTTTGTACCTAGTATATCTATCCGGTCTGGAACTTTCTGTCGCTCGTTAAAACTTGTGTTGTGTTCGAAGTTTACAAGGAAGATGCAAGAACTGGCGTCGTTATTTATGGGCCTGCCTATCTCCTTTGTTCCGCCTCTCAAATACTTTAGTTAGCTCTACGTAAGGTCTCGCCTTTCTCCCTTAAACACATTTTTATTCCCAATCGCCATGGCTTTATTTCCGCTTGTTCAACGTCAACAAACCTCCCAGGCTCCATAAAGCAGGCTGTCCCAGAAGTCGTCTATGAAATTCATCATGATGCCGTCTACTCTGCCGTGAGGAAGAAATTGACCTCGGCAACCAATCGTTATTGTTTTCCAAGCTCGTTCTTTCAGATGCCGCCACCTCTATTGTAGCTACTTTAAAGTTTCCTATCGACAGTATTTTATTCGTTTATGTGTGCACTTCCTTTAAAAAACATTGATCCAGCCGATGAGATTAAAAAACTGCACCTCGCCAAAATGTATCTGCAATCTGCTAAAATTAACATCATACAGCAGCGATTATTGCCGTGGTATGTAATAACAATTCTTGCATTTTCACAAATTGACTAAATTTACAGAGTACTTCGTGAACCAAAAATTACACTGTAGAAATTCGTTTATTCGATACTCGTGGGAACGCGAAACATTTGCTATGTATCGGACTGTCGCAATATCGATTGTCGAATACCCACAATGATGTTCCATTGATTTTTAAAGAAGTTTGTAATCTTCATCTGTAATCTTCGGCTGCAATGGCTCTAATAGCTGCTATGATAAAATTTATAAAAACGACGATACACGCCGATACGCGCGAAAAGTACGAACACGCCAAAACTAGGCTTGCTCAAGATAAAGATAACTACTACACTACTCCAAAAAAGGGACAAAGGCAACGAAGCACCCAGGCATCACCCGCTGTAGCCATAGAATTTTTCAATATTACCTAAACAGAAAACTCTCGCAGCAATCACATGCCGCCATGGGAATTGCGGCCACCGTGAGAATCGGATTGGCAGCGAGTGGCTAGTGCTAACAGCTATGAATTATACTCGTCCGCTTTGAAGTATTTGTTAGTACTGTTTTCGGCATGCTTTTCTGTTTTCGGCATGCCTCTTTGTGGCATTCAATGGTTAACACAGATATGTATATGTTGAAGAACCGAGGCGAGGACCGCGGGACGTGAGGGAATCTTTAATGGCGGATGGACCATTAAAATGACGGTGATATTGCGGGGCAGCTGCCGATAGCCACCTCTTTTTTCTCTAATATTTGCAACATCCTCCCGTTCGCGCGATTAGCACAAAAAGATGCTTAAATTTCCGCGTTACTGCCTTTGTCGCCCCCAACAAGCTGAAGTTAAAGCTGAATTTCAAGTTCGTTAAGCAGTCCATGATACCAAGCGATGTCCTGCCTGTTGTAGCCGCCCCTTGCTAGCCCCTACTTTTGCTTCCACCGATGCTTGGTGCGTCGGTGATACCTTCACTTTGTGGAGTCGGGCAAGGGCAAGTGGCTTGTCTCGACCGTTGTCTGTCCTGGATGACTTGCCAATTCTCGTGCAGGCGTCTCGTGACATGTGCGTCGGATTGCTTTTCTTTGCTTGGAGGATATCTGGTATCGGTTGGCTCGTGTTATGCGGGCAGCGATCTTTTTACACGGGGCGTTTCCTTTCTTCCTCGATTTCCCGATCAGTCGGCAGTTTTTCATGCAGTTCCGTGGAGCCGTCTCTGTGGTACTTGTACCTGCTTTTCGTAGGCCAAGCTTGACTCGCAAGCTTGATTCACTTGACACGGGGTCTTAAAATGTGCACGTTGTGCCTTGGCCAACACAATACCCGTGGAAGCTGTGCTGCTGTGATGACAACATCTATCATTTGTCTCCATCGGTGAGCCTGGGTTTCCTTTAGGTTGTCGATATTTATGATGTGCTCCTTTCTTAACGTTCGGTTTTTGTGGGCCTTCACTAAGTTGTTCCTGGCGCGCTGATCTCCCCGCCTCGGGAGGACTGCACGAACAAGACGACTGGTCAGATGCCCCCACTGCGCTGTCGTTACTCTTATGGCTCGTTCGGTAAATTTCATCATTGGGAGCGAAATTGTCTGAACCAGAATCAGAAGCAGATGTCTCGTCACCCCGCACGGGGCACCTTGAGTATTCATGGTGACGGTGTTGGCGACACCGCGGTCCCCGAGCCCCCAACATAAACTGTAACCTACCGTGGTGATGTGTTTAAAGGTGAAGGGTAGAAGCCTCAAACGGTGGCCGTCGGAGCCCAGGTCAAGCTCCGGCGGATGGGCTCCCCGTCTGTTTACCAGGCAGGGAGCTCCGGGACCTCTCAGGCTATCAGGGTAAGGTTTGAGAAGAAAGTACCCCCGTCCCCTGCTTTTTTCTATGCTGTATGTAAAATTCAAACCCCCCCCCCTCCCCAAACGTGATCGGTCCCTGAAAAGGGGCCGCACCGAAGTATGTTTCCCTCCACTTCCAAGCATGAGCTTCCCAAAGCCAGACAAATACTCTCGTTTCCTTGTTATCGAATCCCTTGACACAGCCCGCCCTCTTGCTTCACAATCAGTATTTTTGATTACAAAATACCTTGATGGAATCATTGGGAAAACCTATAAGGCCAAAAAATAACGCACAGGTGAAGTCCTTGTTGAAGTAAAAAACCAACAGCAGGCAACCACACTTCTTGGTCAGACGAAAATGGTCGATCTAGACATCAGGGTCACACCCCACCGCAGCCTGAATAGCTCGCAGGGTGTGATCTCTGAAGCAGATCTCCTTAACGAGACAGATGCCGCCATTCTTGAAGGTCTAAAGGATCAGGGTGTCACAGCCGTGCGCCACATCACGATGCGTAGAGATGATAAGGTAATCCCCACGAAACATATCATCTTGACCTTCAACTGCTCCTCACTTCCTGACCATATCAACGCAGGGTTCATCCGATGCTCCATTCGTCCTTACATTCCAAACCCGCGCCGCTGCTTTAAGTGCGAGCGGTTCGGGCACGGAACCAACTCCTGCCGTGGTCGTCTGACCTGCGCAAAGTGCGCTCAGCATGATCATCCATCTGATAATTGTCCATCATCAACCCTCACCTGCGCCAACTGCCGGGGACCCCATGCCGCCTACTCTCGAACGTGCGAGAAGTTTAAGCAGGAGAAGGCGATCATTAATGTGAAGGTAACTGAGAACATCACCTTCCCAGGGGCGCGAAAGAGGTTCGCCTCTTTCCCCCTGGGGAGGTACGCCGACGCGGCTCACCGGGGGCGGAGCGGCGTCTGGTGTCCACAGGGACCCAGTTCAGCGAGTCTGACCTCGTCCCTCTCCCGCCCCCCCCCCCTTGGGTTGCCTCTGGCAGCCCAATCCGTTGCCCCGCCGTTTGCTGAGGCAGCAGCGGTTGTGGTGACAACCTCTTCTGTAGGGACCGGTGCCGCTCCCGCCTCTGCCTCCCCCTCCTCCAGTGCGTTGGAGGGTGCCGACCGGATGGACACCGGGGGCCCCGCATCGGCTCCCACCGCCACCGCCCCTCCCGTGCCACCTCTGGTGCCGCGGACGCCCTCGGCGGTGGCGGCTCAAACGAAGGGCTCCCGAAAGGGGGCCAAGTCCGAGGGGCCTGGTCCGCCGGGCACCCTTCTGGCATCCGATGAGAAGATGGATGTCGCGCCGTTCCTGACTGCAACGCAGCGCAAGGAACGGCCTCCGATGTCCAAGCCGACAGAAAGGCCTAGAAATCCTAGAATAACTGCCCCGAAAGACGACAAATAAACAAACACACACACACACACACACACACTCCAGTTATTCTTAAATTTAAATAATGGGAACTGAAAACATCATCCAATGGAACTGCAGAGGCCTCCTTAAAAATCTTGACGATGTGTATGAGATTCTGCATGCCAGTCAGCCAAGTATCATGTGTCTCCAGGAAACCCACCTCAATTCTAAACAAACAAATTTCTTGAATACGTACATGGTATTCAGAAAGGACAGGGTTGGCTGCACACACTCTTCAGGAGGTGTGGCAATTGTCGCCCGGAAATCCTTAGCCTGCCACCCGGTCACTTTGAACACTGTCCTTGAGGCTGTAGCAATCCGTACGATAATATTTATTAGGTTGATAACGGTGTGCTCCATTTACATTCCTCCTGATTTTGCACTTCTGAGCTCTGATTTCGAGGCACTGGTTGACCAGCTGCCCGAACCATACATACTAACAGGCAACCTTAATGCTCACAACTCTCTTTGGGGCTCTTCTCGCACGGATGCCCGAGGTCGCCTGATAGAGAAGTTTCTTACATCCTCCGGAGCATGCCTTTTCAACAAAAAACAGCCTACATACCATAACTTAGGACACAATACATACTCGCATCTTGACTTGGCTATTGGTTCCGCAGTTCTCTTTTCATGTCTTGAGTGGGGTGTGGGCACAGACCCATATGGTAGTGACCATTTCCCCACTTCATTAACGTATATAGGTATAGGCCCGAGCAGTCCATCTTCCCATAAAAAGTTTAATGAATCAAAAGCAAACTGGAGCACATTGACACAAACATCTCAACTACACCACACATCCATAAAGCACCTACACGTTGAGGAAGCCGCCCAACTCGTCACGGCGCACATCCTCGACGCCGCCGAAAAGTCCATTCCCCAGGCCTCCAGTGGGTCCCGCAGCCCAAAGAGGCCCTGGTGGAACGAGGACTGCAGGCGGGCGCGAGAGGCCCAGAACAAGGTGTGGGGTGTTCTTCGCCGGTACCCCACGTCAGATAACCTCATTTCTTTTAAACGGGCAAAGGCTTTTGGGAAGCGAGTGCGTCGTGAGGCGAAAAGGGAGAGTGGGCGCGGCTTCCTCACTTCCATAAACTCATACGCCGACACTCACGAAGTCTGGACACGAATACGAAAACTAAAAAGACAACAGACACACAGCCTGCCACTGGTTAGTACAAAAGGGGACACACTGGAAGACCAGGCTAAGACACTCGCACAACACTTCCAACACGTGTCCAGCTCAGCACACTACACTAATACTTTCATGCAACACAAAACTAATGCAGAAAAGAAGCCCTTACGAGACAAGAACAAGTCGAATTCTGCTTACAACTCTGAATTCACACTTCATGAGCTGAAGGTTGTTCTTTCCACCTGTAAGCCCTCAGCTCCAGGGGCAGACAGCATTACATACACCATGATACAACACCTACACGCAGACACTCTTGAGACACTCCTACACCTCTACAACAGAATATGGCGTTCGGGGCAGCTTCCAAGGTCTTGGAAGGAGGCTATAGTTGTGGCCTTTCTGATAGAGGGGAAGGACCCTTCCTCTCCCGCAAGTTATCGTCCCATCGCCCTGACAAGCTGCCTGTGTAAGCTCCTCGAGAAGATGATAAACCGTAGGTTAGTGTACTTTCTGGAGTACAACGGTCTTCTCGAGGGCTGCCAGGCAGGCTTCAGGGTGGGGCGATCTACCAATGATCAACTTCTTGCACTGGAATCCTACATAAAAGATGCATTTGTTCATAACCGGTTCTGCCTTACTGTATTTTTCGATATTGAAAAAGCTTATGATACAGCCTGGCGCTACGGCATCCTCAGGGACCTTAAGTCATTTGGTGTCTCTGGCAACATGATGAACACTCTTTGTAGTAATTTGGCCGAACGAACCTTTCGAGTGAGGGTTGGCGGGGCACTCTCCACTGTATATTTGCAGGAAAATGGTGTGCCGCAAGGTGGAGTTCTAAGCAGCACCTTGTTTATAGTTAAGATGAACTCCCTCCGAAAGTCATTGCCGCCGACAATTTCCTGTTCGATCTATGTAGACGATGTGCTAATATCTTTTAAATCCTGTAACCTGTCATTATGCGAACGTCAAGTACAACTCGGTGTTAAGAAACTAGCTGGCTGGGCGGACCTTAACGGGTTTAAACTGAACCCGGCCAAGAGTACTTGTGTTGTATTTTCCCGCAAGCGCGGGATTAACGCCGACCCTGAGATTACGCTTAACCGTGCACCTTTTCCTGTTAAACGGGAGCACAAGTTTTTAGGTGTCATATTTGACGAAAAGCTCACGTTCATTCCACACATCAAAGTACTTAAACATAAATGCCTCAAAACACTAAACATTCTCAAGGTCCTCTCCCACCAATCCTATGGTGCAGACAAAGAACTGCTTCTTCGGGTTTTTACCGCGTTAGTCGGGTCTCGATTAGACTATGGCAGTGTCGTGTATGGGTCGGTATCGAAAACAACCCTAAAAATTCTTGATCCAGTACTCCACTTGGGTCTGCGCCTTGTGTCGGGTGCCTTCCGGACTAGCCCGGCCCAAAGTCTATATGTTGAATGTAATAAGTGGTGCCTTGAGTACCAACGAACGTGTGTGGACTATCTCTACGCTTTTAAAATTTCATCTTTGCATAACCATCCTTTTAAACCTGTTTTTAATGATACATCCACATCACCACTGTTTGTAAATCGCCCGTCTATTCCTTTGCCATTCTCACTTAGAGTGAGACAGGAAGCTTTGAATTTCGACATCTCCTTTTTAGACATTTACCCATCTTCTTTTACTGACGTCTTACCACCCTGGCAGCTTCAACCTGTGTGTTGTGACTTGTCTTTCACGAGTATTGATAAAACCAGGGTACCACAAACTGCAGTTTTGCAGCACTTCTTGTCCCTCCAGTACAAGTATCAATATGCAGAGTTTTATAGTGATGCATCAAAAACTGCAACCATAGTGTCTTGCGCTGCTCATGGACCAAACTTTGATGCATGCAGAACCATGAGCACATACACCACAATTTACTCAGCTGAAGCATATGGCATCTTACTCATTGCACAACACATTCTTGAACACAAAATGTCGAAGTCCATCATATATACAGATTCCTTGAGCGTTGTGCGTGCATTGGAATCATACAAGGCATGCAAAAACAGAACTGTCCAGATGGTTTTCAACACTATTATGTCTATATATGCCCAAAAACTTGTTCTGGTGTTGTGCTGGGTTCCAGGCCATGCTGGGATTGCTGGCAATGAGGTTGCGGATCAGAACGCCGCAGTTGCTGCACTAAGGAACACAGTAGATATAACAATGCTACCACAGAGTGACCTTAAGCCACAAATTCGACAACACATTCGTAGGAAATGGCAAGCACAGTGGAATGAACAGACAGATAAGAAACTACACGTAATAAAGCCACAATTGGGACGATACACAACTGACTCACACAACAGGCACACGGAAGTCGCCTTGGGTAGGCTGCGGATAGGGCACACCCATGCGACGCACTCGTATCTGCTGACGGGATCATCTAGACCCCAGTGCAGCAGGTGCGGAGAGGCCCTATCCGTAGTGCACATACTAATCACATGCAAGGCACTTCACACAACACGACACAAACACTTCAGAGAACTCTACAGACAACATATTCCCCTACATCCATCGTTTTTTCTGGGTGATGATGCCATTGTTTCCGTGAAACGTGTGTTTGAGTTTTTGCCAGAAGTCAAGTTTCCAGAAGTCAACCCCTCATATATGACTATTGTTTTGGCGCCCTTTGCCCAGTTGGCCTTGCGCCCTAAACATCCAACCATCATCATCATCATCATCAGATGTCTCGTCAGGTGATGCCTTAATTCCTTGTTTGAATGAAGCACTCCGTTGCGATAGTGGTGTCCCCTGATGAGCTTCTTTGAAGGGTGTCAACAAATCAATCTTCTTGTTGAGAGAGTCAGTGCTCTGTAGTGCCGAGTCATTGTTGTTGGAGATACAATCCTGTGTTTTCAGTGATATTGTTGTATTGTTATTGTTGAAATGGTTTTCTAACTCGGGAAACAATCTGTTCATTCTAAATTTGGTTACAGGATGGAATCTTCGAATTCTAATGCGATTTCATATTCCTCGGTTAAATGATCCAATTCAACAAGTTCTTCAATACTGCTGTAAAACTTCTTTAGAATATCATGTGTTTCGGGTAGGCGTTTCTTTAAGAAATTGAGCTTAGAGATTGATGGTGACTCAGCGCTTATCTCAGTTTTGATGTGGTCAATCAGTGTGGTTACCTTCTTTCGGGCGAGGCTCCGTCTTTGGCAAAGGGCTTCCAGGTCCATTCGCGACGTCGTTTACATCTACGTGGTCGCCAGGAAGGATCACGGTCGGTGGAAGGACGAAGCCGTTGTCATTAAATTTCAGTGTCCGCGAGGCGTCCGCAAGAATCGGTAAAAGTTGTTGAGGGCGTGGTATCCGGTACACGTTTGGTGCGTCCTCAATTCCTTCGGTTTTCTTCGCAGACGCTTGCGGTCGATTGTCAGGAACCGTAGTTCCCTCGCAGCCGTGTCACTCAAGTCATCGTTTTGGGGCGGTCCGCACTCAGTTCTTCAACTGTGTTATCTTTTGATCCTGTTCATGGCACCATTTTGTTGAAGAACCGAGGCGAGGACCGCGGTACGTGAGCGAATCTTTAATGGCGGATGGATCATTACAATGACGGTGATATTGGGGGGCAGCTGCCGATAGCCACCTCTTCTTTCTCTAATATTTGCAACAGTATAAAAATAGCGTGAGTAGCACTTAACGCAAGTACTCGCGTTGGCTTGGAGTTTTTTTAACATGAAGGGGTGACCACATGCTGCCACGACGGGAAGGGACGCAACAACGTAACTCAATTGGTACAACAAACATAGTGTAAAGCGGCAGCGACAAAAGAAAAAAAAATTATTACACTGCCGCTAATGTCCTCTGTCGTCGTAGCCATGACTCACTGTATTGTCCCTGCCGATTGCTTGTGGGCTGCTTCGGGCCTGGAAAAATCCGGCGAGGTCTCCCGGGGCTACGTATAAATAAACACCGCTAGCCACAGTCGCCCACACTATTCGTTTGCCGTACCCATTGAGTTTGCCGTACCCATTTCCGCATCGCTCATCGACCTCGCTGCGTGTTGTTACCCCTTGATCATGCACAGCCCTAGACAGGTGCAATCAGCGTACTCAAAAAGCCAAGATTTATTTTCCACTTTGGCATTGATGCAATTTTACAATGCCTTGCGCGCGTGCTTTAAGACCTACTTTTGGTAATAGGCCTTGCTTCTAGGTTTATTTTCGTCTCCCTGTACGAAGCAAATAAAGATAACTCGAAAAAATCACTCTTGCATCTAGAGCGGCTGCGTCTGCTTCACCTGCCAAAGCGCGTAGCCGACAAAAATAATACAGTGGAGAAAGGTAGCAAAAACACCCTTAAGATAATCAAAATATTTTAATTTCAGAAAAATATTACAAGAAAGCTAAGAATACACCATCTAGTTTGGAGTACGTACTAATTTAAAAATATATCCGTGACGGCATGCGGTATCTGGCGGCGTAAGCCAAACGCAGAACTCCTGCTTTTTTCGTTCCAGCCCCCAAATTCATTTCTCAACCCACGCACTCTAACGCAGTATTTTACCCAAAGTAATATTTTTACACGGTGGCACTTTTCTGGGCATTTTTAAAGCAAGAACTCAATTTGCGGAGCCACAAATGTCGTTGCTGCCCATACCACGCCGAGCTTCCGTCCCAACTAAGGGATATGGCGGCCCGTAGGGAGACATGGAACGCTTTCGCAGAATAAAGTTTACACTTGCGGCATAATCTACTCTCGGTAAGGTAGTGAGAAACTCTACGGCTGCAGCTGCCACCGGCAACCTCACTTGCCTCGTGGATGGACGGATGGAAGGTAATGGCTTAACCCTTGTATCGGACTTTAGCTTGCTCCACCTAGCCTATGCGTCTACCCGTTTCGAATGAAGCACATGACCATACGGTTGCCCTAGGTGGCATTCCTTTTTTCAGCTGTACAGTAGCGTTACTTCGTGGTGGTGTTTTTCTTTCTTTTTTGCCTTCCGCGCATCGACTGGGCGAGCTCTCAGGCTGCGGCGCTAAGTCGAATTAACCGATGCGCGCTGAAATTTTGCCAAAATAAAGAGAATTCAGCTCCATAGACTCCTGAATATAATTGCAGGTACCACGCACACAGGTCGCATTAAACGATTTGCAAAATTAAAGGGTTCAATTTAACCAGCTTTCAAGGTAAGTACTTCTTAACGATTCCTTAAGTGATCTGCATAGCTACAATCTCATGGCTACGCCAGCGTTGGCCACAATAACGCATCCCTCTTATCGTATCATTGGTATGGGATGCTGACGAACTTACGTAAAGTGATTCTACCCCGAGGAGGCTGCTTCCGATGTAAAAATGTTTTCCGCGCGCAGAGAGGCGAACGCTCTCGAAATTTCCCAAATCACTCAGTTGTCTTTGCTCAACCAAAAGAGAGCGTGGCTTGTACTGCACCCAAAGGACGAAGCAATTGGGGTGTGGAATAAAGCAACTGCAAGAGTGTAGAATTACAGACCAATGCCACAGACATCACGAATTCACGCCGTAAGCCGGGATGGCAATAAAGAATGTGCAGAGATCCCCGCCGCCACTTACGTTCTGTCTAGATGTTTAGTGCTGCATTCCACGCCGCCTACATAACCTTTGGTAGTTCTTGCAGCATGCGTTCGTGGCAGGCACTCTCAGACTGATTTTCAGAAAGGCTGTATACGCTATCGTGGAGACACATGCGCGCGGCGCCGACGGGTGACGTTTGTTGACTCAACCGATAACGATAAAAAGTACCTCCGCTTCTCTTACTCACTTTCGCCCTGGAGATATTGAAGGATTTAGCACTCATTTATGCGCATCGCTCCTCGGCGCTTCCTACTAAGGTAGTGCTGATACGGCATTGCGATACAGAAGTACCTAAGTTCGGAGAGAAGATATTGCATTCACAGTTACGGGGTTCAGAGGAACACCTGTTAAATATATGACAGAGCGGTATACAGAGGTTTTGAGCTCTAGCGGCGTAGCTTCACGTCTCTTGCATGAGAACGCTACTACGAGCGTCCTGAATTTTTCAATGAAAGTTTTTTTTTATAATAAAGTCTAGCACATATACGCTAGGGCTTAGTGCCATCTACTCTTCAACCTGTAATGACATCAGTCTGCGCATGTAGAAAACCCACCCCTATATACACTCCAATCCACTTGTCCCAACCTCACTAAACGCGCCATCAAAAACAGAAGTTTTCATTCCGTCTTTACGATATTTAAAACGTACAAAAACACAGTCTGTGAGAGGCTAGCTTCAGATACAAACTCAACTCAAATCTTAATCTAACTGAAATAACTCAATTGTATCCCGAAGGAAGGCGACATAAGATGGGAAAGAGCTTGAAGGGTGACGTTGAGTTATTAGAAAAAAAATTTACGTGGCAGCAGCGGCAGAAAGCTGCGGTCTCTTACCGTCAATTAATGGCAAAGTAATATTGATCACAATAAACCACTGAGAATCTTTTTGTATAGTTTGTGAAAAATAACTTCTCTGATTGTGTATCATAGGGAACTGTTATGTCATACATAGCTGACAATTTTATGGATGTTGATGTTTCATGAGTACAAAAAAATACACTAGGCAAAGGTATATCTACTGTACAACGAAACACAACAGAAAATGCGCTTGAAAACGTACCAAGGGAAGTAGAAAACATAACCAGCAACTCTCTTTCAATAATCGAAACCCTTATGCTTATGACACGTGCACGCGTACTGCTATGAAAGCTTTACCTACAGTTTCAATCTAAAGATGGTCTGAACATCAATAATTCTGGGAAAGCCCATTTAATAGATGCATTGATTACAGATTGATACCAAATAAGAAACGGAGGAATATTAGATGATAAATATGAAATTAGGCGAACAAAACTCTCTTTATTCAAATTTTCGGGAAACATGCAAGCCCGACGATTTATTAGTTTAATGCCGTAAAGCAATTTTATGTCGAAATTTTTTGGTTGGGCGAACAATACACATTTTAATAGCCTGGTTTCAAGCTACCGTAAGGACTTCATGTGGCATGAAATATGCTCCTAAACCGCGGTTGAAGCAAAAACAACCAATGGGAATTTTTAATCCGGAGAAATGCAATACGAGGTGTTTAGGTGTAAAACTGTTATATTACGCACTTTAGAACTTTTTCACTCATTGAGTCATGTTTAGTGCGCACGCAAAACACCACTACAACTTTTACATTTGTACACTTCTGGTAACAATAAATATAGGAGTACGTGTAACAATTCACACATTACCCAGAAGCCCATGCCGAAGCAGTGGACACAGAAGCACGAAATGAAAAACCGCATGTAAGGAAGATGCGCCAGCCATTGCATAAAAAATTATTACCAGCGCGAGCCACGAAAAAATCAATCTTCGTAAAGCTGGCATAGCCCAAGACTTGTTAACCGTCTAAGGGCGGCGCGCTACGTAACAAAATGCGGAAATATACAGCTGTGTCGTGAAAGGCGTTGAGGAGAATGCAAAACCACGCTATTCAATGTCTTAAGCGCATGAAGGTAACCATATTAAGATATTGTACAAAAACGTGACATCACAGCATTGCCTGCGAATATCTAGACTACTTATAGCTAATATATTTGAAGCATAGTTGTATTTGAAAGAAATATTTCTGCTAAATATCTCTCGTAAAATTCTGAACAAACGTTTTTGGAGTGATTGAGTTAAGGGGAAATACGTATTTGGAGGTTGGTTCCATGCAGCGGAACCAAATGTTGAACGCTACCTGATCAATTACCGAAATCAATGAATTAAGGTTTCATGGAGGTTAAAATTTTAGGTGAAGTGGAAAATTGCACGTAGTTCTTTAAAACTCGCAGTGTTAGTTGACGCAACGTGTGGTTTGAAATTATTTGGAGAACCGGTGAGTACACGAAAATTCCTGTTGACGTAACTAAGAGAACTAGTTTCGTCAATACTTATACAAAAACTCTGCGGGTTCGTATCGGCTTTGACAGGAAAATCAACTTAGTTTTGGGTATGTTTAACTCCACACAGCTTTCTATACACCTCTGCATAACACTAAAAATACCCATCTCTAAATATTTCCGTCCTCAGTCGACTGAATTGTTGAACACAGCATGATGACATCATCGTAAGTAGCGCGAAGAGACGGGACACAGAAGAGGAGACACATACGACAGCGCTAACTCGCAACTGACTTTATTAGGCGAAAACACAAATATATACCCAAAAGAAAGAACACGTGCCCAGGTCAAACCCGAAAATGCAGTTTAATAAACACAAAGGTCACAGGATTACGATTCGAAAAAACACACAAGATTACACTGCACATAGTCGACAACCAACCAGCGAAACATTTAAGTTAATGCATTTGACACGAACAGAAATTCCTTTTCATGAAGTGCTACCGACGCGTGGCTGATAGACTTATCCTCGTGCTTTCTTATATAAAAAGCTTCGATTACCTCGCGTGTCAATTGGTGCCTGTGTCGCCATAACACACTGTGTTATGGTCGCCATAATGCATCAGGCAGATGCATCAATGTTCGTCTGATGGAACACCGGAGTTCGCTCAAAAACAACCCTCATGCACATATCACTCGACATTGCGCGACCCACAAAGATAACACCCAGGCGCAATGCTGTCCACTTTTTCAAAACACCAGTGTGTTATGGCGACACAGGCACCAATTGACACGCGAGGTAATCGAAGCTTTTTATTTAAGAAAGCACGAGGATAAGTGTATCAGCCACGCGTCGGTAGCACTTCATGAAAAGGAATTTCTGTTCTTGTCAAATGCATTAACTTAGATGTTTCGCTGGTTGGTTGTCGACTATGTGCAGTGTAATCTTGTGTGTTTTTTCGAATCGTAATCCTGTGACCTTTGTGTTTATCAAACTGCATTTTCGGGTTTGACCTGGGCACGTGTTCTTTCTTTTGGGTATATATTTGTGTTTTCGCCTAATAAAGTCAGTTGCGAGTTAGCGCCCTCGTGTGTGTCTCCTCTTCTGTGTCCCGTCTCTTCGCGCTACTTACGATGAATCAAAACCAACTAGCCCAACTGTCAATTTTATTGATGACATCATGTACGAACAAAAGCATTTTTCCAAGACTGACACTTTTTTCAAGATCATTGATGAAAACAAGAACCACAAGAGTGCAAGCTAGACACCTGTTCATCTCCGCAGGTCTAAATGAAGGGTCGGGTCTGTACATCTTGAGTACGCACATACTGTTGGCGCAGGTATAGATATTTGGGCATATATGTGCATATCGCGGGACATAATTCACAAAGTTCTGACTTTCCTACAGGAAATTCATGCTGGACTCTGTCGAATGGTCTTGCTAGCTCCGAATAACTACACTCGACAAAACACTTATTGAATACCACAGGAAGCGCGTAGTTTAAGAACGAGCAGACTTTGTTTCCACCAATGTGTCACTCACGAAGCCATGTTGCAGAGATTTTAAGAACTTTGATATGGAAGCATAGAGGCAATGACCCGAAATTGTTTCGGAAACCTTCCCAAATCCACAAAACAAAAAATCTGGCAATATTTCAAGGGGCTCCAATCTCCGCCAGTTTTAAAATATCGAACATCCCTTTCCTAAACGAAAACGTAATATGCGTGAAGCTTGATCGTCGACATTCAATGCACTAGGACAATTGAGGCTTAGCACCATTTAAACCACGTCATGTGGATATTGATGTTGATTGTTGCTTGCATTTTTGTTTGTAAAGTGCGCTGAATTGAGCACAGATTCAGCCGTGGTGCATTGCGTGTTTACCATCAAGCAGTTTGGTTTTACCTTATTTTTGAGAGGGCGTGTTCCTTTTTTTGTATAAAGAAGAAAAACGTTTTTCTTGTTTCTTTTGTTATTTGTTTTTTCAGCAAGCTTCCTTTGTGGTGAACGAGCAGGCTATTCGCCCGCAAAAGATTCGCCCGCAAAAGACGCCGGTGCAGACGTTGATCGATCGTCCAGGTAGCTCATGGAGGACATCGAAAATTGTGGCACTACTGAAAACTTCACGCTCAACGACACCACCGTCCAACCGTTCAAAATTGAGCCTGGGGGGGGGCTCACTGTCTTTCTAGTCGACTCCTTAACCACTTTGGAAGCCACACGCTGGTCTCCTTTCGCTCAACCCTGCACACCTGTATCGTGCTCAATGGCCTTCTAGAGCAGAGAGCTAAACCTTTGAAGTTTGTCCGCCAAACTGGCAACCTCGTTTTTTTACATGGAAAAATCTTGTTTTTTGTCGCCGGGCTGTTAATATTTATTTTTTAAAGCCAGCCCAAAATATCCTGAAGTTAACTGTTTTTTAGGTGTACTGGACAATTCCCTCCTCAGCCAACGTGGTCAGTGCCCTCCTTCTTTTGTGCGTGTCACTCTTGGCATGATATTCAGAAAAACGTCGCAGTGCCTAAGGAAGTAGCGCATCCACAGCCACGTTGACCAAGCCTGCCGCATTTTCAACTTGGGTACTGACAACCGGTTTTTCACACCACCGACCAAAATGGGAACATGCCTAAATACTTATCACCTAACCCGCGGGACCTGTGAAACGTCGAGTGAACTAGGCGTCCACAGATTCATCGAACCGCCTCCTTTGCTGCTCTCCGCTTCAACTAATCTACGTCTAGCCTGGGGGAGGGCGTCATCATCCAACTACCCTGTACATGAACCACCTTTTGCACGGATCTTCAGTGAGCTAGCAGGCAGTGCGTCTGCGACCATGCTAACAACGCATCCCGTATTACATCTGCAATTTAGTTACTTGCCGGATGCCGATTACTACCAAATGAAGGTTGTCCACATTTTGCTGCTGCCTAGCCGTGAGCAGATAAAGTGTGTGTGTGACGCTGTTTTCTGCGTTTTTCTTTATTTACTGGGTCTCTGCGGTAAACCGGTGACTAGTGTAGCTGGATAAAATTTCCGGGTATCAAATCAAACCGTGTAAACCGCAAGGTGCCACCTTCTGTTCCTAGATGGCGACTAACCCTTGCCACCTTTGCTTGCTTTGTTTTTATTCTCAGAGTATTGTTAATAAATTAAATAAACTTGAAGATTTGTTGCTGCTATATGACCCGCATGTTTGCGTCATCACAGAAACTTGGCTAAACGGGTTTATTCGTGATGATGAAGTTGTGTCCGAGAAATATAAGTTCCACAGACGAGACAGAGGCTCCCGTGGTGGTGGCGTACAAGGTGTTGACGACAAGTTTTTGACAAAATTGGTAACCATGAAAACTTGTTTCTGAGAGTTGCGCATTGTGGTATTACGTTCGTTCTAGGCGCTGTTTGTCGCCCTCCGGAGTCCGATTCCTCGTACCTGAAACAATTAATTGTACGATCACGCAATAAAATTTCAGAAAAAGAATGCAATATTAACCGATGGTTTTATTTTGCCTTTTATTGATTGGCGGAGTCTTAGGTATAGCTGTTCCACCCACGGAGACACTATATTAGACATTGTGCTTTCTCTAAAACTAGAACAAGTAGTGACGATAACCACAAGAGAAAATTCAGTTCTACATCTTTTGTTTCGCGGCGAAATTTTCGGAAGTGAAGCTGTGTCAGTTGAAAAGGTTATTTCAAATGATAAGTTCATTTTTTACAAATTGAACAGCAGTACTATTGGACGAAAAAATGCTTCTGCAATAAAATTTATCAATGATTTGTTCGAGCAGATGATGTAGCAATAATACACTACCTGGATGCTAACCTTTCCGGGCCTATCAGTACTGTTGCGACAGGATGGCAGCTTTTTATAATGTTGCTCAGTATTGCATCGAAAACTTTGTACCAACAAAATGTTCCGCCAGCGTAGTCAAAACGCGTGGATTACCAGAGCAAAATTCCAAACTAAACGCAAAATCAAGCGGTTGAGGAAGACACGTAAAACAGAATCGGAGCTGTTTAGAATACTTAAGGACGATTTGCTAAAAAAGGTTAGAGGAGCAAGAAATAAATTTTTCAACAACAGGCTTGCAGATTTTATAAAAACGACCCTTTCAAATCCTGCGCTAATTAGGCAGCAGCAAAACTGAAGTGTCGAAATTGAATGTTGACGGTGTTGCTTTGATGCTTTTAGAATAGCGGAAAGCTTTAATAACTGCTTTCGCAGAGTTTTTAAGGCCAAGCCTTTCACCTCTACCCCCCAAGGGTTCTTTCGCGACCGATGGTGTCAACAGCAAACAAAAGAATTTACTGGAACCGCAAGGAATCGAACCTGGAACAAATAGAATAACAAATCGGAAGCCCGTTGTCTTACCAATTTAGATACGATACCACGCGGAAACGGGGAAGACAGGTGGTGCAGTCATCCAGTACAGCTAAGGATTTACCCCCCTCATTCTGGCTGACTGCCACGTGACGGCGTCACGTGACCTCTGGCACCACTGTGGACAGAACGTGTAACAGCCCTGTGCATGCCTTGCGCGGGTTCTAGGAGTTACAAAAATTGAAGAAAGCTAACACCATCTCATGGCATCTGACTTAAGTACGCTACTGTGCTAAAGCGTTTGCCCTCCAGTGTTGACGTAAAAAATCACAGCTTCTTGTCGTCCCCCTCACGCCTTACGACACACATCAAGGAACAGATTCAAATACTCCTTGTTGGCTAGGCCATGACTCCAAGCACCAGCATCAAGATCCTGGGTCTATATCTCCAGACCAACACCACAAGGGACGTATTCTTTAACCTCCTCAAACACAGCATCATTCAAATCACACATATCATCAGGCGAGTTGCCGCCAAGTAGCGAGGACTCAAGGAATCTGATACATTCCGATTATTTCAAGCTTTTGTCCTCTCGTGAATCACGTATTTCATCCCCCTGTCTTCTACCGTGCAAGGACGATATAAATATGCTTTATTATATAATTACAAAGGTTGTTGAGCAGGCCATTGGTCGTCTCATGAGTGCGTCCACATAGAGGCTGCTACGAACGAAGTGTTTAGCACGGTGGAAGAGCTGATAGAGGGCCATCTTTCTCACCAGAAGCTCCGATTGAGCAGAACTGCGGAGGGTCGCCCCTTCCTTCCCCAGATTGGCTGGGCAGCACAGAATGTAGCTCCTCTTGATGCACTCCCGGACTATCGGAGACATGAGTTATAGATTCTCCCTTTGCTTAGAAATGTGGACCCCTCACAAGACGAGGGTCGCCGACAAGCACGGGCTCAAGCGCTCAACACCACCTTCGGTGGGGATCATGCAGTTATCTACACAGACGCCTCGCAACATCGAGGGCAGCAGTACGCCATCATCGTGTCTACCTCCAGAACCAACCACCTTGCGTTTGCCTCGCTCAAGACCGAAGACATGACGGCAGCAGAGGAGGCAGCCATCGCCTTGGCTCTCACTCAACCAGGTGTTACGAAGGTAGTCACCGATTCCCAACAAGCGTACCGGAGAAATCAGACAGTTTCGGTGTCCTGACCTCCACTGCGTGTGCTAAAAGACCACTATCCAAACTGTTCCATCTGGACATCCCCTCACGCATTCACGAAGGGCAACAATTACGCCCACTGACAAGCCTGTGCTTTTACCCCCCGTGCTATGGATCTGCACCAGTACAGTCACCCGCTTGTCACGTTCAGGGAAATAACCAAGCGTTATTGCCTTCAGAGACAGAACCTACCTCTGCCATACCCTGACCTTTCTATAGAACAACAATCTACCTTATGGCTACAATCCGGCTCTTTCCCGCACCCGAAGCGTCCTAATTTAATATACACCGGAATGGCTACGACGCTGAATGTTAATTTTGCTCAAAACTAGAAACACTCCGCCACATATTCTGGGTTTTGGGACTTTGGCCCCTTGCACCCTCTATTGGTTTCCGTCAACTATCCAACACGAGCAATTGGAGATACTGCTATCCAGCCCCTCTCTGCCTGCTCAGTTTTAGTTGTTGGGCAGAGCACAGGCGGCGCGGACTGCATATGTGCTCCAGTGAAGAAGTAACCACCCACCGGGGCCGCACTCTCGGACCGTTCAGAAATCTGAATATAAATATTTCCTCCTCCCACTCAAACTCCATCTTCTTCTTCTCCTCGTGTTCCTCCTTCGTCTCTGCCATCGATCTCGTCACCTCCGCCCGCGGCGGCAAAGAAGGAGAAATAAGATAATCTAACACCGGATTTGAGCTGCCGAATTTCACTTCTCTCTGGATTAACTGTGTGTAGAGCGATGTGAGTGAATTTAACTGACGTCGCATTGGATAATCTTTGTGGGTGCCGCTTGCCGCTTTGCTTTTCAAACACTATGACATGGTAGATTCGCAAGCATTTTTTTCTGAACTTCAAGAATATGAGCCCAGAAACAGCGCATCGGAAATCCCACAGGTCGTTCTGATGACACGAGAAGGTGTTTTGGCCATGATTTTAAGCATTTGATATACGGAAATCTGCTGGGCCTGACGGTCTCCCAAACCAATTTTTGCGGCGGCATGGCAAACACCTTTCTTGGGTTTTAACGGTATGATTTAATTTGTCACTGGCCACGGGTGAGATTCCAGACGACGGACGTAACGGACGAGTAGTTCGGATACATAAGAAGGACAGCAGGCTAATTCCTGATAACTACCGCCCGATTTCAATGACCTGCAAAAGCTGGAAAATGTTTGAGAATGCTATTGATAAGTGCATACGGGAATTTATTGTTGAACATACGGTGTTTTCAGTTTTCCAACACGGGTTTAGACAAGTTATGTCCACTATTACCCGGCTAATATCAACGTTACATGACGTATTCAGTATTATTGACATGGCTGGGCAAGTGGATGTTTTGTTTATGGATTTGTGAAGGCCTTCTACAAGGTACCGAATGGAAAATTGGTATACAAGTTGGAGAGCATGGGTGTTCCTCCGATGTATGATTAGGTGGATTTTCGAATACCTTAAAAACAGAAAAACAATTCCTACATGTGCAAAGTGTTTCTTCTAGTATGCTTCCTGCCACCTCCGGGGTCCCACAGGGCAGTGTATTAGGACCTGTATTGTTTTTATTTATATAAATAATTTACCAGAAGGGATACCCTATGATGTTTCAATAGGATTATTTTCTGATGACTGTGTTGTTTAAAAAATTCCCTCGCACTTCCCCGGATGGGAGAGTGTGTAAGTGCGAATGCACGGTTGTTGCGCGATTACGGTGGATATCGTGATCTTAATGAGTAGTCGAGAGATTGCACACACGCACAAAACTGTAATGTTCGCGAAAGAGAGATCACACACACACACACACAACTACAAAGAAAGAAAGAAGCATTTATTCACAGACACCTATTTGTGGTGTCGTTGTACTTGATTGCTAGAGCGGATCTCAGCTTTGAAATTTCGTGTCAGTACTCCTTTAAGCGGGTGCATTAGCCCTTCTCACGCCCGATTCCTGGCCAATCCCCCACGTGGGTATCTGCCATGCACAGACACCTATTTGTGTTGTCGTTGTACTTGATTGCTAGAGCGGATCTCAGCTTTGAAATTTCGTGTCAGTGCTCCTTTGGCCAATCCCCCACGGGGGTATGTGCCATGTCAGCGGCCAGGCAGCGCGCGCTCATCTCCCCCCGTTGCCAAGGAAGACGAGGAGCGCGCGCACCCGCAGCTGTTGCTATGCGGACGGCGGCGGAATGCGGACGGCGGCGGACGCTTCAGGCTCGCTTAAAAAGTGCATTCGCACTTAAAAAAAATCGTGACCGAAAACGACGATGCTTCACTACAGACAACTGTTGTGACAATTCATGAGTGGTGTGGAGTGGGGCATGGCGCTGAATTGCTAAAAACTGTCCCTCTGCGTGTTACAAGAAAAATATCCCGAGTGTTTTCAGTTACCATATTAACAGCTCCACTGTTAAAGAGGTTGTTTAATATAAATACCTAGGGGTGACAGTTACCAGTAATCTATCTTGGGGTGTGCACACTTCCGAAATCTGCGTGTCAGCTTTTCAAAAATTGTTTTCTTAAAAGGAAACCTAAAAATGCCACTTCAAGTGTTGGGCTTTTTGCGTAAAATGCGTGTGTGAGGTCTAAGTTAGAATACGCGTCGGCACTATGCGACGCACATGTTACGAAATATGTATTAACTTGAACGCGTACAGAGGAAGGCCATAAGATTTATTTTTGGCAAATACGAAAGGACAGATTCGCCTTCATCGATTCTGAAGAATAATAATATTGCTACACTGAAAACACGCAGGGAAAAAACGGCGTCTTTTACTTCACAGGTTTCTTTCAGCAAAAATTTCTCTAAATGAGACAAATCTGAACTAACCTGCTATGACACGAAAAACAAGGCAAACTGCTGAGCATGACCTAACCCCTATTTTTGCGAAGGCTAATGCATATAAGTATATCCTGTTTCCCAGAACGGTGAGGGAATGGAATGACCTGCCACCAAATGCTGCCAATGCCAACAATTTTTCAGTAGAGTTGGAATGCTTCTTTTGTTATCTGTAAAACCCGCAGTTTTGTCGGTGATTCCTATTTTGTGGTTATAAAGTGCCTGTATATTTTTTGCTGTTTTGTTTCTCTTCCGTTTTTTGTTGTTGGTTTATTAGGTTATGGTTTGTGCGTTTGGTGTTCTGCATTTTATTACGTTTACGGTGTTATCTTCTCAGTGTTGCTGATGATTCCTTTACCTTTTTTGTTTTGGCATTATGTCAGCACATTGTGCTAGCGTTGTCCACTGTGATCCTTTTTGAATTCTTACTGTTTATCTTTGGTTATGTAATGCCCCTCCTACCAGGGCCAAAGAATTGGACTGAAGTATTTCTAAATAAATAAATAAATAACCACAGACCTGAAGAGGAATCGCGCTATGAAGCGTACCTTGCCAACAAGAAGAAAATTGTTTCTCTTCCGACAAGCATCGTTCCTGGCCTAAAGGGGAAAAGAATGCACGCATAGCAAGGAGCGCGCTGAAGGCGGGCAACCGTGCACTTGTGCGTATGCATTTCTCTTTTGCATTGGTTTTTTATTTATTAATTTATTGATTTACTGTGACAACATACCAATACAACATACAACATGCCATGCCTCCACAGTAGTTTACACCCGCAATTTATTTCCGTACTGACCCTAAAAACTCGAAGCACCTTTCCTTCGTTTACATAGCAGCTCCGACTTTTGAACAATTAAAAATAGTTTATATAAGCAGGCCACCAAAATTGATAATGTACACTCTTGGAATAAATACAAAATATGTGATAAAGAATACCAACAATTACTAAAATCGACCCACCGTCATTTTTGTAACCATGATTTATCATCGACCCTTGGAAATAACACCCGCAGATTCTGGCGCGTTGTAAACCCTAAAAGTAATCCAGACATTATCTTAAACGATAACCACGGCGTTTCAGTCCTCGATTCTGGATGCGCAGAGCTGCAAAATCAGACTTTTTCAAGTGCCTTACAAGAGAAGATTTTTCGTCAGCTCCCATTTTCAATAGTTCATACGCTACAAGTATGCTGGAGATTACTATCAGTGAAGCCGGTATTCTGTGCCTTCTGCAGAAACTGGAAATCTCTACAAAAGCCGACAATATTGACTTTATTATTAAAAACCTTACAGTCATTTCATTAGGCATCAGTCCCTTCTTAAGCGCTCGGCTTTCCCAATCGCTATCTACCGGAACTGTACCTCAAGACTGGCTAACAGCTAACGTTGTCTTTTTCTGTAAAACCGATGACCGCTCTTCCCAATGAATTACAGGCCCATTTCCCAAACTAATACCATATGTAAACTCATGGAGCATGTCTTACAGAGTCAAGTCATAAACTATCTGGAAAAACATGGCGTCATTTCTAAGTGTCAGCGCAGCTTTCGTAAGGGTTATTCCTGCGACACCAAACTTGCCGGTTTTGTTCACGATCATCACAAATTTATAGCTGCCGCATGCCAGGTCGACGCGGTTTTTTAAGTTTCGTTAAAGCTTTAGATCGCGTTTTTCACGACAGATTATAACTAAAACTAGCACAACTTAACCTTAACCCGGACGTTCTGCGATGGATTGAAGCTTTCCTATCCTCCAGGTCTCAATTCACCATCGCTATGAATGTAAATTCTTCCTCTGTTCGGGTACGTTTTCGCGTCCCCCTGGGAAACGTTCTTGGTCCTGTCCTTTTCCTTGTCTATGGGTGCTTCTTCGAACGCCGTCGGTCGCACCTCCGCTGAGCTCTGGCGTTCTTTCCTTCTACAACCGTCACTGCACCCTTCAGCAGCTATACAAGCACGGCCACCGACGCCGGAACACGCAGGGACCCTCCAGTCTAAGTTTCAACCTCCGGTGAGCCCCCGTTTTTGATGAATCTCACTCCAAACATCGAGCACGCCACCACAGCCAGCTAGGCCTAACTGGCGCTTCGGCGAACCCCAGCGCCGTGGCAACGGTAGCGTGCCCCTGTGTTGTTCACCCAGCCGTCACTCAACAACACGCATGCCCTCCGAGACCGATTCCCGCCGGCAAATTGCATACCACTCCCGCCGACGCTACCAGGACCTCGCAAGAATTGTAATCCACCCTGCGGGCGCCTCAATTGCGAAGATCAAACCTACTGAACTCACGCAAGCCCTTGCGGCCGCGGCTTACCTTACCCCGAGCGAAATTACCGACTCAATTCTTCAGCCAAGACCACAGCAGAACTTGATCACCGTCAAAACCTTCCGCCCATCAGCTGAATAGAAGCTCCTAGCCATTCGCTGCTTTCTCCTTGCGTCAACGGAAGTCCCTGTCACAACGTACGAAGCAGCTCCCGAAGATCCTGCCGGGGTGTCATTCACGGCGTCCCAGCTGGAACCTCTCCACTAGAACTACTATCCCATCTCATCTACACTGGGGCTGCCATCATCGAGGCTCGCATGTTGGGCAGCACGGAAACAGCCCTCATCACTTTCGAAGGATCCTTCGTCCCCCGCTACGCTCTGTGCTACCAGGCCGAATACCGAGGCCACTCAGAACGCCAAAAATCTCAATTCTGCCGACGGTGCCATCAGATAGGCTACCACAAGGACGTGTGCACTTTGCCCCCTTCTACAGACCTCTGCCAGACGTGCTCCGGAGACCTTACCAAGCTTCCGCCCGGCCAAGAGCATGACTGCTAGGCCACCTGCCGCAACTACAAATGCTCTCATTCCAGCACCTCGGCAGAGTGCCCTAAGAAATTTAAAGCCGACTCCAAGGTCACCTAACAAGCCTACCGCCGTCGACTCGCTACCCGCAAAGCAGATAACCAATCATCTCCTGCTTCGCAAGCACCGGACAACCACCGTTTCAGATCCCAGTCTCGTCATCGCCATCCAAACACTACGGTCAGAATCCACCATCAACGACAAAATTCAAAGCACAACGAGACCAGGCCTACCGAACGCCAAGACGTATCGCACTCACCAGCAGCACAGGCCCCGCGACATCAAACCATGAATAAGCCACCCTCCCCCTTCTCTCCTCCCCGAGGCCGGAAGACTGCCTCTACACCTATCACTGCCTCAGCTTCATACCGCGAAGCACTTGCCCAAACTGTAGCTACAAATGCAACTAACCAACCCCCTGTACCTATCCCCACCACCATTCAAGATCTCTTCCTCTACATAAGCGCCAAATTTGATGCTCTCGAACGGCTAGTTATCGCATTAGAAGAATCACTAGGTCACTTCTTCCGCAACCGTAACAAACGCACCCGTTCCCGCCCTCGAAATGCAAGCTCCTGCCGTACTGCTCACAAACCATGAACACGCGGAATCCTTTAATAATCTGGCAATTGAACTGTGGCGGCCTCCGCAAGAAACTTAACTCCCTTAAAGCGTGTATCAAAGCTAACGATAACGCCCTAGAAATCATCGTAGTTCAGAAAGCCTATCACGCCCCAGCTGTATCGGGCTACAACACGTATCACACAGGTGACCCTGAAGACCCCCTGTTGGAAATAGTAGCGAGGAGGAAGAGACCGTGCGCTCAAACGTAGCGTGCACTACTACCATTATCATTGTATATTGTGTTCCATCCTGTCCCATTAAAGCGGCGGCTCCCGTTCGTGGTCCCTGCTCGGCCCTTTCCGCGAACGTGGTGCCGAAACCCGGGAAAAGCGGCTTTCACAGACGTGAGACACTCTAACGAGCGCCGGCCCCATCGACCTTCGAGAAGAAGTTTCCGCCGGTGCATTTGTGTCTTCGTCTGGATCCGCGCCAAGGGAACTTAGCAGTGGAAGGTCCGAGCGGGCTATCAACCAACGACAACGTGAGCCGTGGGGCGAGGACTGTTGGACCTGACGCAGAACGAGCTTGATGCACCATTATAGAAACGACATGGAAAGAACGAGCTTCAAGCACATGCATTCACGATGAAGACACCACCTTCATAGGTTGTAACGACGGCGTACTTCGTGGCCATACCAAGGAACGCCTACCTACCAACGATTTTGTGGACGGCATAACGCCGAGGAGAACAATGGAGGAGCTTATAAGCCAATGACTTCAGCTACGTGACGAAGTCTCCACAATTATTAGGCAAGTTGAGCTGCATCTTTCTTATGGACCACCCTCGCTAGTGCAGCTCTCTAGCTGGAACCAGTCTTTCATAGAGAAAGAGCAAGCGCTCAAGGAAACGGACGGACAATTCGAAGACCTCGTTGCCATTGAGAAGATTGCCGAGGAAATCGAAAAGGCCGAAACATGGGCAAACACCATCGTAACGACAAAATGGAAGCTAGAACGAGTTATTAAGGATTTGCGAGCGTCTCTAAAAAGCACGATTCCATGGAGGCCTACCTTCGCTTCCAGATGACGGCTCAAACAGTGAGAGCACGTCTGTCGACGGGCCGACGCCATTACTGACGGTCGTAACTGACGAAGTATGCAACGATAATAGCAACATAAGCTTGATAGACGAACCTGAACAGGACCTGAAGCGAGAATCGGACACCGGTAATTTTACAAATAGCGCTTTCTTGCCTTCAGCACTGCCAGACATTTTGAACCGCCACAACCCCAAAAGTGAATTACCCGAATCCGACCAAGGAAACGGCCGCGCCACCCAAAATAGCCTAACCCGCTCAGTATCTCCTGTCTTCGCGAACAGAAAGGCTTCAACGAATGCTGACGTTACTGATTGTACGCGGCGTGCGAACACTGCTACCCAAGACAAATACCGGACGAAACGAAACCTCAAACACGGAGAAAAAGGGAGAAGCACCGAACACCAAGAAGAAAGGCAGAGGAGGGGCATCTTCTGGATTTTCTGGCAAAAGCGAACCGCTCTCACAACGGCAGTGAACAAGGTGCCCAGACGAAAAACGGGGAAACATTCCAACCAATGATATGCAGGCCTACACCACCTCAAGGCGTCTCAACGACTTCAGGTGTACTCTTCGCGTGAAGAGCTGCCTATGCACTGTTTCCCTGACAGAGCGAGCTATGTGCCCTACCTCACGTGGCTCGCCTCTACACTCCGTCCGTCGTTTGGGCAGACGATACAAGCATCGGTGGCGGAGGAAGTGCGCTCGGCGCTGCCTCGGACTGACATAGGACTGCCCGACTCGGCTTTGTGGTAACCCCTAACATTTATAACGCTGTGCTTGATATTATAGTTTGCCTCCTTTCTTTGAGATAAGGAGGATGTTGGAAATAGTGGCGAGGAGGAAGAAGAGACCGTGCGCTCAAACAGAGCGTGCACTACTATCATTATCATTATATAGTGTGTTCCATCCTGTCCCATTAAAGCGGCTGCTCCCGTTAGTGGTCCCAGCTCGGACCTTTTCGCGGCACCCCCATTTCATTAATCTTGTCACTTTAATAGCGAAACACCTCACGTACACGGCACTTGCCACCTCACATTTTAACACACCCCATTTTACACTCATGGCATTCTTGTGAAACGCAAACTTCACTCATCTGCTACCCTCAGAGTTGTCAACGTATACCAGCACCCGCGGAAACCAACTCCTCCTCTTAAACCACTCTTTACCCGCTCTCGCGATCCCCACCAGGACTCCCTCATCATTGGCGACTTCACCTGTCATCATACCTTGTGGGACTACTCATCCATACTTCCTCAGGGTCGAAAGCTCGTAGACGCATTTTTCCAAGGCCGTTACTCTCTCCTCAACGACACTTCCTATCCTACGCGTATAGGCAACTCTGTCGAGCGAGACACGAACCTAGACCTTGCATTTTACCAAGGCACTCTCACACCCCCACCAGGGCACTCTCACACCACTTACATGAAAACCTCAGGAGCGACCACGCAATCATTTCAATCACTCTCCCCTCTCATAAGTCAGCCCCGAGGTCCCAAGCCCGCATTTCGCTCACTAATTGGACGAGGTTTCGCGAAGAAAACACTCCCACTCCGGACCCCAGAAATCTTGACGCGTGTCTATCCTCCCTTCGTGAAAATTCTAAAAACACACCAAACTCATTGCACCCACACCTGCAGCCCCGTATGTAGACTCACATTTGCTTCACATATGGGACGCTCGCCGATCTCTTATGCGGCGCTGGCGCAGAAATAAATCTAACCGCCGTCTTCGGCGCCGCATAAACCTACTCACTCAGGAGGCCGAAGAATATGCTAATCGATTGGCCAGCACGAACTGGTGGACACTGCGATTCACTAAACTCCCATATGAACACAAAGCGCACTTGGTCCTTAAACTCTCATTCAGCCAACACAACGCATGAATCTGATTCGGAAGCTCTTACTTACCACACAGGAGTCTCCTACCTGCCTTGTCAACTCTATCCGCAGCTTACTGTTCCCTAATAGTGCAGACCACCCTACAAGCAGACTTCGGGAGCAGTCGTTTCCAGCGTCGCCCATGGACACCGCCTTCACTTTTCAGGAACTACAACGAGAACTGGACTCCCTACACCGCAACACAACCCACGGGCCGGATAAAATCACGTACAAAATTCTGAGAAATCTTAGCTCAGACTCTCAACAATCTCTCGTCACTATTTTTAACCACGTCTGGGAGACTGGCACGATCCCTTCATCCTGGAAACATTCTAACATCGTTCTTGTCCCAAACCCGGCAAACCTTCCTCTGAAGACTATCTTAGACCCATTTCTCTTACCTCGTGCGTAGGTAAACTTCTCGAACACATGGTGCTTACCCGCCTCGAATGGCACATGGAACACAACTGCCCTTTCCCCTACACCCAAACCGGCTTCCATCACGACATTTCGACACAGGACACACTGCTCCGTATCTCTCAAGTTCTTTACGAATTCCCAAGCTCCTCCCAACTTCGCGGCCTGCTAGCCCTCGACATTCACAAAGCATTTGACACAGTTTCACACCAGGCCATCTTCGCTAACCTTGCCCGAACAAACTGCGGAAGCTGAATGTATAACTATATCAAGTCCTTTCTTTCAGACCGCACAGCCTCTTTAAGCATCCCGGGATCGTTGGCTCCATCTTTTTATTTAACCTCTGGCATCCCACAGGGCTCAATGCTGTCTCCAACCCTTTTCAATGTGGCACTAGCCCAACTGCCTCCCCTCCTAGACTCTACCACCCACCTCTCCTACTCCATCTATGCCGATGCCATTTCCCTCTGGTCCTCCAATGGTAGCCCAGCCCAACTAAAAGAAACCCTCCAAGAAACATGTGTCGTACTAAACAGCCATGTTCGCACCTTAGGTCTCGCTATCTCCCCTTCCAATACGGCTATCATGATCATAACTAACAAGAAAGGCAACGAGTTATGGCTGTGCAACGCGTTATGGCTGTAGGTTGTATTTATTGTTTCTTCCCTTCGTTACAGCTAATTACTGGTTATAATGCATTTTTATTTTGCCAGTACTTTTGTACATTGTTGCCGTTTTCCCCTCCCCCTTATGTAATACCCTCGCCTAGAGGGTCTTCAGGGGTAATCTGAATGAATGAATGAACGAACACAAAAACTGATTGCCATATTCGGAGTCTGGCCTCCACTGCATGTGCTTCCTCCACTCGGCTTAGTAGAGGACACCCCAGTTTCTCTACATCCGACAATCTGTCTAAGCTATCTCTTCGACTGGAGGTTCGAGTGGAGGTGGGAGTGGGAATGCAAATATTAGAAATTCGGTATTAGCAATGCCTCCAACAAAGCAGGAAGAAAATAAAATACATCATATCACATCAAATACATCCTTTCCTAAACAATATTGTGCTGGTATTGCGGACTAGGTTTATGAAGCAAGTTCTATAAGGAAAGGGTCCAGAGCAAAGGTCGTTGATGGTATGAAGTGACCAATCGCGACGGAAGTCCATGCTACCACTGATTAGCTTAGCCACAGCCAGCGCATATCGAAGTTAGATCAGCTGTTGAATGCTATGCTGACCAAGATGCACAAAATTCCTCGCGCTCCACAGTGGAAGCTTTTGCTTTCATTGCGATCGGATATGCAATGACAACGCTTCTGGCGGACGATGGCGCGTTTCGACAAGCGATCCCCGGTTTGACTTTGGGACTGCTCCGCACGACTGCGGTGACCTGAAGGCAGATGGTGGGACTCTGATGCTATAGCAATGGGGCGCATGCGCCGGGAGCAGTGGGGGAAACGTCAAGTGCGAAAAAGCTCTACCTACCAGCCCGTAGAGTCTACTATGAAACTAGTCACGTGGGCCGCAGCGTCGGCATGCACTTAACTCCTGGCGCGACCGGGCGTCCACAGGACGGGAGGTAGGGCTCCCACTTTCTCGCCTACGCGTCGCAGCGCGAAGAATAGGGAGCATGATTGGCCCCGCAGTTCCCACATTCGTTCCGCTGAGAACGAAGCTCTTCGATTTCGACAGACTCGGGCCAACGACGCCTCACCGTTTGCAAGGCCGTCCCCACCACAGCAATGGAGGGTCTTCATTAGACCTGCCTGGGTGAGAGCCTGTCACCCTCGGCTACTCCAATGCAAACGTTGCGGGGGACTGTATCGTGTTACCACCTCGTGCCCTGGACCGTGTGTTTCGCGCGCTATGGGGGCAATACTGGCCGGTCGACTGCACTGCCAGAGTGCCCACCTGCACGAAACGCGCCCTACCCAGCCTTGATCTGGACCTTCACGCCTCTTTTTGAGTGTCAGCGTCACAGGTCACAGGCAATGTCAGCGCCAGCGTCCCAGTGTCACAGGACATAGAGCGTCGCATGTTGGCCAGCGTCACAGGGCATGGAGTGTGTCAGTATTACACTAGGGATGGGTGGCGCAGGCACCTCTGTGATCAGAATGTATATCAGGCTAGGAGAATCTTGGGATGCCGCCCACCTCGGCTGATTACGGAGCCCCCTAAGGCGTTACTGCCTCATCGGTGTCGACTTCAATGTTCACCATTGGCTCTAGGGAAGCCGCCTTGCTCAGGCCGCCACCTTGCTGAGGCCACCGCCAACGTGGCGCAGTGGGGCACCGTGAAGCTGTCAAACCGACGGTAAGTTAAAGCATCATTTATATACAACATATACAAGGGTAACAAGAGCGTTGCATTCGTCGCGCAAAGCAGGGAGCACGTGTCAACTGGGTTCCGTCATCGAATACTGCCCGCTCATTGCATCATTGCAGCTCTCGCGCTTGTGTCAGGGCTCTTTATATCCCCAGTGATCCGTTCCTGAGGAGAGCAGATTGAATCCCTCAAAAAGAAGTCCCCACTGGCCGCAGTTTGAATTGGCCGAATGAAGGTGTAGGCGTTCCGTCAGCATATGCCCGCGCCAGGAAAAGGGAAGGTGACTCTTTGCCGGCGTTCCCAAGCCTGACATTGCGTGCACACTTGGCTTGGGTCATTCCCGGTGATGCGAGATTCCGCCAAGCCGTTTTGGCGCGCCGTTAAGCCAAGCGAACTTTGCGTCTGGCACTCAGGCACAATACGGCAAAGTACCAGACAGGAAGAGACATCGTAAACACGGCGGTCCGTGCGGGACTGATGATAACCAACACTGACAGCCCCCACTTTGTCTGCCGAGTCTGGCAGACGTGCATTGACCTCGCACTGGTGTCCGAGCGCTGCACCCACAACTGGGAGATGACAAATCACACCTGCGGCTCCGACTACTATCTGGTCATCCTCACGTCACCGTCCTAAAGGTACTTGTTCTCTGAACTGAAGCTGCCACCACCTTTACCCAGGTCTCCCAGGGAAAGCAGGTGCGCGATATCAAGGCACTGAACGTTCGGGACGCTAGGCACAGGGCCCAGAAGCAGGCCGTCCGCCATAAAACCCCTGCACTTGGGCGGCCTTCATACTACTGGACGGAGCAGCCTGACGGCACGCGAGGCATCAGCCCAAGAGATTATGGCAAAGCATCTGCAGCTCCCAGGACGGACGCTGCGACGCTACACGGGCCTAGAAGCTCTTCAGGTCCCTCACATAGCCAGCCTGCGCTCTGCGCCCCGTCTATTTCGAGGCCGCAGAGGCAGGGACAGAGAAGCGACCGCTGGCCGAGCTTCTGGATAACGGTTTTCCCTATGTGTCTACTAAATGCCCGACTTCCGGCGTCAGCTCTATGGCCACTTTCTGCGGGCTGGGCTACATGAGAGAAGCTGATAGCTGCTACCATACAGCATCCCCCTTGCCGAGCCACCATGGACACCAGCTGACGCTCGGGTGGGTGCGGTCTGTAACGCGATCACACTGGGTGAGCTCGAGGAGACCATCTGGCACTACCGCTGTAGGCACTGCACTAATGCTGGGCCAACGGCATCACAAACCATTCTGGTAAACCTCCACACCGACGAGCAGCTGCGCCTACTGGACATCTTCAACCAGGTCTGTAGGACCGGCATCACCTCTCAGGACTGGACGACGTCTATTGCGACAAAAGTGCTAAAGGCAGGCAAACCACCGAGTGGGCCTTCCCTGTATCGCCCTATCTTTTTGACCTTGGCGGTGGGAAACCTCATAGTGACAGTGGCTCTGGCCAGACTGGAATAGCTCGTAAGCTTGCGAGATGGTCTTAACCACAGGCAGACTTATTCCCGGAGGTCCGGCGGCACTTGTTAGACCCTCGTCGTGACCGGCTCGCGCTATTTCTAGTCACCTTCGGCTGTGTGTGTGGTTTCTGTGCAGGCCTCTCCACCGAATACAGTAAAAGCTCCTTAATTCACCATCCGTTAATTCGGAAATTTGGATAATTCGGACGGCTCAATTGGTCCCGGCCAAAGCGCATGTTAGTCTCTGGGACAACACCTTCGTTAATTTGTCAGAATTCGGCCCCGCACCGCTTAATTCGGACAAATGCTGTTCTCCTGACCGATGAATAAATTATTAATGATGTCACGAGCGCCCAGGAAGACCACGATTTTGATGAAAAGTCA
The DNA here is from genome assembly GCF_048455015.1 of Haemaphysalis longicornis. Taxonomy (NCBI): domain Eukaryota; kingdom Metazoa; phylum Arthropoda; class Arachnida; order Ixodida; family Ixodidae; genus Haemaphysalis; species Haemaphysalis longicornis. The sequence continues at coordinate 138,669,015 of NW_027526422.1, read as the reverse complement.
TGCGAGGAGGTGCAGCCGCGACCTCATCGCACCTCACGAGAAGTCTCGGAGGCGCTTTTCATTTATGGAGGACGTTTGCCTGAGCAGTTCCGACAGTTTGCGTGCTGTTGGCCACTTGGAAGAGTTAAGAAAAATTGTAACCTCAGCCGAAATCTGCGCGATAAAGCAGACGACTATTAGAAAATACTTCAGCAAACAAAGGTATGCTTGTCCAACATGATTTTAATGTTGTTTTTCCTGTTCATTATTATTCGCCATTCGGATAATTCGGACATTTTTCCCGGTCCCGTGAGATCCGAATGAACGAGCTTTTACTGTAAATGGTTTGCAGCACCTGTGACACCGGACGCCACAAGACTGCCTGTCTGGATCAATTTTTATTTGCATTTTATTTTTATTGTATCTGTATTACTGTAACCATGCGAGTGTTTTATCCGTTCTGTGTAAAAGAGAGCACTCACGAAGTCGTCAAAAGGTATAGGCGACATCGGCTCAACCTCTTTTTGCCACAATTACTGACGGGAACATCTTACTGGAATGCGTACGACATGCGAACTGTGAGCCACTCCTGAAAAAAGAAGTGAAATACTTCATGGCATTTAAGTCAGACATTGCACGAAGCTTGAGTGCCAGCAACAGGACTGTGCCACCAAAGAGGGGAAGACCAAGCACGACCTCTCGTGGGAATATCCGAAAATTGCATGCCGGCTTGCTTGTTCCAGAAACTTTCACGTGGTTTGACCGAAAATAACCCTGGCCAATTTGCATCAGTGCTAACTTCCCTCAAAGGTACCGGAACACAGGCTGCGTTACGAAGTCTCGCGTTCATTGCCGCAAAAGAGGTGTTTACGTCTGTCTCAGTACCGCAAAGGATAGCTCCTTTGAATTACCTTTACACGAAGGAGCTTCAAAGCATTGGAGATGCGCTCGTTGTACACTACTGACAAATTAAGTACCTGAAAATCGTTTTTGATTCACAAATTGTTATTGACATGATTCACTGCCCAGAGTCGCTATGTGTACAAACGTACACCTCACGCATACTTTTCTTCGCTCTATAAACCTATTTTTATTCATGTTTGTTGCACTTTGCGTTTGTTTTTAGAAGCCGTAATCGAAGGCATCACTATTTTCGTTCCTATTTATCCTGATTTTCGTCTAAAAGATATAAAGAAGGAAGGAAAGAAGAAAGGTGCCCAGAAGGATGGGCATGTGTCGAGTAAACGGTTTCGGGTGATTGACACGGCATGAGTGGCGGTGAGCATTCGGAATGACAGAGTTGTCAAGAGATAAGTGAGAGAATAAATGGCACAGACGTATACGGGAATGTTCTGTCTTTGGCCGGATAACTTTAGATTTAGGTTCGACCCTGCTGGTGTGGTATGAGTATTCATTTAAAATAAAGCGGGCGGCACGAGTTTTGACTGTTGAAATACATGATAGGTTAGATTAATGAGGGTGCCAAACTGCGCATGCGTACTCCCGTTTGGTTGGAATGAGTGTAGTAAAAGTCTGTATTTTAGCCGCTACCGGGCTTGTCTAAGGGTACGGCGTAAGCAGCCGAGGACGCTGTTGCCTTATCTTGTTATATGTGTAAGGGAGGCACCATGACATGTCTTCACAAGGTAATGCCCAAGTGCTTGTATGAGGAAAAAGACCATATAACTGACTCATTGAGGAAGTAGTTAAGTAAGGAGTATGTCTGCCTGCGATGAAAAGGGATGAGCGATGTTGTAATAACAGTTATGGTCATTAGCCATTTCTCGCACCGTTATGTAACAAGAGTGAAATCTGACTAAAGGATATGTACATCATGATCGCTGTTAATAGGACGATAAATAACGCAACCATCAGCAAAAAGCGTTGCGTTATGGGCAATGATAACTGTCAGGTCATTAATAAAACTTAGAAAAAGAGTTCTAAGAACAGTGCCCTGTTGCACTCTAGAAGCCATGGGTGACATAGGCTAGGTAAAAGAATTAGTTTACAAGAACTCATTACGGGTATTAAAGAAGGGTTTCATCCATTTAAGAACAAGGTGCCAAGGTATATGCATGAAAGTTTTCGGAATGGCCGTTTCGAGGAACTTTGTCGAAACATTTTTTGAAATAAAAAACAGGACATCTACAGGTACATTAACATCATACGAACTGATTTTGTTAAAAAGAGTGCTAACTTGTTGTCGTAAGAATAGATCATTGAACGGAGGAGGTGTCTCACCATGGTTGCTACAATACATGGTTTATTTTGGTGGCATGCTGCGTGTACACAAGCGCGATCTCGGGTTATGTGTTCATTCCGATGGACGTGATGTTCTATATGCGAAGGCGGCACACTGTGAGGCGCAGAAAATACGTGGCTCGTAAAAAGATGTTTCGGGAGGCGGTGGGTGTAAGGCGATGAACGCGCGCCAGGAAATACCGATGGATAAGGTGAGGACCAAACGTCCGGAAATTCTTTCCAGAGCTGTGGTCAAGTAGTGACGTGAGTGCCAGCAAATAAAACAAAAAGCTCAACTGCAGCCTAACAGGGTATAGAAAGAGTGCGGAAACAACTATGGCGTTAATTGGCACGGCCGCAAATTTCAAAAGTTAAAGTTGATCAGCAGGAGGTACACTTCCGCCTTCAAATTTCTAAGTAGTACAATACATTCATTAATATTCTTTTCGATTTCACACCAAACGGAGGTTTAAATTTAAAGAGCAGAGCCAAGCAACGCCAAGGCGATCATTCGTCCTCTTCTGTGTCAGGTGAGTCGAAAAAACGGTCCTTTTTTTTGACCATCCTTGATTTCCTGCTTTAGCGTTGAGACTAGTTATGGCAAATATAACTGAGCAAATGTGTTTCTTCATCTAGCTTTCGTTGAAGCGCATATATGGGAAATGCGTTACAAACAGCTGCCAGTTAGGTGCCCATTTCAAGCTTCCCCCACAACAGGAAAGTTCCCCCTGCCGTTAAGAGGCTTCGCGGATTGTTTCTGTATTTGGAACACGGTCAAAATCAAGCCCCACAAAGTAGCGCCCGACTTCTATGCCCTGACCTTCTTTGATACGATGCTGTTTTCACAACTAACATATTTGTAAAAATGGCAATATTACCTTAACAGGGCGCTTTTAACGGGAAGCTTTAGTGTTCTCCCTGATCCATCTGTAAAGCGAAAACAACTCCCTGCTCCAAAGCCCACTTTTTCTGAAGATGATGAATAATGATAGTGGGTGAAGTGAAAAAAAAGCCTGGGGTAGCTGGAATCCAAGCGGTGTTCCCACATTGCGAAGCGGGCGTATTTCCTATAGCTCCATTTCGACACAGTCCAAGACGTTTGCAAAACTCACACGACAACGGAATAATGCGTCACCGCAAAGCTTCGCCTTCAACTATCGTCGTCGCTGGACAGAGTGGTTCATTACTTCTCGCATGGCAATCAACCACTACAAATCTTGTCAGATTTATGCTGCATGCTTCTGAGGGTGTGTGGAGCAGAGGACAAGTCAATGCAGTCTACGTCAGTTTGAGCAAAAAGTTTCAAGCCGTCTCACAGATAACCGACCTACAAATCAGTCTCAACCACATATACACCGATGCCTTTTATCCTTGTTATGTTTATATTTATCAGATAGATCATGCATCTTGCATGCAAACCGGCAGTCCCCTCTGCTACGACGTACGGGTGGTGCCCCTCAGGGCTGCATCCTAGGGTAACTTCCTTCCTTAATCTTTTGAAATGGTGTTTCTCAGTTTTTAAGACTGCCATTTCCTCCTAAATGCTGCATGACGACAGATGCTTAAGACTGTTTTAAACACTGCCAGCTGTACAGTTCTCTAACAAGCAATCATGCCTGTTTCGTATTAACGTCCTAAAAATACATCTAAACCTAAGGTAATAGATACCCAACAAAAATTGAGAGCACATTATTTTTGTATAGAATCACCGGAAAACACTACTACGTGGTATGGAGGTTAAGAATCTTGGTGTTAATTTCGCTAGTAAGTTCAGCTTCTAACCGCATATCACGAAGATTATTGGCCCAGCCATTTGATTTCTGGCTGTTGTGTGCCACCTCTCGAAAGGGGTCAAGCAGACGAGCTGTCTTCTCAAGCTGAACACCACTATTTCTTGCCCGAAGCTCGAGTATGGCTGTGTAAAACGGAAAAGAACACGCAAAAGAATGTGTATGCTAATAGGAGGTGTACGAAAGGGTAATGTGAATATTTAAAATTGCTTTAGTACTCATAATACGTATACCCATGAATATATTTTGTGCATATGCCAACTTGCGTGGCCTCCAGGCAAAAAAAAAATAGGGGTTGTTTTTCTGTTCAGAATTGTTCGCGTGGCCGCATGTTGTTGTGAATTGCGGCAACATCTTTCTCTACAGTTGACGCGACAGTGGACCTCAAGGAACGATGTTTTTTTTTATTTACCAATATGCGTGGGAGTTGCTCTTCACGTTTCGACTACATAGTACAGTCTATCAGTACTCTGGTATTACATATATTTTTTTGGTTTCCCAACTTTGTTATGTAAACAAACCTATTAGCTTGTCATGTGTGTGACCTATTTTGTATATTTATGTTCATGCACTTTTACTTGAGTATAAAATTTTAACAAAACAATTCCATCTTTTTTGAGTGCACTTTATTCAACGTCTGCTCTTATCTAAATGTATTTTCATTACGTAATCCGTTTATCACATATCAGCAACCTTGTACCGCTCCAGGTTCGCACGAATATACGTTGCTTTAATCAATACCTATAAAGAGAAGCGCCCGACTGACTGACTGACTGACTGACTGACTGACTGACTGACTGACTGACTGGTTCATTAACGCCCAGCCGACACTGCTACACGTGGAGACAAAGTATTGGACGTGGATTCTTATCATGACATAAGGGCTCACCAAGGCGGGATTTTCCCAAATTCAGCTCCTAAGAAAGAAAAACGGGAAAATTGTGTTTTTGTACATTCCTGATTATCTCACTCACCCGTTCACTAATGAAAGTTCTTTTTGCAGATATGCTCACACAAAATGATTACCTAAACAGTGGTTTCACGGTTTCGCCCTAACCAACACTATTGTGGCGATACTGCATTTAGGAACAAAATGGGTGTTTCTGAAGTTCTTTAATCAAAGCTTCACTGGTTGATTTATCCAAACAATATTTCTAATAAATGTTGCTCATACGAATACACCAAACTAAGTTCGCCCTACCACGGTGGTAGAAGGGCGTAAAAAAGTTTTAATGAAACGTCTTTTAAAAAAAAAATGCCCAATTATTGATGTACACGCCTAGCCAAACTGCCGGTTCAAACGGCTACAGACTTTCTGAGCGCGTTGTGATTATGGTGTAGAAGCGTCAAAAGTGCTACTACAATTTTGCAGATGCTGATTTTGCTATCGCACTCCAGTTCAGATATTGAACTCCTCTTATTTTTATAGATAATTTGTGCAGGTATCTAAATATTGTTCTAGAGTTTTGAGTGTTTGTTCACCTACTACTTTCTGTCATGCGTTTGGGCATCAAAAGTATGTAAATAAATAAATAACGAAATAATGAATAAATGAATAGATTTTTTCATAATACCCAACCGACAGGAACCATCGGAGTTTTGGAAAAACCCTGTGTTTTTACAGGTTACTCAGTAACTATGCAGCCTGTTGATATATACACTTTGTTCTTGTTGCTTGCAAATGCTGCCCATACAGATGTACAAAAACGAGTTCAGGGGTTTGCCATAACACAGGTATAAATAAGCCAGAAAATGTTGAACTTTTACCCCTCTGAATGTGGAATTCACCTAAATTCTCCCGCGTTCACGTAGCGCTTGCCATCTCTTTAGACTTTCTTCAAAAAGGGGTCATATGTAGGAGCGCATGTTATGTATCATAATGCTGTCACTAATGAGTATTGTTCAGACGTGTTCAGATAACACTTCCAATGAATAAGTAGTCATTTAGGCAAACAATCTTGTTACAATTTGTTTCGGGTGAGCTCAAATAAAACACGAGTTCAAACCCTTTCTCATTAACACATGTCTGCGTTAGGAGGCCATGTATTTACTGCAGGCGGAACTTCCTAATTGTATACAACTTCACGATGAACTACCTAATTATGACAAGAAAAAATTGAACAAGTGGTATTGCCATTAGTGTCACTCGTATAGTGGTCCACCCGGTTATCGCCGGGTGCTCCCAAAAAGTTTATGTATATTTTTGTAACAGTATCGGCCTTCCGCGAACACTGGTGTGTTGTCTCATGCCTTACTACTAGGCATTGCAACTGTGCATGTGTATGGGGATAATTAGAGGTAAGGCAGTGTGTAATTTTTACCCTGTTAGCAACCCTAACCCACAATTACATATTTGAGGTTTCTGCAAAGTTCGTTTTTGTTTTTGTTTCGTGCGCCAGAAGAAAGGCACTACAGGTCTTTCTGAGCACAATATTGAAACAATTCATGTTGTGATTCAATATTCATATTATTTCTATTACTTCAGAAAAATGTGACTATTTCAGACATGGTGCAAATATCTTTGTACATATTCCCTGCACAATATTGAACCTAATCTGACATGCAATACCGCACAGCCAGCTGTTGCCTCCGTCCGGCCTAGAAACGTGGTTTATATAGGTAACGTCCTCATAACGATTCTTGTAAATTCTTATACAGATAATTCCGCTTCAGCCCGTGGAGACTAGTTGGGCAGCAAGGCTACTTTTCTGCTGCTCCAGGGTCATCAGTGACCGGCCTCTGCAATGTTGATTACGAAGTCGACAGATTAACTTATATTGTTCTTTCCGGCACCAAGAAATACACCGAAAAATATTTTCCCAGCGCTTCACATTCCCAGTGTCATTTGCTTCAGACTTCGCGGATAATCTGAAGCCTTAAAATTCCGCACACATACACATTGAGTACTCTGGAGCGAAGCAGTTTCCTGAGAAATTCCGGCGCATACGTTCATTATGCAAAATATTACACAAGTGCGAGCAGGCTTAGTAGCTGACATCAACTGACGCTTAGACCACGAGCCAATCATGCACCTTCTTTAAGTACGTTCATTAGAGTTTTAGTACATCTGAACAATCTACTTGTCTACTGGACACTAGACCTGAGCATGTTGTGTAGACGGCTGATTGCCTCGCTTGTCAGCTTCCTTCTGTTTATGAGCTTACCGGTGGTAGTGATGACCGCTATGGCCGTTATCGCCTAGCAGGAAACCACAGCTTGTGGCAAACTGTGCGAGAACTTAGTGTTGACAAGCATCAATGGGCTAAAGGCCGGAATTTCACGGGGGGGGAGATTGATTTGCTGCTGCTATTATAAATTACGGGCTAAATGATATAGACTTCAGGTTAAACTAGGTACCTAGTATATGTATCCGGTCTGGAACTTTCTGTCGCTATTTAAAACTTGTGTTGTGTTCGAATATTACAAGGAAGATGGAAGAACTGGCGTCGTTATGTATGGGCCAGCCTATCTCCTTTGTTCCACCTCTAAAATACTTTAGTTAGCTCTACGTAAGATCTCGCCTTTCTGCCTAAACACATTCTATTTCCTAATCGGCATCGTTTTCTTTGCGCTTGTTCAACGTCAGCAAACCTTTCATGCTCCATAAAGCAGGCTGTCCCAGAACTAGTCCATGAAATTCATCATGATGCTGTCTACTCTGCCGAGAGAAAAAAATTGACCTCGGCAACCAATTGTTATTGTTTTCCAAGCTCGTTCTTTCATTTGCCGCCACCTCTATTGTAGTTAATTTAGAGTTTTCTATCGACAGTATTTTTCTCGTTTATGTGTGCATCTTCTTTAAAAAAACACTGATCCAGCCGATGAGATTCTAAAACGGAAACTCGCCAAAATGTTTCTGAAACTGCTAAAAAATACATCATACAGTAGCAATTTGTGCCGTGGTATGTAATAACAATTCTTGCATTTTCACAAATTGACTAAATTTACAGAGTACTTCGTGAACAAAAAGTACACAGTAAACATTCGTTTATTCTATACTCGTGGGAACGCGAAACGTTTTCTATGTATCAGATTGTCGCAATATCGATTGTCGAATACCCACAATAATGTACCTTTGAATTTTAAAGAAGTTTGTAATCTTGGTCTCTAAAATTCGGCTGCAATGACTCTAATAGGTGATATAATAAAAGTTAAAAAAAAACGACGATACACGCCGATACCCGCGAAAAGTACGAACACGCCAAAACTAGGCTTGCTCAAGATTAAGATATCTGCTACACAACTCCACAAAAGGGACAAAGGCAACGAAGCACACAGGCATCACCCGCTGTAGCCATAGAATTTTTCAATATCACCTAAAGAGAAAACTCTCGCAGCAATCGCATGCCACCATGGGAATTGTGGGCACCGTGAGAATCGGATTTCCAGCGAGTGGCTAGTGCAAAGTGCTATGAATTATATTTGCAGGGACCACTCACACAGGTCGAATTAAACGATTTGCGGAATTAAAGGGCGTCAAATTAACCAGCATTCACGGTAAGTACTTCCTAATAATTTCTTAAGTGCTCTCTATAGCTACATTCTCGCGGCTACGCAAGCGTTGGCTTGAATGACGCATCCCTCTTCTTACATAAAGTGATCTACCCCGAGGTGACTGCTTCCGAGGTAACAATGTTTTTCCGCGCGCAGAGAGGCGAACACTCTCGAAATTGCCCAAATAACTCAAGTTGTCTTTGCTCAACCAAAAGAGAGCGTGCCTTGTACTGCAGCCAAACCAAAAAGGGCGAAGCGATTGGGGTGGGGAATAAAGCAACTTCAAGACCAGGATGAGTCGAATTACAGACCAATGCCTCAGACATCACGAATTCAAGCCTTAAGCCCGGATGGCAATAAAGAATGTGCAGGGATCCCCGCCGCCACTTACGTTATGTCTCGATGTTTGGTGCTGCACACCACGCACTCTACATAACCTTTGGGACTTCTTGCCCCACGCGTTCGTGGCAGCCACTCTCAGAGTGATTTTCAGAATGGCTGTATCAGCTATCGTGGAGTCGCATGCGCGCGGCGCCGACGGGCGACATTTGTTGACTCAACCGATAACGATAAAAAGTACCTCCGCTTCTCTAACTCACTTTCGCCCTCGTGATATTGAAGGATTGAGCACTCATTTTTGCGCATCTCTCCTCGGCGCTTCCTACTGGGGTAGTGCTGGTACGGCATGGCGATACAGAAGTACCTAAGTTCGCAGAGATGATATTGCATTCACAGCTACGGGGTTTAGAGGAACACCTGTTAAATATATGACAGAGCAGTATACAGAGGTTTTGAGCTGTAGCGTCGTAGCTTCACGTCTCTTGTTTGAGAACGCTACTACGAGCGTCCTTAATTTTTCAATGAAAGTTTTTTATAATAGAGTCTAGCTCATCTACCCTAGGCCTTAACGCCATCTAGTCTGCAAACCTGTAACGACATCAGCCTGCGCATGTAAAAAATTCACCCCTACAAACACTCCAGTCAACTTGTCCCAACCTCACCAAACGCGCCATCAAACAAGAAGTTTTTGATTGCGTGTTTACGATATTTAAAACGTACAAAAACACAGTCTGTGAGAGGCTAGCTTCAGATACAAACTCGACTCAAATCTTAATCTTAACTCAAATAACTCCATTGTATCCCGAAGGAAGGCGAAATAAGATGGGAAAGTGCTTGAAGGGTGACGTTGAGTTAATACAAAAAAGAATGACTTGGCAGCAGCGGCAGAAAGGTGCGGTCTCTTACCCTCAATTACTGGCAAAGTAAGCATGATCACAATAAGCCACTGAGAATCATTTTGTGTAGTTTGTGAAAAATAACTTCTCTGATTGTGTATTATAAGGAACCGTTATGTCATGCATAGCTGACAATTTTATGTATGTTGATGTTTTATGAGTGCAGAAAATACACTATGCAAAGTAATATCTAATGTACAATGAAACACAACAGAAAATGCGTTTGAAAACGTACCAAGGGCAGTAGAAAACATAACCAGCAACTCTCTTTCAATTATCGAAACCCTTATGCTTATGACACGTGCACGCATACGGCTATGAAAGCTTTCTCTACAGTTTCAATCTGAAGATTATCTGAACATCCAAAATTCCGGGAAAGCCCACTTAATAGATGCATTGATTACATATTGATACCAAATAAGAAACGGACGAATATTAGATGATAAATATGAAATTAGTCGAACAAAACTGCCTTTATTCAAATTTCGGGGAAACAGGCAAGCCCAACGATTTAATAGTTTAATGCCGAAACGCAGTTTTATGTCGAATTTTTTTGGTTGGACGAACAATTGACATTTTGATAGCCTGGTTTCAAGCTACCGTTAAAACTTCATGTGGCATGAAAGAAGCTCCTAGACCGCGGTTGAAGCAAAAACGACAAAGAGAAATTTGTAATTCGGAGAAATGCAATACAAGGTGTCTAGGTGTAAAACTGTTATATTACGCATTTTAGAACCTTTTGACTCATTCAGTCATGTTTAGTGCGCACGCAAAACATCCATTTGTACACTTCTGGTAACAATAAATATAGGAATACGTGTAACAATTCACACATTACCCAGAAGCCCATGCCAAAGCTGTGGACACCGAAGGACGAAATGAAAAGCCGCATGTAAGGAAGAAGCGCCAGCCATTGCATAAAAAATGTTTACCAGTGCGAGCCACGAAAAAATCAATATTCGTAAAGCTGGCATAGCCCAAAACTTCTTAACCGTGTTAGGGCGGCCCGCTACGTAACAAAATGCGGAAATATACAGCTGTGTCGTGAAATGAGTTGAGGAGAATGTAAAACCACGCTATTCAATGTTTTAGGCGTATCAAGGTAACCATACTAAGACATTGTACAAAAACGTGACCTCACAGCATTGCCTGCGAATATCTAGGCTGCTTATACCAATTATGTTTAAAGCGTAGTTGTATTTGAAAGAAATATTTCTGCTAAATATCTCTCGTAAAATATTGAACAAACGTTTTTGGACTGATTGAGGTAAGGGGAAATACGTATTTGGAGGTTGGTTCCATGCAACGGAACCAAATGTTGAACGCTACCTGATCAATGACCGACATAAATGAATTAAGGTTTCATGGAAGTTAAAATTTTAGGTGAAGCGGGAAATCGCACGTAGTTCTTTAAAACTCGCGGTGTTAGTTGACGCAATGTGTGGTTTTAAAGTATTTGGAGAACCGGTGAGTACACGCAAATTCCTGTTGACGTTACTAAGAGAAATAGTTTGGTCATTAACTTATACAAAAACTGAGCGGGTTTGTATCGGCTTTGACGAGGAAATGGACTTTGTTTTGGGTAGGTTTAACTTCACACAGCTTTCTATACACCTCTGCATAACACTAAAAATACCCATCTGAAATATTTCGGTCCTCAGTCGACTGAATTGTTGAACACAGCATGATGACATCATGTACGAACAAAAGCATTTTTCCAAGACTGACACTTTTTTCAAGATCATTGATGTAAACAAGAACCACAAGAGTGCACGATCGACACCTGTTCATCTCCGCAGGTGTAAATGAAGGGTCGGGTCTGTACATCATGAGTCCGCACATAATTTTCGCACAGTGATTGATATTTGGGCATATATTTGCATATCGTGGGACATATTTCACAAAGTTCTGACTTTCCTGCAGGAAATTCATGATGGACTCTGTCGAATGGTTTTGCTAGCTCCGAATAACTTCACTCGACAAAACACTTATTGGATACCACAGGAAGCGCGTAGTTCAAGAACGAGCCGACTTTGTTTCCACCAATTTGTCACTCACGAAGCCCTGTTGCAGAGGTTTTAAGAACTTTAACATGGGAGCATAGAGGCAAGACCCGAAATTATTTCGGAAACGTTCCAAAATCCACAAAACAAAAAAATGTGGCAATATTTTGACGGGCTCCAATCCCCGCCAGTTTTAAAATATCGAACATTCGTTTCCTAAACGAAAACGTAATATGCGTGAAGCTGGATCGTCGACATGCAATGCACTAGGACAATTGAGGCTGAGCACCATATAAACCACTTCATGTGTATATTGATGTTGAGTGTTGCTTGCATTTTTGTTTGTAAAGTGCGCTGGATTGAGCACAGAATCAGCAGTGGTGCATTGCGTGGTTACCATCAAGCTGTTTGGTTTTAACTTATTTTTGAGAGGGCGTTGTCCTTTTTTGTATAAAAAAGAAAAACGTTTTTCTTGTTTCTTTGGTTAGTTGTTTTTTCAGCAAGCTTACACTGTTGTGAACGAGCAGGCTCACGATAAAGCGAAGGAGTCCGTGACCGCATACCCACCGTGTTTTTGGCCGAAAGAATTGCCCGTGTACCAGCCATTTATCTGCGCACGTCAATTTATTTTTGTCGGCACAATCATTAGAGCTTCTACGCAGAGCTATAGTGTATGGTGTTTAGCATACGCTCATCGCGCGTTCAAATCATTAAATAAAAGTTTTGCTGAGAAATTTACCAACTATGCGTTTTTTCTAAACCTCTGGAAGGACTTCCGTGCTGAGGGATAGATTACAAACATACGCCGGTACAGGTGTGAAAAGCTAGCGACATCCCATTAAAACAGATACTGAAATTCCGTCCGCACTCATATACATTTTCGGTTTGAGCTTTTTTATCACCTATGACGCCAAATGCAATGATGCTGAGAGGGAAGCAAGCATTTGTGCTGGTGTGGCCATTTTTAACTTCGGAACACAAAACGTTGTCCAGATGCACAGAGCAGAAAATATAAACCACAAAAAAGTACGGACGTTGCTTACTATATCGTTATAGAACACAGTTCCTACCGAGGAGCAGGAGGAGAAACCTCTATTTCAGCTAGTGGTCAGGGTAGTACTGTGGCAACCGGCCGAAAGGCTGGTGGCAACTTCGGTGGCTGCTTTGACCAGGCCTTCTTGTGTAGTCTCGTAGAAGCTACCCAACGCCTCACTTCACTGATCGCTGCTGGTGATTAGAGAAAAGGCGTGTTGTGTCACTCCAAATATATAATGACTTCGTGAGGCATGCCCTCCAAGCAGTGCATGCTGACAAAGGGAAGTCAGTTCCATGGATGTGGTGGAGGCAAGTTCTGTTTGGGAAAGCGTCTGTTTGCAGGATCAGCCAAAAACCTGTCTGGCGTATCGCACGGGATGAATGAGGCGGGTGAAATTGTCGACGTGAGAGGCGTAAGTGCTCTGTTATGAGAATAAATGTGATTAGTCCGTGTATGTCGGAGCACGCCCCGTGATGAGCAACGATACTCACGCCGGCTCAGCGTGTGAGTTTGCAAGCCATAGCGCGCGGTTTCATTATCCTCCATGCCAGTGTTGGCTTGGATACATGTGAGTTCTATTGAATCCTCTCGTGGATTTGCTTCAGACGTTTGAGTGCGGTGGGTGAGATATGTCCCCGCGCAAAATTTTGAGCGTCTGTTTTTTAATCTGTTAATACTATTCCGGGATGTGGCCTATGCATGAGGCCAAGGCAACTGCCGCCTCTTACGCCACTGTAGGGGAGGTGGTTATGACTGAGGGTGTTGAGTGGAGCACTGCTTTTTTCAACGGTGATCGCTATAGGGTATGCGCCGTAATGCCTATACTCCGCTGCGTCAGAGTATACTACTTCCGACTTATCCTTTAGCTGCCTAGCGAGAGACCAGGCTGTTGCTTGGTGTCGTGCCGAAATATGAATTGCATCCGTATGCCTTGGCATTATATCTATGATTATTTGGTCGAGTATATAACCACGGGTAGGTAATGACTCCTGAGTTTGCTTTAAGACTGCGACGTTTTGCCGCGTAGGAAAATCCTGTCCAGGCCGGGTGAGCTCTAAACGTCTTCTCTGTGTGCATAGGTGAGCTTCGATGAGCTCTTGAGCCCTATTATACACTCCTAGTTTGTTAAGCTTGTCCGTGGACGCCTTAGTGGGAATCAGAAGTGTTATACGCCCTTCTACTAGAAGAAGGATAAGTAGAAGAGGAAGTCGAAGAAGTGTACGGTGTTCTAATGAAGCCATTAGTTTTATCCAGTTAACGTTTGCAGCCACGAACGTAAGGTAAAGTGTTGAGAAATTGGCTAATAAAAAAAGGCTTGGATTATCTGAAGTCGGTCACTTTCTTCACTCCCGGGATTAGGATTTGTGATTCTTTTGAGGAATGCGATAAGCGGGTCCACGTACGGGCTATCCCGCCAGAAGAAATGATGAAATTTGTGGTAACCTAACGTTTGAAACTATGTGTCACGACGTCCCGGCATCACAAGGTTATTTCCGGTGCCGGTGCTAAAAAAACGACAGACTCTCACATTAAATCGCTCAGTATCTCGGCTATCTGCGTACTGCCGTTATGATCCGGCCACCGTTGGTCACCTCTGCCTGTAGGAGGAATAGCAATGGCCACGAGCATGGACCCTTCCTTTTGAAGGTTACGCACACAAACTAAGATGACGCATGTGAAAAGTCGTTGCGCTCAGTCGTATTTTCAGGTTAATGGCACCATAGATGATGGGAAGAAAGCACGTATGTGTCTGCACTGGGAACAAAAACTATCGATGTGCTAAGTCGTCGTTGTTACCCGCGAAAGTCGAATTCAAAAGGAGGACAAAGTAGCTCAAATGTCCACTTTTGGAACTAAGAAGCTTGTCCGAGATGATGATGAAACAACATTTATTGAGCTCAAAAGATGTGGTGGTGCCCACAGGCACTAGACGGGGGTGGTTCCCTATTCATTGGACTCATATGCCGACAACAACTCCTGGTACCTCACCACGAGGGCTAGCTGGGTCGGCAGGGCGGGGCTGGACAGCAAGGTATCCCATCGCTCAAGAAGTGGGGGTGGGGAAGTGGAAATTGTATAGGGGGTTTAGAGGAGGGAGTGCGGAGAAGTCGACTCTTGAGGAACGCGCATTCCGCCATGACGTGTGACAGGGTGCATTCGGTCTGCTTGCAGAAAGGACAGGTGGCGTCCTGTTGCTCGGGATACATTCGATGGAGCAGGGCGGGGTGCGCGAGCGACACCGCCTGCACTCTGCGCAGAATCGTTTGCTGTTGCCTGGTTAGAGTGCGGTGCAGTTCGCGTAAGTTTCACCGTTCTTCTCTGTACGCTCTAGTAATCACTCTGTAGCTTGTCATGGGGCTCGGGGTGTCCGCATCATCGCGCGGCTCGGTGGCTGCCCGGAGCCTCATTTCGTGGGCGTGGTAGTCGGCGATGGTGTTGTCTGCTACCCCCGTGTCAGCTGGGACCAACCCGAGTTCAACGGCTCATGCCGGTGTCACCTTCTTGTAAAAATCGCAAATGCCGCGGAGGAAATGCGTCCCCTTCGGTAGTTGCCGTAGCGGTCTTGCAGTCCGTGACCACGGCCTCGACGCCCAGTTGAACGAGCGCCAGATCCACAGCCACCTCTTCTGCCGTTACGGGATCTCTCGTCCTCGTCGACGCTGTGGCGATCGACGCTGTGACAACGCTGTGACGCTGTGACGGTCGTGTGTCGTAACGACTGCTGACGCCCGGTCGCTGCTTTTTCTAAGCAAGGCGTCCGCGTATAGAACCCGGGGATTCTCCTCCAGCTGTCGGGCCAGGACCGAGACCCGGGCAACGCGCCTCCCGTCATCCTTACCGGGGGTCATGTTCCGGGGTAGGGGCTTGGTTACGATTTCCCCCTCTACCTCTCGGATAGGGACGCCGTCGTGGGTATTGGTTCCACCCGCCATTCAAGCTTGCGCAGGACGGCGCGTCTGTGTCCTGTGTAACTTAGTCTGACGCGTTGGTTAGGGAGGTGAGCTTCCACTAGCTCATCCACCGTGTTGTGGAAGCCCATGTTCTGCAGTCGTACGGTCGATGAGTATGTTGGAACACCCAGAGCTTGCTTCGTGTTCTCGCGAATGAGCGTGTCGAGGGTGTTTCTCTGCGTCCTCGTCAGCTGGAGATACAGGACCAAGTAGGTAACCCTCCGCGCTACAAACGCCCGCACCAGTCGGATGGCGTCGTCCTCTTTGAGGCCTCTGTTTCTTTAAGACACCTGGCGTAACATGCCGAGTACCTGTTCCGTGGCGGTTTTGATTTTAACGACGGCGGCGTCCGCTTTCCCGATGTTCTGCAGCAGCAGGCCGAGTATCCTACACTGCTGCGTCGGGTTAATCTCTATGCCGTCGATTATGACCGTGACGGCCGGTTTGGGCGCCTTTTTGGGTCTTCCCGGCTGTATGAGTAAAATTTCCGTGTTCTGCGGTGTGCAGTTCAACCAGCACTACCTCACGTACTCGTGCACGGTCGTGGCAGCATGCTGCAAGGAATCCACGATCCACCCGTCGGAACCAGCCTTCGCCGTCCACGCCGTGATATCTTCTGCGTAAAGGGCGTGGTGAATGCCGTCTATTTGTTCCCGTAAATGAGGTAACGCATGGAGAGCCAGTTTGAAGAGAAGGGGAGACAGGACAGACCCCTTAGGCGTGCCCCGCTCGCGGAGCTTGATGGGATCCGACTTCTCCCCTCCTACTGTGATGGTGGCTGTTCTATTGGTCAAAAAATTCATTTACGTAACCGAAGGCTGTCCGGCCACACTTTGTCTTTTTTCAAATTCGACAGCACGCCCGCGTGCGTCACATTGTCGAAGGCACTTTTCAGGTCGAGAGCGAGGATCGCCCCCGGACCGTGCCTCGTGGCTTTTTTTCACCACCAGCTCGTGAAGCTGCACCATGACGTCTTGGGTACTCAGATGTTTCCGGAAACCGAACATGGTCGCGGGAATTTGCCCCGTGTCTTCGAGATGCCCCTGCAACCGACGTAGCACCATGCGCTCCATGCGTTTTGCGACACAGGACGTGACGTATATGGGACGCGTGTTGTCGATCGAGGGGGCCTTTCCGGGCTTCGGGATGAATTGTACATCTGCTTCCCTCACTTGCGCGGCAACCGCGAGCTCTCCCTGGCTTCGTTGACGTGCCCAAGGAGCTCGTGCACCGTCGTACGGCTCATGTTGGCGAGCAATGTGTAAGTTATGGCGTCCTTGCCGGGTGCGCTTCTCTTGTTGCTCTTATCTATAGCAGCCCACAGTTCCGCCATGGTAAAGGATCTGTCGAGGTCTTCGTTCTCAGGTCCTTCGTATTCCTCCGGGATCGGGTGGACGCCCTTCTCGGTCTAGAGGTATTTGTCCGGGAGGACCTTGACTAGCTTGCGGCCATCGCCATTGTACGAGTTGAGCACATTGCTGAGGCTGCGGTTGGTCGCCGTTTTGCTGCTCGTCGGGTCGATGAGGTGGAGCAGGAGCCTCCACGTCTTTGCTAGGGACAGCTGACCTTGCAGGCCGTCGTGCATCTTGAGCTACTTTTTCTTGCATAACTTCTCCGCGTATTCAGCGAGTTTCTTGTTAAGCAAGGCAACGCTTCTGGTGATATTTCTGTTGCTTCACTGACGCTTCCACCTCGTTCCGGCGTGTTAGCGAGGGACGGGCCGCCCACATATTGGACAGACTGGCTTTGACGAACGGCGGCTGCGTCGTCATCTGTATTTCCTGTGTCAACTTTTGAAGGGCCTGCTTCTGGTTACGTGCCCATTCCTCGTAAGAATGTGTCTTGTACTCTACCCCGGCGTCTTCGCCCGTGGTGTCTTCGTCTTCCTGCATGAACTTTCTCATCTTGTCCCAGTCGGTGATCCGCGCCTTGCCCAGCTCGGCTCGGAAACGGGGACCGCGGACGGTGATGCTGATGATGCTGTGGTCAAAGCCCACGTCGACCTCTTCGCGTCTCCACGACGCGTCGAGCGACCTGGCCAGCCACCACAGGTCCGGCGTGGTGTCCCTGGCAACGATTTTGCTCTTATCATGGTGAATCCCGGTTCCTTAAGTAGGACGAGGTCTTGGTGTTCCATGGTTTGTACCAGGGCTTCTCCCCTCTTGGACAAAAATTTGTAACCCCATAGCGTGTGTGGGGCGTTGAAGTCATCGAGGATCAGGAGTGGCCTGGTCTCCGCTTGCCTCTTCGCCTCCTTCACGGTGCGGTTGAAGTCGCACTGCCTCTGCGACGGCCTGCAGTACGCACGCATCACGAATATATTTCTTGTGCGGCCAATTTTTCGTGCGTGAACTTCGACCAGCGTGTGCTCGCACCCGCTCTGCGCCGTGACGTGCTAGGTTGACGCCAGGTTGTTGCGGACGAAAACGGCTGTCCGCGTTCCCGAGGGGTCTGTGTACCTGATGTATCCCGGACGTCGCGGCTTCCGGTTCTTTTCTTGCAGTACAATACCAGCAGGTGGATGATCCTGTCCGCTGATGTACAAATTGAGCTCCATCTTCTTGTGACGAATGCCCTACAGTTCCATTGAAAGATGCCGGTGGACTCGCTGCCTTCCACTCGCTTGCGACGCTGCTTACTTGGGTTTTGTACCATCCTTTTTGCTAATGTCCAGCCGACGCACCTCTCCGCGATCACGTGTTTGATTTTCTCGGCGCGTTCCTTCTTCAGGGACGCAAAGCGGGTGCGTACCTTATTAGCAGCAACCCTCGTTGTTAGACGTTTGTGCTTCAGTTCCTGCATGTTGAGGCGATCTTCTATCCTGTCAGAATGGCCGTCAGTGCATCCCCTTGAGGTGACTGCGTTTGCTCCTCTGCTTTCGGTGTTGCAACTGCCGCCTTGCTAACCAAGGCCTCTTCGGCGTCCATCGCCTCTTGGGTGCTTTTCTGTTTCGCCCTGCTCGCTACCAGCATCGCTCTCTTCGGGCTAATGGCGGGGAGATCCCCTTCGCGGAATCTCGCACGGACCTTCACCGCGCGGACCGCGGACCACCGTGGCCACGGGCCTTCAGATAAGCGCCAGGGACCTACACCCAGAGTCCCCGGATGCCCGCCGCATCCTGCAGTCCGTACGTGCTCCTGCGGCCACGGCCACGGAGCACCGACGCATGGCCTGCAGCCCTACCACGAGAGTGCGCCGCGCCCAGAGCCTGCCGCGCCCGCCCTCGGGATCAACAGCAGCCACCGGAGCCTCAACCACAACCGAGCCACTGAAAAACGCCAATAGTGGATCCGCACTGCCTTCGGACGCCCCAAAGCCAGCCTATGGACCGTACAACCACCGCAGGAAAGTGTCTTCTGCGCCGACAAAGTGACTAGGACTCAAAAAACCCGGTTATGCAGCCTCCTACCCAGTGTCAAAACAGTTCTTAAAATTAAGAAAGATTACTGAAAAACGCACACGTTCCCAATTACACGTTTCCGCACTTTCACAGTATTTGTCGCCGAGGTAGCTCGAATGGGTTTGAGGGTTAGGCTGAGACCTGCAACTGCCGAACTCTCCCCATCCAATATGAAGAAGACGCAACAGGTACTAGACAACGCATCCTTGCAATTAACACAGATAGTTTTAAATCACTACGAGGCTATGTCCCATTCTCTCCGCAGGAAGAAGAAATTCTGAGTAAGGAGCTAAGCGAAAGAGAAGCAGGCCTTCTTCGCAGCTACGAATCCAAAAAGGCATCCGCCATATCCGAAACAAAAGTCCGTAAATTTTTGCGAGATAATATTCCTAGCGTAGAGTACACCTTTAAGATAAAGCTAGCCCCTCTACTAATGGATGTCCATTATTTGGGAATGCACATGAAAATCGCCCCTTTAGCGCGAATTATTCGCAAAATACTCACCATTTACCCGCTCACATTAGCGCTGGTACTAGACAGTCTGCCAACGCAAACCCAAATTTTTATCGCCCTTCTGTCAGCTCTCCCCAGGCTATGCACGCTAACGAAAATCTCACTGGAAATGTGATCACCCTATCTAGTATTACCAGATCAGATGAGCGCCCTGACAAAAGGTCTGAATTTTTGCCCGGCAACTGGGGGTTTCGACGAAATTCAAATTTTTAATGACTTAGAGAGAGAGAGAAAATGACTTTATTGAGAAATAAATATCCTGCGGAGGTGGGTTCAAGTGCGACGCAGGGCACCCCCACCCCGACTATACTGTCGTCCTCGCGACGATGCCCCGGCCCGGGCTTCCGCGCGGGCGGCGCCACAAAGGTCTCCGGGGGTCACCCCCCGTTCCCCTCGCCTGTGCCTCCCTCTACTTGGCGAGAAATGTGAGACTGCGAGAGTTGAACCGATCCGAAATAATAAGTTGAACCGAAAGAGAGAGAGTTGAACTGAAATATTAATCAAACCGGCCGATAAAGGAGGCGCCATCATGGTCCTCGAAAAAGCTGACTATGCCAACAAGGCTCATCGACAGCTATCAAAATCTACGATCTACAGGATACTCCCTAGTGATCCCACTAATGATTATAAGCTAAGTCTCAAAGATGAACTCACTGAGCCTATTCAAAATCAGGAAATAACTCGCTCTATTATCCCCTTAAGCCCAGTAGTTGGTAGACTCTACCTTCTCCCTAAGATTTATAAAAATAACAACCATGGTCACCCCCTTGTTTCTGGCATTGGTACTGTCACTGAGAGCCTCTTGCGCTATGTCGACTCTCTCATTCGCGACATTCCCCCCAGCTTTTCATGCTTCATTAAGGATACAAATGATTTTCTTCCCTCGGATATTATGAGGATAGAAAGTCCTAACTGTTTACTTGTTACCTTGGATGTCGTGTCTCTATACACTAACATTGCGCATGCGGATGGAATCACCGCTGTATCATGTGCGTATGAGCAGTCGGCGGGTGATGAATTTATCGATTCTCTCACCCTTGAAACTTTCCTTCTCCTTGTCCTGGAACTTAACAATTTTGAGTTTGATGGTGTCAATTATGTGCAAGTCAGCGGAACGTCAATGGGCACCAAAATTGGGCCCAAATACGCGAATATCTTAATGAGATGTCTCGAGTCAAACATCCGCAAAACCCAAAATATGATGCCACTGTACTACAAAAGGTAGATAGATGATAAATTCATGACATGGCAGCACGGTGAAATGGAACTTCTTGAGTTTATCGAGGCTTTTAACCTTGCACATCCTACTATCTCCTTCTCTCATTCCTACTCTACGCAAAGCATAAATTTTCTGGATGGTACTGTTACAGTTTCTTAGGGCAGGCTGCAGACTAATCTCTGTAGGAAACCTACGGACACGCGCCAGTATTGGCATTTCCACAGCAGCCATGTCAGGCACTACAAGACTGCAATACCTTACAGCCAATCTCACCGTTTGAGGCGAATCTCCACAAGCCAGGCGGATTTCCATTCTAACTGCAGAGAACCTAAAACCGAATTCTTGAATCAAAAATACCCAGAGCAGGTGATCGATGACGCGATTACACGAGCTAACCAATTTAACCACACCGACATTCTCTGTTAAAAAGCTCCAAAATCCAATCCACAAACAAACCTCGTTTTGACCCATTCGGCCTCTTCTCCGAAAGTTGCATCCATACTAAGGAAAAATCACAATATCCTTGCTGAAAGTGAACGCCTAAAAAGAATATTTCCCGACCGCCACGCGTTGTTTATAGACGCAGCAAAAATTTAGGCGATGTTCGCACCAGATCCAGCATCAGCCGACCACAGACTACTGGTTGCATGCCCTGTAACAAACCACGGTGCAAGGTATTCCCACAAATGACCACCACACAGCGCGCCACCAGCACAGCTTCCAACTATTATGTTAATGTAAAACGGAACTTTAACGGTGATTCCGCCAACGTCGTATACCTGCTCGAATGCACCCTGTGCGGCAAACAATACATCGGCCAGACTGAAACACCCTTTCGTTTGAGGTTTAACAATCCCCGCTCTCACGCAAAAACCTCCCTTCTTTGCCTCTATCAAAGCATGTTAACCCTCCTGGTCATTCTTTTGAACAACTGAAGGCCACAATTCTTGATCTAGTTTTAAAACGCATCACGATCGCGAGGTTTGTGAGTCATACCACATCTATAATTTTAACTCAGCGTTGTTTGGCATCAATGAAAGTTCTGGGAAATTGACGTGCGTCCCTTCGAATAAAATTTCGGCTGCATTTCTTAGGCTAGTGCTGTCCCTGTTCATTTCTTTCCCTCGATAACATTCCCCCATCAGTTGACGAGCCCCCGTAGATGCTTATAGTTTCGTGCTAGCACCGCGTTTTTTAGCACAATGGTTTCACTAAACCAAATGACAAGTAAGTCTGGACATTATGTTCTGGGTAGAAGGCTGCGGTACCATTGTTAAATTTGACAATGTAACCTTGTAATCAATTTGTGCATGCGAGCGTGATTGCTTTCCACTCCCCTTTCTTTTTTTGTATTGCTGTTTTCTATATTAGTTGCTGACCACCTCGGCGTTCCCTGAACTGGTACCACGCGCCGCCAGATGCATACCGCACGGTGCCTCGCCATACGCTTGCACCTGCCTTCAGTTTTCATTCTTTTCATGACTTGTTTAACCTTGATTTTTTTCTTCTTTTCTGCTCTTTGTATTCCAATGTACACTCATTTCCTGTCGAAACAGCCTGTACTACTGCTTTTCGGCGCGACCCTTGCCTCTCAGCAGCAGGAGCCAAACCCTGATTCTTAGAACGGTTCCGTATGGACAGATGTTCGCCTTCTGTGTACACGGGCATATCGTCTTTGGACGTTCTTCGTTCCGCGTGACTGATTTTTTGCAAATGTCAAGGACGTACATGCCCATATCCTGTTTTGACCCCTCTTTCACCCGTGTTGCCAGGGGAGGGAGAAGGGGGAATTACCTTGTATTTTGTTTTTATTTGTTTGTTTCTTTTATTGTTTGGCTCTTTTTTGTCATGTTCGTACCGCGTGACTGTGGGTTCTTGTGATCTTTTTTATTTTTTTTTCCCTCTCTCTTTAACTTCTCTCATTGTTTTGCTGGCCACCAACCATGATCCGAGTGTACAAACTCTCCCATTCCCTTGCCCTCGCCCTTGCTACATTTTCTGTAAATATATAACCCCGAAACGAACTTTTTCTGTACTCTGAAGAAAGGAAGTGCTCTTGCTGAAACGTCAGTAAACCTTTTTTTTTTCTGCGTCTGTCTCGTGTGTCTCTGTCTCTACTAACCTCATTTGTTCGCATTCGTGTCTGAGTTTTTATCTTTCCAGACTATATATATATAGATATAATTGTGCTTTTTGTGCAACAATTGTGCTTTTACCTTGTTCAAAAGTTTGTTTTCTTTTCTTGTATATATATAGGTATTCGTATATATATAAATATATATAAATATAAACAATATATATATATATATATATATATATATATATATATATATATATATATATATATGTATATTTAAGAGAAAAGGTTCCTGGCTATGAGGTTAGCTGTACGATAGAGAAGTCAAACTGGAAAACATAACAACATTTATTCTAACGTTTCGGCCCCCGGTCGAAACGTTAGAATAAATGTTATTATGTTATTCAGTTTGACTTCTCTATCGTATATATATGTATATATATATATATATATATATATATATATATATATATTTATATATATATATATATGTATATCTATTTCATAGCTGGGTCCTCTAAGTCACGTGTACCGAACCCGTTTCATGAATTTAAATATCATTAAAGGGAAAGAAAGTTTCATACTTTCAAATGACTGTGCCATAAAATACAACCAACAATACAAATTTTCACTCTTCCCAATCTCTTGTAATTTCAAACAAGCCCTTTGGGCCAGGTAACAGGGGAACAAGATGAATTTATCCCGATTCACCACCTACTTTTGCTCCCAGCCCTAAATCGCGTTAGCCATCATACAGCATCCTCGCTACATTTATACCGACTCCCAAGACGCCTGCCGTGCCTACCTACGTGGTCGTATTTGCCCTGATGCTCATCACATACTTGACACCCACCAATCACCTGAAGAAAAGTGGACCATCAGCATCATCAACAAAGCACCTCCTACTGAGGTGGAGAGATGCATCCTTGAAGCCGTTGACAGCCTCCCGACAAGGAAGGTGAGGAACCAAGGCATCTCGATAGGGCAGGTTGCCCCTACCCTCCGTAAGGTTGGGCAAAAGCTGCTGCTGTCTGACAAAGAAGGGGGGTTTGTTGTCGCTTCCGCAGACGCGTACAACGAGAAAGCTTTGCAAGCAGTGAACGCTCATTTTCGCCGAACGAAACGGGCACCGAAGAAGATCAGGAAGGATGCGGTAAAACAATGCAAGGACTGTGGTCTCACAAAACTTGCTGCGTCGGTTCAAAAAGCCAAAGAACTATGCCTGCAACCGTTTTTCTCTGCAAACAAGAACAAAGAAGGTATCCCCTTTTGCCTCAAAATCACTGAGTGGGGAACGTGTCAGCGACACATAGGCCAGTTTCTGCAAACTTCCCTGGCACTGATAACCATCGATGACTCTTTTCTTGTTCGGAGCCCAGCGGAAGTGTCCGACTACCTGCAACACCAGAGTTCGACAACTGTGGGCGCCTTTTCCAGCGACATCAAGGACGTTTATTTTTTTTTGCCCCATTGAGATCTCCTTGACGTCGTAGAAAAAGGCATCGACAACTATGGAAACGTTCGATTCCAGAACGTGACAGGGATGGCGACCGGAAAATTCCTGGGACGTTTGAAGTTCTACCTGGAGTCGTCCATCATGGCCTTCAAGGGAGACTACTACGTCCAAGACAAAGGTGTGTGCATCGGCGCTTGCCTTGCTCCGGTACTATGCGATTTGCTGCTTGCACGCTACGACAGAAAACTTGCCGAAAGTCTGGTCGGTAGTGGGACTCAGCGGGTGTTTCGATACGCGGATGACTTTTTTATTTGTTTTACGAGCGCGTTGAAACTTCGTGTCGTCAGGAACAAGAGCAATGCATTCTCAGATTGTTCAAATCCACCCTTCAGGGCTTCACCTTGACGACCGAAGAGCAATCTGATGACCAGATTAGATTCCTTGACCTAATGCTGACACTGCGCCCAGAGCACATGTGCTGGAAATACTCGCCTCGCTCCAAGAACTGTCTACTGGCTTTCAAGTCAGCTCATTCAAAAATTGTCAAAAGAGCCATCGCCATATCGGCACTCCGCAACGCCCTCAACAGAACCTGCTGGCAGGAGATGGGGCTCAGCTTCTCCAATCAAGTTGAACGGCTGACAAAGGCAGGATTCCCCGCTTCCATGCTGTGCGGTATATCAGAAACCTTCCTGAAGGAACTACGAAGGCGCAAAACCAGTGGAAGAGCGCGAAGAGACAGATCGAAGAAAGTGAGCTGTCATTCCATATATTCATGGGATTCCCACAAACTCAAGAAGGTTGCTGCTCAAGTCGGTGTAAATGTAGTGTTCAGCGCCCCTAACAAATCAAGTGGTATCCGCAGACGAGTAAATGCGGAAAAAACCTCCACGCGGCCTTGCTGTAACAAGCACGGACAGCGATTCATTGAGTGCTCATTGAGGGTAGTGTACGACATACCGCTGTGCTGCGGTAAGTCATACAAAGGCGAAACAGGCCGCTGCCTAAACGACCGGCTACAGGAACATGCCTGCAGCCAAAAAACGGGAAAATGCAGCAATATAGCCCTTCACTCTACAAAGTGTGAATGCACGACAAGACTTTAACAGACACGTGTACTAAGAAGATATAAGGAGCAACGAACCAGGGAAAGTTTTGAGGCCCACATTATGCATTCACGAAACGACAATTCCGCCAGCATGGCATCAATTGACTTGCACAAACAGGAGCACGATTACCTAAGTCATTGAGTGTAATCTCAGCGCATGTGCGTTTTTAAGAAAGGAGCCCTTGCCTTCGCAATGTTATTATTTTGTGTGTTTTATTGTTTTTATTTCCCAAGGTATATATTCAGCTGCGGCAAAATAAACCCTTTATTGTTAGTCAGCGCCCAGTCTCGTGGCGCCTTTTCTGTGTCCTGTCCTAGCGCTGTTATCAAACTATGTATGTACCAACAAGCCCGAATTAACACAGTTTTTTAGTAAGTTAATGAAGTTCCTCTTCTTTTAATCTCGTCTCTCGGTGTCTGTTCTGGGGATCTCATCATCCAGCTTTTCTGAGGTCATCGTACAGCATGGCCACTCTATGTCCACTTCTATTCTTAATTCGAAGTATGATATCTTGTACTCAGTTTTGCGCCCTAACACATGTTGCTCGTTTCCTGTCAATCAGCGTTACTCCTATCATCATTCGCCCTATGGCACGTTCAGGGTATGTAAGATTGCTTCCTAGTTTAGTAAAGTGCAGTTTCCGCCCAGTTTGTTATCACCGCCAGGGTCCATTTATTGTACAACTTTGGTAACGATAGAGGTGTTTTAATTTTTATTTGTTGCAAGTTCTGGCGGAGGGCACCCCAACCAGATCCTATTCTGCGCTTGGTTTTTTTATGGTGATGGGCCCAGCACTGACCACCTGGCAGTTTTTTGTTACCTCTGCTGAAAAAGACGCTTTCAGCATGTTTTCATGCTATGGTATACTCCTTGCATGCTATGCTATACTCATGCTATACGATACTATGCTATGCTATACCATGCTATGCTATAATATGCTATGCTATACTCCTTGCAGTGTTTTGCTACCTATGCTGAAAAAGATGCGTTCAGCATGTTTATTTATTATTAATTTTGATTAATTCATATTTCTCTAATTCCCCACGGCAAAATACTCTGAGTGTAGTTATTCAATCTTTATTTGTAGTTGTTCTATAGTTGTTCTGCTGATTTACTGAACAAGACTATGTCGTCAACTTAATTGGTTTATTGCATGGCGAGAGGTGAGCCGAATCAAGACAGGAATAATACCTTTTTGGGTGAGGTTACAGTACAGAACTCAACCAGAAAGACAGCATTGATTCACTGCTCCAACAAGAATGCACTTCGGCGCTTTGGGGTCGTATGCTTACACAAAGCGCTAAACGTTCAAACAAGCATTCTCCCTGGTTTCTGCAAGCGGCACGACATGGTACAGTTACAGACAATGTTCTTTCCGTAGTTCTTGAGGGGTCGGTAGTTGCTGCGCACGCTCAGTACTAGCGAGGGGTGAGGGGCGGTCTCCGCAAAGACAAGGGTCTCTATGCCTCGTCTGCAGCGACCGAAGTTTGAATCACGCGAACAGAGACGCCAGCAATCCGGGCTTTCCCAGGCATATGGCTGCCTGGTGGGATCTGTTGGCTTTCGCTGCAACCCTGAGTCAGCAACTCATATTAACAATTAAACTAGGATTCCGTGTTTTCTAATATAAGTGCCTATGATTTGATTTCATACACAGTACAAATATTCGCAGCTTTAAGGCGCTGTCAAAACAACCTTTTTAAAATCGAAGGAACCTCTTCCACCTCACGAGCTGGATCCGCCGCGGTACCTCAGTCGTGAAGGCGCTGTGCTGCTGACATAGGTCGGCCGGCTCACTCATGAGTGCTCTCACCTCTACCCTCCCCCCCCCCCCCCATTCACTACTCACGAGCCCGTGGTGACTGAGCCTCACAATCGTTTTGATCTGGGGAGTGCGAGTGCGAGTGAATGCGAGCGCCACTTGCAATCAGCCCCACTCACCACTCCCGAGATGGAGTTCCACTCGCGGGGAGCCACACTCAGCACTCAAGAGTGAGAACGCCACTCTTGGCGAGCCCCACTCACCACTCGCGAGTGCGAGTTCCACTCGCTGTGAGCCCCGCTCAGCACATGCGAGTGCGAGTTCGACTCACCGCGAGCCCCACTCACTACTCGCCAGTGCGCGTGCCACTCGCGGTGGGCCACAATCACCACTCGCGAGTGCGAGTTAAACTCGGTGCAAGCCCCGCTCATCACTTAAGGCTGGCAAGTGCCACCGCGCTTGCGCAATGGGGGGGGGATATCTCGGTCAGCATCACTCGCTGTTGGCATTCGTCGCAGGAGCCGCTCGGTATGCCAATTGCTCCTGGGATATCCAGTCGTACACACATCCATAGTTAATGGAGCTATTGCGTTTAGCTTCGCGAATATGCCACTACTCTCCTTGTTACGGGGCACCGTGAAATCAACTCTGTGGTGACGTGTTGACTTAGGAATACGATTTCGATGGACATCTGACGCCATATTGCACTGGTACTCTTCACTGTCATGATTCATTCAGGATATGTTGCCCGCACTTTCGCCGAATGATGTTTTTGATTGATTGATTGCAGGGTTTAACGCGCCGACGCAACGCAGGCGATGAGGCGCGCCGTAGTGGAGGGCTCCGGATTAATTTTGACCACCTGGGGATCTTTAACGCGCGCCGAAATCTCGTACACATGGGCGTTTTTGCTTTTCGCCTCCATCAGAAAAGCGGCCGCCGTGGCCGGGAATCGAACCCACGACCTCGTGCTCAGCAGCGCAACGCCTTAGCCACTGAGCCACCGCGGCGGGTCCGAATGATGTTTTGGGCTCGCAGCACTTTGTATTGCAATTGGTGTGGGTAACGTCGTCCCAACAAAGCGAATGCAGTTTACTACCGCTCAGCGCTGCGCTAGAAGCATTAGGAAGCATCGTGGTATAGTGCCGTAGTAATTGGTGTACATATTTGTCCGGCTTGCTACAGCTTTCACTATATTGGCTGTTCTGAAGCACTAATTCTGAGTGCCCGTACTCGTTTGAGACGGTGTCGCAGATTTTCACGGATCTGCGTATCAGGAATGCGAAACTGTTCGAATGGGCGGTTTGCGTGTTGTGGAAGAAGTAGCCCATTTTCGATCCCTTGGCGTATTAAACGTATTCTGTCATGATCGCTTTCACGCGTACATGGCGTCACTAATCCTTCTACGGCAGCTACGGTGCTTTCCTTGAAGCATGTGATTTGCTGCTGTTCCCGTCTGAAACACTGGAAAACTTACTACTACTGCTCTAATGCAATAGTCTGCAAACATTTTACGTTTCGTTAGGTTCTGCGAATGTTGCATTGATTCATTAGCGCCGATGCGCGTACCCTTCGCAACATGCAGCAAACGAAGCAGCTCGCTTCACAAAGACCTGATATAGTATTTGTCATTATATATAACTCGCCTGCTGCTCTCATTTGTTTAGTTCCCCGCTCCCTCTGAAATTTGAATGAATGAATGAAACCACGTTTATTCCACATTATAATGTTTGCGCATCCGTTCGTGCAGATTCACAAGAATGGTACGGTGTATCTGACTCTTCATGCGCCTTACCGAATCGTTGAGTTCGAATTGTTGCTGTTGCGAGAAGTTTGTGGAATATATATTTCATATCTTCAGATCGCAACAGTTAAAATACGCGCTGTTCGCTCTGCTATGTTGTTATCGACGGTAATTTACCGTTACGCTTGTAAATTTGCCTGTCCGACTTGAAATTTTTACCGAAGCTTCCGCAGTTTGCTTTTTTTTCATTTTTTCCGTTCACGGTCGCCAACCCGCTAGTTATGAAGGCGAAATTGCTGCTGCTGCTTTATTTTTGTATTTCCATGTTGTGGTTAGCCCGAACACTGTAGTCCCTGTCATACTTGCTGCACTAATTCGCTGAAAAGGGTCTCGTAGTCTAGCGTTCCTCATATTTTGGTCTTGTACGTAGATCTTCGTGCGCATGCCGATGGCGTACAGACCAGTAGAGAGGCACTGTGACCACTGTGTGGTGTGACGTATAGTGCGCTTTCTCGGCAATCAGATAGCGTAATTTGTGAGTTAGTCGGTGAGTGAATGAGTACTTGCGTACGTGTTCACGTGTGTGCGTCCGCGTGCGTGTTTTGTGGAGTCGAAATGTGTGTGCGTTCTGTGTTTTGTGGAGTCTACATGTTTTGTGGAGTCGACATGTGTGTTCCTGTGCGTTCGTGTGTGTGTGTGCGTGCATGTGGGTTTGCGTGCGTGCCGTGTGTGAAATCGGATGCGTTGCGTGCGTGTTAGTGCTCGTGTGCGTGCGTGCGTATCTGTGTGCGTGCATGTGATTGTGTGCGTGCGTGTGTGTTCATGTGTGTACGTGCGTATGCGTGCGTGCGTGTCTGTGTGTGCGATGACTCCCATTCTCCCAGTTATTTCGTATCAACTTACGATGAGAACGCGTCTCGGTGCCACGTGCTGCCGCGTCACTGCGTAGTTTAGGATGAAGCTGCGGCTTTGCTATGTCATAGGCTGGCGCAGTTTACGGAGGGGGATGGTGAGAAGGGCGAGGGAGGCAGGTCTCAGCAATCTAGTCTCCAAGAGGACGCCGGCGCTGAAGTCAGGCGGCGCCGTGCTGACGCGGCAGCACGTCACGCCTGGTTCCTTTGCCTTGTCTCTGCCAAGCGCTCAACGCCAAGCCCTCCAGTAGCCTTCCTCCACCTTCTTGCCGTTTAGTATCCTTTCGTGGCGGTGTTTTGCTGGACAACAATCTGCGCCTTTCATGCTGAAAGCCGGCGAGTCCCTCTTGAAACGACTGATAAGGGCGCCATAGCAGTTATCAGCCGATTGCGCAGTTTGTGAAAGAGGAAGCGGTGTTGGCGAGGACACTAACAGTTGTGAAAGGGGTGTCAGCAGTGCCGAGGAGTAGGCGAGCAGTTTAGTAGAGGCTGTGTTTTAGGTTACGCGGCACACAAAATTAGAGGGAACTGATGAACCAAGGGGACACTACAAACGCAGCTATCAGCTTATTACAAGTACAATATTTGCATGGGCACCATGTGGGACAGCAAGATGCCTCAATAAGTAGCTTCAAGAACACCGCTACAGATGCGAGCAAACAGCCACCTCAGGCAATGTACCGCTGCACTGCATTATGGAAAGTGCCGCACCGTGTTTGATAATACTTCAGTTTTGGCAAAATGAACGATGAGCCACAATCGAGATTTCGGAAGTCTTTCACATATCAAGCGAGCACAGCGCATGCGTGAGCTTATGCTCAGTTATGCTGACCGCGCCTGAAGTAGATTTAATAGAAAACAGCTTAGAGAGAGGCACAAAAAGGAAGAAAAAGCGCTAAGTACGCCGGTTCGATTCCCGGCCGCGACGGCCGCTTTTCTGGTGGAGGCGAAAAGAAAAAAGACGCCTGTTCTTTCTCGATTTAGGCGCGCGTTAAAGATGCCCTGGTGGTCAAAATTGATCCGGAGCCCTCCCGTATCTCTTTCCTGCCCGACGTAAAGATTTTAGAAAAAATGGCCACAAGTAAATAAATTTTGTGTATTTACCCCTTCCCACTGATGCTTCGACAAGTTAAAACTAAAAACCCAGAGTATTTCACACAAAAACAAACCCACACATATGTGTGGGCTGGGCTTCTGTTTGTATGATCTTCGGGTAGTAATAATACCTTAAAAACGGCATCAGGCACAGAAAAACTACGTTTTTACGTATCATTTATAAGTTTTATATTGTTTTCACGAGTATTTATATTATAAATAGGATTTTATGAAAATAAATAATAATGAAGTTTTAATTAACATAATAATTATTATAAATAATACTATTATTACGAGTAATTACGCAACGAGTTGAAGGTTAAGGCGCAAGAAAACATTAGCAATGACCCAGAACAAAGCCGCGAATAAATGAGACACCAATAACAAAAACAAATTGTTTATCGCTAGCGCTGCAGTGCACGAGCCCGCCACCGTATGCCGCCCAGCAAAATTTTTGTGACGACGACAGCCCAGCCCACACATATGTGTGGGTGCATTTTTCAAGCGTGATGACAGTACGCACACGAAGGGAACGGGTGCCTTTTTTAGCCGATCGTGTTTTACCAAGTCCTGAAAATCGCCACTTATGCTTTTTATTCAGAAAATGCGAGAATAGCAAGAAGAAATACCAGCTTTCATCGTGAAGGCTGCTAGCATGATTGCGACGGCTTGGGCGCCGTTTTTAATATGCGATTTCTCGCCCCCTGGTGGCGAAATGAGTGAACCACCGAAACCAATGAAGTCTCTGAAGCGTTCGCAGAGACTACCCAGGGCTCTGAAACCGAAACCAAAACAGGTGCCACTTAGTAAACGAATTTGTTGACCCACATGTTTGTGTGGGCTCGGCCGTAAAGGGGTATGGCGTGCCTCATACCCTGTGTAGTTTGGGCGTGTTAAACCACCTAAAAAATCAAAAGCGTCATGCAGAAACTACTCTGCTACCCAACAATTAAACAAAGAAAAAGTGCCTTTTACCAGCTTATGATACTTTGCCGCCTATCACCTGTGAGTTCTAGTGAAACCTTTTCCCACACTTGCCCCGCCCCCTTTTATTTGTATCTTGTAACATTTCCGACTGGTTTGGTCTCCAAGGAAATATTGTACTTGTAAGAAATCAATTTATAGTTGCTCTCGCACTGTCAACTTCGTGTGTCCTAATTTATTGTACATGTAACCTAAAGCGCACTCTTCAAGACGAGGTAAAACTGATTTTTATGTATAGAGGGGGCTATAATCGCCCTAGCAATGTAGCAGACGCCAGTGTCTGGAGTCTACCGTTAGAGCTCAAAGGCTGCGGCCACAGAGAAATATATGTAAGCTGTTGCGCTGAGCAGCCGCATTGCCGCTTTATTAGGTTTCGTGTGACTTTTTTTTTCAGCGTGTGCTTTAAACAGGGGAGCTGTTCTTGCTGGCCGTAATGTGTGTGGTGTGTGGCGTCATCACACAACTGCGTCATAGTTACTTCTCTCATTTACCGCGCACGCTAGCACGCGCTTTACGAGGAGCGCCAGGCGTCTTGCAGGCTTGCTCGTTGCGCTCGCAAAAAACACCAATAAAACAGTTCACGTGCATCCGAGACTCAAGGGGTAGCACAAGACCGCTCGCGGTACAGACGCCCAGTTTGCGGAGTCGGTTGCCGCCTGTAGACAAAACGAAACGGGCCCGCCTGTCATGTATGAACATGAAAACGATATGGATTGATATGACAATGACTACTACTACCACAGTAAAAAGGGACAATACAACATGTAAATAAACAATTTCAAACCTAATGTAATGCGTGGGGGTTCTTACATAGAAGTAAAGTGCTTACACAGAAAGAAATAACCCAGCTGCGTTTTTGTTCAAGCCTTGCGCGACTTAGTACAAGCTTCGCCATTTTTGATGGCAAGCTTTCTATTCCTGTCTGCGTCATTCCGACACTGTTGAATCATTTTGAATTTTTAACTTGTTTTGACTCAGGTTGCACGGGAGAATGCGGCGAGTTTTAATTCTTGAACGGAGGTCAAGGTTTTTTTGTCTGTTGGATCAAATTGCTTGGAGTTAATAATACCTTTGTGGCAGGCCTAATAGCCAATGTGAAGGTTCTCTTTTAAAACACCAATTTTTTTCTCGCTTCACGTAACGGTACGATTGTGGCGTCGGTGTCATTGAAGTCATGATTGTGGCGTCGGCGTCATTGAAGTCTACACAAAACGGAACGATTCAAGTGGTTTACAAACAAAGCGAAGGAAAAACTCCTCGCTGAAAAGAAACAAAGTGATTTGGAATTCTGAATTAGTGGTGGTTGTGAGGGAGCATGAGTGGGGGATTTAAGTGGCAAGTGCGGGCGAGTAGGGAAAGCGAGTGGTGACTGGGAGTGAGTGAGCTATTGCAAGTGGTGAGTGCGAGTGCGAGAGCGTTTAAGTGGCGAATGCGAGCGGTGAGATTGAGCGCGAGGGAGTGCGAGTGGTGACGGTGAGTTGTGAGTGTGAGAGCGAGTGAGGGCGAGTGGTGACGACGAGTGGCGAGTGTAAGCGCGAGTGAGTGCGAGTGGTGAGGTTGGAGTGGCGAGTGCCAGTGCGCGTTAGTGCGAGTAGTGAGGACGGAGTGGCAAGCGTGAGTGCGAGTGACTGCGTTCGGATAAATATATGTGTTGAGTGACTGAGAGTGAGTGGCATCTAGTTTTGCTGAGCTATCGCTACTGAGTACGATTACGGCGATTCGATACTCTGCCGCGGCCGCCGCTTTTCTGATGGAAGCTAAAAGACAAAACGCCTGTGTGTTCGAGCTTTCGGTTCACATTAAAGTTCCCCAGTGATCAAAATTATTCCAGAGCCATTCATTACGGCCTGCCTCTTCGCCTGTGAAGCGTCCGAGCATGAAACCACACAATTATTCAAGTACTGTACGAACAGCACTACTAGCAGTGAATGCAAAAATAAAAATTAATAGCTGTTTCCTACACGACAGCTGGTGATGCTCTTGTACAAAAAAAGTTGCATATTTGCAGCCGTCCCACTACGTAGAGTCGATTTACCGTGTAGGCTAGGTCAACCTCCCAGGCGTTCTGAACGAGGGACGAGCATTGGGCGGGGAGTCCACTGTACCTATTTTAGTGATAGGTTCTCAGCGCCACCAAGGCACACGAAGACGCATGGTGACTTACACAGCCAGGATTAACACTCAATTTTAACCGCCTGTGGCTGGACATACCGCCGGACTCTTTCACCCCTGGCAATGAGGCAACGCGGCATCTAAGCCGAGGGCCGCGCCAGATGAACAAGAATCTGGCACTCCTCGATGGTGTAAAGGCAGCTTTCCAGGCGCGAATTCCCCTCTCAAGTGTCCGCACTCGACCACGAACGCCTGCACCCGTTAAGGAAACTTGTGGGTGCCCTGCGGTACGCGAATTAGACCCCGCCACATCCTGCATACGAGGCGAGTGCTCTACCTCTAAGCCATCGTTCCGGTAAATGTTACGACCCCTTGAACCGTGGCATTTCCGGACAAAGTCTGGTAACTTCCCAAATAAGAGATCCCCTGTAGAAGTGGGGGCGGTTCTTGCCCCTATTTTCACTCTTTGGTACTGAGCGGTACCGGAATACCTCCTACATTCCCTTACCAGATGGTACAAACCGATGTGGTCTTACGGTTGCTAGTACACTGGATCCCCCGAGCGGGAGCCGCCTCTACCCATTTTTATTCTGGCGTGTGACCAGCGGCTCCTACCACGCCTGGCGTGGTGGTAGTGATTGTGCAAGCCCTTTATTCCCTGAAGAGACACGGGGGGTTGTATCCTTTAAACTGGTGCGTGCCCAGTTGTCACAGACCCGACCGAGGAGTTCAATGGACCTACCACATGGCGTCCCATGGAGGCTTTTGGCCAAGCTGCAAGCGTTTTTTCGGCGTGTAGGCGATCCACGATACGGAGACGCCGGTACCCTTTAAAAAACTGATCGGTACCCAGGATTCGCACCTTGTACAACTCGTTTGACTCGACTATCACAATCGGTCAAGTTCTAGAAGTGGCAAAATGCAACTTTTTTTTCTGATCCCGGGGTGCGCCCGTGGTGACAGCTAGGAGGCTTGCGTTGCATGAAAATTGGGGTCCGCCTTTTTAACCTCATGCGCAAAGGTCACTGCTTGGGTGCTCTGTTGGCAAACTTTATTACGTTTCGCAAAGCTAGCGCTTGGTCGTGTAATGACTCGAGCACTTTGGCAGTGGCAGCGAATGCCTATCGCATTCTAGTTTAACTTCGGCCCGGCGTGGCCCCGGCATCCTTCAGAAGCGGTCATGGAGATATCAGCGAGCCATCAAAGGTAATGGCGGCACCTGCAAGCGTATGTGCCCGTAAAGGTCGGGGAAAGGTCTAGTGTAACTGGGCACAAGAGGCCTCTTCGCTGGGCGGAACATACAAGCCACGTGGAGAAATAGATAAGGGGGATAAGGCGTGAGGGGCATGTGAGCATCCGCCGCCTACTCCAAATCATTCTTTCTGCGATTAGATACGTTTTACGAATGGCCGGGAAACTTTCTCCGAAGCCCGTTGTTGCCACAGTTAGATTTCGTTGTAGTGTGCTTGTCGTATGCGTGTACTAACGCTGTTTTCTGACCCTCAAAGCGTTTGGGACTTGTGAACTATAGAGTTCAGGGTGACCACCCGTCTTCACGTGCGTGCCTGTTAACATTGTGATAATGGTAGTTTTTCTCTCTTCACCATTGTGGCTTCAGAAGTTGCGATATGTGTTCTTGTTCAGCATGCAGGCGCACATTAAAGTATGGTTCGTTTAACTAATCTTTGCAAAGGGCCCCAAAGAATAAAGAGTCAAGACACATGAGGAGAGGCATAAGGTGTTAGGAAGCGAGGCATGTAAACGGGTGCTTCCTCTCGTGCCTTTCTCTTTCCATAGAACTGTTATGTTCTACCGACGAACGTTGGACCTGTGCGCTCATTCTGTTTCATGGCACCTCAACTTTACTACTGTTTCCAGCACATAAAGGTACTTGTTTGTTTCTGTTCTGTCTACTTTTGTCTGAATGTAAAATGGAACCTTTGGAACATACAGTGTCGTAATATGGAAAATATGTGGTACTAAAACTAGGATCACAAGACGGGGGTCGTGCTTCGGGAAAGGGAAACAGTAGTCCAGGCGGCGGGTGATGGAGCGCGCTCCGAGAACGGTATACAGCGGCTCCCGTAGAACGTTCTGAACGCCCCACCTGTAGGGTCACGCGTGGGCTTATAGGTTCAGTCGGCATCGGTATGTTGGAGGAACCACTTGGCTCTAGTTACGGGCTGTGATGACCGTGTATATGCACCTATGCTGGGGAGGCTGAAGCAGGTCGGAATCTCCTCGTCATGAGAGCCGTAAGATGAAATCGACGAAGGCGGAAACATGTCACTTCAACAGAACTTTCCATAGAAAATACACAAAATGCCAACGGCACTTTCGCCTTCACATTTTTCGGAAGTTGTAGATATCCCACAATTTTTCTTAAAGCCAATGATCCGTATAAAACGGTCTTGAATGCAAAGTGTTCGTACTATTGAGATTGCGGTTGTGAGGCCAAGACTGCTGGTACATTATTTGATGCAATAAATCATATTTTAGGCGTATTTATACGACACAGCATCCGGCTGGAACTTGAAGTGATCAAATTGATTTTACGCTATAACCAAATTGCTGCACACGTTGTTCGTTATGACTGCGTTCTTCATTCAGCACATGCGCCTATGCGGTCGTAAAAAAAATCTCCGCTAGTGCGGACGCGCGTAAGCTCAGCTGCTACACGTGCGCTTAGCACTACAGCTACAAGCAGAGCTGTGGCAGCTTATCCCACTGAAAGTGAATTGATGAAAATCAAAATTATATTCACACAACTGTCATACTCCATACCCAGTAGAAATTAAAAGAGCTAACAAATATTTCCTAAAGAGTAAATGCGCTTGGCAGCTAGGTACACACTACTCGATAGAACATGTAAAAGCAGTTCAACAGATTCGATAGCAGCCTCATTATTGAAGAAGCAACGCATTATTCTTGCCCTGTACAATTTTGAGGCATG
Organism: Haemaphysalis longicornis; assembly: GCF_048455015.1. Taxonomy (NCBI): domain Eukaryota; kingdom Metazoa; phylum Arthropoda; class Arachnida; order Ixodida; family Ixodidae; genus Haemaphysalis; species Haemaphysalis longicornis. The sequence continues at coordinate 138,631,951 of NW_027526422.1, read as the reverse complement.
AATTCAATGTACAGGGCCGGCCATTTTAGGTGCGAACACAGCGCAGGGTGGCGTCGCTCCGCGGAGCGCCAGCGCACAATCCGCGGCCGCGCATAGAAGCCAAGCGGCGCAGGCGCACAGGGGCTTGGAGGCGGGGCTCCGTGTTGTCTGCTAGCGCGGGAGAGCGCCGTGCTTGCTTTGATCTGAAGCACGCCTTAACTGTAGGCATGCTTGTAGTGTCTAAGCGCGCCGCGACGGCATTGCGGGAAAGCGCACTTTCTATACTGCGGCGCGTTGTGTAGTTTCTAGGTACGAGAACTCACAGCTTCCGCTTTTCATTTCCGCGTTGCCGGTTAAATGCAAGTATTCTTTCAAAGATTTCAGGACTGGCTTGGTTTGGTTCAATGAGACCCGCTGTATAGAACGGCGTCGTATCATTTGGGCCACTAGGATTTATTTAATGCTCATTCGCATTACACAGAACATAATTGTCGGTGCATTTCGCCTCCGTGGAAGTTTGCTCACAGCGGCTGTGTTGCGATCTCCCGGATTTCTTCCCGATGTGTATTGGTTTTTTTCACACATATGAATATCGCGCATCGTCGAGATGGCTCAAGCAGTCGGCCGGCCAGGAAGTCATGCCCCCAGCACAATCGCCTACTCTACGGTCGATTCCTGGACTGGTGCCACTCTAGTGTGCTAAACTGTAATTAATACGTCATTGGTTGCACTCCCTACATGGCTAGTTAATGGGAGACAGCGGCCCTTTCTTTATTGCCACCTGTACGTATCCTCCTCTCTGATAAGACCCGAACTTCTTCGCAATGGCCCTACGTGAGCAATGAAGCTGTGGTCACCAGTTCTATGCTACACAGTTGTGGAACAGCTTCTCCGTTCTTTAGGTCCACAACTGCATTCTTGTATTTACTATCCCCATACACATGGGCTAGCCAAACAGCACGAACAGATATGTTCAATAAGTTTTCAATATGCACAACAACGCATGCAAATCCTTACATTGTGGACTCGGCATATCCTCGGCATATCCGCATGCAAATCCTTGCATTGTGGACTCAGCATATCCTGATTTCTTTTCACATTAACGATATTTGTTGTCGATTTCCATGAGCTCGTTGATCATATTCGAAGACGCATCGAGCAATCCGGGAGCATTTTCGAGCAAGACCGAGCATCTGAATACTCCGATCAAAAAAAAAAAAAAATTCGGGAACCTAGCACTCACACGGAAGGCTTCAATGGTGAAGCTGTTGTAGGGAAGGTTTGCTGGAGGCACTAAGCTTTAATATCATTATTTATTTTCATTGTTGCGGTGCTAAAAATCGTCGTCATGTGCATCAAACCGGTCGTCGTCTTTCTTGAAGCGAGTGGTGGATTGAAAGTCGTCCTCTGCATGGTAGTCTTCAACCAGCTCTTCGTCATGGACTCGAGATACGGTTGCAGGATCTGCAATTCGTCTCTGGAAGGATTGGCACACTCGTAGCCATGTCTCAAATTATTCATAATGGCTTCCAGAGAATGTTTCTGGCGCGGTGACCTGTACCAAGCAGGATGTTTTTTTTAGCATTGTACGTTAGCATTAACGCTGGAGTTTTCTTAGATGCGCGGTAGGGATTGAAGACAGCGCTGGTAGTTTTTTTTTTTTTTTTTGCAATAGCCACTGCGCGAGCCGGGGACTCGGTGTTTTCTGCAAGGCATGCGGCCACGAGTGTTCGGCATGTTCTCGCTCCTCGAAGTTTTTGCCAGTTTTTTATTCTCGCTAAATCCACTGCATGAGCCGGGGACACCCGGAGGTCGCCGGAAGGCACGCACCCACGAGCCTTCAGAATGTTCTCTTTTTTGTGTTGCTGCAACGCCGATTTGACGGCCAGTAACATCTCCGTTGGTAAAAAAGCCGGCTTGATGGCATATTCGGGCATAAGGCCATCTGCTTAAGAGAGCCCACGCAGAAAATACAGCTTTGCTCCCTTACCCTCTTTAATTCTAGGGTGCGGTGAAAACCCGAGAAACCGGCCAGGACTTGACCTGGCCCGCTGCGGTGGCTCAGTGTTTGGGGTGCTTGGCTATACTGAGCCGGGAGACCAATGTTCGATCCCAGTAGCAGGTGCCGCTTTCAAAAGAGGCGAAATGCAAGAACGCGCGTTTGCTGCGTGGTATCAGTGCACGGTAAATTTCCTTGGGTGGTTATTCAGAACACGACTCTGCAGCGTTTTCGTAGCAAGAGTCGTTTTGTGGCATTAACCCCTATAACCCGAGCCAAACCAGTTCTAAAATTGCTTGAACCTTTAACAATACTTTCATTCAACCGGCCCCGAGGAACTGAAAAGCGGAAGCTGTGAGTTCTCGTACGCAGAAACTACACAACGCGCTGCAGTAAGGAAAGTGCGCTTCCCCGCAACAACTTCGCCGCGCGCATAGACGCTACAAGCATGCCTACAGTTAGTCGTGCTCCACAGCAAAGCAGGCACGGCGCTCTCCCGCGCTTGCAGAGGACATGAAGCCCGCCTCCAAGCCCCTGTGCGCCTGCGCCGCTTACCTTCGATGTGCGGACGCGGATTCTGCACTGGCGCTCCGCGGAGCGAGGCCACGCTGCGCCGTGTTCGCACCAAGAGTGGACGGCCCTGTACTTACCGCTGGTAAAGGTTTTTTTTTATTTGGTTTGCCGCTACCGCTCTCGTGTTGTTCTCGCAAGCGCCGTCATGAACGGGACATGGAACAGCGTGCTCGTACCGTCTACCTTGTGCGGAACCTCGAGTTCACGTCCGCGTTCAGACATGCCGTAGAACATGACTAGTTCTAGTGTAGGGGCTACACGGCGCCGCTACTGCTTTCTGCATCCACTTCACTCCAGCCGAGTAGTATATGATAATAGCAGCCACTGAAATCGGGCGTTAACAGAAATCCTGCCGCGGAATGAGCCCGCGACGCTTTTTAACGCCGAAACCGAAACTGCTGGCGCAGAAAAATCTGACGCCAAGTGCACATAACAACCGCCAAGCCTCAAGTTAAGCCAATTTAGAAAATAGCGAGTCTACGTCACACAATCATACCATGGTGGTTGAACCTTTACAGCGCCAGTGTCCCCTTTAGCGTGTGTTAGTATGAAACTGTATGGCCGACCCGATCTGGTGGCTTTTGCGCACGGCTCTACCGCTGCACAAAAATGGCCGCCAAAGTCTTGGCGGGCTTTAAAACAGTGTTATATACTGTAAGAAAATCACGAGCTACATTTGGCGAAGTGTCGAGGCGCACCTGCACCTTTTTGAAGAACTGTGGAGCGCACTTGTAAATGCCGAGGTCTGTTTAGAATAACTAGATTCTTTGTTCCAGTCTTTCGTGCTGCATTAGTTGAGCTTGATGGTACAGATAAACGGGAATACGTTACTCCCGCCGACACTTTGAGAGTAAAATTACGACGCTTGTTCCTAACCGTGTTATTTTATTCTCTGCCTTCGCCTTTCTGCCTTACTCTATTCAAAGAGTGTATTGGGAGATTAACTGTCGTATAATTACTATAATATTAGTGTACTTGCTCAAGTAACTCTTGCCTTTCAAGGCAGTGCCCTGTCTTCGCTAACAACGTGCACACAAACTAATTTACAAGGCAAGGTAATACTGGAACTAAAAATGAGCCTGACCAGCGGATAAATCTGTTGAGAAAGCGACTACTAAGTAGAGTGGTTAGTAAATTGGGTTCCAGAGGAACACGTCAGACGTACTGAGGCTGGACGTGTGAAAATGTATAGCGGTGAGCTATGGCGCAACATTCCCTTCTGGACGTAGAGCGTGCACTCCGGCTGCACGTGCACTTTTCAGAATACAATGGAATCTCGTTGGTATGATTTGGCAAAATACGTTTGGCGACCTTATGCGTGGTTTCTTGTTTTTCCGTCTAACGTCCTCACAAATAATAAATTTCGTACATTTAAAAAGGATCACTTGGGAAAAGGTGGATAATACGACTGCGAAAGTACATCTCGACCTGCATTTCTAGATAACTTTGGTCTATTCTTCGCTGTTCTAGCTCAAAGCGCATTCCAACAAGCCACGATCTGCACGTTGCAGAGATGGTGAGGTCGCGGCAGCCTCGGCTTTGCGGGGAAAACATCGCTGCCACGCGTGGCCCGTCCGTGCAATAGGGATGATACATCAGGGGGATGCCCCGCGCCATCTAGAGAAACTTGTCATTATCAAGGGATAAGGTGCCCAGCGCTGTCGGCAGGCGCAACTTTACATCACGATATTTCGCCATGCTCCGTGCTTCCCACGCTGTCATTTGTTATCTTTGCGCCTTGTGCTGCCAGGTTTGTGACAATGTGGAGGAAATGCAATGCGCTCACTTTAAAAGAAAAAGAAGTGGAAATTGCACCCAAGAAAACCTGAAAATAAAGCGCGTGGACTTGGCACAGGAGTTCGGTTTGCCAGCGTCAACACTCAACTGTTTTCTCCGTCTGCCAGGCGACCTACAAAAGAAGCTGCAGGTTTCGCCCCACGTGTGAAACAAACGCGAGGCGCAAAGCATGCGCAATGGAGAAACATCCTTCTTGCATGATTCAAGGAAGTTATAGGAGCAGGAATAAACGTCCATAGTTCAACCAAAGGCGAGAAAAGTTGACAACATCGCGCTCTCCTTGGGCATTGACGACTTCCATCAACCGGGCGGCTGGCTTCAGAGAATTACTGCACGACACGGCTTGTAGTAGAAAATCGACCGCGTCAAAGCTACAAAATACCGGTAGCTTCTTTATTTGCATTTCAAGAGAATTTACTCCTGGAAGTTTCGAGAAGAAAGTAAAGCACAACTCAACGAGCTAATGCAAGGTTGTTTATTAAAAGTGAGTTGTTGACGGAGTACGCGTGGGTTCCTCCTTTTTTAACCTCTTCGGATAATGCGATTTTCGCATAACATGTTTGCCATTTTACGGTTCCTGTAAAAAGCTGTCGACGAGAAATTCACTGTACCAGAGGGCACAGCTGCCATTATTACATCACTGAAATTCGCCTGAGCCCTTTGGACAAAAATGCTTTTCGCTTCCACTTACATTGTGTTGCTGAAACCGCAACAGCGAAACTACTCCCATTCCTCGTTTACGCACAGATTCAGCCACTTTCTCAGCAGCTCCTTGTCGGCCGATAAGTTCCTGGTATGTATCGCCCTACATCTCACCTTGAAAATGTCCGCCGGCTTTATCGCTAGTCATCGTCGCGTCTGACGCAGCGCTGCTCGATGAGAGCTCCTTGTTGCAGTGCGGCCTGTATATTTGATACCTTGAGCTTGAGAGCTGCCCCCTGTGGTCCGGAAAAGTTTGGTGTGAGGCGGTGCAGCGAGCTACGTTCAGCTGCTGGAGCTTTCTGAAAAAAAAGCTTCTTTAAACAATGGTTCATTGCTATTGCTCATTTTTGTTCAATTGTAATTCATTTCACTTTTGTTCAATTCTAATGACGCTGCTCTGAATGGCTGAATATACTGAAAAGCAGAGGTAGTTTTCGAAGGGATTACCATCGCCGACAAATGTGTATAGGCAGTGTGACAGAAACAATAAAATTACCGCAGGAGCGCGTCATTAGTGCCTGTTTCAAAAGGCACGTCACCAGTCAAACGACACTGCCATTGGCTTTCATATATGCTCAGAATTTCGCAGAAATAATAGTGTACAGCATACGAGAATTTAAAAAACTGCATCCCATTGAGGTAAACAATTACGTTCTGGGTTTCGGAACATGCCCGAAGTGAGAGAAGAGCAAGTAACTACACATAACTAGACCGAGTCATCATTTGATGCTTCCAAAGGGATTTTTTTCTCGCCTGTTTTCATTTGGCGTTCATGTTGTCTTTAGGTGTTTTTCTGGCGCAATGCTTTTATGGTAGTGTCGCAGAATCGCTCATGGCGCATGACGCTCATAATATTTATTATAATATTTATGGACATAGGGAAAGACCAATGTTTTCGCCTTTAAATAGCCGAAAAACATTATCATCTTTTACAAGTTGTCAAATTCCACATCTCCTATAAATTGCACACAGTGCCGTGCACTCATGATACATTATTTGCAAGCGCATTTGGCCTCGCACAATGTATTGGATTTTTTGGGCAATTTAAGATTAATCTTTTAACAGCTTGTTCAAACGTAGGAGTTCTATCTGCGCCCTTGACCAAGTTTTCAAATTTAAACTTGGAGATTGCATCAAGTTAAATAACAAAGAGCTCCCGCAATACATCGGTGGAAAGAAGAGGGGTACCTGGCTCTCTCTAATTACAACTTTTTTAAATTTTCTTCCAGCAGTACGCTTTCGCTGCCCAGAATTGTGAATGCGACAAGCTTTCGATAACTTAAGTATACCACGATTCAATATTACACACACTCCTGGAAACACACTAATATGCAAATTATGGAGGAGACGGAATTTCCGCAAGGTATCAACAACTCTGAACTTTGAATCCTTCCTAGCATTTACGTATTTTATCAACACTTGTTAAACTTCGTCGTTTATGTGGGCGACAGAGAGCAAAAAAACGTTTTAGCTTCACAAATGAAAGCCACACCGCCATTGGATTTACTTCTACTGTACACCACACCACGTGTGCGGACAATGTAAACAAGAATGCTTCATACAAAAGCTACAAATGACCTATTTACCTGAATATTGGGGTCCAATACCTTGTGGTGGTTGATCAATTCCCGCACACAGTTCACGCAGTCGTCTTTACTGGCAAAGTGCAGTGCTGTGCGACAGTTGTTGTTGGTAGCATTGATGTCTGCTCCCCAGCTGAGTAGAAACGTCATTATTGCAGGTTGGTTGCTGCAACATCGACAAAACATTCGACTAAGAATTGGACGGTGTACAACTTGACTTGTGATGATTCGTCGGTATAGATGGCGAGCCAGAAAACTGAATACTAAGGTTGCCTGGACAGGACAGTAGGGCTTAATAGGTTGTATTCCTAGATAGTTTGCAAATGCAGCTCAGATGTATTGTTGGTTTCAAGGATAGCTTAGGGCCCTCAGTTTCATCACCCACTTCATTTTTAGGTTTTCGTATTTCCGGACTTTGATACAATTATTCGCATCTTCCTGCAGGCTGCTGCTACTGCTTCTGCTGCTGAAGAAGAAGAAGAAGAAGAAGCAGAAGAAGAAGAAGCAGAAGAAGAAGAAGAAGAAGAAGAAGAAAGAAGAAGAAGAAGAAGAAGAAGAAGAAGAAGAAGAAGAAGAAGAAGAAGAAGAAGAAGAAGAAGAAGAAGGAGCAGCAGGAGAAGACTATTTTTCAGCAGACGGTGTTACTATGCCTGCTGCAAGCCCCGGAGCTACAGGCATTGAGTGCCTGACGAGGGCTCCTGAACCTCTGCAGTTCACACCAGAGAACACGTTTTAGTCACATATGCATGCTTAACAATACATCCAGTAATACAGTAAGAAAAAATAAGTAACGAAAACTTCAAGAATTGTACATTTCCAATAATGAGAACGACAAAGAGTACTCTATACAGCAAAATGTTTTTATGAAATACATGTTACTCGCGAAACGATAGGACATGGCACATTTCTTTGCCGATTGTTGCTTAGGTCTAGAAAATAAAAAATCACGCGCGCGCACATTGCAGTTTACAGCGAATCTGCTTTTCACCTTTGTCTCAGTCGCTAAATTCCCGGAAAAATAATGCTGTGCGCTAGGCACAACGTTGTGCACGTTTGTTTAGTTGACTCATCTACTGGCTGTCAACTCAGCTGTCTTTGCTTAGTTCGTTATCAGCCGTGTAATATAGGGTACTACTATGTACGGGACGTATACCGTTGGCGTCTGCGGGCTATACGGCTCTCGCAAATACCATAGACAAAAACGAATGTGCTTTTTGTGTCGATTTCTCATCTTCAGTACCATTTCAGTGATGGTTTTGTTTCCTGGCGCTACAGCGACAACGCGAGGAAGGATCACAGACCTGTGAAGCAGTACCGGTAGTGTATCGGTATTGCATATTGCTGTATCGGTAGTGCGTACTTGCTGCTTCATCGGCTTCTTCAGTGGAAAGGTACTGTTTCGACCAGTAGATATGGCGTTTCCGCCGGGTACGAGACAACACCTCACAGGAGTACGGATCACGTGCAGAATTCCGCCTGAAATAACCAACTAAAAGCACGTAGCAGGTGCTTTGCTGTAAGGCAGATTTAACATCAACTATGAGATTTCAATCCTTGGCATGAATATCCTCGGGCGTTAAGGGTTTTACACGAGAAAGAGATTTTGCGGAATCGTTGCTTTGTTGTTCTGATCTCGCAATTATTTGTGTTTTCAGTCTTCATGCGAACCAACGAACCCAAATAAGTACTTTTCTTCCTCTCTTTGTTTGACAGACGCAGGGCACCAAACAAGGTGTTCTTCCTGACTTACGTAAAAATACAGTAACACGAAAATTTGGCTCTTATCCACGCTGTGGAGGCGGTTGGACTGCGAAGCTGTAAAGGACACCAAGAACGATTAGGCATGCAACATCACTTAGATTCTCACGCGTGGCTCCGCAAAGAGTGAAATCAGCGACAAGTGAAAAGTGCTTAATCGCACTTCCTATAAAAGCACAACGACATTCACAACGGCATTATGTTTTAGATGCGACGCATCTCTTTAACTCGCCTTGTCCCTCCGGCGTCCATCTGTAGTCCGCATCGCTCCCCCATTCTCCTCGCCACGCCAGCTGCGCGGTAACGCCGCTCTCACCGCAGCGCCATCTGTGCGTTAGCGCCCGCTCTCACCGCAACGCAACTGTGAGTCAGTGCGCGTTAGAGCTCGGTTAACAAATGCGCTTGCGCTGCTTTCTCTCAGTCCCCTCACGGTTATCGCGCGGTACATATAAACGCGATAACTGCGCTGATCCGCTCAGTCGCTCCACTGCCGCCGCTGCGATGACATCCGCTGACCACCGATGATTTAAATGGAGACTAACAGGTCTGCTACCGCGATGGTCGGCGCAACCGTAACAAGCACCGCCCAGATGCGTCGCATCACCCCATGGTTTCCCACCGCGGAAAGATGTGGTCAGTTTTTTCTTCTGCTTCTGGCGGTTCTTCTGGTGTCTTTACTTTCCGTGGTCCACCTTAGGTACCCTGGAATGAACTGAAAGAGGTGCTATACCCGTTTTCCTTTTTATATATGAAAGCGCGGTGACGTCAATACAAGGTCTGTATGCTGATGAATACTTTTGCCCTCGTAGTAGCTTACGCAACCGTAATCTTTACTGGTATGGCCACTCCCCCTGGGTAGGTATGTGGCTTCTGTCAGTGAGCATGTGCACGTTTTCTCAATGGCGATAGTTTTGTGCTGACATCGGCATGAATATGCGCGGGGGGGGGGGGGGATAGAGTTATACTGCTACGCAGTAAAAAGCATAAAGCAAAATTTTCGCACTGTTTAAGGCTTGGTGAAACGTAATTGACAACCGTGTGCATATCTCGCTCAATGGCGTACGCCACTAGCCGCACGCTTGAAATCTCAGCCATTCTTATTTCGGAGCCAGCCGGCTACCTTAATAATACTCCAAGTGGCCAGTGCGCAATGCTCCTACTCTGTGAGTTGCTTAGAACTTGCAAAGCAGGCCAATATCAATATACAACCAATGTTAGAGAACCCACCATTTTAGTCTGGGGGTTGGGAAGACCGTTGAATTTATTGCATCTAACAGTGGTAGGGCTACTAACAGGCTTATAAAAATGGTTATTGCGGTCAAGGTCGGCTACCTCAGCCCAGGAAGCCATGGTATCCAGCTTCCCGAACCACCATGGTGGCTAGCTGGAGCTGAACATCTATGGTCCGGTTATAGACAAGGGCCTTCCATTGTGGCATAGGGGATGGTAGAGTCTATGAAGCTTGTCTGGGCGTGTTTGAAAAGTCCAGCCCATTGTATTGCAATGTGTTCTTGCTCTTGACAGCGAAGGAAAGCTTGACATCCACCTGAAAGCAGCCATACGGCTACATTCAGTATATTCTCTTGACAGCATTGGCATTGACTCTGGCAAAGTCCCGAGTGTATCGCAAGAAGTAAATGCCAAGTAGATGTGTGTTTTTTGTAAGCGGCGCAAAGTTGTAAATTGTTGTCAGTCGCTGTGTGATTTGGAGCCGGCCATTGCTGCAGTCCTTTCCAGTAGCGTTTGAGATAAGAATATTTCTGTAATGAATTGGTCGGTCCGACAATAATGTGGAGCCGGCTTATACGAACCACTGACGCCTTCCATTGTATATCACAAGTGATAAATACAGTACCCCTCCCCGCGGTGCAGCTATACAGCGGTTTCGTAGAGGTAGAGCATCCGCCTCACGTTCAGAAGGACCGTGGTTCGAATTCGGGTGCCGGGTTATTCCCACCGAATTCAAAAACATCCGTGCGCTGGTGGAATTGCAGAATGGGGCTTGGGGTGCGGCCTGACCCCGGCGACCATTGCCGGCAACGCACTCCCTCAACAGAGCAGGATTGACCACCCTGGTGTAGTAATGGCCACACCCTCCCATGACTACGCCAATTAACTCGCGGCCCTCAGTCTTCAGTGGCTGTGAAGAAACTGACAACGGCGGTGGCAGACCTGTGACGCAGCAGAGGGTGCTAATAATCCCTGGAGATGGACAGGCCGCCATTAGAATCTTAACCTGGGAACGTTTAACACCAGAACTTTATCTAGCGAAGCGAGTGTAGCGGTGTTGTTTGAGTAATTAGAGGACATCAAATGGGATACAATAGGGCTTAGTGAGGTTAGGAGGACAGGTGAAGTCCTTACGGTGCTGAAAAATGGCCACGTCCTATGTTACTGTGGTCTAGTGGGCCGAAGAGAAGTGGGAGCTGGATTTCCAGTCAATAAAAGCATAGCTGGCAACATAGACGAACCCTATAGCATTACGAAAGGGCAACCGGTCTTGTAATTAGGCCTAATAAGAGGTACAAACTCAAAGTGCTACAGGGCTACGCGCCTACATCCAGCAACGACGACCATGTAGTTGAATGATTGTATAAAATTCTGGAATCGGCAATGGCTAAAGTAAAAACACAGTATACCATAGTATTGGGAGACCTCAATGCTAAAGGCAAGAATCAGGCTAGAGACAAGGCCGTTGGGAACTTTGGTCTGAGCTGTAAAAATAGTCGGGGGGACCTACTTGTCCAGCTCGCATAACGGAATAATCTACGCATCATGAACACTTTTTGTCTGCAAACGGGAGAGGCGGAAGCGGCTGTGGAAGAGCCCGAATGGGGAGCATAACAATAAAATAGCCCTCATACTTTGAGATAACCCTGGAGTCATGCAGGAAGTGAAAGTGCTCGGAAGGATCAGCTGTAGTGACCACAGTATGGCACGATCTCGAACAAGGCTTTATTTGAAGAGGGACCGTAACGAGCTAGTATGTAAGAAGGCCATCAATGAGCTCACAGTAAGACGCAAATTTGAAGAATTCAGGATCGCGCTGCAGAAACGATATTCAGCTCTCACCGAGGAAGAACAGCTTATGGCACAGGAATCCAGCGGCAATCTTACGTGAATTATAAACGGAGTGTGCAGTAGAAGTCGGGGGCACGATGGCTAGACAGGATACTGGTAAACTTTCCCAGGAGACGAAAGATCTAATCCGAAATCTCCAACCCATGACAAGCACCACCGCAGTTGACAGAACAGAACCAGCGGAGCTTTCGAAGTTATACATGAAGCGTAAGACGCCTGACATACGCAAGTATAATATTGAGAGGATCGAACATGCTGTAAAGAACGGAGGCAGCCTGAGAGCAGTGAGGAGGGGTTTAGGCGTTGGGAAAATCAGATGTATGTACTTTAATACAAACAAGGCAATGTTATCAGAAACAGGGATAAAATAGTCATAGTAGCCGAGGAGTTCTATAGAGATCTGACCAGTAGCCTGGACATACAGGATAATGCCGAACGAGAAAGTAGGTATGAGGAGATAGACATCCCACCAGTAACGACCGGAGAAGTAAGGAAGGTTTTGAAAGAAATGAAAGGGGGCGGATAACTAGGTGACGATCAGATAATAGCAGACCTCTTGAAGGATGGCGGAGAAATTGTACTTGAAAACTGGCAAACTTGTATCCGCAATGTTCAATGACCGCAAGTGTACCGCTACCTTGGAAGAACGCGCACATCATACTAATCCATAGGAAATATGATATGAAGGACTTGAAAAATTACACGCCGATCAGCTTACTGTCAGTCGTCTACAAGGCACTTACGAAGGTAATCGATAACAAAATGTTTGCCGCCTTAGATTTTAGTCACTTAAAGAACAAGGAGTGCTTCGTAAAGGCTATTCAACAATGAACCATATTCACACGATCAATCAGGTGATAGAGGCGTGGGCGGAGTATACTTAACCAATATATGAGCCTTTATAGGTTATGAGAAAGCCTTTCATTCGGTCGAAACCTCGGCAGTCATTCAGGCATTGCGGAACCAGGGTGTAGACGAGCATTATGTAAGAATACTTGAGGACATTTGCAAGGGGTCCATAGCTACTATCATCCTCCGTAAGGAGAGCAGTAGAATATACATAAGGGCGTAAGACAAGGAGACACCATCTCTGCAATGTTATTCACAGCCTTTACAAGAAGTATTCAGAACATTGGATTGGGAACAAGTGGTAGTAAGGGTTAATGGAGAATACCCCAGTAACCTCAGATTTGCTGATGACGTTGCCTTGCTGAGTAACTCGGGGGACGAATTACAAAGCATGCTTACCGCACTGGACAAACAGAGTAGAACCATTGGCCTGAAAATTAATCTGCAGAAAAATAAAGTAATGATCCATAACCTTGGGACAGCACATCGATTTGAGAGAGGTGGCGAGGCAGTATAAGTGGCCAGCGAATAAATGTACTTGGGCCAAGTTATCACCCCCGGATCCCAAGAATGAGGAGAAAATAATTAAACGAATAAGAATGAGGTAGAATGAATTCGGTAGGCATTGTCAGATAATGAATGACAACCTACTATGGTCCCTGAAGAAGAAAGTGTATGAGAGCTGCTCCTTAGCGGTAGTCACCTATGGGGCCGATACTTCGAGGCTCATTGAGAGGGTTCAGCAAAATAGAGGACGACTCCACGAGCAATGGAACGAAAGATGATAGAACATTAAGGGGCAAGAAGATAGCTCAGTGGTTCAGGAAACAAACGCCTGTTATGGTGTCACAAACTCCAGCGAATGACGCCTAAAAGTACCATAAATTTTTTTTCATTTTCTTGTACAGCGCTTAATTCGTGTTAAATTGCGCTGCTGAGCCCGAGGTCACGGGTTCGATTCCCTGCCGCGGCGGCCGCTTTTATGATGGAGGCGAAAAGCAAAAACGCCCGTGTGTTCGAGATTTCGGCGGACGTAAAGATCCCCAGGTGGTCAAATTTATTCCGGAGCCCTCCACTACGGCGCGCCTCGTCGCCTGCGTTGAGTCGGCGCGTTTAACCCTACAATCAATAAATTCGTGTTAAAGTCGTCCAATTCCTTCAGTTGGGTTCTATTCGCCCCGAGAAAACACTGGAACTCTCTGGAACGAAGAGGCGGTAACGCGACCACTCGCCGGCTTGCCGGCAAGAAAATACCAATTTAAAAGAACCGCCGCTCAGCTTTCACCGAAGCTTCGAGTTCTTTCGAGGGGGCGCGCGTGGCCTTGCCAGTGCTAAAGCCCGCCAATGATTCCAGAAGGGAGAAAGAGGAAAGTTGTTCGGTCGACGGCGGCGGGGGCGCTGTGTGTTGTTATGTCTCTCTCCGCCCCGGCACAGTTAAAAAAGAGAAGCCGCGCCGCAGCAAACCAGCTACGTTCGGACTTCCTGATATGACAACGGCACCTGCCAGTTTGTGCACCACACCATCGGCGACCCGCGTCCTGGAGGACTCCAACGTAGTTCTGGGTCTCGAATCGCCGTGATCGTCTCGGACGGCCTGGCCTACGACGAAGCCACGCTTGACAGGAAGCCGTATTGCCTCCGACAGTGGTGCATCATCCGGCCGGGTCGATGAATAATCCGGGACTCTCGCTCATGTGGATCGAACTGTCTTTTTTTAAGTAATTCGTTTACCTCGTAATAATCCTGGTCAAAGCTCCCTGATGTACCTTTTGCATTTAAAGTGTTTCCCGCAATTGCATTCGTTTATGAACTACATCTCGTTATCACTACTTGTTTTCGGGCTTGTACCGTGTTTTGCCTGTCCAAATATAAGACTCTGTTGTTGTTCGTTCAAGGCTCTGACTCATTCTTACAGCTCTGGTCAGCGAAAGCCGCACATCAGACGGTCACCCCCTTTGTCACCTGTGCCGTGTAGATTCGGTGGGGTTGTTTGCTCGCTTGAGTCGACTCCGCACATCTTCTACCAGCGCACCCAATTTAAGGAAACAGTGACAATTTCTGGCGTCCACGGCACCAAGTGTAACGTGAGCGGCAGGGAGGAGAAAGCCTAGAACTTTCGCGGCATAGGCTGCCACTGCCTTTATAAGTTAGTGCTCTCACTGTTACTTTCTCTGTGAAGATATAACTAGCTAGAGGCTAGAGTATTGTGACTAGATGCGATACATTTGCAGCATGTATTTCAATAAATTTGTAGCATTTGGCTGCCAGCTGGGCCTGTCAGGGGCCTAACTACGAAAGTGGGTCGCGCAGAAAGAAAAAGACAGAAAAGAGAAAGCCAAAGAGGCTCGTGAAGAAGCTGAGAAAGCAAGACAGGCAGCACGACAAGAGGCTGAGACAGCAAGACAGGCAGCACGAGAAGAGGCTTAGAGGGCTGAAAGAGAAAGGGAGAAAGAATTTCACAGACAACTTCAGTTAGAGCGAGAGAAAGCGAAAGCCCGCCAGGGAGAGGCCGAAAGGGAGCGAGTAAAAATGGAGCGAGAGGAGAAAGCACGCAAAGCTGAACACGAGATTCTAAAAAGGCGACTCGAGATAAAATGGTTCACGGCAGAATACTCATCAGACGAGGAAAATGCGAAAGAAGAGAACAGTGACCTAAGTTCTAACGCTGAGAAGGCAAAAGAAGGCCAGTATAGCTCCTGAAATGAAGAGGCGGGTGTCTCCGCAATAAGCAAGAAGGGAACACCTCCAGAGTTGCGCGACAGCACCACTTCAGATATAGAAGGACGATGATCCTACGGATTGTGACGCGGAGATGGGGGATGGCGATAACATCCCAGTTGTGGCTGTCATAACGTTGCGGCCGAATCCCCTCGACGAAAGTGTACCCCCTATTGCGGGGCGAGTGTTTGAACGAACCATTGTCTTTCCGAAATACACAGTCAAAAGCACACTTATCGTGAAGTATGACCCAGATCGAGAAAACGAACTACTCGCTGGGCGAACTCGCGCCGTGTGCGTAAGGGACAGCCCGAGGAGCAAAGAGACCGACAATGCGGTCAAGGTCGAGGTCCCCGTAAAAGCAGGGCCGCACTGCACATAAAGAGCTC
This sequence comes from Haemaphysalis longicornis, assembly GCF_048455015.1. NCBI lineage: Eukaryota > Metazoa > Arthropoda > Arachnida > Ixodida > Ixodidae > Haemaphysalis > Haemaphysalis longicornis. The sequence goes on along the minus strand of NW_027526422.1, from coordinate 138,616,523 downwards.
GCTTCACGACGATCCTGTGATTTCGACGGTGGTAGAGAAACCACCCGCCGTCACGAAAGAAGAGCCAGTTATCGGGGCACCCCTATTCGATGCCTCGGATAAAGGCGAAGCCGTGCTCGTCGTAACACGAGCACCGGCAAAAGCGAAGCCGGTACATTTCCGGCGATTAGAAATTGCGGCCCTTACGACGGAGCCGCCTCGGAGGAGGAGGAGATCCGAAGGGCACGGAAAGAACAAGCCATTGAAAACCGGGCTACCAAAACTCAGCAAGCAAATGAGTTACCAGAAGTAGAAGTGCAGGTTTGGGCTCAAGAGTAAGATAAAACATCTCTACTGCCATTTGTCCCGACGGGCAGGTGGGAAGAAGCGCCAAACCGTTACTAGCCACTCCGATGTTCGCCAGACGAAGGCCCAGACACTGAAGCAATTTTGTAGACCCGGTATCACGGCGGACACATTTGGAAAGAAACTTCTCCGAAGAGAAGAATTTCGCAGCCGAAAGCGTTCGATAGACACGGCCTAAACATCAAGAATGCGAATTAAAGTATGCATGTGTTGTAGCAGCAGAATTTTATGACAGAGTCGAATGTTGACGTTGTGTTCTGTTTATGTGAGCATTGTATTCATTGTTTCGCAGTTGTACTGTACTCGAAGTTTGCATTTAGGTTGTCATTCTAGTTGTACAGTGTATACGGTGTACATTCACGTATACTACTTGCGTCTTGCGTGAACTTTTGTATCTCTTTGGTACAGTAACTCTACTGTGTATTATGAGCGTTACTAGTTTCGTCATTCGAGGACCTTCCGCTTGCATCTTATTGTTTGCGAACAGTATATTAGTTATGGCTCTTATGATTTTTATTGTACCATTGCATTGTAAGTATTTTGGGTACTGACGTACGCTCATTGTATTTGAGCCTATGAGACTTGCGCACTGTAGCGCACCCTGCATTTTATTGAGTTTCGCACTTGTACTGACTACAGTCCAGACATTTATTATCGTCACTAGCTTATTTTGAGTACTCAGAACTGTATTGTTCTTACACTTATCCGTTGTCCCTAGGATGTGTATTTGTCGAGGATTCATTGGCAACCCCTTGGACTCTACGCGAGATATGTACGTGTCATTAATGTGACTTAAGATATTGTACCATACTAGATTTTGTGTTAGTACGCACTGTTTTTCTCGCCAAGCGTGAACGATGCGTACGCACGACATTGTGAGTTTTGGGAATATTATTCCATAATATTTTGAAACTGAGGAGCTGTTATCACAAACTCGAGCCTAAGACGCCTAAAAGTACAGTAATTTTTTTTTCATTTTATTGTACAGCGCCTAATTTGTGTTAAAGTCGTCCGATTCATTCAGTTCGGTTTTATTCGCCCCGAGAAAACACTTGAACTCCCTGCAACGAAGCGGCGGTAACGCTTCCACTCGCTGGCTTGCCTGCCAGATAATACCAAAATAAAAGCTCCGCCGCTCAGTTTTCGCCGAAGCTTCGAGTTCTTTCGAGGGGGCGCGTGTGGCATTGGCAGTGCTAAAGCGCGCCGATGATTCGAGAAGGGAGAAAGAGGGAAGTTGTTCAGTAGACGGCGGCGGGCGCGTTGTTTGTTGTGCCCTCTCTCTCCACACCGGCACAGTTGTAAAAAGAGAAGGCGCGCCTAAGCCAACCAGCAATGTTTGGACGTCGTGATGTGACAAGGGCACCTGCCAGTATTTGCACCACAACATCAGCGACGCGCGTCTTTGATGACTCCAACGTACTTCTGGGTCTCGAATCGCCGTGATCATCTCGGATGGCCTGGCGTACGACGAAGCCTCGCTTCACAGGTAGCCGAATCGCCTCTGACAGCGGTGCCATACCAAAATGCCTTATGTGCGTCTATGGAAAAATGTATAAGGAGCTATGGCCGCCGATGGGTCCGTATGGTCACCCATAAAAGGGCATAAATTATGCTATAGGCAGCTATTGAAGTTTTTATGCATCCGGTACTAAAGAATGTAAACCATACAATTCTCTTTACACGACTGTAGAACATCCTAGTGTGTTCAGTCTATAGAGTAACAGCTATTCAGGTTACTGTAACCAGCTAAAGAAAAATGTATGGCTTTAGTTCTATAGACCAGCCACGGCAAAGCTCTTTTGGCTGGCTACAGACCACTGTTTAGCTTTAAGTCTACAGACTTGAAACCATTCAGCGGTCTTTTGCCAGCTATTGAAAAGAATTTGTCCTAAAGGTAAAGAGAGAAAGCCATAAAAGCTCATTTTTGGCTGGATATAAGCCGTTGTTTAGCTAGAAATCTAGACTCAAAATCATTCAGCTGTATTTTACCCGCTATTGAAAAGAATTCCTCCTAAAGCTAAAGAGAGAAAGCCATAAAAGCTCATTTGGCTGGATATAGGCCGTTGTTTAGCTCTAACTCTACAGACTCAAAACCATTTAGCTGTTTTTTTCCATCTATTGAAAAGAATTCGTCCTAAAGCTAAAGAGGGAAAGCCATAAAAGCTCATTTGGCTGGCTATACGCTTCGAGCGCGGCCTGTAGGGGCGCCACTGAAATCCTCCTAGCGGCCCGTTTCGAAAGCAGCCGCGGGAGTCGCCGGCCCGCTCCCCACTGTCACCGTTGCTTTCGGGGCCCGTTCACAATGGAGATTTACCGTTTGTAGAAGTTGAAAATACATATTTATGTGTAGCAGTCACTCTGTTCGCAAATGTGGTGTGTTTACAAGAGTGTGAATCTGTTTGGCGGGATCTTAGTGTGGTACATTCGGTCTGTACAAGCGCCAGGTGTGCGTCACAGGTCGGCGTCGCGAAACAGGGATATGCATATGGAGATGATTGTGATTCCACTGCCCTGAAATTTACTAACAGTGTCTCCGTAAGCATAATTTCCCGAGATGGTCATGCCATGGCTATACATTACTAAGTAAATCAGTTTTGTGCGCTTATATAACATAGTGGAGCGATCATACCTGACAGCACGCCAGTTATGCTTGCCAATATCATACCTCAGATATTCATGATTACACTGGACATAAATTTCATTCTACGAATTAAGTACGATGGATAATCCAAAATTATACCCGGGATGAGCGCACAACAAAAAAAAAATAATGCGGGGGCGTCTTGTCCTGAGCTGAGCACCCGCAAACATTCATATATGTTACATATATCCTCCGCTAGCAGGCCGGGGAAGGGATTCCACAATACGTCAGCATCCTGCTCGCGCTCCCCATGTCTCGCGAAATAGCAGCGCATTTCGCACACTAGTTGGTCTCGTAAGTCCTACCCGGCTTAAGTTTATACGAACGTCTTTAGCATTTCAGAAGCTGCACTGAGTTTTTTTTTCTTTTTCCTTTCTGCACGAGCTATTTTGTTTCTTCCGGACTTGCAGACCATTAATTTTTCAGTGGTTTAATTCACTTTTCTTGGTTCTTGCTATAAGGCATGAGTGCACATCTTTCACGACGCAGAGCCTTGGAATATACTTAACATTTTCGCGTGGCTTATATTCTTATGAAAGGCACAAGTTATTATCAGGTATTGGGTAATCGCATCCCCGAAATATATTTTTCTACGACGTATATATTCGTAATGAGGCCGCATTCGTTGTCCGCGCTGCAAAACAAAACACACCTCTCACTGTGCCAGTATCAGGTTTAAACGATGCGACAATAAAATTCACTTGTGCCGGACGTATTTGGAGGTGACGGAGGTGGTATGCTGCTGCCGTCGCCGACGCCCGTAACAGCGGCCGAAAAGGACGCAGAGCCGCGTTCCCGGATAGCTATTGTTGGCTAAACGTACTGTTTACTTACAGACGTCACCATAACTTTTTTAGCACTTAATTGGAAGGGCAAAAAGAAGCGAAAGAGAACCAGAACACTGCATGAGCCCCTATGGGCCGCGCAGCGCTAATCCCTTCAACTCCGCGGAGAAGCGTCGGCAGGCGGCGCAGCGATCGCAAAGCTCGAGGCGTATAGGCCGTTGTTTAGCTCTAGCTCTACAGACTAAAAACCATTCAGCTTTCTTTTGCCAGCTATTGAAAAGAATTCGTCCTAAAGCTAAAGAGAGGAAGCCATAAAAGCTCCTTTGGCTGAATATAGGCTGTTGTCTAGCTCTAAGTCTACATACATGGAACCATTCAGGTGTCTTCTGCCAGCTATTGGAGAGAATCTGGCGAAAAGCTAAAGAGAGGCACCCATAAAAGCTTCTGTGGCTGGCTACAGCGCAATTTATAACTGTAAGCCTTTATACATGTGACCATTGAGCAACATGTAGCCGGAATTAGGAAAGTGTTTAGCGCAGAATATACAGGTCTGCATCCATAAAAGCTTCCTTAGCTAACTACAAAGTGACATAAAGCTCCAAGTCTCAAGCTGTTATTAAAAAAGTGTTGGCCTATAAAGGTATAATTCGAGGAACCACTAAATCCTATTCCGCTGGATTCAAGGACTTATGACGCCTAATTCATACGCTCATGATTTACCTAGCTATATCCAAACCACAGATTGAATAACGACGTTGAGGTTCATCGGCCGGTTATATGAAAGTTTTTGTTCAATAATGTTAGGTATTTACTATACCAACAATACGGGAAATGTACAATTAAAGGCCAGCTACAGAGTAATGCTCCAATTCAGGTGTCAACTTTGGATACTGCCCGTTGGCAAAGCTTGCAAATGAACGTTGACCGAAAGGCGTATAATTTCGGAGAATTCTTCCTCTGCGGCCCTCCGCTGCCGCGGTCAAGTAAACAACGAGCTTCTCTGAACTTTCACGGCCCACAGTACGTGCGGACACAGTCAGAAATATGGTGGCATCTGCGAACAACTTCATTCCTCTCCAGTGGAGCCCACTCTGAAATTATTCATTCAGAAAGGGGGAGAGCGACCCACGCCGGACTGAAGGACGCCCCGAAAGAAATTCTGGGAAGCGATAAAAAAGTAAAGGGCACCATGACAGGATAGCCGCTCGTGGTGGGGACACCCTTGCTTCCTGTTTTATTTTCGGTTGTTTGTTTGGCACACTGATTTTGGCGATGAGTACCGAATAACACGGCCGGGGAGAGGTGGCGCGGGTGCAGCGCGCGTCGACGCTGTAGGCCGGCTGTGCAAAGGAAAGTTTTCGTTGAAAAGAGGGTCAGGCGTTTCGCGCTGCAATGAAAGTGACAGACAATTTTCCCTAAGTACTTAGGACAGATATAGTTTTTTTCGGATTAAGAAAGCAAAACGTTAAGCGATGTTGTATTTACCAAATAAAATAATTACCAGCGAGCAAGTTAGAAGAAGTTCGAAAGATGGGCACGTATCTTAACACTATTTGCTAGCGCGATGGACCTGATAATACGAGTATGTACTCAGTCAGCCACATTTCGTCTCCTTGCTCATGTGCGCGGGCATGGCACGTGTTCCCTTGTGCTGGGAATTTACAAGTCTACCGCACTGTGTTCGTGTAGATGGTTTGACGACAAGCGAATGTGCCGCTTTTCGCTGCTGTACATTGCGGGATGTATGGTGACGATGTTTACGGCGAATAATTCGACGTCAACTTCAAGTCATCCGAAATCTAATAGCTGCGATACCACGACAGGAATTTCATTGTAAGCAAAACTCCAGGGTGAGTGATCTTATGAACTGAAGAATCTGTATAGTGCAAGAAATGCAGCACTTTTTTTGGTGTTCAACAATACGTTTCCAAACTACCCTGCACCACATGGGCATTGCAACCTACAGAGAAGTGAAGATTTGGCCGCGGTGATGTGACAAAGATAATTATTTTTTCGCGAACTGAGAAAACTTACAAGGAACTAATCGAGTGGACTTGTAAAACGTTTTTTTATATTGCATTGTGTGCGACCGTCTTCATTGTTTTATTAACAGTGCATTTCCATTTTAGCCACCGTACTTGCAGCTTTGTGCGCTGAGTACTCAGTGTATTAACGACTTCTGCGTGCTCTCTTTTTTGTCGACTACCCAGCACCTGTAGGTACATGTGTCTCGGTGGGCGTTCGCGGAAAATGTGCCGCGTAGTATGGCTGTCAAGCGAATAACGTAAGCGTGAGCTAGAGTGCTGGAATGCGTGTGCTGTGTGTTTCGATCGGTTTATGTGAACAACTGCTTACTGGCAGCGAAGTAGCGTAGACAGTAGCCCTTTATGTCATGAATGAAATGAATTATCCCCTTGATTTTGCATTCCTCGTTTGCCTGTGTTTAAGCCTTTTGTGAATGAAAACTGGCCAGGTGTTTGGAATCGCAACCTTGTACTCCCCCTATATCGCTGAAGTGTTCACGAAGCATATATTACAGAATACAGATAGTCACACAACCTAAGTGGCACAGAAGTTGTAGAGATCCGCAAGGCAATATGGCGGCATGGCAGCGTGTTAATAATTTCTCAGCGGCTGCAGCTGTCGCTGTGTTTCAAGTACTGGTGATTCTCTTCTGGCTGCAGCTCGTCCGGCCCGTTCGGTGAATATTGCGGGACTCTGTCTCTCGTATGCATCGAACTGTCTTTCTTTTAGTACTTCTTTTACCTCGTAATATTCCTGGTCAAATTTCCCTGTTGAACCTTTTGTATTTGAACTGTTTCCCGCAATTGTATTCGTTTTTGAGTTACCTCTCGTTATCGCTACTTGTCTTCGTGCTTGCACCGTGTTTCGCCTGTCCAAATATAAGTCTGTTGTTGTTCGTTCAAGGCTCTCACTCATTCTTACCGCTCTGGTCAGTGAAAGCCGCACATCAGACGGCCACCCCCATTGTCACCTGTGCCCTGTAGATTCGTTGGGGTTGTTTGCTCGCTTAAGTTGAATCTCCGCATCTTCTACCAGCGCACCCAACTTAAGGAAATTTTGACATAAGGACGTATTAGAAGAAATTAGGGAGAAGAAATGGACGTGGGTTGGGCATGTAATGCGGATACAAGATAAACATTGGTCATTAAAAGGGTCGTGAAGAAGAAATGCATTTGTCTTTGCTTAATTTTTTCTGCCTGAATGATCTTTTAGGAAAAGAAAGTCCAAATATTTTCACAATTCATTGCTTACGAAATTTAGGAGGCGCCTTTGAATTCTCGTTTTGAGGCGCATCGCAAGCGACCGTGCGGGCGTCGGCAGCGCAACTAGCAGTGACGTTACGTCAAGTACATTCGAGAGTCCAACGCATTCAAGGGTATTTGTGTATATTGCTCTGAAAAGCTGCAAACCCGATATTTTAAAAATAATGCATCCGTTATTCGTTGCCAAAACAGTTTTCTGACCACGTGAGCGGTGTCGTGACCGCTTCAGTTGTCTGGAAACCATTGTAGCAGAACTAGAGTGTAATATAAGAGTTGAGTGGGACGAGCCGCCGGCTTAGCGCCTGCTTCGTCGCGCAGCGTAGTTTGTGGAAAGTTGGCCAGTTGATTGGGTTGTTCCGGTGAGAACTGCAAGCGCCGGCATAGGGCGGCCATAGATCGGAGTTCCCGCAGTCGTATTGTCATTTGTTTTAAAACTGAGTAGAACCGCTGCTGCTGTTCATCTCTCTCCATTGAGTGTTGTGATATGATGAGGCTTCAGTGTTTAGATTCAACGTCCTCGGCATGCCTAGAGCCTTCGCCACTTTTACTCGCTGGGATGCCGTGCCGGCTACGCAGGTGTCAAAGCTGTAAAGACTATTACACCTTAGCGTTTGTACCGATGAAGCTCGAAGATCAACCTAAGGGGGAACACTGCGCGGTGTTCGAGCTGCAGTTCGAGTACCGCTACATACGGCTTTACTGCACGCACGTTATCGCTAGTGGTGCGCCCTGGATGACGCTCCACGTAGAAGTGTTTGGGTGCGTAAATCACGCCTAAATGCGCCACTCGTTGGAGTCACGACTCATCACATTAGCTGCAACTGGCATAACATTCAATCACCATGAACAAACATGTTCACCCGCTAGAGCTTGTTCTGCGGACGCGGTGGTTCTTCTGTACCACGGGATGTTGCCTATTAATGATAAAAAAAAAAACTTTGTAGGCTCGGTCCAGTGCCAATGTATTGGCAAAGGGCTTGTTTTTTAAATCTGGACGGATACATCTGCTAGCAACCCAGTAGAAAAACAGGACAAAAACTACGACAAGACGATCCTGTAACAGAATGGGACATTCTGTCGTTCGTACGACAGAAATGTCTCTGGTGCGACAGATTTTATGTAGTTCTATTACAGAGCGCCCTGTCGTACAACAGACTACCCGATAGTACCAACAGAGATCCCCGTTCTACGACAAATATTCCTGTTGTACAACAGGGCTCTCTGTTGTGCGACAGAAATTGTTGTTGTGTTTCTTACTGGGAATCTCGTGCTTTCTACCGTTAATTCTAGCGAAGCAGTCCTCCCAATCATTCGTTGTATCTGCACTCCCAACTATAATTAATGACACCAGATAGGAGTTTGATGATTATTCAAAGCCGGAATAAAAACATTAATTGCTCTAATAAGGTATCAGGACTGGTATTCATGGTATGCCTGTACTGGTATATCTGTTATAATGCGCGGTGTCGCGAAATTCATGTCCCTTCTTGACGGGTTTTATTTCCGCTCGCCATTTTTGGGCCGAGAGGAGGCATGCCGCGTAGCGAAGGAATGTTTTCGCCGCCATTGTCGCACCCGGGTCGGCTGGCCATGTGTTTGGGGAAGAGGGGTGGGCGAGAGGGCCGCGGCCTACGGAAGGCTGCGCCCCGTGAATTCTCGGAAGACGCGCGGCCCGGTGGACTGCGTGCGTGGACGAGAGGTTCGCCGCTGCGACATTCCACAACAAAACAGAATAAAAACAACGTAGTCTACTCTCGCTACCAGACCACTGCTCGGTCGTGATCTCTCCGCCCTCAAGCGTACTTTTTTTTTTCTTTTTTTTCTCGCGTGATGGCGGCTTTGTTGTAGCGTACGTCCGGTCGTCGTTTTTCAGCAGCGGCCGGTTAACCAACGGATCGCCAGCGATGCGACATGGTACGTGAGTGTGGTGAATACATGCGACAAGTTTGTTACGATTCAATGCTTTTAATACCTCTACGCTTCCATCTTTGCTGTCCCGCCCCGAGACTTGTCGCGAGGTTTCACACTCAATCCGCGAGGACAAATTAAACGAACAATCTTTGGACGAATACGAGGAAGCGTCTACAGACTATGCACAATCGAAGAGCCCCAATAATATTCCATGTCCTGCTTCTTCCGCACAATGCATCACATTAGTTGTGGTGTTGCAATGCATTCAGAGGCTGTTAAATATTACTCTTCATGCCTCTGCCAAATATAAATACGTGACGAATTTGTTGTCAAGGTCCGTGCGTATGACCAGCGTACCAAGCAGGTCCAATAATCACAGTAGCAAACGAAGAAAACCAATGATTTATTTATGCATCAAAACATAGAAGCTGCGAATTGTTCAGGAATTTTTCAGTATTCAATAGCGGCAACCCTGTTGCATGTTCTCCATATGAACATCTCATCATGATTAATAACTATGATTAATTGGGTAATAAAACTTATTTGCCAATTCTTGCAGGCTTTGGTGGGTACGAATAGTAAAATTTCATACTTGTTTAAATTTAACTTTCGTGGTTGTTGTAGTCCTTTATTAGTCGAGGGAGGGCCGTGCGGCCAAAATAGGGGTAGGAGAATGAGGGGAAGGAGGAGTAGCCCATTTAAAAAGATGCGTCTATGAAGAAGGCACAGGGGTTTCCTTCAGACCACTGAGGTCAGGCTAAGAGGAAGATCTACCATTAGGGGATTTTCATGGCCGGAGTAGGCCCCAGTCTACGTCCAGTGATTTCCCTACACCCCCCCCTAGGGGGTGTGTAGACCCCCCCTAGTTTTTCTGGACACCCCCCCTGAATCCCCAAATTTCACTCTTGTCAGTCCTTGTATGGACCTTTTTCCAGTATCAATCTGCGCATGCGCGGCTGCCCGTCTGCTATTGTTGGCAGTAGCCTCGGGCAAAATAAACAAAAGTGCGCCCCCCGAGCTTGCTGTTAGCGTTGCACGTATTTATTTGCTTTTTTTAGACAGCTCGTGGCAAGTTCGTATTTCCACACAAAAAAGGCTTTCAAAGGAACGGGGCAAAGTGGTTTGAGGCTGACCACGCTGCGAGGACATTGCTACCAGCCAGGGAGTAGTGAAAATGAAAAAAATTCGAAGATTTTTTTTCAGCGTCTTTATTTGGCCTAGTACCATGTGCCCGGTCTTCAATTGCTTTTGTTTTTATGGACCCTGGATGATTAGCGCTGCTTTCACGCTGCGTCAAGTAAGACGTGTGCAAGTTTAATTATAAGAACTGCAAATAAATAACATATCGATTCGTCAGAGGCCACTGGTACAGAGCAAGAACAAGCCCGTGAGGAGGTACGAGCAAAGCATATATCGACAAGCACTCACCCAAAATTACTTCGACTGAGGCCGCCTTTGACCTGAACTAAGTGCAGTAAACACACATATAATTTACTTTCTTCATTGATTCGATGCCGTTCTTTGTTTACAACCGTAATCTTTGCAGAAGCTCTTTCAGCATGTACATTTAAAATGGGCAATTTGGCGAGGCGGAGCGGTACGGAAGCTAATCCTGGCGTTTTAATTAATCGGGAGCGTACAATCGGTGTCTGATTTATAAGTGCTGCATAATTCGTGTACTACCTAGGCATTGTTTCAAGAACTCAAATTTCGTCACTGGCCCTGGTAACAAGTTCGAAAATGTCCTTATACGTTGAAAAATGGCGAGAAATTAAAAAAAAACTGAATACGGACCTTTCATGGTAAAAAATGAATTTCTCTAAATTCGTTTTTTTCTTAGATTGAATAGAAGCACCGCCTCTCAGGTGTATATATATATATTTATAGAAAATGAAAAAACGTACGTCACGGGGATGAGCGTTTGGTCAACAGACGTCTATTATTTAACTAGTGGGATAAAAAAAAAGCTTTTCTAGTTCATGACCCCCCCCCCCCCCCCCCCCAGAGCCATTGAGACACCCCCCCCCTTGATTCGATGCCTGGGGAAACCCCTGGAAAGACCACTCTCTACACCAAACAGCCCAAGGGCTCTCACAAAATTTGTATCTTCAAATGGAGGATCATCTTCTGAGGAATCAGGAGGCATAGCATTGGTGAGGATAGGCCGGTACCGTGAAAACGCGGAGCAGCGCGAGATTAGGTGGTCAAGGGTGGCGAATATGGTCATCCAGCAATGGGGACAGTAAGAAAGTGGAGACCCGGTTGGATAAATCCATTTTCTTGTGATGTGGGGTGTGAGAGCTGCGTTGGCCCTAGCTTTGTTGACGAATACTTCCGCAGAGCGAGGCATCGGGGGAGCCAGAGCCAGGTAGCCAAGAGGGGTAACGGAAGAAAGACGGCACTTTTGGTGCCTGACGTGCGTGATCAAAAAAAAAAACAATTCACAATTACTGCTTTTTTTTAAACTTACCCACATATTCAGGGCTGTTCTGCACAGCTCTGGTGTAATGTGGAAAAGCCATCCATGCCAGTGGTGTAACTCATCCTATTGCTGGATTCCTCACCATCTTCGAGACCCAGCCGAAGCAGCAGCCATTGCATTGGCTCTTCCTCCTTTATTAGCGTACTCACAAACTTGCAGGCAGCATGCGGGTGCTTTTCCTTGGGACTTTCACAGCGACCATTTCCTTTCAGTGACCATAGACTGTCATTGTCCCTGCCCATGCATCTCTTCATTGGAATAATGTGGCACCTTGCACTCTGTGACCTTGCGCTCAAGGCATTTACAACCTGCTCCAAGACTGTCCCATCCTGTACCTTCTCTCAAAGCTAAGAATGTTTACCTCTGCCGGCCCTCCCACCTCTCTCCCCCCCACCCCCACTCTTTTTTCATGGCAGATGGGTGCATCTAAAACGATCGTTAAACCCACGCTCACTATCACCACCTTTGCGCAAACTTCACAGGATTTCACCTAACACAACAATTGCTGTTACTGCCTCAATACCGCCCCCCCCACACTACACCCCACCTGGCAAAGCTCTCCCACAAACTCCCTACCTCTCCTCCCGCTCCTCAAAGCAGTGGAAGGGCTTGCTGCAAAGCAACTTGCTCAGACAGTGAGTTGATCTCCCAGGGCAGTACAGCTGTCAATGCACGCAGCCTACCCATGGGACTGGAATAACCACCCACTGCTTCTTTTTCTGTTCCCCCTTCCCCTTATTTTAATAAATGTTTTCAACAATGCTGCAAATGTGCTTGGAACTTAGCAATAGAGTAAACAATAATTATGCAGTGTTAAAGTTTTTTCTTAAAGGCCAACTGCACTCAAAATTTCAACCTCTTGAAAACAATATTTCTGTATGGTTTACTGAAAAAGAAAGCGAGATGAAAATACAACAGCTAAAATACTTGCGTGGAAGCCGCAAGCGGTCAGCCAAAATCAGTGATTTTGAAACCAAAATCGAGGAGAGCGCAGCCATTGGAGTGATGTTGCGGCTGTCCAGCGAGCGGCCGGACGGTCAGCAGCTTGGGAGCGAGCCTGCGCGCAAGTTCTCCGTGTGCATGGGGCAGAAAATAGGTGAAGTGTTCACAGCAGAGCTTGACTGGTTCTCCAGTTGCGTGGCTGGCTGCAGAAAGAAGCCCCCGTCGGCTGGAGCACAACAGGCGCGTCATGGCTGTTTGTGATGCGCTGGCAGGTGTAGCGTGGTCTGACGCGGAGCTTTCTTCCGACTGATTAACGAAGCGTTTCGGGGGGCCACCACTAGTGTCCCAGCTGATTTGGTGGTACCAACGCCACCTGTATAATTATTGCCTAACGCGTGAGCGAAAAAATGGCCAAACAGCCACTCTCCTCTTGCTCTCTCCTACCCTTCCCCGCTCCGTAGCCTTCCTTCGTGCTTTCATGTCTGCCGGCCAGCGCCGCTTCTCGGAAACTATGCAAAATAGTTTAAGGTTTGTTTAAGGTTCCCCAGGTGGCGCTCCTACGCCTTATTTTTCACCATGCCTGTCTGTCCTAATCTGTCCCTGATAAAACCGCCTTTGCCTCGGAACAAAATCACTTGTGCTGCCGCAGGCTGGTGCCAGCTTTGCGCTCTTATCTACTTGAATCACGAGCACCAAAATTTTCTGAGTGGGGCATAGCCCCCTCTGTCTCCTCTGCATTTCGGTCTGGTTTTTTCACCAGCTGTTCGCACTCCGCATCGGTATGCACTTTTAAAATTGAGGACTGTACTGTAGAGGCGTCCGGACGGCGTGGCGAAATCTTCAGGTGCTCATCCTTTTTTTTTCTATAACCTTCTAAACTTTACAAGCACGTGATATTTTTCGAAAGTAATGGTGGAAGCGAGCGCCTGAATGAAAAGTGTGCAGGCAATTTTTTCCTTCCTAAATCCTCCGGAGAGAAAAAAACATCAGTAAAATAATGGCTGCGCCTTCCGAAAATATCGTTTTTCTGTTCACTATTTATCTACCTGACAATTAATATGTTCTTACACATATATTTCAGTTCCTCCTCCGTCAGTTATCTTTGGAAAAATGCGGCAAGTATAAAGCAATCGACACGTTGAACGAGATCCCCAGCGCGCCCCAGAACTATCGCCCCGTCGCGCCTAAGATGTGAGCGAAACGGCTCTTGAAACCAAACAGGCAAGCTGACAGACACGCGTCGTAGAAGTGGGTGCAGTGTTCGCGACTCCAGAGCAGTGACGTAAGGCGAAATGTCCGCCGGCACGCACCACATAGCGGCTGAGTGGCTGAACTAAGCGTCCCTACCCTTCCTATTGAAAAGCACGCGACGTGTCAGGCAATGTTTATACAGGCGGCGTTGGGTGGTACTCACTACAAATTGATAAATCTGGCCGAGCTGAAATGTGAGCACCGTTGGCCTTTAATGAGTAACCCTAATCATTCCTTGATTTTTCCAGGTGCCATTCTGTCACGGGGCATGGTGGACAATAACCATGGCTGACCATTGATGACAATGACGAGGGAGAAGCTGTGTGGGGGTGAAGCCAGCACTGACTCTCTCATGGCCATTTTGTAAATGATGTAAATAGATCGCTCAGAACCTTCACCCATGGTTCGTCTTATCTGCTGTGCCACAACATTACAGTTCTTCGCTAAGTTCCGGAGTTTTTAGAACTCCTGTTGTAGAGAAAACCTTTTATTCACGTTAAAGGGGCCATCAGGACAAAATACCAGTTTCACTCACAACATTGGGTGTCTTATAGTGCCTCTACTGCTTGCCAAGCAGCGAATGATGCTTTATTCATTGGGAGATTATACAATTTAAGCCAAAGTTTCAATCCTCTCACTAAATAGTGTCTCTTGTGGTGTCAGCGATGATGTATCCAGGGAAGGTATTTGAAATGAATGTTGAGCACGTTAACTAGGGCTGCAGTGGATGGGGAATCCTTGCCTTGCATCCGACAAGGATGCAACATCTTGCGGTGACAGGCCTCCGCGTAGGCGACGCAACTGCATGCACTACATGGATACATGGGCCTTATCATCAGTGAACATTTTTATGTTCAATTAACTTTTGTCATCATCAACTCTTACTCCCTCATCTATGCCCTGTGGCAAAATAAATGCATTATAATTTCATTTCTTCGTTTACCGCCCGTCCTCTAGATGGCGCATGAATACCACTCAGGCCCACGGTCCATACTCACTTTGTTTTTGAGCGTATGTGCACATGGCTTGTATTTCCCGCATGTCTTTGTTACATCATGTAGTAATCATTTCGTGAAATATAGGGTATGCTCAAGAAATAGGGTCATGTAAGACGATGTCGCTTACGCCAATTGGCCAGTGTTGTGAGAAAACACCAAAGCGCCATACTGCTGAGCCGCTCGAACAAGCATAGTGTGCACAGTACAACAGTGCGCACTGGTGATTTTGTTTAGTTTACATACTTGTTTCAAGTTCCATTGTTCACCCGATTCTTACTATTATAAAATGAAAAAAAAAACTTGTTTTTCAAGCTCATAAGCCCTGCCTAACAACTTGCGTTTGCTTTTGCTGGCCTCAGCCAGTTGCACTGCATCCCACAATGCGTGCCAGTGTCACACTAATGAGGCAGTCATTCCAATGAACCAAACGTTCATTTTTTCTTCATGGGCCCTTTCAGTAACAGGGATTTACATTTTCGTGGCATTTACAATGATACCTCACAAGAACTGAAAACGTAGCTTTGTTATAGGTAGTCTACTAATAGTAACGTGATGAAAACAAATAACTTGCAACTCCTGTTGTATCCCTTACTCCATTATGGCTCATTTTGTCGCCTCGCATGACCTTGTCACACTTGCTGAGGAAGTGACACGGCAACACCAAAATGGTCAGAAATGGAAAGACGTTTATTCTGCACTTCAGCCAGACAAATGATGACTATCCGGGGATCACGGCATGTGTAACTTTGCCTATGTAATTTGCTTGTGTACAACTATTCATCCGTTATACTGCTCCTTGCGCGTTGTTTCAAATTGTGATAACCGGACAACGGTGGCGGTGGTCAATCCCACGGGATATGTCCCAGGGGAAGACGAAGATGTGGCACGACATGGCCTGGATTAGAACATGGCGAACAGTGTTGGACTAGGTGTGCACAGCGTGAGTTGCTGATGATCGGACCTTGTGGAACGGGACTTCCAGTAAAGGTGTGGTTTCCAGGGACTCCGTGTCTTTCTTGGGAACCACGGTCGGGTGAAATGACCCTGTGACTAGAAAATAATGCGCTGTCATTACATCAATGTGATGAATTTTGATAGGCCCATAAATCTCAAAGAAAAGTTTTCTCGTAACACAGCTAGGTAACCATTCAACAGAAGTATTTCGTTATTAAAAGTGTACAAATTTATTGCTCCATTTTTATGCACATCCAAAGATGGCCCAGTGTGTCGCAGTCACCGTGGCCATGGTCAGCTGCAAAAGAAGCAAAGTTTCACTTCAGACGATGGTCAGCTGAACTCTGAATTACATGCAATAGCTACAAACTGATGAATATGCCGAAGCAGCTCTTTATTATTTTGCATACCCCTTCAGGCGTAAAAAACAAATCCTGTCCTCCTCGGGGTGACTTTCGATGAATTAAAGAAAATTATTCTTACTCTCTTAGAGAGTCCTGGACTAAGGAGCCCGCCCACTAACCAGAGGGGGGGTTTGGGGGCTTGAAGTTCCCCTCCCGAAATCTTTTCCAGGCAGCATTTAAGCAATACTTACTGTTACTTTCGGGAAAACTACCCCCTTCCCAAAATCCATACCCCCCCCAAAAAAAATCTGGCTATGGTCCTGCGTAGCTATAATGGGAAGCGCAAATTGGCTGTCACATGAAGACAGCACCAAAGAATGGTTGATAAACCGGAAGGATAAGCAGTCTAATTTCGGGTTTAACACACCAAATAACACTTTAACCTGACTGCCTACCCTTGAGTTACACTACAACTGATTTGCATGACTCAACACTCGCACACACACACACGCACTACTTCTCAAGCAGCACTTCTGAAGACAACAGGGATCTTAGCAGTTGGCAAACATTTGACTTAGAGAGAGCCGCCACCTTCAGGGTAAGATACTTTGGGGACTCCCAGAATGAGTTTTTTACAATTTTAAATAGAAAAAGCAGTGATACCCTGCACCCTGTAGTAACAGACATGCCTTGCACAAAAGCAGGCTATACCGCATCTGCAAAAATTGCTTGGCTGCTCTGCTCCATAATGTAAAAATACTGTGCCAGGTCTGCATACTAGTGACTGGGGTTTGAGACCTACAAATATTCAGTTTACTTGCTTTTAAGACCTTAGATCCCTGTTTCAAGGATCGCGTTAGGTACAGAAAATTGTGGCAATCACAGGATTGCAAAAGAAAATTGGAGCGCACCAGGAAAGGGAAACGGCACCATTGAAGGAAAGCGGGTTGCTGCTGCACATGCACTACCACCACACTTTGAAGCCACCACGGGTGCGGTCACAAAGTTTAGCAGCAGATAAACAGAACACCCAACTACTTTTGATCTGCTGTTGCAATGTTGTTTGTGTTTTACAAAATTTAAACATTTATTCAAAGTGGAAAAGGTGATCATTTCACAATAACAAATACAGCTCACAGGAGACATCTTTGGGAAAGAGACTATACTCGGGTACAAGTTAAGAACAGAAACGGAAGCTGCCACTGTGCCTCATCACTACAGCCAGATGCTGCTCAGCGCGGCACAAACCGTTCTTGATTTTTTGGACTTAATATGCTCATAAACTACTGCAGTAACAACAAACTACATCACAAAAGGTAGACAATATCATGCGTTCATAGCAATCTCCTTTCAGAATGCCCGTGCCAGTTGACATCTGGACCCGCAGCCCTGCTGGAGTGTTATCGTACGTGAGCTAGTGCCGTTTTTTTCTTCTTCCTGAGTACAGCAATGATATTGATGCGGGCTTGCTCCAGGCTACATGCATATGCAGTAAAAGCAACGTAAATTTCATATCAAGCGACAGCAAAAAAATGTCAATAAATTAGAAATTCTGCACATCTGACTAAGAACAAGTGTGATATAAAATGAAAGGCTCTCCCACTGACCTCCACCTGCTCCTATCTTGTACTGCCAGAGTCCACTCTTTGCCCCCATTTTCATTCCTGCATAGAGTTATTGGCCTTCCCTTTTTCTAAACCCATCTCTCAGTAGCCGCTGTGTTGCTCTGGTGGTTCACCTGCTGTCAGATCATGTTACATGATCAGTGGAAGTTCCTTTTTTTTAATTTCAACTACGATATCACCTACTCAATTTTGTTCCATGAACCATTGGGCTGACTTAACTTTCCTTTCCAGTTCTCTAGCAAAGCACCAAATGTCCTCTCGATATGCCACCACCTGCTGCATGGATTGGTTGTATGGTATTCTCTTTAGTGAGACAGGTTGCATATGTTTCATCATTTGGGGTGCTCGCAGATTGCACCCCATCCCGTACCCGTTCCCCACTTTTCTCGTGGTTGAGAGCAGCACTCAGAACTGGTGCTAGTTTCTTCTTGTTCTAGCAGTTCATCACCTATGCTCAAAAGGGCACATTGAGCATGCTTAAGATTTCTTCAAATTTACTGATATGTACAACAAAATCGACATTCCTCAAGCATTTTTTGCAGGTGTTCTGCAGACTCGCTTAACAAGACTATGTCGTCTGCAAAGCTCAATTGGCTCAAGTATTGCATGTTTACCATTAATCCTATGTTTTCCCAGGCAAGCTTCGTGAATACCCCCTCCAGACACGCACGCGGTGAGCAGTTTTGGCGAGATGGTATCACCCTGTCGCACTCCCTTACAGATTGTTAATTTGTCGCTTTGATTGTGAAGGATTATCGTGCTGGTACATCCCTTAAATATCTCATCTAGGAGCCCTATTTAGGTCTCCTCTAGTCTCTGGTTTTTCAGTGCTGTCCCACCACAACTTCTGCAATTCACCTAGATCATACCTTCTCTTCCACATCAATAACCAAACTGGCTTCAACTCTCAGCATTCAAAACTTTGTTCAGGGAAGCAAAATCGATAAAATTTCTTCGCCACATAAAGGCCTGAGTCATTTTGCCAAAGTCCTGTAAGTTTAAGACAAGCTGGTTGTCATGCTTGACAGGTATACATTACTGATGCAGTGACCAGGAATTCACGGCTGTATTTCTTTGTCCCCTAATTATTCCGCAGGACTGCAACAGCTAAAGGAAAGTGAAAGATGCCGTAGCTTCGTTGGTTGCCCTGAACTCCGTCAAGGAGAAGGGAACAAAACATCAGTGACGCAGGCCATTTCTCAGTACCTCCAAAACCCAGAGCTTGAATACAAAGTTGCACCATGGCTGGAGCCAGCTTCGGGACAAATTCTTGAAAAGCTCAGCGTAGCTGCAAGTGCATAACAGCATCCGGTGGCGAATACTCCAAGCAACAAAAAAAGCTGAGATTTGTGTCTACTAAACGGAAGCCTAATCATGCTGCACTCGGAAAAATGGCCAAGCCAACAATAACTGAGCAGAAGGCTGTACAAGATGTTCTCCAAGCTGCGGGTGGGTCTGGGGGCCAGCACACAGCATTTGATCACACGTACCAGATCACACAGCTATGGAGCACTAGTACCAGAGGCCTTCATACAAAAAACTGAACCCTGAAATTTCTGTTATGACCAGCAGCATGTTTAATTTATTTGCATGAAAGGAAAACAATGCAAACTTATTTACCTTTTTACGTTATTTTTTTCTTCACCTGGTACAATGCTTGAATAATTGTTTGTGGGGTTTGCGCCAAAGCTACACCTTCGCTAAAGGCACACTGTAGTGGAGGGCTCGGGATTAATTTTGACCACCTGGGGATCTTTTGCGTGCACCGAATCTAGACCACACTTGCTTTTGCTTTCCGCCTCCATCATAAAAGCAGCCGCCATGGCCGGGAATCGAACCCGCGTCCTTGGGCTCAGCAGCACAACACCATAGCCACTGCAGTGCGTCCCAGGTACATTGCAATGATGCCTGAATGGTTTACCCAATCTCAGCTCCACCCGCTGCAGTCGATCGAGCGATCGGCACAGTAGGGAGGTAGTTTTTATGCCGATTAGCAAACTTCAACAATTAAAAAATAAAAAGTAGAAGCAGCAAATACTCAAGACTGCATAAGACGGGTGTATCCGCGTGTATCACTTGCACCATCAGGCAGAGAAATTGAATTGAAATTCAATTTTGTAGATGGCGCATGGGTTGACGGGTGTCTGAGTGTGCAGAATTAATCACACGTGATTACCCCTATATTTGTTCTTTTTCTTTCTGCACAGTTTTATTTGTCCTTAGCTTGTTTTCAAAAAGAGTGTTTGTATAATAAACTGCGGTTGTAGTAGCGCACTTGTGTTGTGTCTTTTCACAGTCCTTGTCCATTTTATTGCCCTCCACTGTTCGAGCAATGGAATATCAACTAGGCCAACCTGTCACATTACTAAATCATGTAGGGTTCTCAGTTTTGGTGAGACTGCCCTTGTACTTTCAAAAATGTTGCGGGTACCTTAAAGTCACTTGTCAAAAATGATAGCCAACTTGAACAGTTTTCCTTTCCCTGTTTGTCACTCCTTTATCCATAGCTCCTTAACCACCGGTGATCTAGTATGTACAGAGAGCAACACACTTATCTATTAGACAACTGTCGTACTTCTAGCCTCATCCTTCCTCGCCCGAAAAGGATATAAAGAAAACTACTATGGCATGGCGTTCTTAAATCTTACCGACCACTGTTGGCCTCACAATGTTTGTAACAGATTGTTTCCGCCGTTTTCAGAGGTAGGTAATTGAAGATGAACTCGCTGTTGTAGACAAGTGTGTGGCACGTGCACTGTACTCTGTTTCGTTGTGTGCTGGGTATAGCAACACCCCAACAATATTTCCGAGTAATAGCCAAAGGGGTTGCGAAGACTTTCATCGCGTGAAAATCCCTAGACTTTACTTTACCCGTACGAATGCATACTAAACTAATGCCGCGACAATATGCCCTGCGAGAGACTGAAAAAAGCTGCGAGAGAAAGTGAGACGAAACAGCGTCGCGAACAATGTACAAAGCAACGTTTGTATCTTTCACTTAAGGAACACAAATTGCGAGAATGTGGTTTTAACGTGATGAATGGCGATCGCTATAGCTCGTCAATTTTCTTTGTGCAAACATTTTGCTGTAATTAAATGCCAAGGCAGCCAGTGGTCTCATCCGCGTCGCTGGCTCCCTACCTACCTAATGTGTGCTGCGTTTGCATTCGTTTGCATTCAGGTTGAGCAACCACCTTGACTGCGAAACGCCAAAGACTGGCACTATTAACAGCTAATGTCAACGGATTCCAACCGTCATTAGATGCTGCGGTAAATTTACAATGATCGTCTGTTTAATTTGTCCTCGCGGATCGAGTGTGAAACCTCACTACAACAGTCTCGGGGCGGGACAGCAAAGAAGGAAGCGGAGAGGTATTAAAACCACTGAATCGTAACAAACTCGGCGTATGTACTCACCACACTCACCATGTCGCATCGCTGGCGATCCGTTGGTTAACCCGCCGCTGCTGAAAAGCGACGACCGCACATACGCTACAACAAGCCGCCATCAAGACAAAAAAAGAAAGAAAAAAATACGCTTGAGGGCGCAGAGATCACCACCGAGCAGTGGTATGGTAGCGAGGTTAGAGTACGTTGTTTTTACTGTGTTTTATTGTGGAATGTCGAAGCGGCGAAGCTCTCATCGTGCGTGGTGCAGCACTGGGTTTGCGAGAAGAATGGGCTCAGAACTGGCGGTGGCCGGGCGGATGGCCGGGACGCGGCGTCGGCCTTGAGGGCTGTGCTGGGGAGGCCGAGTGACGACGGCGGTGAACTCCGGGCCCCCGAAGAGTGCCTCAAGGAGGTGGAAGTGCGCGGCCGAGGTTCGCCCAAATTGCGTCGTTGATGAGCGGCGCCCCACCACAGACGACCGACAGCCTCCATCACCCCGCCGAGACCATCGGCCAGACCGCAGCTAAGACTTTCTCTCCTTCTCCACTTTCCTTCGGACTCTTTCTAATCGTCTCCTCTGTTGTATTTCTCGAAGTGGACCGCAAGGGCTTCTTATCCGCCTCCTTTAGTGCACCACGCTGTATGTGTTCTTCGCGGGCCTTTGTTAGCAGTTCGGGGAAGCCTCCAACCCCGCCTATTGTACACTCTACTATCCCCTTCATTTACTGTCGCTTCCTTTTTGGGCTCGTAACGTCGAGTACCGTTTCATTCATTCTCATCTATGTGCTCAATGTCAGTCTTTTGGCAGCTCTGACCCCGACGGGGTGTCAACTGGCGTGTGTTATTAAGTCGTCAAACCTTCCGTCTGTCTGTTTCGAATTTCCTGTGAATGTGAAGAATGTAAACGTCCTTTGTTTTGAAACTGTGATCCCGTGCCCGGTCTCGTGCCTCACGCCAGCGGCCAATCAGGAGAGACCTATCGCCGGTTAGCAGGTCCGAACTACAACCTCTATTCGTATCCAGGGGGGAGTTGTTTGTCCCCCTTCCCGTCCGAGACATCGGCCACTAAATTACCTCGCGCAATTCTGTGACACGCGTCCAGTCGCGATATTCTGGGAAGAGCATACATAGTCAAAGAGAATATAAATATCTGACTAGATTGTCGGGGAGTATGCAGCACATACGGGCGTAGTCAAATCGAAGGCCGCAACTGGGTATATGTTTAATGGAAAGCGGCACATGCGGCATTCACTTATGAATAACTAACACGCACACTTGAGCAATAGATGGGCTTCGGTCGAAAGAATTACGACCGCAACATTTTAAAAATTATTATGTCGTAGAGGAAGAGAAGGAGATGGAGGAGGAATAAACGTGAATTTAAAGCTGTCAGCCCTGGTTGGGGAAGAGTCCTCAATCCAGTGCCCCCAGAGAACCTGCTGGAAATTTAGTTTAAAATGAAAATATAACCAGATTCCTCGATTGGTTTAATTGACGCTGCAGTGAAATTGCCGGTGCCATTAAACAGACGCAGGCAAAGTTACGCAGCACGGCCGTTGTATTTTCTATTCATTGCATTTTAAGCCGGGAAGATAGTGGAAGCTGTTACACGAACGCTTGTCCTTGTCACCTCCGTTCGTCTGCCATTCCCTTTTCCGCGTTGTAGGTACTTCGCTGAAGAAAAAAAGGGGGGTGCACGCTTTCGTCGGAAAGCCTATAAAAGTCCCTTTTAATTTATTCTAATTTCAGACCTACTGGCGGTTTGTCTAGTTTGTAGGCAGTTTGCTTGCTCAATTTCACGTTGTTTTGCGGAGTTCTCTTCGGAATCTGGCCTTTTTTTGTATGAAATGGTACAAAACTGCTCAAGCAAAAAAAAAAAAAAAATGCTGCCCCGTGTGCGATTCTAACTTGCGGCCGCCAACCCAACGTTACGCCCAGCCTAGTCGGACACTTTATCCACTACACTATGGACCTGAGAAGCGCGCGGCGAAAATTTCCTGTATAAAAGGCGCTTCGCATTTGTAACCCAGCACTCTGTTGCGTTTTCACAAATTCTAATCAATTAAGAGCTTTAACCGCCAACTTACGGTTGGTACGCTTCTGCAGTAAGTCAATGGGGAGCGTACACAATCAACGAAACAGCGTTAACAGCATTGTTTATTAGAGGAAACAGGAAAGCAACCGAACTGCGTGAAGGTGGGACTCGGCCATTTGGCGCTGTATCACTGCTTCTCGCTAGTTACTTTTGCGCTTGATGAGTAAATGACGGATGGGTTTTAAGTTCCGACTACTCGAAGTTCCTTCGATAAACGTGTGTATGTAATAAATTCTCATTTTCAGCGTTCGGTCATTTATCTCGTCGGGTCAGAAGTTGCACGTTCGCGCAAGGCGCGTTACAGGCTACGTGAGACAGACGTCGCCAAACTTGTGGGGGAATTTCGGGTAACAGAAGGACAGTTTAGACTCGTGCGAAACAGCGTAAACAGTTTACGAATTTCCAGTTTACATTAAACGTGGTTACTTATGCCTGCGCCACCCGCCCGCACTGTTGACTGAAAATTCGACCATGTTGATCTGTCGATCAGAGATCAGACACCTCCCGCTCACTTTCAGGGCGTGTTTCATCATGGCGCCGATGTTGTAGCTTTATATATCCGATCCTCTGCAAGCCGCTTTATGCTGCCATGTTGTGTAGACGAGTTAGAACTGTGATTGGCTTCTTACTGACTTACTGAAACGTCACTTCACGAGTTGAGGAGGAAAGCCTCGGTGAAACCGTAACTGCATTTATTTTCCTATTTGCTGATGTCCGGTAACGAAACGGGTAGGCATTGATTGTTGATCAAGGTTGCACGGTTATAAGTGACCACAGCACACAATATTTTGGAAATCTCTTCACGACCCCTTTAAAAGTAACAGAGTGGATCCCAAAAGAAGGCAAGCGTGGCAGGTGGCGGCAGAAACTTAGACGGGCAGATGAGATCAAGAATTTTGCGGGGAAAACTTGGTCGCACTTAGCACAGGAGCGGGTTAATTGGAGATCTATGGGAGAGGCGTTTGCCCTGAAGTGGGCGTAGATAGGCTGATGGTGATGATGGTGATGGTGATGGTGATGGTGATGGTGATGGTGGTGGTGGTGGTGATGCTGTTGATCACCGAAATGAGCCCCACTACTTCGCTTGTAGTCACTGTTGGCTAACTCATCGCCGGAGCCACTCGCTCTGATTATTCCTAGCGGCCGGACTGCTGTTAGCTTCGGAAATATGTCGTCACCGCACTCCTGGTATGGGGCCATGTAGATTTAACTGTGTGGTGACGTGTTGATTTGATATGATTTGGATGGACTTCTGACGCCTTAATGCACTGATACTCTTCCCGTTCATGACTCATGGAGGGTCTTCTACGCACATTCACGTGCGAGGGGTGACGACGATTGTGGAGCGCGAACGTGAGTGAGTGCGAGTGGGAATGGCGACGGGTGAGCGTGAGTAAGTACGAGTTTTGAGATAGATTATGAATGTGAGCGTGAGTGAGGGCAAGTGGTGATGGCGAGTATTGAGCGCGAGCGCGAGTGAGCGTGTGTGGGGCGGTGAGCGATGACGAAGGCACAAGTGTGTGCGAATGGTCACGGCGAGGGTTGAGCGTGAGCGCGAGTCGGTGCGAGTGGTGAGGATGACTGGTGAGAGTGAGCGTTAGTGAGTGCGTCGGGAAAAATATTTTTTTATGGAGTGTGAGCGAGTTGCCTCCATTTTTGCCGAGGTATGGTTGTTAGCCGCGTCGTGTGGGCTTACCGCAGGTGTTTGTTGGTCCAATTGCCTCATGTTGTACGGGTTTTATGGAAGCCTGATTGACACAGCTATACCGGCTGTGTCGTATATGGAAAGTTTTGGATGTACATAGGAGGATTGTTAGTCCCAGTTGCCTACTCTATAACGCGTGACGATTATTCTGTTGTGTGGATTCGTTAATTTATTTTTAAATGGCTATGCAGACAAATACCACTGTGCTTAATTCGAAACAACTAGCCCAGTTAACTCACTGAGCTCTATTGCAGCCACGGAGTGAGTTTGTAAATAAAGATTTCAAGAAATATGAAAAAGGCACATTTGCTGATACAACGACTGAAAACGTGTAAGATGGACGTAATATTGGCCATTAGTGAAGTAACTGTTAGGTTAACTGCTCGTTAGCATTCAACAATACAATAATACCGGACTATAGTACCGACCATATCGCGCATGTGTGTTTCCTGCCGGTGGATATTTAGATAGGTAGAAGAAAGAATAAGAAGACACACCCCTCGAAGTGCATGGCGTGATTCGCCGAGGCCGCTGTTGGCACCTGCGGGCGCTGACAGCCGTCGCCACCGCCGCTGCGGCCGAGGCAGCCAGCCAACCCCGCAGCCTTTCCTCAGAGTCCTTCAGGACTCTGCTTCCATGCATGCGGAGCTGGGTAGTTTCGGGCAACGTGACTCGTGTCGCCCCCGGCGAAGGGGAACGGTGCGTTCGCCATGAATGAACGTTGCCCTCACCCCGGCGAATGCCGCGTTCTCCCGGCCTCTTGTTAGCGTTGCACGGAACCGAACGGCGTTGAGACGTCGTCGGCAACGCAGCTAAATTAAAGGATAACCAAGCGAAAACAAGGCTCAACCAGACAAAGCAAATCTTTTGCTTTGCATATACAAATTTAGCTAAGCTAGGCCGCAGCCGTTTCTCCCTAATAAGGCAAAAAGGTAGGCAGAAGCGCAACTTCCCTAGATGTAAACAAGGGAGAGTAAGAACTGCAGCACAAACACAGAGGAGAAATCCCATTTGATACGCCGCGAAAAGTTCATATATTCGGCGTAGCGCAGGTGAAGTTATTCATAGAGAAGGAATGCGCTATTTCCGCTGCGAAAACCACACTTTATGTGGTCAGGAAGCGCAGACAGCTAAAAAAACTATGCCACCGCCACATATATTCACTAGATGTTCTACATAAAGAAATGACGGTTCCGGGGATAGATGCTGCGCTACTTTGCCTATAAAAACCATGGCAACAAGGTAAATGGTTCTTGAAGCGAAAGACCGTGAACGAGGGTACGAAACAAAAATATATTTACACGCAAATCGCTTCGACAAACTGGGAGCTGTTCATTACGAATGGGAAGTTTATCAAACACACTATAAAATTATTAACATAGAACAAACGATAGATAAATACCGCGACCACACGTGACCACGCCGTGCCCGCCCAGCATTGCCTACTCACAATACCTACATAATTTCCAGCTTTATTCTTCGTGTCAAACATGAGTTTCGGTTTTTAGTATTTGCAAAAACTTCCAAATTCCATGCTCCCTGTGTCGGGGTGGAGGTGAAGGCGGTACACTGAGGGATGGAAAGCTGAATCCGTTGGAAAACTAGACCAATCCACGAGGTGACATCGCGCGTCTGCTTCCAAAGGACAGTCTATAGGAAGTGACCTCGGATGTTTATTGGTCAACGAAACCCGTGCATTCAGGTAAAAACAAGCCAAAATGACATGAAGTAAACATTCGTACGCTATTCAACCTCCTTCTTCAAAATCCAAAATTCCCAGAGTGAAATGTACACGTGACGCTGGAGACTGCGCTAATATACACATTCGGTGCGGTGGACTATGTGTCCGATACTGTCTGTGTTATTCTGTGTTTTTACAGCGTTCCCAAGGTACTACCTAACGAAGGAGCATAGTTAAGCAGCCTACTGTGTGAGTGTTCATCTCGTTTCACATTGAGTTTAAGTTTATTTCAGAGTAAGAAACTTTGTTATCAAGTAAGTATTACTGACTGTTCAGTAAAACACGCGGAAGTAATACCCAAAAAAGGCAACACCGCTGCTGTTCACTAACGGCTTTTTTATATAATCTCGTGACATTTTCAGGTAGCCCAAACTTTTTATCCGCAGCCAAGAAACAGACAAACGCGTTAGCACAAAGATGGCAACAATATGGGCGTCTGCTATAAAAATGCGTACGCTCAATTCAACAAACATTGATGCACATTTTATAAGTCATGAATGTTGGCTGTACCAGCTCCTGAACAGTATTAGTAATGAAAAACAAAAAGTCGCTAACAGCCTTTATGGGTGAATAACATTGAATCCAAAATAAATCCACACAACGGACGGAGATAAAGTATAAATGAAAATTCGCATCTAGATAACCGCGAAAACGGGAAAGATTTCTGCCTACGTAAGTTATTCACAGTGTGTGTAAGCATTTTCACCGCACAAACGCAACTGACGACCCGGAAGCATAGTCGAGGCGTCACGGCGTAGCACGGCCAGGTCACACCTCGTGGTTCAAGGTTGCAGACTGCCCTCAATTCTCCCTTCGGCTGCGCACGATAGACAGCTTATTGGGACGTCACTGCTGTCTTCAGGGGTCAGGTGAGATGACCCGCGTTCGGAGATGAGGGCCTAGGCGTTCTTGAACTGCATGATCACTGGGAAGTTGCGAGTGTCTGTGCGTCCGACCTCCATGCATCCTTGCCACACTACACACTTCCATCTTCTTCGGTATTCTTAATCTACGGGGCGCTTTCAGCCGCCTCGTTGATGTCAAGCTTTCATTGGCCGGCTCCTTGCACGTTCCCGTGTTCTCACTGCGTCGAAATGCGCGGGCCTGGGGTTCACGCGTCGGCGCCCCATATCACGTGTGCCATCTGCTTTTTTTTTGTAGGCATGGCTTTCTTGAAGCATACCTTTCCCCGCGTTTTCTTTTAATGACAGCGGTTTAAAATATATTTTTACAATCCTAATAAGGGCGAACGAAGTACACGATTAGATCACCTATGACTAGTTCTGCACGTATAATAGCTCTGTTTAAATGATAAATGATAACAAATATGCACAGGATTGCATGTATATAGAGCACAAGACGACGTAAAAAAACCTAAATGAAACACAACTGCCATTTCGGACTTCATTGCTACTGCAGGGATTGTACCTTCCATACACAAAAATTGACCATTTGCAAGCATACAAACGGTGAAACACAACTGGGACAAGTCATATGCGGCTTGCATTAAGGCTCGCTAATGGCAGGCTCCTGAGTTTTTTTAGCCATTAAATAGGATTTTTTTTATCGAATTCACTAACTACCAACAATCAGTTTCTGCTCAGGTTTTCACGGCATGCACGAACTACAAAAACTACAAAAAATAGCCGGGCCGTGAGTCGGGAGGAAGAAAACGGAAAGGAGCGTCGCCCGAAGGGTGAGACAGCGGATCCTAGCCATCCTGATGTGCTAGCTTGGGGCTACACCCCCGCGCGACGCAGGCGCAGACACCTATACTATTTGGCATGTGAGCATAGTGATTCCCATTTATGCCGATTTTAACTAGTCAGTTTAGTAAGTTTGAGACTTGCGAGAAAACCAAGTAACTTTTATAATCGCTATATACGAGAACCAATTGCTCCTTTCGCCTTTTGTAATACCTGTTCAAGCACATCCGAATTGGTATTCACCAATTAAGAAAACGGAGTCCAATTTGTGGCAAGCACTGTGCAAAAGGTAGCGTTTCTCAAGCGGACAGATGTCTGTATGTGGTCTTTTCTTTTTTGTTTTCCGCACTGGAAGCCAATCCTTAACGTATGTTTGCCGTACGACCATACCATTGCGTCGGGTGCGGGTTACTCAGGAGGTTCTGTCGAACAAGTTAATCAAGCCGTGCGAAGGAAGTGCGTAATAGACGCGAATCTACGCAAAAAAACCTAAAACTACCGTCGCCTAAACAGACGAGAAAGCCGACGGGATGGTTTCGCCGAAGTGACCGCGGAGGTGAGGAGCTCCAGCGCTCGGGGAAGGCTGGGTAAATTCATGGAGGAAGAAAATTTTAGGAGGGAGCATGACGTCAGGCGGCACAGCTTTGGCAAGCCAACCTCCTCTGACGCCGCATTCTCCTCTCCTCGGGCTCCTCCCGCGCAATGCATTATGGAAAAAGCAGCACTCTCAGGCCCGCGGTAGCATTTAGTGGCTCCGGCTGGCTGCCGGTGGAGATGGAGGCGAGCGCCGTCGCCGAAGGCGCCGTACAAGATTGTTCGCCAGCGTTGCGCTCCAAGCTTCGTATCGTGGAAGTACTGCCGCTGTCGCTGTTCAAAGCAAGGCGAGACTTCGATCGCCTTCTTACGAAGCACCCTCACGAGCTGCAAGCCTAATTTCACTTCTGACGTTGGATCGCTCGAACGCGCCGCCGTAAACATTCACAAGCATGGAGCGGCCTACAGCTGCGCGGTGTTTGCCAGGTGTGTTGTGACGATTGCGTTTGGCATTCTGCTGAGTTATCGCGCGTAACGAGTGTCGTGTTGGCGGGGAGGTGGTGAGACTAGCTTTGGTTTCGCGCGCGCTTTTGCATACGTTCGCCTTTCCGGTGCTCCGGCGTGATGGTACGTTTTTATCTACTTCAGTGCACTGGAAAACAAAGGGTTCAGAACTCTTATGTTGGGTGTGACTTATGTTGGGTGTATGTTGGGTGTGCTCGCGTCGCAAGCAGTACTCCGGCTGTTTGTCCGCTGAGGACCGCACGATCGGTGCGATACGTATATAAAAAAAAACAAAAAAAAAACGAATGCTAGATTACGCCTGGGAGGGACCTTGCTGAATTGTGGACTGACTGCGCCTTGCCAATAAATGGTTAAATAAACGGTTGAAATGGTTGATCTTTTCAACTTTGCCTGAGCGGCAAAGTTGAAAAGATCATTTCCACTTCTGCACGCGGCGGCGGCACACGGCGGCACACTGCGGCGTGAACTTCGACGGGTCCGAAAGCTCAGTAAACAAAGATGTTTTCTGCCTCTCCCGTCCGACCACTTTGCCCGCACGATCAGGCCGCTGCGCGTTTCGGGTTGCAGGCAGAGCTGCGCGCAACGACTCGTCGCCGAAACTCGAATACGCGGACGGCCCGGCAACCAAACGGATAGACTCACGCACGCAGCGTCGGCGAAGGGCCACATGAGGCGCAAAGAACTACCGCTTGCCTGTCACGTGAATAGAACACCTCCCATCAGTCTTTCCTTTTTACTTTTTATGACTAGGCTTCACGATTGTCACGTGACACTCCCTCCTAAACTTTTCTTTCCTCCATGGGTAAATTCGCCGCGCCATGTACAGTGTGTTCGAGTGAGTGAAACACTCCGCCCACGCACCCCTCCCCTCCTCTGCCCCCGCCGCCGCCGCGTTGGGAGTTTGTTGTCCCGCACGCCACGGAAGAACCGTTGTCTTGTGGAGCTAGAAAGCTTTGCTTTAATATCGGTGCCTTTTGGAGCATGGGATGTGTAAGTCATCGAAAAACGTTCTTCTGGGGTAGCACCAGCCACAAAATAAGCGTGGCCGTCTAGCTGCACCTTACGTGAAGAATGTCCAGGTCGCGAGCGTAAAGCATAATTTCTACCACTCCAACCCCTGAAGCATATTCTATATTCCTAGTGGCGAATATTTAGGCAGCGGCTGCGTTGAGCCTTAAAAGTTGGCGCTGCTTAGTAATTCTACTGAAGAAGAAACGGTGCGCGCTGAAACGGATCACCACACAAGCAGCGCAATTGCGTGTTTGATGATTCTGTGTTAAATGAAGAGTTAGCGAAAGAAGTAGTTCCGGTAAAAACCACCGAGCGGGTCTGCTGTGATGAATCCCTGAGAGACTTGTAAAGCGCTACTTTGCGGCTAGTACCAAAAACGTTTGCGGCCTGCGCTTCACGTGCCTGTTAGAAACCAGTGGTGGATAAAGCACGCATGCATGCACCAAAGCTCGCTTTTTGGCGAATTTCATTTCCACGCAGGCCAAACAGTGCACTTCTGCGTCTACGCAAACAGCCGTAAGGTCTAGTGATGACAAGAGTGTTCCTGAAGTGTTCGTCACTCAAAAAACACGCCAGATAATTATATTCGGTTACTTTTATTTAAAAAACAACGGTTGGGCCCTGGGAATTCATTTTGCCCTCTTGCTTGCGTGGAAGCATTCCATTTACACAATTCCAGCATTCGCATACTGCTGCACGAAGAAGGAATGTTGGAATCACTCAGTACCTCAAAACCGTCACTGAACGAAGCGGCCAGGGTTGAAATATAGTTCCTTCGTAAGCCCTTCCATGTAGATACTGGGCGTCTGCTTGCTTCCATCGTGAGCAGAACATTCCATGACCTTTTTGTGCACTTCACGCATGAGGCCATTCAGGGACATTGTGCAGGCATGTTCACTAAACACTGTGCCGACAGCCGACAGAAACCACGATCCGGTTCTTGCGTTTCTGATGGAGACGTAGCCAGAAATCGTAGCGTAGGCGATGTAAATATCTGACACGGTAGTTATGCGCCCTCGTGGTTGGATGGAAGTCGGGGCGGAGCGCTGGCATTCTTCTTGGGGAGTGTCAGGCCTTTCTCGCACATCGTCAGTTCCACTGTCCCATTCCCCTGCACGAAAACAATTGGTTAGAAAAGTGTAGGCGAAGGATATGCACACCGCAATGCAGGGTCATGATGTACATGGCAATGACTGTACATCCGATATATTTCCCGCTAAGAACGCGGCGGACCGCGAGCGCAGCGCTTCAAACTCACATTCTCGGGGGCAGAAGATGTACTGTGAACATGCTAGCATTCAAAACATTGTGAGAGCGTTGCAGCCGAGGGGACGATTTTTTGTGATATGTACAAGGTTGCTGCTAGGGCTCTTCGCGTTATTTTGAGATATACTGATTTTCTCCTACACAGCAACGGAGCCGGAGAAGGTAACACATTCGTGCCATTACACCGATGGTACAAGGAGCAGAGTGACTAAGTATTCATTTAGTCTGCTTGCCTCAGTTATTGATATTGGGATTCTTATTCTAGGATCGACTCAGCTAATTATGTCAGAAAGTGCCCCTCCAAAGAAAACGATAATTCTTCATGCAGCCTCGCGCAGGTGGCGTACGCCAGCGCAGGAGGTGCGTAAAAAAAATACGTGACAAGCTCTTGCAAGCACGAAAAATGTGGTAACCGACGGACTACTATGCCGCTGATCATCTCTAATGATGAGTTATTACAGGATAAGGGGTAATATTAAAAGCGCATTTTACTGTACGCTCATTTTAGCGCAGGGGGTTTTGGAACTTATCGTTTAGGGTAATGGGTGCTGTCAAACATGTTTTCACATACATCCCAGTATCCCTTGAGGCCATAAACTAGTGCATACTTTACTGTATCTGATCTGTTCTGGTACGAAATGAGCAAAAACGAATTTTATTTATTTTACGAAATGTCAGTCCTAAGAACAATGATTTAGTATGTTCGGTTAACTTCATGGTCTCTCAACTCCCAAAATCTCACATATTCTTGTGGAGGTTCCTGCGTATTTGTTGCATGTAAACTTTAAAGAATACAGCAAGGATTTTCTGGCCTGGTTCTTGTATGTTTCAGAATGAAAGCTTAAATTTATGGGGGAACCCAGCCAGAAAATGTCCCATTTCAATCTCAGGCGAGGTCAAGCCAGAACCTCGTGCGGTTGCAGAGACGAAGCGTCCAACCACTCTTTCGTTCGAAGAGGTGGGCGGAGATGGGACCAAAGGAAAAAGCTAGGACCCGTGCGGTCCGAAACTTTCTTTGCCGTGAAATCTCGTATTTTTGCATGTAATATATCTGAGCATGTATATATGTAGCTCCATCCAATAATGTATTTTGACACGTTACCGAGTGGCTTTCCCACCTAACCTGAGAAAAAAACTACAGGGTTAGTTTTGGTGAATGCAATATATACAGCGTTACTTACCTTCACGCAAAGAAAAGGGCCTCTCATGTTTTGATAAACCAGTAAAATTCTTGTTACTTGAGAAAGCTATTGCCTTCTCCTGATGAGAAAGGTGAGGAGCCGGAGCTGTTCGTTGAATGCGAAAGGCATGGATCGAGCCAAGAGCAAGCACGCACTAAGGCTGGCTATAAGCACAAATATAATCACCGAATTCAACCAGCTGCTTAAGTCCAAGCATTTGGACCATTTGGCATTTCGGGTTCTTTAAAAAAGTCTCCTTGTGAGCACTTCCTCATTTTCCCCATTTACTCCAAGCTCGAAGCCCAAATGACCAACGAACAAGCACCAGAAGACTACTCTTCGGGCATGGAGTCCGACGAGACAGGCACCAGCCCACTGGTTTTACTCGAGCATTGTATGGACATGTTGGAAACATCTCCTACGCTCTAGACTGCTCCTTCATTACATGACACCAGCGCAGGCCGAAAAGCTGCACTTACTATTGGATAAACCATGCCAACTATTTAAAGTTTGGAACACGTCTCCCGAAACTACAACTGTGCCGCTTTGAAGGAGCAATAACGCGGTGAATATTTTTAGGACATGTTTCGACATTCCGTTCACGTTAACTCCCGCCTGCGGTATATTGACCATTTCCACTAAAGGAGCTGCTGCCGAAGCTGTTGCTGGCCTACAAGTAACGAAGATCCCCTATCAAGATGCTCTAGATATCCTGAAGCATCATTTGGCGAATGCCAAAGTGACTCGGCAGGAGCACTTAGAAAATCTGCGGATGATCAGGCGTGTCGATTTTTCCAGCAACTTCGGCGCTTTGAGGAAGCTTTACGACGCTGTGCAAATGAACCGAAGAGGAGTGGACAGCTTCGGTGTGGAATGTCTTCTCATGTGTCTACGCTGAATGAAGTGCTTCATTACATCATCGTCGTCGAGTATTTTAAGCATCATCGTCGAGTATTTTAAGCAACAGAGTCTTGCTGCGAAAACCACTGGCATGAGATCCCGGATTTATTCAGAACAAGAGATGAGCCATTTTCTCTCATTGCTACGAGTGGAAGGCGAGTGCAGCGAAATAAGCTTTAAGATCAGCAAGACGCAACGAATTGAAGTGGATGACCGAGGGCCCGAGAAGCCGCCGTCTATTCCGACCACTGCCGTTTTTCGCAACAAGCGTCAAACTTGGTCTTGCGTACTCTGGTTCGCTAAGCACCACAGGACCGAAGAATGCGCTGGCAACATGACTGGCTGAGAAGCGAAGCCACCTGGCAAGTGACGTCCGATGCTTTAGATGTACCGCCAAGAGACATCTCGTGCGGAGTGTTCGAAGGAAGGTCCATTGTGAGTCATAAAAGTGACTACATGCTACCACGATTTGCAACATTGACACCGCCCAAAGGCCTTCAAAATCTGCTGCGGACACACAACATGGAGCGACGCCCGTTGACACGCTAATCAGTCCTAAACCGACTCGCCGGCGACGTGCCACGACAGTTGTAAGGTCGTGGATAACGAATTTGTGGCATTGCTACTACGTCCGCGAAGTTTTGGATAATGGCAGCCAGCGGATTTTCATCTCTGAAGAGTCGTCTCTAAGGTGAAGTTAGCTCCGATTGGCTTAATAAATTTGCTATCTGGAATGAAATCGACGCAGTAACAGATCGCAGTTAACCTGAAAGCACGTCTTTAAATATTGAAGTGAGCGTCGCGCCTTTCATCTCTGATGAAATCGCTGAAGCAACGAAGGGTAACATGCTTCTTCAAAACCAGGTCACTGAGGGGAAGCCGCTAATCGACGTTATCGCCTTTTCAGTCATAGCGTTTAGGCAATGAGTAGGCGTTCTCACTGGGTCCGACTAGATTATGAAGTTAGTGCGAGAAACAAGCCAAATACAATGGGAAAGCAAGAAATACTGCTTTAGACGCCATCAATACAAGCAACGAATGGGCCTCAAAAGGGCTGTTATGTCTGAAAGGCAGAAATAGAAGCAAAAGCAGTAGTCTCGTGTCTGTTATACGGGCGAACACGCATGAGAATGATGACTTCTGTTACACGTTTTTGAGGTTCCTGGAGGTAGGCTTCATTTGCATCATAAAGACTTTGAGCTACCATCATAGTGAACGTGCGTTACGCAAGCTCATCGACTGAATTGTGTTTGAAAATGGGCGCTACGAGGTTCAACTCCCACGGAATTCCAGAGAAGCCTTCATGACGGAGGATCAGAGGATTTCTCTTTGAGACCGCGTTGAGTAGTACCTTGACAACTTTCTTCAAGGGAAGGAGGGGCATGACTGAATGACAAGTCTGAGAGAAAATATCACAAAACAAGTGTGGGCGCACAAAAACAGGGGAAGCGTACGTCTTTCCAGATCATGCCTAGAACATTCTACGCACTGAGGTCCTCTGAGAGGCGTCAATAACCATTAGAATTTATATCGCTTGTGCCGTATCCTGACATGCTGATTGGGCCTTTTCGTTGAATGGCCACTTTAAAAAGAGGCCAAATCCCAAATCTACCTCACAAGAAGAACGATGCCCGCTACAGCAACCAGGAGATAATAGTTCTCACCACCCTACTGACAGCGCTGATAAGCAAATTCTTTTCCGTGCCGTCAGAACACTATCTGTGAAATACGCAAAAGGCACATGGTGGCTGGACACCGACTAATCGTGAACAAGTCATGGAGCATTGCAAAAGTGATGCGCTTTTCCAGCTGTAACCTGAGAACAATATTGTGCACATCGTTACTGAGGGACAGATTGAGCAAAATTACTCTGGCGTTTTGAAAACATGACATATCGGTGAAGTGGACATATGATGGGGCGGTCAAGTTAGAGGCTGCAAAGGTCAACTAGTTGGTGGTCGGGCAGTGACTAGACCTGTGGAACTGTTTTGGCCTTTCTAAATGTGCCAGTGACCATTTGGTGGGCGCTGACGACTTTGCTGATTTCTAAGTAATCCAGAACATGTTGATGGTGATAGGGGCTCTGAGAGTGAATTGGCACGTTCGCATGCACAGGAATTGCAGGAGGCACTCGCACGAGTTGAACGCTACCGCTTGGCTACCTTGCTCGGCTTCGTTTCGCTCTTGAGGGGCGCCGATAAGCTATGAATATGAGCTTTTTCTTTCCTACGAGACGGTACATAATGTTAAACCCTAGACCCTCAGCTTAGGTTAGATAAGCGTAAGCAGTACCATTCTGAACCCATTTGACACCTTTCAGATGCTGGTGTTCTTTACCACCACCGGTGTATTCTCGCCATTTCCAGAAAAGCTCTGATTGCTCCATCTCCCGGTGCCTGAAAGCCTGGCCTGGGAAATCGGTCCGTTTCATGGTGCTCAAGACTCCCCCGCTCGGATTAAACCATCCCAGTTGCCTCCCTGCAGCTGATAACCTACCCCCTATGACGTCACCAGTCACATGGCCGACGTGGGCGACACACATTCGCTGCACCGACGAGCCAGGCAATGCATGCTCACACCATTTCTTACCTTTCAGGTAAGTTTTCAACTGCAAAGATGTAGTACCTGTAATCATTTTCACCCTGGTATGCGGGGCCCTAACGTCTTGGAATTACGCACTTGTACAGACACGCACTTGTTCTTTGTTTGTCTTCAATAATACTACTGCTCTCTAGACATGTCAAAGTGACTCTTGCCCACCATAAAATTGCTGTCATTTTGAAAGCATAAGAGTACGCCTTGGCGCCTTGCAGATAATAGCAGGGTATAAGACTAGTAAAATAGCAGCCTGAGGTAATAAGCTAATAGGATGAAGCATGGAGTGCAAATAAGAGGCGAAAATATTTTGCAGTGACACTCTAACAAACAAGCAAAAAAAAATACTCACTTCCACGGCACGCCTGTACGAAGAAAAGCTTGGGCTTTCCTTGAAGTGCACGGCATTTCTCGTTATTGAAGCGCTCGTAGACGTCACGCTCGAGGTGCACCTTCTCATCATCACTGCCGTAAATGACACCTTCCAACCCGTGGGACATCAGTATGACCACTAAACATTCGGCATCCTTTTGGGATTCCTGTTGGGAGACGTCTCTCAGCAGTTTCTTCATTTCCTGCATGATGGGCCACGAAGATGGTCAGAACTGTTGCTCCTACTTTTATAACAAAACGACGCAAAGAAATGTACACGTATGTCATGAGTGGCGCCGAGCCTTGTAATATCGGTTACAATCAATCAATCAATCAATCAATCAATCAATCAATCAATCAATCAATCAATCAATCAATCAATCAATCAATCAATCAATCAATCAATTGATCAATGAATCAATCCATTAATGAATCAAACATTCAATCAGTCAATCACTCAGTGAACTAAAGAATTCATTTTCAATGCCCAGGAACGAAGGGCATGCCTTAGTGCTGCTACACTAACGAACATAAAAAAACATGCAATGACATGATACTACAACACGGACGACTAAAAGTAGGCTCATATAATAGAAGCACGAAGAACAGTAAAAACAATGACACTCTGTGGACAGAAGAATTAGACAAAGATTATGTACTTGGCGAACAAAAACAGTTAAGGGATAGTGAATAGGGATAAAAGCTTATACAATCAAGAAATTAAGAAAAATGCCGTAGTATGTAAGCGATACCACGCAAAACATACACTGATGCTCTGAATGCACGTCTGATGTTCACCCAGCCCTTGAGTCTTCACGGACTCACAGAAAGGGCTGAAGACCGCTAGCTCGACGTCGTAGTTTTGCCACTAACACGCGAACTATCCCTTTTTCCCGTATTGATGCCATGAAATACCATTGCTGGGAAAGCTGTTCTTGCAGCGCAATGCCCCTAGATCACGCGTATTTCGCGACGGCAGGTGTATGCCCTGGAGAGAAGACGCTGTGTAGAACAATGGGGCGAAGTGCAGGTGTACAAACTCAATTTTGTTCTCTACTAGAACGGAAAGAAATGAGGTGCCATGCTGTGGTTATAAACCCTAGCTCATGCGCAAGTCGCGAACATGGCCGCCACACGTTCCATGGGCGGAGCGCATAGCGGTGCGAGAGGTAGTGTGAAGCTTTTCCGTGGCATTCAGGGAGAACGCTAGGGCTAAACCCGCAGATGTGCTCGGTGAGTAAACCATCTGTCTCCGCCGTTTCTGCGTGCTCTCGCACCTCAATCGGTAAGACAACGGGTTCTCGCTCCGTTTCTTTATTCGTTCCAGGTTTGGTTCCTGGTGGTGCCTGTAACTTATTTTATTTTCGCGGGAGTTGCCCGTTGACACCAATCGTCGCGACAGAACCACTGGAGGTAAGAGGCAAAAATCCTTGCTTTAAATCACCATGAAAATTGTCGCGTGCCCTTTTATATAGGTACAAGCTCCGTCAAGAGAAGAATATTTTAAGGAAGGTAGTCTTTCTTAGGTTTGGTGAAGGAGAAAATACGGATATTTCGGTCTGCATGCCTGACTGTCTGTTCCTCGATTCAGCCACCAACGTCAAAACGTAAAATAAATTTAGAAACAAATTCATGTCGCAAATCGTTTTCAAATCACGAAATCTGGCACCAAAACTCGCGCTTGACAACGCTGTTCAGCAAAAAGAAAACGGAAGGCACGCTTGAGGCAACACATTATTACATAACTGGCACTAAGCAGTATTCTAATAGATGTGCGCTTCATATTTGCCATATAACGTAAAAATTGCGCGTTCAAAACAATATTTTGACCCAAAATACAAAAAGTGCTTGCACCCAGTGCAAGGAGTCGTGCCGCCACTCCAAGGAAATGAACGGGTGCAAAGATGGCACGCGAGCCGTGGAACGCAGGAGAAAATACTGACTTAAGGAGTCGTCCACCATGTTTACAGCGAGAGGCGTGAGACGGGAGGGAAAGATCATGAAAGGTGGCCCGGGAAGACAAGAGAGGCATTTTAATGGTAGGTGCCGCAGAGGACTACATTCGACAATATTAGCAGCGCCAAATGTTTTCTGCAGCGTCCAAACACGGTCGGTTCTTACGTTAATATTCAATTTTGTATATTCCTGTGGATAAAATATTTGTGTTACATTGTAAGAGCAGGTGTAGCAGCTGTTAGAGCGAAAGCACTGCTCTAGCTTTACCTAATTAAAACGGCAAGGTAGAGCCGCCACACGCCCAATTGTTTCTTCATTGCACTACTACACGTTCAGCGGTCTATGAAGACAAACTATAGGTTTCTTGTAATGAAAATAATTGGTGATTTATGGTTTCCCCTGTCCTTGTGTGGCACTAAGTGATGCTTTATTCACTGATAAATTTAAAAACTTTAGCCAAAATCTTATTCCTAGGCTAAATTATGCTTCACGACGTCAATGATGATGTGTTTAGAGAAAGTAACTATCTTTAATGCTAGTATGTTTACTATGATTGCACGAACAGCGAAACCGTCTTCTTGTGTTGTTTGCCCTTTGCCTCCGTGAGTGCAGCGATGGTGCAGCTGGAGAATCCGCGAATCCACTGGCGCTGCTTTTGTCCTGGTTTGTATCTAGTTTACTTTTGTTACAGCTGATAGTAGTCGTTGGTGAAAAATTGGGCATACTTCACAAACAGGGTCAAATAAGTGGCGATGTCGCCTGTGTCAGTTTGACCGTGTCATGGAAAGCAAGCCCAACGCGCACGACATCTGTGCAGCATCGGCTGGGATACTGAGCGCCGTGCGTACTCGTGTTTCTATATTTACGTGCCAGTTCGTCACCTTCATTGTTTACCCCACCGTTGTAACTAATATAAAAAGGATGCGACTAAATTTGTCTCAGAATATATTGTTGTGCAACCTTACCAGGCCTGTTTAGGTTGTGTCGAATTTTGTATACCTCAGCCATGAATCCAAAAGGGCTGTCCATGACACATAATCAATTCAGGGTGTAAAAGTAGCTATGGCGTCCTATTACTACTGTGTGTTTTTGTTTCGGGTAGTTTATTTGAGAAAATCGTTTTTTTTTAATTGGTGTCAGTAATATTGAAGGAGAAAACCTTTCGAATGACCAAACGTTGCATTTTGTCTTGATGACCACTTTAACTACAACCTGTCTTTGCACCCACCAGTGACCCGTGGGTGACAATAACTCACTGGTAGGTGACACGTTGGTGAACATCACGTCAAACGTGACAACTCGCAGGTAACAGGTGTACTCCACAAGCGTCACCTATAATAAGAGCTCCGGGTTTTCCGAGTAATAGAAAAAAATCGGAAAAACACTCGCCGTGAATTTTTTTACAATTCAGATTTATGCGATTAACACCGATTTTAGAGCACACGGCTGCAGAAATATGGCGAGCGAAGTCTCGATTTAAGGACAGGCAATTACCAATATTCTGCGATAAATAGTAATCGCCACCGGTGCAAAAGGAGGCGCCTTTCTGTTCTTTCAAAACCAGCACACTTGTCTAAACATGGGTTATTTACCCCTGTTTGGTTGGACAGAAAAAGCTGCTGCGGCATCACGTGACATGCCTGGTTTTTCTCATGTCGGTGTGATGTTATGAGGTTTCGGAGACTCGAGACGAGGTATTCAGAGGTACAGATCAGAGACTGCAGCATGGGGTTTCGTAACTATGCGAGGAAGAACATTTATGACTGACAATAAAGATGCCGGGAGGCGCAACACAAACGGATACATAGTACGGTTGAAATGTTCAGGTGGCGGAAATGATGCGGACAACGGAAAAGTCAAATTCGTAACCGATAAACAAAGTGGAATGGGTGCAGTCTTACGATTCAACAAGACTCGCTGTGGTTGCAGAGGCGTAGTGGAGACATCTGTGTTGAGAGGTGAAGCAGCGGATGCAGAGAGCTGCGGCACGATGCTTCCTCGGGCTCTTTTGGAGGGTGCGGACGTGGTGCCTGACTGTCCGGTCGACAGACGCAGGACACCGTAGTTCTGGCCGTCCGGTCGACAGGCCGCAATACCTTACGACTTCATCACTAACAGCGAGTGCGCTGCGCTGCCCTACGATTCTCAACGTCTTCTTTCTCCTCCTCTGCTTTCCTCTTCGTCATCTCGATACCATTCAACCATCATTGTCTTTGTTGCGCCGCACACCTTTAGTGGATTGTCCATGGTCTTTTGATTTTTACACCTTACCACATCACAATACTCCCCCCTCAAAGAAAGTTGTTGGAACAGAGCCACACACACTTTCAAAAATAAAAATCAAAAGAACAAGATCATACTCTAAGCAGTGTCTCGGAGTCTCGTCACAGTCATTTCTAACCAGTGAACCTCCCACTAAAGTTCACAGGTTCATCCTGAAGGGAAGCATCATAGAAGAGCATACAAGTCCGAAGTCAGGAAAGGGGTCGTGCCGTTGGAAACCGATTGGTTCAGCACATCTTCCTTTCCCCTGTACTTCCAAAGCAGCTGACCAGGAAGTTTCAGATGACGTGCCCTCATCCGTGACTTGTCTGTCTTTGGGTTACCGGGTGCTCCTGGGACAGATTTGTGGCCATAATAAATTCTCTGTTCACCCGGACTGTTTGTTTGCCCTTCCGCATCCGGTTTCTTCTGAGATGAAAGCGGTTGGCGGCCGAAACTCCTGAAAGTTCTCACTTGGCATCGTTTAGATCTCG
This sequence comes from Haemaphysalis longicornis, assembly GCF_048455015.1. NCBI lineage: Eukaryota > Metazoa > Arthropoda > Arachnida > Ixodida > Ixodidae > Haemaphysalis > Haemaphysalis longicornis. The sequence goes on along the minus strand of NW_027526422.1, from coordinate 138,575,225 downwards.
CCTGTCTTGGAACCGTTCGTTGTGTTACACCGACCGTGCGCGTCTCACGTCGATTCAGCATGCCAGCTTTGCGCTTGAGTACCCTCCGCTTCAAGCTGATAGGTATGCTCAAATTCCTGCTGATGCGTTTTAGGCTCTGCTTTACTTCACGGCTTTTGGGGTTGTTCGATCCCGAGGTGTAGGAAGGCCTCTTCTCTTTTTTGGGCTTGTGTTTGCCTTCCCTCATTTTCCTCCATTCTGGAGAAAGTTTGGGTTCGCTTTGGATCTGGCTGTATTGAATTTCAAAACACTCAGTTCTGGAAGCTTCAGAACCTTTGTCAACTGAGAAAAACGGCGTATCTGTTTCGGTGATCGCTGCGCCTATAGCTGCAGCTTCTTTCGCCACAATGTCTGATGATTCGGAGTCATCAACATTCAGAGATCTGCCTTCTGGACACCTAGCATGGGCCTCTTGAGGCACTAGCTTGCTTTCGAACTTGAAAGTTGGTATCCATGAGCTAAAAGTACTCTCATTAGCCGGTATTTCGCCATCCTGTTGGAGTCCTCCTCCAAACGTTCCTTGAGCTGAACTTTCGACACTTTCTGGCCTGGAAATATGCACCTTGCTGTCTGGTTCACGACCGTCTACCAACTTGTAATGGCCTGCCATCGTGTTGGTAACCAAAGAGAATTCAGCCACCTTTCTCTTATACAGGTTTTCGAGAACTGCTAACTCGCAGTTCAGGTCTGCAAGCTCCTTTTCGTGGGCATCTCTTAGCGCCTCTTCTACAGCCTCGCGCTGTGCTTTCAACTTTTCTCTGTCTTCTTCGCGTTGTTCTTTCAATCTGGCACGCTCACGCTCGACCCACGTCCGCAATTCCGGCCCTTTCAATCCCAATCGGATACCATCAGCAATACGCTTTTCCAGTTCCTCGAGCCCCATGTTAACAATCTCAAACCTGTAGATCCTTTCCAATAGTCTTAGCCAGACTCTCCAAGGTGTTATGGGAGAGTCCTGTCGCGGACGCCACTTTGTGATGTTATAAGGTTTCGAGGACTCGAGACGAGGTACTCGGAGGTACAGATCAGAGTCTGCAGCACGATTCGTAACTATGCGAGGAAGAACATTTATGACTGACAATAAAGATGCCGGGAGGCGCAACACAAACGGATACAGAGTACAGTTGAAATGTTCAGGTGGCAGAAATGATGCGGACAACGGAACAGTAATTCGTAACCGATAAACAAAGTGGAATGGGTGCAGTCTTATGATTCAACAAGTCTCGCTGTGGTTGCAGAGGCGTAGAGGAGACATCTGTGTTGACAGGTGAAGCAGCGGATGCAGAGAGCTGCGGCACGATGCTTCCTCGGGCTCTTGTGGAGGGTGCGGACGTGGTGCCTGACTGTCCGGTCGACAGACGCAGGACACCGTAGTTCTGGCCGTCCGGTCGACGGCCGCAGAACCTTACGACTTCATCACTAGCAGCGAGTGCGCTGCGCTGCCCTACGATTCTCAACGTCTTCTTTCTCCTCCTCTGCTTTCCTTTTCGTCATCTCGATACCATTCAACCATCATTGTCTTTGTTGCGCCGCACACCTTTAGTGGATTGTCCATGGTCTTTTGATTTTTACACCCTACCACATCACAGTCGGGTGCACCGTTACAATCTTTTGTATGAAGTGAAAAAAGTGACAATGTTTCGCTTTTTACCAGAACGGCATGTTGTCGAAAGCGTTCATTTCTAAAGGAGAAAAGCACATGTTTTGTCTAACCATTCATGCTTGCGTACAATAATGTGTGTCTGCCATTTAAACGTTTTAGACAATAAACATTTTCTCTGAGCGTTGTGAGATGTTCGTTTTCAGATATAATTTCAGCAGTGATTTGTACTATTTAAGGTAGAGCAGAATCAAATGCACATCTTAGAGAACGAGATATTTTAAAGCTGTAAACTCCAAAAAAATGATGATTGCAGGGCTTAACGCGCCGACGCAACGTGTGCGATCTAGGGCGCCGTAGCGGAGGGTTCGGGATTACTTTTGACCACCTTGGGATCTACAACGCGCGACAAATCTCAAACACACGTGCATTTTTGCTTGTCGCCTCCATTAGAAAAGCAGTGGCCGCGGCCGGGAATTGAACACGCGTCCTCGTGCTCAGCAGTAAAACGCCTGAGCCACTGAGCAACGGCGGCGGGTTTAAACACTAAAAACAACAAAATTTCGCCAAAAAGTACACTCCGAAAAACAGCCTCCGAATCGTACAAAAAAAATTAAACCCCGAAAATCTGGAGCCCTACTTAAAATCTTCCGGTTTGTATGGTTTAAACGCTACGGGTACCACGGAGTCGGTTTCTCTCCAGTGGGACAACACCTATCTTAAGATATTGTTAATGTGTAAGCATTCTTAACCGACCGCTCCCAAAATGTGTTTATCTGTTCATCCAACTGTGTGCGCGCAACCTGTGAAACGGCGTGCTCCATTGGTGTAATAATAAATTTCGTGCCTGATTGTTGAGAAAACCTACCCATAGGACGCAGTTTTTGTGTTCCTCTTGCCAATAGCGCAGACCAATTACTTACATCTGCTGTAAGGTTGGATCCGACGGTGACGGTGAAGAGAAACTGAGTGAATAGGTCTTTCATACGATCAACGTCGAGCTCAGATCCATCCCTTTGATCTTCAGTACTGATGAATTCCACATTGTTGATAATGAGACATGTGCCTCGGGGGTAACGTGTCATCCGGTATATCTGGAGAGAAATGGGAAAAGGCAAACATTAGCGCAATACTTGTCGACGATCCTGCACATGTGTTGTGATAAAAGGGACACAAGTGTTGCAAAGAAAGCACATATATGGTAAAGAATTAGAGCAGCACATAGCTCAGGCGAGAAAGCTATAAACTGGGTGCGGAATGTAACTGCGGGTGACATGGCAGGGGTTACGGAAGCGGTGTTGAATCTGCCATTAAGGCAAACACATAACAAGGATTCGCTCATGGAGTAGAAAAATCTAAAGGACCAGCTTACCGTTCTTGTTCTCATTCAGGCAAATGTTTGTCTTGACTAAAACGAGCTGAAATGGCCCAGCCGTCCAATAACGTTATTCTTCATGCCAAAAAGCTTTTATGCAGCAAACAACCATAGCTTGCGCCATGTAGCATGTTGTAGTGTCACTCACTCAAAGCGTAAATTGAAAAAAAGGTGCTCCTGCGTTTAAAAAACCACATTTCTAAGCTAGAATTATCATATGGCTATGACAACCATTGATGTGTCATTAAACAAAAGCCCTCTCCGCTTAAACACGTATACTTTTGGCCGTTGCCTTGATTAGGCTCTTATAAGACTTTTCGAGTGTTATGAAGCTTATACAGCGCTATTAGGAAAGGCTGATGCGAAGCTGGTATGAACCATAACAGAGAGCTTCCACTAATGTGTTCACAGGCTACCTGTATCGCACCGGTGGTAGTCTTAACAGAGACATTGTCAACCCCGTTCTTGGTAATTCGGCGAGGTTGAATGGTTGTTAAAAGTTTCTCCTTATTGGATTTACAGCCCTGGTCTGACGACATTTGCAACTTTGCTGGAAGCGCCAAATGTCACCACCCTACGTGTAGAAAATTAATTTGGGAAGTTCCATCCGTAGGGTACAGGGAGCTCTCTTTGTAACCTTAGGCTATTTCTATAGGCAACGCAGTCCACTCTGTTCGTGATTTCCCGACAATCAGATATACACTTTTTTTCGTAGTGGCGTCCAGTTCGTAGTGTGTAGCTTGTAAATAAACAAGAATGTATATCAGCCGAGCCCCTTTGTCTCACACACAATTCGCAAAAGGTGAGCGAGTTCTCTTCAACCTTTCCTGACACAGCACCGAGAGCCACGCTTGGTGCCACCATTGCGAGACAGAGCGCACCTCCAGGAGAATATATTGGATTTGTGGCAGTGTCAGAGGGCATTTTGCTGCAAGAAAAAGCAGGCAGCTGATTCAATAGACTGAAAATCGTTTGAACCTCGCTTGTTATTCGCCAGCACGTGCTTGTGGTGCTTGAACAGTACGACAGTCTTCGAAATGAACTGCTGTGCAAGTTCAACAAGCATAAGAATTTTGGTTTGTCTTTATAAAGCTGGCTAAAAACGTAGTCGATCGCCTTCGCATTCGTATCGAACAGGCGATGTCTTCTGGAAAGAAGACTTGTGGCAGCAACTCTATAGGCTGCAGGCTTAAAAGTGATATTGTGTAGTTGTTCGAAAATATTATCCGTCCAAACATACGAGAAAGGCTCTGAAGTGCTCATTGTTTTTCTGTGGTATTAGATTATCAAAGCAGGCAAAGACAAAGGCTCAACCTGTGGCAATCTTGTTGATGGCACACTGAAAACCTGGGTGGAATAGATGCGGTAAAAAGGCATCCGGACATAAGAAAAGAGGCGATTTTGGTTACGATTGTCGCGTTTGGTTTCTATCAACTCCACTATGTTCGCTGTGAGAGTATTCTTCGTGTCAGTTGTCTGTGCGAAAAAATTCTGCAAGAAGGACTTGGGTACTGGTATGGTACGGGTTCACATCTGAGGGCACAAACGTGACCACATGGCATCCGGTCCATTGGATTGTTTTTAGGTACATTAGCACAGCTGGTACCTACGGGCGGGAAGATGAACCGGAGATACCCAGTTACAGTTTCTGTTTGTAGTCTTGACCCCCAATAGCATTGTGCAATATTGTGAAACGATGCGGTCAAACGTAGACAGGGAGGCCGTTTTTCAGTGATATGGTGGATACGGCATGCTTCAATTTAATACACTTTTATCGAGACATAAAATCGGTGCTGACCGTCTGGTAAACATGACGTTCACTTCGCCAGTGTAGCGGAATGAACGTCATGCGCCTGGAGGCTCGCCGAGATACCCCATGACTACATCGTGGACAGCAAAAAGTTCACTCTGAAAACGACTGCCTGATGATCAATGCGCTACCTAGGCTGAATTGAGTGTGCGTTTGTGTGCATGTGAGAGAGAGGGAGAGAACGGTTTTGTGAGATTTGATATGTAATTTGCAGTGGATAAATGGGCTAATTTCTTGGTGGAAACTTCCGGCGTGTCGTAGTGGTTATCCAATCCATCATGTTTTCAGATAGACGGACCAGATTCACTTTTGGGCGCAATAACCTTTTGTTTCACGTTTGGAAGGATGCCTGGTCCAGCAAAAAACATCTCCGTGTACTATTGAGGCTATTGTAGACAGCTGGAAGTATATTCGGAAATCTCACTCAGAAATTTAATTGCACTCAATCAAGACAGCCACGTCTCAGGAGCCAGGTTTTGTTTCCATCGCCAGCCTTCATATACAGCAACGCCTGAACTCAAAGTCATTAGTATCCAGCAGCATAGCAGCGCCTGACCAAATCGGCCGTCACGTCCGAACCTGAGCGGAAATACTAAGACCTCGCGTCTGTATCTGTATGTTGTCACAAATGGCTTCGACCGCTAGTCAAAGCTAAGTCCAATTATTTATGTTTTACTCGTAAAAGTGCGGGAGTTTACTACCATACTTTCACTTAGGACACTGCCATAGCCTCGGAATCTTCTGAAGATATCTTTTGGTTCACTTGACGACAGCGCCACCCTGGAAAACTCGTATCGATATCATTTTTTGTGCAGCACGCAGAATACTCAGCGCCCTTAACTGCGTATCTCCTGCAATAAAAAAAAAACCTTTTACCACGTTAGGTCTGGAAAAAGTTAAATACGCAGTATTAAATGGCATCCATCGCAAGCCTGGCTTACAACAAAATTTGAGCTCACCCAAACAATCCACCGCTCGATTTGTATCTTAATACTGCCACAGAACCAAGGTCACTGCCTATAAAACGTTCTCTCTGCCTTGCAACGCTCACATTCCTATAAACTGTCACCAATTTTTGCCTTCTTCACAGCTAGTACTATCACATCAGCTCATAATATTTATTTCTTTACCAACGCACCGAAATTCACATCACATAAATAGCAGCAGGCTCATTGCTCATATCATTTTTCCGACGTCAGCACATAACCCCTCACTTTTTTTCACGCAATAGTATGTACGGTGGCTTAGCCAATCAGTGCGTGCCGTGCACCAACAGCAAAATGTACTGCTCTAAGTTTACGGATAATTTGTCTGAGCAACTTCTAGGAACTTAGTAATTAGACCATCTCATATGTACCTTGCAAAGTTTGAACTTTTAGGTGCCTTCACTTTGTTATATTTCAAATTTTTCTATTTACCAACATGCCTGTTTTTTTATTATTCTCCGTATCTACTTACTTTCATTAAATTCTGGATCCTGGATGTATACCTTAGTATTTTTAGTCTTGAATTGTACATTGCACTGTATCTCGCCACTGGTCCTCCCTTATCTAACGCCCTGGGCTTTTAAGGATACATAAAAGAAAATAAAATAACAGCCAGACAGACCACCCCAAAGTGATCTCCTTCTAGAAGTTAATGCGGGATGCGACTAAGTTTTATACAGAATTTGTGGGTCTTTTGAGTGTCATCATGCGGTAGGGATGCAGGAAATCAATAAACGAGCACACTACTTTAGAACACACCGCTCAGTCCTTATTTTTTATGCCCGGGAAGCGCGAATTCAGCAACGTCCCTAGCAAGTCGTAATTTTCTCAGGTTTCAATTACAGCATTTATTACCGGAGGAGGCACCATAATTACGAAACTGTCAGGGGGACGTCGTATTTATAAAAAGAAAAAAATTATAAATTCAATTTTATAGCCATTAGCCACAATGCGTAAACCAATTATGGGGAATTCAGGTATCTTAGCATGCTTATATAACATGATCGAGAACATATGGTAATAAAAATGGAAATTAACACAATAAACACGCTATGAATAAAAATAGATACACAAAGTTAAGGTTTGGTGATTAGCCTTTTGCATCAGTGGGGTGATTAGTGCTAGCCTACATTTATAACTCTGAAAAGCTGGCAAACTCACGAATAATTTAGGCAGCCCAAGGAAATGAAAGAATAGTAAAATTGTAAGATGGTGGCCGTTGGTTTTTCTCGGTTTTAACTCTTAAATTTCAGTACCCCAAAACTGCTGATTTTTTTTCAAACTGCACTTTTCGGCAGTTAGCCCTCATTGCTTTTACTGTACGTCTGCAACAAACCTCCGCAGAAGGGTTGCGGAGTTTTATGGTGACTTCCTAAGGTCAAGGACATGCCATGTATAAGTTTGTACAACGGAAAACACCCCAAATGAATTTTAATTGGATGAACTCTGTGACAGACAGAAGATCCGCAACAATTGCATGATAGTTGTAAATGAAAGCATATCTACAAAAAAGTGGCCTCACCCCGGGTCCCATTGTGATCTCGCTAGCTGGAACAACTTGCAGTTTGAAGGCACTTGTTTCGGTGAGGGTCTCCCAACCTGCAGCTGAGGCCAACCCCGAACACTTGTTAGTCAGTGTGCATAGTTGATAGGCGAACAGAGATCCTCGAGCAAATTTTAGAGACATTGCGTGGCTTAGCTCGCAATGAAGTTACCAGAAATCGCACTCAGGAAAAATGGTAGAGGCCTTTTGAATGCTCAGCACGCAATATGTTTATTGTCCTGCAGAATTTACAGCAGGCTAAGACTTGGAATCGCATCAGTGCGCTTCCATAACCAGAAGGCGTAACCTCGGCAAGTTAAGGCAGTCGTCAGGTGAATTATTTGTTGGGATTTCTTGGATAGTACGTGTTTCCAGACATCCTCCTATGTTTTTTTAATGCTTACCGGTCTCCCAAATATGGCAACAGCCCAATTTATGGCATAGCTAGCGGAGAGTAAGCGTAGCCGCCCATACAAGCCCAACAATCCCGCCATTTACAGCTCTCGCAACGGTTATTCGAAGATATATGGTGTGTAACAGATCTTATACGATTTATATAAAGATATTGTCACGTGGCGAAGGACAACGCGGGTTTCCTTCAAGGAACAAACGTTTACTGGAGCGGACTTCTGTTCCGCGAAATCTGAAATATACAACTGGCCTAGAAGCAGTCGTCAACGAAGTGACGTGCGCAGAGGGGATTCGGCGAATCAAATGTCGCGTTGTTGGCCCTGACAGTTTACCTTTCCGCGGCGGGGGTATTCCGAAACGTCGAATTACATCGAGAATACTATAGATCAAAGAAGATTAGTCTAGGCCAAAGAACTTACAGCGAAAAATTCTGTCTATCAAATGAGATAACCCATGCGGCGTAAGAAAGAAAGAATGCAACAGGCGTTTCACTTGGGACGCAGATAACACAACCCGGCGCAGCCGCGCTGCAAAAACAAAACATAAACCCAATGCATAGTTCGCTGCATAACCGGCTCCCGCTCCCCTCGCTAAGACTGATAGACGCCATGCTAAAATAAAACGACAGCCCGAACAAACAAACAAAAGAGTCCGCAATCGTGCGTAGTAAAGTTTTAGGCGAACCACGTGGGTGACGTTGGGCGCGTGCGTCGCCCTAATGCTGCGGAATTACCATTGGGGATCATCTCGTAGGTAAGTTGGCCAACACGTTGTGGAGCATGGTAGGATCCAAAATACCGTAGCACAAGCTTCTCACTGAGTCCGCGTCATCGGATAGGAGTCCAAACCCACACACGATCCCTTGGGTGGTACTTGGCGTCATGGTGCCGGAGGTTGTAGCGTCCGGCATCCACCAGCTGCTTGTTCGTTGTAGGTACTCGAACCAGCTGGCGGGCTTCTTCCGAACGATGTAGATATGCTTGGACGTTGGCATTTAGGTCGTGGTCATCGACGTGCGGCAGCATGGCGCCGAACATCGCTGACGGCCGTGTTCGATAGAGAAGCACGAACCGAGTCATCTGTGTAGCTTCCTGCATGCTTTGTTATACGCAAACGTGACGTAAGGGAGGACTCGGTCCCTTGTCTTGTGTTAAACGTCGACGTACATGTAAGGCATATCCGCTATCGTCTTGTTCAGGCGCTCCCTTAGATGGTTAGTTTGGGGCTGTTACGCCATCGTTATTCGTTGTCACGTGTTGCACTTGCGTAACACATCTTCCATGAGCTCCACATTGAAAGCAGTCCGGCGTTCTGTGATTAGTGTTTCAGAGGCTCCTTTTCGCAGCACAAATTGATCGATAAAATACTTCGCAACTTTATGTGCAGTCCCCTTAGGAAGAGCGGCGGTCTCTCCGTAGCGCGTAATGTAGTCTGTTGCTACGACAATCCACTTGTTATTGCATCGTGACGTGGGAACCGGGCACGGAAGGTTCATTCCAATATGTTGGAAGTGCCTCAATTGGACAGTGATCAGCTGCAGAACTCCGGCGGATGTGGTCGCCGGCGTATTTTGTCGCTAGCAGCCGCAGCAGCTCCAGACGTAGTGGGAGGCATCAGATGCAAGTGGGGTTAGTAGTACTTCGCCTTGATTTTTCAAATATTGCATGCTGTTCGGCGAGATATTACGAAGACGGATCGCCATGACACGCTCCCGACATTTCGCCATAAAGGACTGCGGGCATGACAAGATAACTTGTTTTCGGGGGGGGGGTTGAAATTTTTTTAAGAAAACGAGGGTTTTTGAGGCCGAACCCGGGTAAGTTGCGTTAGAAGGCCTTTGGCACGGCAGCGTTGCGTCCTTCGAGGTAGTCCATCATGACGCGTAACTCGGAGTCAGCCCGCAGCTGGGCGGCTAGGTGGCTCTCCCTCACGACACTGAGGAACGCACTGTCTTCATCGGAGTGTTGTGGCGGTTGTTCGATTCGGGCACGAGACACGCAGTCGGCGTAGGAGTAATACCTCCGGAATCTGTAGACGATTATAACGTCGAATTCTTGCAGGCGCAAGCTCTACCACCCGAGGCAGCGAGTGGGGCCATTCAAATGGGCGCGCCAACAAAGGGTATGGTGGTCTGTCACAATCTTGAGAGGTCTAGCATACACGTATGTGCAAACATTTAAAATGGCCCATATAATACCGAGACTCTCTTTCTCAAAGGCTGAGTAGGTTTTCTCTTTTCCTTTGACGTCCAACTGCTGGCATAGACGGTTATTTTCTCGCAACCACGCTTTTGAACGAAGACGGCACCAAAGCCACTATTACTGTATTACTGACGTCCGTGGGCATTTGCCTTTTTGCGTTTTCGTCGAAATGAGCGAGCACAGGGGGGCTTTGCAAGCGTTGCGGATGTGCAGAACGCTTCCTTTTTGAGCGTTTCTCCAGCTAAAAGCGGCGCTATCGTTCGGCGAGCGCATGAGTTGGTGTACAAAGCATGCGAAGTTTGCGATGAAGTGCCGATCATTCGCGCACAGTAGCAGAAATCTTCGCACGCCCTTCTGGTCTTTCCGTTTTGGAAAGTTGGGTATAGCTGAAGTTTTCGCCGGGTCAGAAAGACTCCCACGGCGTTGATGACATGGCCCAGAAACCTGAGTTCCTCGTACGCGAATCGGCACTTTTGAGGCTTCGGCGTTAACCCCGACGTGCGAATAGCCTCGAGTACAGACTACAACCTTGCAAGGTCTTCGTAGAAAGTTCGGGTGAAAACCACAACGACGTCGATGTTTACGAGACACGTGTGTCACTTCAGGCCAACTAGCACAGTGTCCATGAGTCTGAAACGTTGCTGGTGCCGTGCACAGGACGAACGGCATCACCTTGAACTTGTAGAGGCCGTCCGGGGTTATGAATGCCGTCTTATCTCGGTCTCTTTCCTCCACTTCTATTTGCCAGTAGCGCGTCTTCAGATCCATCGAAGAGATGTACTTTGCACGGTGGAGGTGGTCGAGGGCGTCGTCGATTTGTGGTGGAGGTTACACGTCTTATTTGGGAATTTGTTCAGTCGACGGTAGACCACACAGAACCTAATGTGGCCTGTTTTTTGTACGAGTACAACCGGCGTAACACAGGAGCTTTTAGATGGCTGTATAATGTCGTCGCTGAGCAAATGTGTGCAAATGGCTTCGAGTTGTGTGCAAATGGCTTCTCGCGTGCGACGATATGTGGTACGTTGACCGTCTTGTAGGTAAGGCTCCATCTTGCGTAATATTTCAGTGCTTCCCTAGAGGTGCCTGACGAAATTTTAAGTTTGACAAGAAACACTTGCCGTAGCGATGCAGCCAAGTCAATACTTTTTTCTTTTTTCTTGCGGTAGTTCCGGGTTCACGTTGTAGGGATGTGGAACCATACAGGCAGCTGAGGGTGCGCGTTCAAAGTTGGCGACCGCGATGACGTAACTTGCTTCTTGCGTTTGTTTAACGAACGCAATTGTAGCGCCTTCTCTACATGCTGGACTGGACTGGGCTGGAAGTGGCTTTATTTCTATAAAAATGCAGTGGACTGGAGTCTATTACGACCCCTGCCCCGATGTGGTCCGCCGTCGCAGATTCTCTGCGGCCCTACTAAGCACTAGCTCCTTTGAGGAGCCAGTGTGCTTCGAGCGCAATAAAGACATGCGGGATGACCCATGCTTGATCACTCTCGTTAGTTGACTCCATGGCTCTCTGTAGTTCAGTCGTGTATTCGTCGAAACTTGTGTCGTGTTGGTCGGAGGCGCAGTCCCATATGATGTGCCACCGGTTGGCCGGCACTTTCTTACATACGCTGCATTGGGCATTTGGGTATTCTTTGGGGTACATGTGGTGTAACGCTGCCGGTGGTGTGACTGAGGCCTGATGTAGTCTTCTGAGATACGTTCCCTCTTCGCGACCCAGCGCCCGGTGGGGCGGCGGATGCGATTTTCTCGCAACCTACACGTTCTTGACATGCTGGTAATCCTCGAAAAAATGAGTGATTAAAACATGGGACTTGTTTTGCTTAAAGTGCGCAATACTTCTTTCGATAGAGTACCTTCGGTAGAAATGCAACCTTGGGTTACTCTACGATAGCATCGACGTAAAGGACAGCATCTTCACTTCAGAGGAGGATGATCAAGCTTGAGTGGGGTGGCAGGGTGAGGTGATCATTGGCGATCCTCACAGTGGAACTCCTGGGCAGGGTTGAATTCTAGCGTCAAGGAGTGATGGGAGAAAAAAAGTTATCAACTTTGTTTTCAGGTTAATTATTCCGCCGTTCTCCGTCCAAAAGTCCATTCGGAGAATACGTCCCGGTAGCACTTAGGCAAACTGGCGAACGCAGCAGGGTACCTGATGCCGCCAATGCTGACGCGCGATGGCCATGTCACACTTGGCGTTATGAGATCATGTCCTGCTGTGCGTATGTGTGGACCGTGTCGGCTGGTCATATATTTCTTCAGCTTAGACGCGAATGATACTATCATTACTGAGTAGTCGGCTCCCGTGGCTAATGAGGGCGACTACATCAAAGCCATCGCTGGGCAACTGGACTTCGGACGCTTCCTTCCTCGAGTTGCTAATGCTTCGGGATGACGTATATCGGCTTGTGCGTATTGTTACGGGGAAGGTATTGTATTCACCAGCGGTATTTACAGGGGGAAAAGCCAGAGTAGAGAGTCCGGATTCACGCACCAACCTAGTCGAGACCGATCGTCGTCGACTTCCTCTTCTAGCTGCTCAGCTCTCATCAGCCTCTCTCTCCAGCACAGACACCGACGCATACCCGTCGGCTTAGTACATAGCCCAACGTCCTCGTCACATAGCCCCCAGGCCGGGAAAGCACCGACTCGGTGCTGACAAAGGTGTTGCGTCCAAGCTGGGAGAATTGTAGGGCTTCAGCCGCAGCACATGCACGATGTCGGTCTTCGGTGTGGAAGACGATGTGGACGTTGCGCACAGGATTGATCTCATACGTCACATCGGTGACCTGCCGCAGTACCTTGTAAGGGCCACGATAGAGCGAAAGAAGCTTTTCAGAGAGGCCTACACGGCGAGGAGGAAAGCATAACAATATGAGCGTTCCAGGAAGGTAATAGACGTTGCGATGCTTAAGGTCATAACGTGTTTTCTGCGAAATCTGCGAGGCCGAAAGGCGGGCGCGGGCGTCTTCACGGGCTAGAGTTGCTCTAGAAATAGCTTCGAAGGCATATTCAGTCGGTGGAGTGATCGATGAGGGTATCAAGGTGTCAAGCGGCAAAGTAGGCTCACGTCCATAGGGGAGATAAAAAGGTGAAAAACCAGCCGTATCGTGGCGCGAGGAGTTGTACGCAAACGCCACGTACGGCAACGTCAAGTCCCAATCTTTGTGACCCGCGGAGACATACATAGACAGCATATCCGTAAGGGTGCGGTTAAAACGTTCCGTAAGTCCATTGGTTTGGGGATGGTAAGAAGTGGATAGCTTGTGTGTCGTGGAACTCAAACGAAGGAGATCAGCGACCACTTTGGACAAACAGTATCGTCCCCGGTCGGTGAGAAGTTGTCGTTGAGGGCCGTGGTGCAAAATGGCGTCGTGAATGAGGAAGTCAGTGACATAAGTCGCACAACTTGTAGGTAGCGCCCTGGTAATAGCAAAACGCGTAGCATAGTCCGTTGCTACGGCAATCCACTTGTTCTAGGAGGTTGAGAAAGGAAGGGACCAAGAAGGTCCATCCATACACAGTAGAACGGTTCACTCGGCACATCGAGGAACTGTAAGGGACCAGCCAGTGCCGGTGTTAACCTTCTCTGTCTTTGGCAGGCGCCAGGAGCACTGACGTAGCGTCGAACCGACCTATATAGGCCAGGCCACAAGAAGCGCCGCCTGACGCGGTCATAGGTACGTGTCAGACCTAGATGGCCTGCAGTAGGTGCGTCGTGCAGTTGATGGAGCACGGACCGTCGAAGGAGTTGCGGAACAACCAGGAGCAAAGCAGGGCCGTCAGGGCGAATGTTGCGGCGGTAAAGCACCCCATGTACTAGGTACGCCTGCAGCGAAGGATCATGTGCCGATGAGGGCAGATTGTCTATGATCGCTCGTAAGGTGTTTGTCACGACGCTGTTGATCCTCAATATGAATCAAATCAGAAATAGCCAGGACACAGGCGTCGGAGTCGCGGGCTGAGGAGCCACGTGGATCGACGGGATGGCGGGACAAGCAGTGCGCATCTTGTTGTGTATGACCAGATTTGTAGGAGACCGTGAAGCAGTATTCTTGTAAGGTCAAAGCCCAACGCCCTAAGCGGCCCGTCGGGTCCTTTAAGGATGAGAGCCAGCAAAGGGCGTGGTGATCGGTGACAACTGTGAACGGCCTCCCGTAGAGGTAGGGACGGAATTTTCCTACGGCCCATACAAGAGCAAGACATTCGCGCTCCGTGATAGCGTAGTTCCGCTCTGATGACGAGAGAAGACGGCTGGCGTAAGCGATGACTCGGTCGCCGTTTGCCTGTCGTTGCGCCAAAACAGCTCCAATGCCGTGTCCACTCGCATCTGTACGTACTTAAGTGGGTGCCGCCGTGTCGAAATGTCCCAGAATGGGAGAAGCAACGAGAAGGTATGTCAGCGTTTTGAAAGCTGCTGTTTGTTCTGATCCCCAAGAGAAGGTAGCATTCTTGCGAAGGAGATCACTGAGTGGCTTGGCGATAGTCGCGAAATGTCTAATGAAGCGGCGAAAGTACGAACACAGGCCGATGAAGCTTCGGACGTCTTTGGGAGAGCGAGGCTGAGGGAACTCTTTGACAGCCCGAACCTTGCCAGGCTCGGGGCCGACTCCCGTGGCGTCAACTAAATGGCCGACTACTGTGATCTCGCGACGCGCGAAGCGGCACTTCTTGGAATTAAGCTGTAGTCCTGCTCGTCGGAAAACGTCAAGGATCGCCGCAAGGCGTTGAGATGGCTTTCAAACGTGGGCAAGAAAACAATGACGTCATCAAGGTAAGAGAGACAAGTAGACCATTGAAAGCCATGTAGCAGGGAGTCTATCATCCACTCGAATGTGGCTGGCGTCTAACATAAGCCGAAGGGCATTACTTTGAATTGATAAAGACCATCCGGCGTTACGAAAGCTGTTTTTTCGCGATCGAGCTCATCAACGGCACTCTGCCAATATCCAGTTCGGAGGTCAATGGAAGAAATGTACTTGGCCCCGTGGAGGCAATCCAACGCGTCGTCAATGCGAGGAAGGGGGTACACGTCGTTAGTAGTAACTTTGTTCAGATGACGGTAGTCTACGCAAAAGCGCCATGTACCATCCTTCTTCTTGACCAGGATAACGGGGATGCCCATGGACTAATGGAAGGCTCAATAATGTCGTTGCGAAGCATCTTGTCCACTTCCGCTTGAATGGCTTGGCGTTCCGTCATTGACACCCGGTAAGGCCGTCTGCGTACGGGATTGGCATCCCCTGTGTGAATGCGATGCTGAACAGTAGTGGCCTGTCCCAGAGGGCGATCGTCAAGGTCAAAAATGTTTCTAAACGATGACAATAAATCACGAAGTCACCTTGCGTGTACAGTTGGGAGATCAGAGGCTATCATGGGTTCGAGATCGAGCAGCAGAGGTGCAGTGGGCTTGGGCTCGCGCTGATGGTGTAGGCCGGTGACGTCAGCTAATGCATTCACCTCGCACTGTGAAATGGGACATAGTGTAGCTAGCGACATTCCCTTTGGGATAACCTGCGGTGTATAGCCAAAATTGGTGAACGGCACTCGGATGCGACCACCCAAAACTGTTACTACAGCGTGCGGCGTCATCACATTACGCTCGAAGAGTACGTCAGCAAGAGGTGAAGCGAGGTAATCACCATTAGGGACAAGGGGAGACAGTTGCAAGGACACGAGTGTAGTGGCTAGGGGCGGTAAACGAACGTCGGCTGAGGAACAGAAGTGCTGCCTCCGGACATCGTCGTGGCCGTGATAAGAAGGCAGCTCCAAGTGGAGGACTCCACCGAACAATCTATGGGTGCTGAATGGTCCGCGAGAAAATCGAGGCCAACAATAACATCGTCAGAGCATTCGTCTAGCACAGTAAACAACACGACGGTTTGTCGGCCAGCAATAGTAAGACGCGCTGCACACATCCCGGCGACAGTGGGCGTACTTCCATCAGCGACTCGTACAACACTTGAAGTGGGGGGCGCGTGCACCTTGAGAAGGCGGCGGCGAAGCTCCGAGTTCATAATAGACATATGTGTACCCGTGTCAATCAAGGCGGTAACGCCAACATCGTCAACTTGAATCTCTAGTAAATTTTTTCTTGTAAAAAGCGTCAACAAAGGATTTTCGGGGGTCGTCGGACATGCAGCATCACCTCTGAGAGTTGCATCATTTAGTTTTTTGGACGGGAGTTGTTATACGGCGTCGGCGAGAAGGGATGCCGGGGCTGTAGCGAACGGGAGTGACGGCGCTGGGGTGGCGGCGATCGGCTGTATCGGCGGAACGGAGCGTTGACGACTGCTGGTTGCGGCGGAGACGGTGGAGTGAAGCGACGAGGCATCTGATCAGGGTACGTGTAGCTGGAAAGGACTTGCCGGACTGGGAATGGTGAACGCCTCTGGCAGTACCGTGCAACATGCCCGACTCGGGGGCAGTGGAAGCAAATCGGCTTGTCATCGGCTGTCCTCCATTCCGAAAGGTAGCGGCTACGATAGGTGGACGGTTGGCATTCATTGCGGCCGCCGTAGCTCGAGGACAGGTGAGGCGCGCGAACGCCTTGGCCTCTCACAGCGCCAACAGGCTGAAAGGCGAGCTTGGCTACTTCTTCCCGAACGACCGCTTGGATCACAGGGATGGACGGCAGGCACGTTTCCGACTGGGGAAGCGTCGTGGGGGCCATAGCCTCGAGCTCTCGTCTTATAAGCCTGGTCAGACTTCCCGACGTAGCTGGGCTCGTGTCAGTCTCCGGGGGTCGATGTTCGGAAAGACAACGATCCTCGCACGACGACGTTGGAGCGGTGTTCAGAAGTCGGGTAAAATTTGTAGTCAGGCGACGTCATGTCGCCTGCTCAAACCGGCGGCATTTCTTAATGACCGATTTACACGGTTGTGCAGTCCTTGCACATGAGTAAATTGAAAGCGTCGTCCGCTATTCCCTTGAGGATATGCCCGACCTGGTCCGCTTCCGCCATTTGGTCGTCAGCTTTCTGGCACAAGGTTTAGCACGTCCAGAATGTACGCCACATAAGGCTCGGTAGGGGTCTGTACACGGGAAGCCAGTGCCTTCTTCGCGGCAGTTTGGCGGTCTACAGGATTCCCGAAGAGCTCTCGCAGCTTGGATTTACAGTCTTCCCAAATTGTTACCGTCTCTTCGTTAGTTAGAAACCAAGTCCTGGCCAACCCCCTCAAAGAGTTGTCCACGTTCGCAAGCATGATGGTGGGATCCCACCTGTTATGAGCGCTAACGCGCTCATACGTCTTCAGCCAGTCTTCAAGGTCAATATCATCTGAAGCAACACCGAAAGTTGGGCGAGTTGGTAAATCATCTTGAACGAAACACACACAGTGCGCAAAACAACAGGACGAAAGACGGAGGGATGTACAACACAAGCGCTGTACAACACAAGGATGTACAACACAATACAACAATATCATCTGTGCCGCAGAACGTGCCCGGGTCACGCTGCTGGGAGATAACGATGAATGGGGATGCAGTCGCGGTAGCTCCCTCGGGCGCCATCAATGGTCGGGAAACTTTCCGTCCGCTGCGGAGCTCCGTGCTGCGTGTGTCCTACCCCGCACCTCACACCAAAATGTTACGGGGAACGTATTGTATTCACCAGTTATTTACAGGGGAAAAGCCAGAGTAGAGTGTCCGGATTCACGCACCAACCTAGTCGAGACCGATCGTCGTCGACTTCCTCTTCTAGCTGCTCAGCTCTCATAAGTCCCTCTCTCCAGCACAGACACCGACGCATACCCGTCGGCGCAGTACATAGCCCAACATCCTCGTCACACTTCCTGCTGTGCGCATGTGTGGACCGTGTCGGCTGGTCATATATTTCTTCAACTTAGACACGAATGATACGATCATTACTGAGTAGTAGGCTCCCTTGTGTAATGAGGGCGACTACATCAAAGATATCGCTGGCAACTGGACGTCGGACGCTTCCTTCCTCGAGTTGCTAATGCTTCGGGGTGCCGTATATCGGCTTGTGCGTATTGACGGTCGGAACCTTGCGTCGTCGTTGTCGTCGTGTCCTCAATTGCAGGCTGAGCCATGTCACGTACACATCGCGCTGTGTGGTTGTCGTCTTGCACGGGAGTGACGTCTAAATTGGGTCGGGGAGTATGGCCATGCTCGCGTCGTAAACCATGGTATTCAGTGCGCCAAGGCGTGGTTGGCAAGTTTTTAAGTTTTCGCCGCAGTAGAACTTCACCTCCAGAAGCTGTCGAATTCAGTTTCTCCTTCGTAGGCTGGGGGACGTTCCACGCGTGGAAATTTGGGCTTGTTGGTTCATAACTTATAAATATGTAGCGCAGAAGACGAAAGACACAGACAAGTAGACACACACGACGACAAGTAGACACACACGGTAGCGCCGTGTGTGTCTACTTGTCTGTGTCTCTCGTCTTCTGTGCTACATATTTGTATGTTTTGGACGTTCCACGGGCGACGTTAGTGTTGCTGCGGCCCCTTGCAAATACTTATGGCTAGGGGGATGGTGAACGGGTGAAACGGTGTGGGCGACGGCTGGTCTGAGATAGATACTCGTCGATCTCCCGTGTTCGTTGTGCGGGAAAAGGGCCAGGTACGTTGACGGAGAAACCACGCAGTATGAGCCTCGTGTATCGGCAGCGACGATAGATGTGGTCGGCCTCTCCACCGTGGTAGCACAGAGGGCGATTATCGGGGGTTCACCTTTCGGGGGGGGGGGCGGCAGAGGAGAAAGCTTCTTTGTTGTCGGGTTTTGGAACACAGACGGTCGGCTGGGTGACAATGGACGGCGGTGTGGCTGGGTCTCCTGAGGACAAGGAGGCGCTGGGCGGGGCCGACGAACAGCTTTGGCGTAGGCCATGGCTTGTGGCTCATGGGGTGCTTCCGATGCCGTAGAAGGCTCCAGTGCGTGTTGAACTTCTCGGATCACATCGGTCAGGGCAGCAAATTGGGGGTTTGGCCTTGTTAGGAAACGTTTCCACAGCTCCTCCTCACAACCGTGCCGATGTTCTCACGCACTGTATCGTAGGTGAGAGCGCCGGAACCAATTGTCTCCGAAACCACTGCATTGATTGGGCGGTCATACTGCTCCCTTCGTAGTTCTAGCGTCTTCTCCATCGCGCTCGCCTCGCATGCGAATTCGGGCGCGGTATTAAGGTGTGGCGGAAAAGGCAGAACAAGAATTCTTGCTTTTCTCCTGGCATCAAAAGCCTTAGTTTCTGTTCGCCCGTCATTGCCGGGTCCGTGCGCATTTCCTCAACAAACACCACCACACTTTCATTGTGATGATGCGTGTGTGTTTGCAGGAACTGTTCTGCCCGTTCCTTGTGTATCATAGTCGTGAAAGTATCTAAATTCTCGTGTTGAATAACGTCGAGGTCTTTAGGGTGCACTCGTGGTTCTGGAGACGAATTCGGGCAGAGCATTCAAGATATAACATTTGCCTGAGTGTTTCGTTGTCGTCCCATTGGTTGAATGCCCGTACGCGCTGGAGATGTCCCAGCCATTCGTCGGGATCTTCTGAAGATGACCAGTTAATTACTAGTGGCTCTCAGGATTGCTGCAGGCCGACTGGTGAAGTAGCTTTTTCAAGCATGGCGGTGGTTGCAGCGGTCACTCTCGAGGACCTTTTGGCACAAAGACCAAACCCAGGTGATAAACCTTGCAATCGGTGGCTGGCTCTAGCTGGACTTGCTTGTAGGCTTGCAGGGGGTGTACAAAGCATAAAGTGTGCGTGCCGAGCAGCTCCACAAAATTTCACGTACCAAGGACGACGCAGGTCTCTTTAATGAACAAAACGGTATTCGAGCGAACTTGTGCTCCTCTAAGAACTAAAAGGTTACAAAGCAGCGACGAAGCAGTCAAGAATGCAACGTACACAGTCGAATGTCGGCGAATCTAATGCCATGGCGTCTTCTCTGCCGGCACTTATCTTTCGGCGTGATTGTTTGTCGAACCTTCAAATTGCATCAAGAAGGCTGGAGAAGAAAGATTAGTCTAGTCTATTGAAGACAAGGCGAAACTCTCTCCCTGTCAAACAAGATAACCTCTGTGTGATAAATAAAAAGATTACGAATAACGCGCTGCTCCTAAAGTATGGATAACAGCCAGGCGCAAGCGAATGGACACGCAAAACACAAGTAAACAAACACAATCCATGGTTTGGGGCAATATTTATGATATTTGTTTGAGCACGGGTCTAGATCCTGCACATGACTACTACCCTTTTCGTCGGGACACTCAAAGACTCAAGAGGGGTGAATCCCTCCAAGTGTATTGCAATAAACAAGCAGGCTTGCGATTGTATCATTTATGACTGTTGTACATGAAGCGCTGAAAGGAGCCGGGGAGAGTTCTAGTGAACGGCGGCGGAATAGGCCAAGCAATACAAAAGGTACACAATAATTCCAGCAAGCATTATATGTGCCACAATTCGAAAACTGGTAGACGAACAGATATAAATGTAATTTTTGTTGAACCTCCTGAATCTGGTAATTGGCGTTAAATGAAAAACAAGCATTGGAAAGCATGCATGCGATATTCACAACAATGTTAAGTTGCTAGATGGTAGGGTGTATGTTATATGTAATGCTGTGGGCCGGTCAGACAAAATACTTTGATCAGAAGTGCAGAAGTTCTATTGAATGACTATGGGAGCATACCAATAATGTGAAAAATGCCACAACTGGCCCCTTATCCATTCACTCCAAGACTCATTGTGCACTTGCTTTGATAGGCGTGGCATCATCATCAAACACCGAAACAAGCTAAATTGTCTAATCCTAGGGAATTATTACAATTTATATTACAGCCATTGTTGTGTTAGTATGTTCTCCCTGCCACGCACTGGGAAGAATTGTCCTTTCGATGAAATTGCTTTGACTGTACACTTTTCTGACATGTGCACGAGATGTTGCACAGGGTGAAAAGACAAGGAAGGCTGGGTCGCCTTGGCAATTATGCAAATGTAATATTTTCCCAATAAATATAGTTGCAGGTTGTGGAATAGTTTGCTCTTGCTCTTTATTTGTAAAATTCGTCATTTTTGCGCAGTTACCTAATTATAAATGACGAAAAAATTAGGAATGCATACATTTTCAATTACAATGCATGAATTAGGAAACATCAATTATGCGTCGCGGAGGTCAAGAAATCCACACTAATTATATTGTTCTAACTTCAGCCATCCAACATTTCGGGATTCTGTCATATACCGCATTCATATACAGCCCAGATTTCCGTCACCTACACATCCCGCGCTCTACAAAATAAGAGGGTGGTATTTAATCCTCTATTTCCAATCAATGATAAAGACGACGACTAAGCCGACAGTCTGCTGGCCTGCTTAGGTGTCCCTGGTTTGATCCAATTGTGATTGTAACTTTACGACACGCACACTATCACCATGCAATAGCCTGGATTTGCACATCCAGTGGCTGTTGAACATTACAGCTGCATCTCAAATAATCTCAAAAAAAGAAGCGTGTGGCAATGGGCAAGAGTAAAGCGGCCGAGAGCGCCTTCAATACTTAGCTACGGGAGTTTCATCAACAGATGTTGGATGATGCATTCACCAAATGTTTATGATGCGTATACTGTGAGGAAGAGAAGTAAGCTTTCAAAAAGAACGCCTATAAACTAGAAAAGCTGGGTCAATTGGAAGCCATCGCGTGAACGGCCTCTTGAATGGATTTAGGAACAACATACTTCTGCTGTAACGTAGGGGATGGCATTCTGCCTTCAGCAAAACCGGTGCGCCCTGCTGCCGGACATCCCTTCCTCACATGAAAGAATTCTGGTGCCCGTCCGGTAGGAGGGAGGAAGATCACATATTCAGCATGCGTGAATACAGTGGACCTGGTAGAAAAGGCCAGAACCCACGAGCGCTAATTCTATCAAGATTCGCCTACGTCGTACGGGATATCAGGCTTTTTGTTTTGGCAAGAAGAGGAGCTTTCGGTGCTTACAATGCCAGCGACCACAAAATGAAACAACGCCCAGCAAATCGACAACAAAAAAGTGAGTGTTCCAACTGTTGTGCATCACCGACGGGATCTAATTCAGAAAAGAGCATTCGGTTCAATACAACAGTGATCTAATGACATCCAACAAATTCACGTACCTGTCGCTTTCGGGTGAGAAAGAAAACCTTTAATGTATCACGATAATCACACACACAAGGCCTGAAATACTTTTGCTGAATTTGATTGAGCTACGCCCTGGATGAGCCCGCTGCGTCTTGTACCCAGCATAGTTGACGGCTGGCTAGTCCTCTCCTAGCGATTGGATACATCTACCAACGCCTTCACTTGATGATCCGGAGGAGCCTTAGTGGCTGTAAAGGCAATTGGCTCTCTTCTCCATTACGGTGCCAGTTAATCGTATGTTTGGATTCGCTCGACATTGTGCGGAGAGGATAAGCTGCTCGGCTATGACGCTGCAGAAGAAAGACACATTGCGCGCCTCACGATGAAGGACTTTCCCTAACGCAGCTTTTTACCGGCGAAATGTTCTCCTAATGAACAGGTGCTACGCCTCCCGGCCGGGAAAGGTACCGACCATTTGTTTTTCCAGTGGCAGCGTCTGAACGTACGTGTTACCCAGGAACAAGGGACTTTATCATAGCAGTCAAGGCACGTACCTCGGCTCTTTTATTGGCGGTACCGAACGTGACACTCACATTAGGGTATGAAACGGTCGTTTTCGATAAATACGCAGTCTGTGCGCGTTTGCCATTTAAAATTTTTATCGATGACACTTACGCCATTCGCTGGCGATTGTACCCCTTTAGCAACCAGACACCGAGAGAGCAATAGACACTACCAAATGCCAACGGGGCATCGACATTTCCGGCTCACTGTCTATAATAATCGTATCAACATCGAACAAGTGGTCCTGTTGAGAGCGTTGCGTACGTGTGAACC
Source organism: Haemaphysalis longicornis (assembly GCF_048455015.1). Lineage (NCBI taxonomy): Eukaryota > Metazoa > Arthropoda > Arachnida > Ixodida > Ixodidae > Haemaphysalis > Haemaphysalis longicornis. Next base: position 138,552,337 of record NW_027526422.1, on the reverse strand, counting down.
TTAGATAAACTATGCTCTTAGCAGGGCCTTGCAGCGCGAGGCCAATTCAGTGCCCCAACTTTAAATTGGAAAAAGAGGACATGTTCCTGTGTGCAGACCGGTGGATGCTGCAGTGGTCCCACACCACACAAATAGAATATTTTTGGGACAGCCATGAATACCGGTAACTCTATCAGGCTCCCGGCACCGTCAAGAGAATGTGACTTGTAAACCGGTGAGTAGAGCTGTTCACAACGAGCCCGTTCCTTCGATACACTATACTTTTGGCTAGTGCCAACTCATCCGGGGAATGTTACACATATGTTAGGAATATGTTAGGTATACATTAGGAATATGTTAGGAATATGAATATTCCTCTACGGTAGGAATATAGTGCTTCCATTATTGTAGGAAGCCAGCGACAACCTTACACGCATCATCACGGAGTGTGCAGTAGAAGTCGGGGGCACTATGGCTAGACAGGATACTGGTAAACTTTCACAGGAGACGAAAGATCTAATCACGAAACGGCAAACCATGAGAATCTCCACCGCAGCTGACAGAATAGAACTAGCGGAGCTCTCCAAGCTAATCAATAAGCGTAAGACAGCTGACATACGGAAGTACAATATGGAGAGGATCGAATACGCCGTAAAGAACGGAGGTAGCCTGAAAGCAGTGAAGAGACGTCTAGGCGTGGGGAAAAATCAGATGTATGCACTTAAGGATACGCAAGGCAATGTCATCACAAATAAGGATAAAATAGTCACAGTGTCCGAGGTGTTCTATAGGGATCTGTACAGTAGCCCGGACATACAGGCTTATGCCGAACGAGACAGTAGTTCAGAGCAGATAGACATCCCACCAGTAATGACCGAAGAAGTAAGGAAGGCTTTGAAAGAAATGAAAGGGGGCAAAGCACCTGGTGAGGATCAGATAACAGCAGACCTCTTGAAGGATGGCGGAGAAGTTGTACTTGAAAAACTGGCAAACCTGTATACGCAATGCCTAATGACCGCAATGGTACCGGAATCTTGGAAGAACGCGAACATCATCCTAATCCATAAGAAAGGCGACATAAAGGACTTGAAAAATTACAGGCCGATAAGCTTACTGTCAGTCGTCTACAAGGTACTTTACCAAGGTAATCGCTAACCGAATCTCTGCAACCTTAGATTTCAGTCAACCTAAAGATTAAGCAGTTTTCCGTAAAGGTTATTCAACAATGGACCATATTCACACGATCAATCAGGTGATAGAGAAGTGCGCTGAGTATACTGAACCCTTATATATTGCCTTCATAGATTATGAGAAAGCATTTGACTCGGTCGAAACCCTAGCAGTCATTCAGGCATTACGGAACCAGGGGGTAGATGAGCATTATGTAAGAATACTAGAGGATATCTACAATGGGTCTACAGCTACCATCATCCTCCATAGGGAGAGCAGTAAAATACCTATAAGGAAGGGTGTCAGACCAGGAGACACAATCTCTCCAATGTTATTCACAGCATGCTTACAAGAAGTATTCAGAACGTTGGATTGGGAACAAGTGGGAGTAAGGGTTAATGGAGAATACCTCAGTAACCTCAGATTTGCTGATGACGTTGCCTTGCTAAGTAACTCGGGCGACGAATTGCAAAGCGTGCTTTCCGCACTGGGCGAACAGAGTAGAACCGTGGGCCTGAAAATTAATATGCAGAAAACTAAAGTAATGATTATTAACCTCGGGACAGCACAGCAGTTTGAGATAGGTGGCGAGGCAGTGGAAGTGGTAAGCGAATATATCTACTTAGGCCAAGTTGTGACCCCAGATCCCAACCATGAGGCAGAGATAATTAGAAGGATCAGAATGGGGTGGGGTGCATATGGAAGACATTCTCATATAATGAATAGCAGCCTACCATTGTCGCTGAAGAAGAAAGTGTATGACAGCTGCATCTTACCGGTACTCACCTACGGGGCAGAAACTTGGAGGCTCACCAAGAGGGTTCAACTTAAATTGAGAACCACTCAGCGGGCAATGGAGCGGAAAATGATAGGTGTAACATTAAGGGACAAGAAGAGAGCGGAGTGGGTCAGGGAGCAAACTGGTGTTAAAGACATATTAGTAGAAATTAAGAAGAAGAAATGGACGTGGGCAGGGCATTTAATGCGAAGGCAAGATAACCGCTGGTCATTAAGGGTAACAGAGTGGATCCCTAGAGAAGGCTAGCGTTGCAGGGGGCGGCAGAAAGTTAGATGGGCAGATGAGATCAAGAAGTTTGCGGGGATAAATTGGTCACAGTTGGCACAAGACCGAGGTAATTGGAGAATAATGGGAGAGGCCTTTGTCCTGCAGTGGGCGTAGATAGGCTGGTGATGATGATGATGATGATGATTATACGTGTGCAATGTCGCGTGGCCAGAGAGCGCCACAGATAGGACCCGCTGTAACAATCTTGATACCACGAATGGCGTCACCAAAATTTGGGTTCAGCATCTTCTACTGTGCAGCTACTGTGTGCTTTTGCCGACTGCCGTGTGAACCACTAAGTGCGGGCTCGCCATTAGGACGCACACCGAGCCATCCTGGTAAATGAATTGCAATACGACCGTGGCGTCTACCCAGTGGCGAGAGGCACTGGGTGTTCGCATACATAAAAAGGTGAGACATATTGCGTCTTTATGTATAATAACATCATTGTCAAGTATGAAAGGCTCCATAAAATTATTACTTTCTACTCTCAGTAAACAATTGCGTTTTGGATGCAAGGAATGTTATGTTACTCCTCGGTCACATGCATCAAAACAAACCGCGAATACTACACTGTTCAATTGAATTTGAATAACCGGTGTCTGGTCGGTATGATTATGTTCTCCCTTCACAAGAACTGATGCAACTCGACCCGCACTGCGTTTACAAAAGTATAATTAAGGCGCCATCTGTCGTGACGATTTGTTTATGAAGTGCGTTGCGAGATGACGCTTAGGAAGGCTAGTGTTTTAACACCAAACAAGCTGCGCAAAGGAGCAGGCGATCACATAGTTTGAAAGCACCCTTGTTTCTCTGTATGATTGGGAGTAATCACGCCGCGTAGCGGCCATGAGGGCCCCGAGAAGGGCCTGCTCGTACAACATAGTAACGGACCGGATTAACTCATGCATTTATATTTCGCACGTCTAATTTTCTAAGCAACCTTTAAGACTGTAAGTTGAGTCAGAACTTACGTATAACAATAGGATCTTGTTCTGCTTGCGATCTCTCTCGCAAGTCACTCCTTGTGAAATGTTCTCTCGGCAATTGTTTAAGTTTAAGCCTTTACAAAAAGGCATTGTTGCTTCTATTTCCTGTGGTTTTGAGTGCTTGTTTCAAGCTTAAGTAATTGGTAATGCGTTGCGTGCAGCGTGCTATTTTAAATCAAGAAGTCTCAAGAGTGTTTCTCTACGATGGCGAAAGTTCCTTCACAACATCGGGAAGCGTAGTCCGATCGCCGTAGTATGTAGCACTCTGCTTACGTAACAAAACAGCGGGTTTTTTGCATCGTGCTATCGATTAACGTTTCAGTCAGATTATTACTATGAAAGTGAGAATCTGCGTGAATTATTTACATTGTATAATCTGGTGTCTGCCTAATGGCGCGGATATTATAGACTGGACAACGCTTTTCTAAAACGTGACTTACCAGCAGGGACCCTTGTGGCGATCAACTTCCCGCAGAACCGACAGCGTATCATGCTACGGCCACATTCGTCACAGTACAAGGTATGACCACAAGGTGTGAAAGACGTGCTGGCACGCGCTTCAAGGCAGTTTTTACATTTTCCGCCGCTCACATGCCTGTGGGAATGGTACAAAGATAGTTGAAATATGCCAGCCAAAATGTCTCGAAGGTTTAGAATTCAGAGGCCTGGGTGCGTGGCCGTCCACAAAGCTTTAGCTGGATGCGATAGTCTGAAATTTCTGTCAGCCCCTGATTTAATATGAACGGTACCATTGGCATTGACTCATTGGACCAAAACAAATTTACAGGTTTTAGCGTGACTGGAATCGCTAAATGGGGGAGCGACCACAATGATTCTGTATGAAATATAGGGAAATAATTCCAATAGCAGGTAGCACTGCACCTGTATCCTACGCGTGTAGCTGCTGGGTATTTTGATAGTACATTATATAGTGCATCGTATTTTTCAGGCAACGTCACAGTATTATGTTGAAGAAAAAAACCACCCATCATTTTAGTTACAAAACCCCTAAAGCGGTATTTCGCATCACATTTACGATTAAGCGGCAGTACGTGTATAACTTGCAAAAGGCCCTAACAATATTCTGAAACAGCGACTGCCAGCGTTGACGTTAAATATATTACAAGTAAAAGAACAATGGGCTCAACCGTTATTTTTTCGGCAGAAGTGACCAGAGCGAACCCAACATCTTTCAGTCATTTGAAAGCAAAGTCAGAGATTAAAATTCTTGTAAAAATCACTCCTTATACATACCGCTAAACTTTCAAGTTAGCCCTTGAAGTTATTACATAATACTCATTGCTACCTGAATATTATCGACAAATTGTGAACCTCCAGTGGTACCTGGTGACTACTAAAAACAATACCAGACCTATTGATTTGTGAGAGCAAGGTACTCAGAAAGTGCGATCAAGAGGGTTTTATAGAAGCCTTTACTGGAAAGCTGCTTTTTATTTAAGCGCACTATGCATCAACACTAAAATTGCTTTCTTTCAAACCATAAAAAAGACAGCCAAGAGAAAGCTTGTTCAACGGCATTTGGCATGCAACTAACGATAGACTACTGTATATATTGAGCCAAGCAGCGTAAGAAAAAGGCCTGCTCACCTTTTTTCTACAGACAAGAAAGCAAGAAGATCCACAGCAGGCTCCTGCAGATTGCAAGCGAGGTTCACCGGAGTGATTCCTGCCTCGTCATGGCAATGAATGTCCGCACCGCTCCATACTAGGAAGCAGGCCACCAAAATTCTCTCATCAACATCAGCGTGACCACGGTGCTGAATTTTCTTCTGTACCTGTGCAACGTGCCGAATAATTTGTTATGACTAATCCAAACAACAAGAGAGGATGTTTTGCTTCTCAGGGGGATATGCAGGGTTCTATAAGTTGATGGATTGAGTGAAAGTTCATCTACTTCTTTGCACACATAGTCAAGAACAGCGTTAAACCTAATAGCCGAAGGATAGTTTAGGGTCCACAAACAAAACACAATGGCACTGCGGTGACGGTAATTCGAAGCTTATATACTTAAACTTGCCACAGACATCCCTCATGAACAAACGTGCAGAAGGCTTATACACCAAGTGTACAAAAAAACGTTGGCATTTATTCAATGTACACGGGCACATAACCAAAACACAGCATATTTACAGAATGCAGAATACAGAATATTTACAGAATACAAAATAAAAAAAAACACAGAACATACAGAATACTTTGGTACATATGCAAAATGCATTGGGACTCCGTTTGCAGCAGTGCGTTTACGGTACACTGGTATATCGTATGGGCTTCAAAGTAAAATCAAAACTGGACTCTTCATTTCATCACCCGGTCAAGCACTGTCAAACCGTCTTAAACGCCAACATAATCCTCATCTGCTGAGCTTCATGTCATTAAACAAGCACTTCGCTACAGTCTCCGCTACTGTCTTCGAATCTTTACCGATTCGAAGATAGTGCTACAAACTCTTCAACGTGCTAGCTGCTTCAGAATTCACGAACATATATAACTTTGTGTCTCCTACCTAAATCATCTAGTCTGCGTCGCCGGGTATCGCATGATACTGCAGTGGATCGCTGCATACTGAGGCATCACAGGCAACTAAAAAGCACATGAGGGTGCCAAGAGAGGATTGGCGACTGTGGATAGTGAGGAACATTTTGTTCACAAAGCATGATGCCGTGAGACTAGCAAAGGAGCTTGTTTTCAGAGAAAGAAGCACCTTCTGCTCTTTCCCGAAAAACCAGCACCTATTGCTGCATCATGCGATCCTACTTGGGTAATGGGGCTACAGGAGCGAATTCCACGTCGGCTACAGACTTTGTTCCATGAATGCGTATCAACGTTGCTCTCACAAATACCTAGCGGTATCGCATTGGCTTAACCTCAAACCCGCATTGCGACAACTGCGGTCCACCGGAAAAAGTCAAACATACCTTACTGGAGTGCCCTACATACAGCCATGCAATAAATGACCTCGCAGAGAAGATCGAGTGTCTTTACCGTAGTTTCCTAACTTTAAAAGCACTTTTAGGACCATGGCCATCTCCCTCACCTCAGTGTAAAGTGCTAGCCACGTTAATTTGAATACCTCAATGACATCGGTATCGCTGGGATGATATATAGCCAGAATAAACCTGCACTGTGTAACCGTCTATAGTCTTCCCACATGTCGCACTGACGGTCCCCAACACACACGCTACCTCCTGCTTTTTACATGTTTTATTTCCGTCCTTCTTCTCTCCCTTCCGCCTTACTCCCTAATGTAACTTTATTCCGTCCTCCCTCCACCCCCACCCCGCAGAGTAGCATGTAGGCGTTAACAAGCCAGCAGACCTCTCTGCTTTCCCCCAATAAAGACCTTTCTCTCTTTTTCTCAATACTTGTCAAAGAGGTTTGTGCAAAAGAGAGGCGTGTAAGAAGAAAACGCAATGGCATGTTTAGTATCAATGACTCACAATCGTGGGCTAGTGTTCATTTTTAAGGATTTATTTAGGCAGGTGTAGTTTCATGTTGTAACTAAACTTTTTTATTCATTGATTTTGTATGGTATATCGGTGTGGGGGAGGGAGGACGGAAAACTTTTTATTCATTGATTTTATATGGTATATCGTATATCTTCGCCCTAAAAACTCTAGCACTCGCTTCCCGTACACATTACTAATGGGTGCCAGGCTAAGGTGGCCAACCGCATAATTCATTTGGCCCCATAACGAATAAACTAATGATCTGCCGAAATGATGATTATAAAGAAAGTTCTCTATTTTGAAACGTAAATGATCAAATTTCCAAACATTAGGTTTCTGAAAAGGGTGTTTGCTAGGTGCCGCTTGTTTCGAGTGGGTGATTGTTCTCAAAGCCCGTTTTTCAAGCGGCGAATATGATTAAGATATGCATTGTACCTCCATCCCCGAGAAACCATGTAATCGGATTGGCCACTACTCCATAAAGCATAGCAAGGTGTTTTAGTACTGTTTATAAAACAAGTAACTGGCTTGTAGTAAAGCGTAACAAACAGATGCTAGCTTTGCACGCACAGCATGGACAAGATTCCCGCAATGCGTATGAGTATTCTTGAGGCCACAGCTGAAAAGACAGCGCAGGGCAACATAGTATTCGCTGAGAAGCCGCGTAAACTATGGCTAGAAGAAGTTCAGCATATGCCATGATGTTTCTGTCCTTTTGGTAAATACGTGTCGTAAATACACCTTCGCCTTCATGTCTTCCTCGCCATGATATCATTCTCAAGGTTGACAGATATCGCTCACGCCCTGTCGCTTTGACTTGTCAATCAGCAGGCTTCGTGAAACTTTTGCACGCACTCCTGTATGCGTCTTCATATTCATCTCGCCAGCATCCCTCCGCCCAGAAAGGCGGCGACTCCGCTGCTGGTCTGGTACCAAGCCCGTGGCCCTGGCGTGTTGTCTGGCGCTGACAATATTGACGTGGAAGAGTTTCTATATTTAAGGGTGGATTAGCGCCCACAACTGTTAGTAAGCCGTGCTCAAGCTTGTCAACATCATTTCAGTGTACAATAATAAAATGGCCGCTGTCTGACACCCAGCAAGTTGCGCATGCACGTCTTATTAACTGCGAAAGTTTGTGCTTCATAAATATTCATGCTCCGCCTGCGGAAAACAAGGGAGGTTGAGGTACTTCCGCTACGTGCAATCCCTGGCTTTGACAAGCATGCGTTTATGATAACCGAATAGGGGTATCAGATTGACCCGGTAGTTTTAAAATTATCAGGTTATATTGCAAATTTTGTAAATAGGACCCCACTCATACCTCTTTCGTCGCTTTTTTATCCCCCTTCTGTCTTCCTTTATCTTTTTCTATTCCACTTTCTCCATGCCCCTTCCACTTCTATTACACTCCTATTCACTGTTAATTGGTTGTAGGGTGTAACGCACCGACGCAACGCAGGCGATGATGCGCGCCGTAGTGGAGGGCTCCGGATTACTTTTGACCACCGGGGGATCTTTAACGTGCGCCGAAATCTCGTACACACGGGCGTTTTAGCATTTCGCCTCCACAGAAAAGCGGCCGCTACGGCTGGGAATCGAACCCGCGGCTTTGTGCTCAGCAGCACAACGCAGCCACTGCGTTGTGCTGCTATGGTATCTCTAAGCAGAGACTGAGCTACCGCGGTGGGTTATTCACTGTTTCTCTCCCTCGTGTATGCCAACACCAATTTATTTCTTCTCTGCTGCCTCCGATTCCATTACCATCGCCAAATTCCTTCCCTTTCTCACCGAATCTACACGCTGAAGAAAACCACTAGTAAAAGGTTTGTAAGCGGCTGTACTATCTAACTCTTTTCGAATTTTCCGAGAAGGGTACGTAGGTGCTGGCACTATTCATTGGCGCTACATTTATGCTAGAGTTACTAGTCTAGACCATGCACATAGTAACTCATGCTTGTTTGCCACAAATATTCGTTGGCACTAACAAACTTTTATAACTAATTGACCAGAATAAGTATAGCACTTTTCCCACTCTACCTCAAGATATAAAAGGTCCTTAAAAATGCAGATGCTGACTGGTATATGCTCACATAAAGATGCATAAGTAACAATTCTCGCTAGAACATTTCTGCTTCGCGACAAGCCCACCAACTTCATCGGAGGACGTTCCGCTGCTGGCTACAAAAGCAACAAGGGCACACGTATTTCTGAGGTAAGTAAGCTGTTCTTATTCTCCCAGTGCACCCCGTTCTTTTTCTTGCTCAATTTAGTTGTTGTAAAGTGCGATATGGGCGTGTTGAATGTGCCTCTATGTCGTGCTACACGCTCAATCAATCCAGATTCTCAGGCATAGGTGCGCTGCTCACACCGTACTACTTTAAGGTGTTCACAAGCAGACCCTTTTTTCATCCTTATACCTTGTCTTAGGTAAACCCTTATTTAAAGGTGTGTCATGGGACAAGGTTTTTGCTCTCTTTGCGGCCAAAAAGTGTTCAAAAGGTTTAGTGCGCACACACTCCAGTGATTATGGTCGCGCTGTTAATGGGTTATGCATGACCAGGTAGTAACAGCGTGTAGATAAGGGGAGTAATTTCATTGGGACATTCCTGCTGAAGGGAATGGGGCTTGCAGCCAGCTTAAGTTAGTTCACTTACGAGTGCTACATTTACTACCCCCAGCTTCTACGCACCTAGTTTTTTCTGACAAGTGACTGGTTAGTGTTCTGTTAGTAAAGGCAACCACCTTATTTACGAGTGCACTCCTTCCCAGCGCATAGCCTGCCGAGTTTTAGGGGCGAAGCTCCTAAAGCCGTGGGTCTGTCCATTCCTTGTGTCTCGTGGTACGTGACCGCCTCCGCCTAATTCGATGACTCACTCGCAGGTGGCGCTACGTGACCGCCTAGTTCGATGACTCACTCGCAGGTGGCGCTACGTGACAGCCTAGTTCGATGACTCACTCGCAGGTGGCGCTGGTGTGAGTGACGTCATGATGACGTCACTCGCACGTGACTGACACTATAAAAGGCAATCGCTATTGATGCGCTTCCTCTTTCGCAACGAGTCACCGGATGGAGGAGGTGGTTGTTGACAAGGCTGCGGAGCGGAGGGCGCGCAGGGCGGCGGCAGCGCGCGCTCGCCGACAGGATCTTGCCGTGCGCGAAAGAGAGGCCGAAGCATCTCGTCTAGAAAGTCGCGCTTAACCCTTTCAGCCCTGGATTTTTTATTTCAAGCGCTAATTGTTTTTATGCATTTTTTCGTGCAGCTTTGGACATCAGAAGCACTGAAATGAAAAATTACGCTAATAGTGCAAGTATTTATTAATTTACAGGCACGTTAATTAATTAGGTCATTAGGCAATTAAAAAATTTCTTTTTTGTAAAAAAGTTTTTTTTTTTCATTTTTTCGGAAAGCCTATGATACCCTGATCTTACAGAAAAAAATATGAAGCTGGTAATCCAAGTATTTACAGATTTATAGACATTTTGACGAACCGGAATTTCCGTTTCCTTACTCGCGCGGTCGTCATATCCTATGTTCACTGAAGCTTCGTCTTTTTCATATCGTCCAGCCTCGCGAAATCTCAACAATGCTGGTGTCTATTGCAAGAGGCAACCTTGAACAACCCTCAGCCTGAAAACTAGCAGTTTTGGTTTTGTTGTTAGGGCGCTAGAGGATATTATGTGTTGTGTCGTCAAATGACGACGCCAGGGCCGAAAGGGTTAAACCGCGCGTCGGCAGCTTCGGGCTGAGCTCGCTTGATGCGTTTCGCAGCCGCCTCGCGAGTTCTCACTGCATCGGGGTTTGCCTGCCGATACGAGCGCTTGCTTGCAGCCTCACGAACCCTACAACAACAACAACAAACGATCAAGAACAAAATAAAAGAACAAAATAAAAGTTGATTTGTACAATGTACGCACACAGTCTAACGTCTTTCTTAATGATGTAATGGGCGAACTTTCACGGGAGAGTTACGGTTACCGATGATCTCCCCCTCTCGAGCTTCACCCCACTTATCATCATTCATTCCGTGGATATGGCATAATTTTTTTTTTGTTCCCGCCGATTTTTCACAATTTTTCCCGGCCTACCCTGGTTGCACCACTATTCCCTTCACTTCTTCTATCGCACTTCCTTTTCCTCATCTATCCAGCTGATGTCGCCGACAGTTGATCCAGCTGATGTCACCGGGGTTATCTCTGACTCTATCGCTGATCATTTGCCTATTTTTATTGCCCTTCGAAACCAGTTGTCCACGAATGCTAAGTCACTTGGTACTGTGCCCAACACTAAGGTTGATTAATCTCTGTTCCATTGTTTGTAAGAACAAACAGATTTTAATCTTATCTACGATGATAATATTGATACCTAATATCAGAACTTTACTGGTTCTCTAATTCGTATCTTAACCCAGAGCACCAAAACTATGAATACTCCGAGATATTCTATACCTATATGCCCCTGGATGACATACTTTATTTTTACTACTCTTAAGAGAAAGGACCACTGGTACAATAAATGTAAACAGAATAAACATAATATATATTACCATACCCAATACAAACGCCTCAGGAACGCTTCGGTTTCTATGATGAGAAAAAGAAAGCGCGAGTACTATTCATCTGTCATCGAACAAGCGGATGGGGATAGGAGAAAAATTTGGGATATTGTCAATGATGCCGTTAGCTTAAAATCAAAGCCACAAATACAGCCTGATTTAGTCGACCAGAATACAGTAAACTCTTTTAATGATTTTTTTACCAACGTGGGCCCAGAGCTGGCCAAACAAATACATCCTATAAATAATTCAAAGCCACCACTGCAACCTATTTCAAACAGTTATGTAATAAATGATATTGAACTGCATGAAATCATAGCCGTAGTTAAAATGCTTCATTCAAGAAAAGCCCCTGGGATAGACAGGTTTTCAGTCAAGTTATTCAAAGATAATATCGATATTCTCGCTCCGCATCTTCGGAATGTATTTAACCACTCGCTAGAAACCGGAATCTACGCTCACCAAATTAAAACCGCTAAATTAGTTCCTCTTTTCAAGGAAGGCGACAAACTAAAACCTAGCAGTTATAGACCCATTTCGGTGTTAAGTGTTATAAATACCATATTAGAGAAACTTCTCAGCAGTCATATTAGGAAATATATATCAGAGTACAACATTAAAGTCCCAGTCAGCATGGCTTTACACCAAAAAGATCTACATCCACAGCAGTACTCGTTCTAAGCCAAATTCTCAACATTGCTCTTCACAACAATAATATAGCCGTAGTAGTATATTTAGACATAAAAAAGGCCTTCGACACAGTTAATCATGCCAAATTATTGAGTGAACGTTACAATTATTGTTTTAGGGGTAAGATACATTAATTGTTAGCCAGTTATTTATCTGATCGCAGACAATGCGTGACAATTAGGAACTTCATATCTGACCCACAAACAGTATTAACCGGGTTACCTCAGGGCTCAGTATTGGCGCCCATTCTATTCTCCTTGTACATAAACGACTTTCCATCAATTTTGGAAAACTCACAGGCATTAATGTACGCTGATGATACGACTCTTATTTTCACAGGCGCGACGATCGAAGAAATTCAGCCTAAAATAAACCACGATCTCAGAAGTGTACTAGCGTGGTTCAACAACAACCATCTCTCCCTTAATCTTGATAAAACTAAATACACGATCTTTCACTCAAGGCGAAAACAATTAGGTTCCAATTTGTTATCTATTTCCTTAAACAACAAACAACTTCAGCATGTGTCTTCCTAGAAGTACTTGGGCATGATCTTCGAATCGGATATGCACTGGAAGTCGCAAATCCAACACGTCTGTTCAAAGCTGGCTTATGGGTGTCATATCTTACTAAAAGCTCGTGAATGTTTTAATTTGGCCATACTACGGATATTGTACTTCGCTTTTGTGTATAGCCACTTGAGTTATTGCTGGAATCCTGGGGCGGCACAGATATCACATATCTGGAACAGGTTATTCTGATACAAAAGCGCGGCTTAAGAATTATGACGTTTTCAAATTCAATAGAACCTAGCAGACCTCTTTTCCAGCTAACACGAATATTAACCTTTACCCTTGTGTACAAGCAAAAAATTACTCTAACAATTGATAATATAGTGCCACATAGTGATCCGTTGCAGTTGAGTATATTTTTCTCCCCTAAAGTAAACACCAAAGCTGCAACTAATAACCAATGCCGAGCCTGTTTGCCGTAACACCTACAGACAAAGATTATTTCAATTCAATGTCGCCCATATTTGGAACAGTATACCTAATAACGTCAGGAATAAAACTAACTTCTCTCTGGCTTTAAAACTGCATCTAATAAGTGTGTATAAATAATGATCAATTGTCTTTTTTATTGATATGTGACGGGTATGTTTATTATGTATGTTATAATATACGATGTGTCAAATATTTTGTTGTGATGGGTTAAACATTTGATATGTTCATTTCGCTGCTTTTTACTAACCAATGTGTTCGTTTTTGCCGCTGTAAAGATAGCGTATTTAGTACTGGACCCACGACTAGCCTGTTGGCTATGGGTCCAAACACTGTCTTGAATATTTTTGTAAACCTATTACATGAATAAACTGAAAGAAAGAAAGAAAGGAATCACTGATCTATTCTCAATTGGGAAGCAGTACTAAGTCATTAGCCTAGCTGTAACAATCAACTAGATCCCCTCTTCGCCCCCCCCCCCCTTCATTTGTGCCTCGAACCGCAATCACTTCTCCTCAGGTCATACCTTACGAGAGCTCAATTTTCGTTCGCTACCTGCTGAACTGAAAATGGGATTGAAGTGGCATGAAAAAGAAGAAGGTGTTTGGGTACTGAATAAAAACACTATAAATATCTGTCCAGTGGAAGCTCGCGCAGGGGTGACGTGCGACTATAAACTGCCGAGGGTTCAGACGAACAGTCCTTTGTTTTGTGCCCTACAACTGCTCCAAAACACGATTGCTCTCACGTTTGCACATTTTTGATGCCTACTCTTGCTCGAGGTATAGGCGCAGCTTTCAAGTAGTTGTTGACTGTGGTGTGAACATTTACTCTTACACGATGTAGTCAAACCAATCCGAACTGTGCGCATGCCTGTCGTCTAATGATGCTAAAAATTGAATTACACTGCAATTCGTGCCTGCGGTCTTGAAAGTTTGACGATTGACGTTTTTATTACTAGCATTACCGATTGGAATGCGCGCTGGCACAGTCATCACTCCTACAAGTGATTACCTTGTAATATTGTGTGTGGTAAAGGCAAGTATAGAACTCTAGCCACAGAAAACAAACCATCAACTATCAGGAGATAATCTCAATTTGTCGGTATCATTTTTTCAGGCGAGAATGACACATTATTGGCCCAAAGTGCTAAAAATTACAGGTACTGAGAGAGCCTAAGAATGTTTTCATAAAAAGTCAGGGTATACCTTGTATGTTTTCCTTGCAAAATTACAACACGGAGACGAGGCGGTAAAAACGTTAGTACACCAAGGAATATCTGACAAAAGTATGCGTGAAAATATTGTATACAAACTATTACTCAGAAGTAGTATGGAGGACATGGAAAAATCCATACAAGTAAATTGACTAAGCTTTTTGTTACGAAAGACGACGGTGTGGGCGTACCTAATTAACGCAGATGCATTAAAAGATCTTATCTTGCTTGTCAAACACTCAATGCTACTTTTGATTTCGATTGAACTGCGAAACTACTGTCAATAAGCTTTAAAAAATAATTTTACCAATTACTGCCTGCCTTAAAAGGCATCGGTCCCAGCCAAGGCTATAGACGTTGTTAAGATATGAACCGAAATTAAAGCGCATTTTCTATTACCAATGAGTGCAAATGAAATATGGAATGTTCTTACTTCCCTCAGCTGTTGTAACTTACAGATGCAGATGAACTCCAGACTCGGCCATGAAGGACGTACTGAATTCAGTATTGCGGGTTCTGAACACGAATTTATGCTTAATTTTGGAAGTAGCATTGGCCCTTAACGACCGCAGATAGGCAAACCCACTGATATAAGTTTTCTTAAGGATGGCGGCAAAAACAGTTTGCAAATGATTAGGCCAGTTTTCAAACCATCAGTTATCTAACTTTAAAAATGTAGTACATAACGACGTGCTCTTTGTACACATATGTAAAATATTTACCAATTCCCAGTTTAGGTTTACGGAGTGCTTATTCACCTAATCCGCTCTCTTGGCACAGAAGGAAATTATTCTTGAAAAGAACTTGAGACCCGAGATATTCATAAATAACCACAAGGCTAGTGACCTAATTTACGACTTATCTATTTTGCAAAAACTGCGTCATTATAACCTCCAACGCACCTATTGGAAATAGAATAATCAAATCTTTAGTATAACAGTAAATTGACCTTCTTAATGAATGCAATTCACTTCTTTAAAGAGTTTCGTTGGAGATACCCAGAGAAGCAATCTGATAATTTTTTGTTTTCTGCGCTTACAAAAAGGATGTATTTAACATTGATAATACAGCCAAATTTGTCATATATTGTGCTATTACAATAGTTTTTCTTAGCAGTTCAGATTCAAGTTGCCTTGTCACTCATGCAAATACATACTTAAGAAGTGTCATAATGAATTCTCTGGAAGTGTCTATAAATAAATAAAACAAGAAAACGGCCTTCTATTGCAAGAAATGGGAGTCGAAACTGTCTTTCTGAAAAATACAGGGACATTGAGCTCGTGCCTGTTTGTAGACGCTTTCGTGTTCTTCCCGATAAAGGTGTCATTGCAGTTTTACGTAGATTCTGTTGTTCGTGAGATTTGCAGGGTCGGCGGTGCCCGGTATAGAAAAGATTTTGTTTACACAAATGTCTTAAACTTTAAATTTATACTTTAGTATTTTTATCTTATGTTCAGTTCTACTATCTCGTGTGAGGGAACCCTCCACCCCCCCTCAAACTTCACTAAAATAGTATGCTGCAAGAACACGCTTGAATAATTGCACACGCAGCATATAATACCCAGTGGTACTCTATGTAAGTGATGAAATCCTTGTTTCAATGAACGACTATTACAAAACTACACTAATCAAACGGTACAAATGTCACCTCGAAAAAAGTTAGTTTTTGAAAACATATTTCAGGCCTAACAATAGAAACACTCGAGTGATTTCCGCAATTTTGAAAGCTCGGAAGTGCACCGAGCTCGCACGAAATACGGCACAGATATGGTAAGCCAAAGCTTTCTAATTTATATAAGCAAGCTTTAGCACTGAATAGTTCTGGGTGAATTAAGTACTGGATTTTGACATTTGATGTAACCTAAATATTCTGTAGTCTAAATCATTGCAAGTTATAAGAGTTCATTTTTTATATCAACGTGAGCTGTTCAATTGACAGACACTAATTCAGTGTTTGTATAACTATTTATTGGTGTTATTTTTCTCTTCTGTGATTTTAATTTGAATCCTAGCTTTACATCTGGCTTTATTTTTATCGTTCTTGACATGCGTATACGGACATACCTGCTATGAAGCTTTTCATAATTACCATTCGCTGTACTTTCTGTGTTTAAGTAAGGTAGTAACTATATCAATAGCAAACCATGTCGCCGCTTGCATTTCACAGGGGCTATGGGCCACGTTATGCCCGTTTGGCGGCGTTTCATCCAGGGTAGCAAAAACTCACGCTGGTAAAGTAAAAAAAAAACATTGAGTGATTTTTTTAAATTTTCAACTTCCAAGGCACGACCCAAGTACTGTTCTAGGGAATAGCTAAGAAGATGATTTCTGTGCCCGGCGGGAATTTTATCGGACATTAGAAGTAGAAATGGGGTGTTTCTTGTTATGGTCAATACCGCTCTCTGTGCTAAAGATGAGTGTTCTTAATAAACTATCTTCCTTTTGTCGACGTTCTAAGAAAAACGCCAGTGAATAACATATAATCTCGCAGACAAATACGAAAAAGTGGCCACAAAAAGGAACTTAGGGGAAACAAAAAAACACGATGGAGCATTTGGATAGCATGTTTAACATCTTGCAGTATTTCTTTAGGCAAGTTTGGGAATGGCGTTCCGTAAGAATTGTGGTACATACGACTTTCATTCCAGGGCTTCTGGGCAAATCCTGGCATTTGGCTTGTCCCTCACGTCCTTTCATCAAACTGATGTGCAACGCGGTTCGACCATGGCGGTCCCCTTTGTTTATACTCGCACCAGCAAGGAGGAGACACTCGACAACTCTCCAGTGTCCTTTCCGGGCGGCGAGCAGAAGTGCCGTGTCCTGTTGTTGGTTCTTAACATCGACAATACACGCATCCTGTGATGTAAAGAAAAAAATGTAAAAGTAACCTCTACGTTGGAAATACCGAACAGCTTTGTATACACGAGCAAGAATGCATGAGTACGCCCGGAAGGTGGTAGGAGGTGTTGAAATCGTAAAGAACTGTCCGGGAAATAGATATAGCAGTTTTTAGAAATTTTCCCAGCGGAATGTCGCGCATATAACTTCACACATTAATCCTTTGGAAGCAGCATGGTAAGTTGATTGAGCAAGGGCTACTAAACCTGTCCTGGCAACACGGTTTGCTGGTGACATTCGAGTGCGTCAGTCTAGTCTATCATGTATGTACACGTTATATTAAGTATACTTTTAAATATGTGTGTGTCTTATCTCCTGCCTGTATCACTCACTTTGACGGCGATGCAGGAAACAACACAACAAAATAACCCGCCTCACAGCACACAGGCGCATGCTCAACTTACGCTGATTGCTGCGAGTTACGTAGTGCACGCTGTGGCACAGGAAGATGCATTCACTCCGCCGTGAGCAAGGCAAGTAAGCACACACTTCACCGAGTTCTCCCTTAGTCGCATCTAGAGTGTTGTAAGTAACTAAACAATTGCGCCAGATGCAAAATATCATTTTTAACTTGAGCAGAGAAGGGCTTCTAGAAATGTCTGAACGATTTGAAAAAACATATAATGGTGACAACCTTCTTTTTCTACCTAAACCGCGAAACAATAACAACTAAGATATTTGGAGATATCCAAGGCAGGCCTGGTTTACGTCTGCTTTAAATAAACAACTAATGAGTGATACTGTCCTCAGACGAGCACATTTGACGTGGCTACGGGACCTTTGTGCGCAATATCCCCTTGACGAAGTACTGACATGTGGAGACTTCAATGTGGAACGTCGTGATTTGGCCTCATGACATAGTCCGTCGGAAGCTCTTCAGCGACAAAACTGAAACTGCGGGCCTCGTACATTCTTATGGTATTTAAAATTCTAAATGGGCTCCACGCGGCCCGGCAGGACAGATCCCCTGAGTTGAAGTAGAACACTTCTGGCATTGTGCTCGAGAAGCGAAGAAGGCTGGATATTATGGTGGCAACCATTACCCAATTTGCCTTAAACTCAATATTTAAGTCCGGACAAAACCTACACGACAACCTAAACCTGTGAATTGATACAAATTCCGGGTTAGTTTGTTTTTTTTCGGTACAGAAATGCCATTTCACGCCAACCGTTCGCATTCAGCACGAAAACAACTGGACCTATTGTGGTCACCAAGAGCCTACCCACGCCACATCAACATCAGTTTAACCTGAAGAACACGAGGCAGCTGCTGTACCTTGCTGACCTTGCTGGCGGACGGCGGTATGTATCCCTTATCGGGGTGCGAGACGAGATTGCGAAAGCTCAAAGCTACGCAAAACGACTTGCTTGCGGACGAGGGGTGACTAGTGGGCTTCTTTAGAAGAAAGTACTGACCTCCGAAAACACCAGCAAATGTTTCGAGCCCTAAAACCGTGACCGCAAACATGGAAACCCCGTGCAACCAATCTCTACCTATTAAATGGAGTATCAGACTGGATGACTGGCTCACAGACTGATTCGTCAACGCCAAGTCAAAACTGCTGACCTAGTAACTTGAACCTTTAGGGGTATTTCTCTTCTACAGCGTATTGGCTCACTAACGCGGGATTTCTTAAAATCAGACCACTGAGAGATAAAAGGGGAATATTGTATTTGCCAAAGTTCGTGATTATCTCGCTCACCCGCTAAGATAACGAAGAGCATGTCAATGTAGCCTGTAAAAATATCTAAAAGGTTGCCTTACGGCTTCGTCCTAACCAACACTACTGGCGAAAATTTGCATTTCGAAGCTAATTGGATGTTCTTATGGAAAACCTGAGTGTATAATTTACTCCTTGGAAGGTATAATTGGTTTCTGGTGGCCGGCTAGGCAGTACACGTAGCATCCTGCTGGCCATAGACGTTCGCAAGGCCTTCGAATCCGTCACCGACCAACCATTATGAAGCATTGGAAAACGCTTGTTTAGGCACACGTATGGTGAACATTCTTTCGGCGGTATTGCAGGACTGCATACTTGAGATATTTAGCGGGCGTGAGCAACCACATCACAACAAAAATACGGTAGGAGTGCCTGAAGGGGCAATGCTCCCACCAACAAAGTTATTATAGGTCTTCCAAATTGCCTTACTGACATTATAACGACGGTCATTTTATAATGTACGCAGATTACGTAACCATAGGGACGGACTGAGGGCAGCATGCCAGAATATAACAACCAGTAAAGGCCGTTCAAACAGCCCTGAAAGCACACATCGCATACATCGTCTGTGACGACGCAGTAGATTCTCCTGCACTCTTAAAAAGGTTGTGGCATTCGCTAATGAAACACTAACAATTTTCTTGTCCCAGTATACACTAGGTACTTAGTAACTGGAGGTAGTGAATGCAGCACTATCCAGGGTTGGCAACTGAACCATGCAGTAAGTACCACTAGCTCCATGAACAAAGTCATAGCGATAATACTCTTCTGAGCTACATCCGTTTACTAACGGGCCATACATAACCTAGTCATAATCACGAGCTTAATCTGGGGTTTACTACTTCCTACACCCTTAACGTCCTAACCTTGTCGTTGCTAGTGGTAGAGCCTACGTACCGTACCGCGGGGAAGTAACGTTCTAAATGAGTTAGTAAGAACGGCCGTTACTACTGCTTTACGACCTTTTTCATAAGAGGTCACGAGAAGATGGTCACAGGAAGAAACAGCCAAAGTCAGTTCCTAGCTGGGATACCGAATTAATCCTAAGATTACCTGCCTGCCCACTTCGCATCCTGGGGATATTGTTCCACGCTGAGCTTACAGGGCGCCCGCTTCATGTACTAAGGTCCTTCCTTCATCTTATTCGGAGGATTGCGCATCAATTGGGGGGAAGGAACCAAAGTGGCCGGCATGTTAGTAACAGTAATTCTAAAATCACGCGCCTGTTATGAAGCCTCTTATAATCTCCATGAAGCGTAAAAGAAACAGCTAGAGGTGTTACACAGGTCATCCATGCATGTTATTGCAGACGTTTTCCGGCACACATGAACAGAACAGCTCTATCATTTTTTCCGGCCTTCCTACAGTGAATTCGACTATTGAAGATTAGGTTTGCAATTACTGAAGGCGGCCCATATGGGCTGACACTTGCCAATAGCGGTTATTGTTGGCGGTGCACTCCTCTTCTGCAGCATACCCACCTGTCAAGCACTATTCACAAGATTCCACCATTACAGGATCACAGTGTCACCTGGAGAAAGTGATTACTTGTAAGGTGAGTAGAGCGTCGCATAATTATCAATGATTCGTTCGAGCTACCTGCACAGACGTTGTTCCTGAGGCGACGAAACGAACAACTACAATGGCAACCAATTTGTTCCACCGCCTGCGACGTGCGAATAGAGCGGAGTTTGGCGCACATCAGGCGGTTTCTGTAGATATTTGGCTGTAACTTTTATGGGATCACTGCTGTATTTCTGTTAGTTTACTCTTCACAGCAGCGGCAGGTTTCTTGACTGAGCAACAATAGCAACTGATTTTCGCAGAATGGAGGACTTAGAGGAGCCATGAAGAGACAATACAACTAGAATTTGAAAGAACTAGGATTCAGTATCTCACTCAGCTCCATTAAAGCCACAAAAGATGTTCTTTAACGAAACAAAAGCAAGAAGTATTTTAAACATTTCAAATTTTGCGCCACAGTGACTTGTTATGACCAAGAATGACGTCATACGCGCCAACAATAAAACATAATTTTCAGTGCGTTAACGGCCCATTAGCATTCAAGTGATGCGGTCAAATAGACCTAGAGGCCCCATTACAGACGTCCTGTCATGTGTCGTCGCGACAGGTAAGTTAGGCTGCCGCCAATCGCACAAACAAGGTTCCGTAACGTCATAGAAAAGTTGCGGGAAATTGGCTAGGGGGTCGCGACGGCTTCACGCGTTTTCTTTAATAACTCCGCTATTTGTTCGAAGGTTGCGATGATATTGGTATTATTGTTATCGGAACTAAACAGTCTTTCTAATAAACCCAACATGTATTTTATCTTCATGGCTCCTTTAAGGCTTAGACGTTCATATAAGGAGGCAATCACGTACATAGATGAAATCTTAACTGTCTAACACAGTAAACTGGCTTTAGTTTGTTACTGTAAAGCTTTGCGACATGAAACCAGACGTGGTGCAGACAGGTAACTCCTGCTGACACCATCATGCGTCATAAACTGTGACTTGTGGGACGTTTTTCTCTGAACAATAACAGACACCAAGTAATGGCTCCCTACCTGTTTCAGTAGCGCCTCTACAATGTCGTAGTGGCCACCGTCAGCTGCGAAGTGCAAGGCAGACCATTCTCGATTCTCTTGTTTCAGGTTCACAAGGGCAGACTCCTTTGACAAGATCTTCTCCACGAGGCTGTAGAAGGTAAGAGTGAAAATTGCCGAAAACAAAAACATCAGGGGAAATGTATCTCCTTCACCTCTAACTAAAATGTGTTCGTGCGTGACAGAATTTGAAAGCGCCGATTTGCCGTAAACAAAAGTACCTCAAAGCCACTGAAGACATTTTCCCGCTTTATTGGAAGGTGCAAGTAAAAAATATTTCCTTCAGTTGGTCGCCCACTCGCGCAATTGGCTGTTCGCGGCTTTTTTTAAACGCGCAGCTTTCTATGCCTCAGTGCTACGTCCGTGAGCGCCGACAACACACCGCAGAGGTGCCCCAATGAGAACATCAAAACCACTTGCACTCCCGTCAAGTGTGCTGAAAGAGCGAAGCTTACTGCTTTGCACCAGCAGCCACCTTCCGCAGGCACATACTCGCAAAAATGCCCCAACAAAAAATCCACCTCGAGAAATGCTGAGGTTTATCTATCGTCGTCGTTAGATGGTGCGGTGCATGATTTGGCATTTATAGCTTTTCATGACATTACTTTTTTGCGTAATGTTTTCCGTCTGAATAAATTGAATTGATATTTTTAATCTGTGAGGATTACTGTTAACGCCTCTGATGGTCTGCTCAGCGCAGAGTGCACATGACCACAGCTAAAGGTGGCGTGCAAGGAGACGACGCTGGTCTTTCACCTTAATTGCTATAAAAAATAATTCTGGCAGAAAATTTAGCTAAGCAATCATTTTTCAAGAAATATTTATTACCGAAGAAATTTAATTCATAAAAATGGCTCAATGTTAAAAGCGGAGTGCACTGCTTGGTGCACTGGAACGACGCGACGTTCGGCCGGTGTGCTATTTTTCGCGCCGTTTTTTACTGTGGCGACTGGTCATTGTAATAAAAAACTGGCCCGGACGAGTACGAACGACTAGCCAACTTTCTAGGGACTACATTTCTAGAGACTATGCTTCAGGAGCCTCGCTCTTATCTAAGTTGCTGCTGATTAGGAATGCAGTCAGTTCTCCGGACCACAGTTTCTGGTGGCTATGTAGTGTCCACTGCGAAGAACACTTGTCAATGCTTAAATCTGGACTCGTTGATTGGAGCAGTGAATCATGGCAAAACATTGCGGTAATCAGCGCTGGTCCTGTGAATTCTCTCCAGTGTCGTCTCATGTTACGGCGCTGTTTTATCATGTTTTGCTGCCGAAGCGCCCAGTCATTCCACCGCCCATTACCAGAAGTTGGAAACGTAAGAGAACGTGTGAACACCGCACCCAAAGAGCGGTCTTTTTTTCGTGAAGCTAAAGTATTTCCCTAACGGCAAATACATCCCTATGGAGGCCTCCACTGGTGCTAGCGGCGCCGCTCCCGAGGGCCCAACGCCTTCCCTTCCG
Source organism: Haemaphysalis longicornis (assembly GCF_048455015.1). Taxonomy (NCBI): domain Eukaryota; kingdom Metazoa; phylum Arthropoda; class Arachnida; order Ixodida; family Ixodidae; genus Haemaphysalis; species Haemaphysalis longicornis. Next base: position 138,529,518 of record NW_027526422.1, on the reverse strand, counting down.
CGAATGTGCTCGCTGACCCTCATGTTTAGGTACGGGCGCGCAACTGGTGGTGCCGTGATACGCGACGTGAAGAGGGCGTAGGTAGATTTTATCCTGCGTGTGAATTCTTATTTGGCTAATGCTCCGGAATGACAACAGTACTTATTTTTTGACAGCGCCATGCACAATCGTCTCGGTTACCACCTGAAAGATTAACAGGACAACACTGTTTTGCCTTACAAGGCTCAATGTTGTGAACCGGGCGTCTGTACCTTTGATAACAGTTTTCATCGTGCTGTGTTCCATGCCACAGGGCCAGGAAAACGTTTGTGAAGCTATATCGTCCCGCTCCCATCTCTCTAGACGTTTCACAGGGTTAGTAGCAGGACCGCGCCCTTTAAAGTCTTGCCCTCCCAGGAGACATTCAGTCATTTACCTTTGTCGTCTAACACCACGAAATGTCAGACCACAACTCATATGACATTGCCGCACATTTGGCTATTTCAGCTACAAGGTTCGACGCCACCGCAAACTTGTTGTCGGACAGCAGCACCTCAGTGCTGTGATTCTTCTTGTTGTGCAAAGTGTAGCTGCACTAAGCAGACGGCAGCGACGTTACCCCTCACCCTAGCATCGCTCTCCACCGCCATAAAACTAGCCGCCACGGCCACTGGAGGTGAGGCTGAAGGATATCCATCGTTTTCTAGCACAGCGTCGAACGAAATATACATCGCCAGGATGTATTTTACAAATTAAACCGTAGGTCCAAATCGCCGGAACTTTAACGATAGTTCCGTAGGTACCGCTGCAAACGTCTCTGTGATCAGCCCTGTTTCGCAGGACAGTATTTGTAGAGAGGTGAAGTTTAGGTTGCTGTATGAATCATGGTGTTGGTGGTGAGCCCCTCTGTGTAATTGGGGAATGTTCAGTAAATGTCTTTTTTGTGGGGCATGTATAATCAGTTTGCTGTGTTTCAACCATTTACGAATGATGCTATTCCGTGTCTTAAGAATTTGAAACAGTGTAGGGAACAGGTGACTGCAAATGCGGCATTATTCATCAGGAGAGGACAGCACGATGTGCTCGTCTGAAGACTCTGCTTGTGATGACCGTGCAGTTTCCGTAATGAGTGACACGTAACCTTTCCACAACCTTATGCCAATGAATCACCTCATTCGTGGTTGTTTTGTATCGGTGCGAATACATGTGATTTCTTTTTGTGCTATCATTTTTGCAATCTTTCAACTTGTGTCGCTATCACAATTGGAATGTTGAATTACTGTTATTTTTTCCTGAGTAATTTTTGCATTCTTTCTTTTCTTTTTTTGATTTCTGTTGTGTGTATCGACCTCACAATTTGGAATGTTGAATTACCCTTGTTTTTTTTCCTGTATAATTCTTGTTATTTTTCTTTTTTTTGCCGTTCTGTTGTGGAATATATTGTGTTGCCTGCGATGTATTTTATTTGTTTTTCGCTACTACTGTTTGCTGCTTCAAATATATTTTTTATATGTTCACTATTATAGGAGGTTCCGTTTCAGTTCCTGAATATGGGACCTCCTTCTGTATACAAGAATTTTGGAATCTATAGATTGCCTAATAAAATCCTTTTCTGATTCTGATTCTGACCATGTCTCCTCAAAGAGCCCTATTTGTTGTACATTTTTTCCCAGGAGCCGTCACAAATGTCCTTAAAGCCTTCGCTGAACATAAGAATACCTCCTTCTGCTAAAATGAAAACTGAGGCAGTTCGCATTGCTGGCAGTGGGCCGTTGCAATGACACCAGCGTGCTACCTTCTTGCTTCAGACTTCAATAATTTTTAATACGCTTCCACTTTACTTGATCTCTTTATCAAAGGCAGGAATTCTTAAAGCCAACCATGCGCTGCCACCCCGCCACCTTCCCCTGGCTTTTGGGCACGACTAGCGATCTCCGTTCCCCTGTCAAAAATCGCGCGTTCTAAGTGTATCGCCCATGTTATTTTTGTGCCTTCCAATTTTTTTGTCAAAAGCTATGCACTTCATGTCCAGACATCAGGATCCACCGTTATATACACACGGATGCACTTGAGCACCTGTTTTATATATGAGCTATATAGACGAAGCTGCGATCTTCTGCGGTGCATTTAGGGATCGCAACGTGCATTTTACTATGATTCCGGAATGCCAGGAAAACAGAGGGGCCGCTGGTGGCCCGAACAGCGACCCTGGTGTCCCCAAATAACTTATTCTTCGTTGGGCTTCGTTTCTGCGTGGTTATGCTTGCAGGTTAGGTCAACGTTTCTGCGTGGTTATGCTTCGAGACTCGGTCAAGTTTTCTGCGTGATATCGTCGTTAGTCCCCAAAAAGTAATGAACACACGGTCATGCACACTGTATGCGTGCCAGCGGCTTTATGGTCAAGCTCCAAGAGTTGCGGAGGGCGCAGCAGAACGAGCGTTTGCTGAAACGTTTGAGCTCGTTCAGTGGCGACCGTTCAGCTTCTGTGATCTGGTGTATAGGATTCTAATTAGGAAGTCGATTAACGTTATAACTCCTCGGCACTTTGTCTTCTTGCCTTTCTGCATTATTATTCTGTTCGCACCTTCGAAACTGCACCAGTCTTCACAACAAACGGTAAAGCGAGCCACTTGGCGACAATTTTTAAAGCCGTGCTTGTACCATCTGTCTCAGAAATCCTCTCGCTGCGTTTCCAAAGCCGTGATTGTACCATTTGAATCGCGCCTCGGACAGCAGGCGACACGAGTTCCGCCCGACCGCGATGAGGCGAAGCTATGGTGGCGCCGGCGTGCGGGATAATGTCATCACTCGGCGAGGTTCTCATGCACATGTTCGCCCATCCATCCACCAGATTAAACAGCTTCGCAGTTAAAACGTGGATGCGTATATCTTGACTTCCCTCAAATGTTGAAGAAAGGCGAACGTTCAGTCACCCCTGCTACGTAAATGTCTCTTTTAGATTCCCCAAGCTCTCACGTTCTTCCTTTCTTGTATTCCTATTTCCACGGTAAAAACGGTGGAGGTTTGATCAAGCCAATTCAAATTTGCTCACGTTCCACAACCCGTCTTCCGTCTACTGGAAATTTGTGGTGTGTTAGATTTTTAATTGATGTCACGATGTTTGAGCTCGCGCGAGCGCTTTTAGTACTCTTTCGTGAAAATATCATTTTTGTTGCGTTTCTTTCTGTCACAAATGGTACAGCCAGGTATTTCAACCTTACGCACATTTAAAGTACAAGTTATAGATTCATTCTTTGGCAAAAATATGCCTAATCCTTCTTGTTGCTAAGCGACATCACACGATGTGAAGTGTACTTGAAGATATCGTGATTTGGAGAAGCTTTTTTTATAGGAACGTTTTAGTGAAGACATTTGCAAGTGTTAGCCGGGTGGCTATATCAAAGGACCTGCAGACGCGGCACACAAAAAATAGACTAAATTTGTTGGCTTGAGATAGCTATAGAAGTGTTATCTCCTTTAACGCAGCGCTCGTGCTGACTAAAACAACGTGTCAATTCCGAGGGCACCATGCATTTTTTCTCTGCAGAATTGATGACAAGGAGGGTATGATGATGATGATGGTTGCATTTTAATGGCGCAAGGCCAACTGGGGCAAAGAGCGCCAAAAAAAACAAGGAGGGTATCAGAGAATACCCAAAGAAAGCGAGAGTTCTTACCTGTTTTAGAGAATCATGTTCTGTCCTAGAATTTTGTGACTCTGCTCTGCTCTGCTCTTACTCTCGTCATTTATGACGCGATTTGCTGGCGTAAACTACTATTTCACTCGTGTCATGAGTAATAATGTCCCCTTGAAGTAGAGTTCAGAATGTGAAACACTTTTGCGCAAAATGAATCATCACTGGACGGCGGCGGCCCTATTTCTTCATTCCGATGCTGCATCCCCTACGCGGATGCCGGCCGCATGCCTATTGAGGCTGTGCTCGTCAAGCGCCAAACTGATGTATAGCAGGTAACTTCATACGCACGTCGCAGCCAGACTAACTCAGAATGGAAATGCACGTTGACCAAGCAATAGTGTCTCGTGGTTGTTTTTGCCGCGTAGACATTTAGCTCATGTTTATCTTTATGAGAATCTTTTTCCGTCACAGCTAATCACTATTCCTTAAGCTGGCTTGTGCACCTTCGAGTTCCTTGGGAGCACGGAGCGCGGTCGGCACTGCGCGTAGAAGCATCAGGTTAGGTGCTTTTTTCAAAAAAGGGACGCACGCACTCATGTGATTGCCTTTCTCGGCTGCCGTTAGAGTAATCGCGTGTTGACATCAAATCCTTTGGCGAGTGTATGGCTTTCGTTTCAACGTCCTGCGTGACAATGAGGTTTTCCGGGCAAAACCTGCTTGGAGCTCGGGCTATATGCTTCTGATGTCATCGCAGTCACATGTCGTCCCAGTATCATGTAGTTACAGTACTAAAACACCCGGACACTCGTTTTCTAGTGCCTTTCGCTAGAACATTTATTCTTAGTGGGGAAAAAACACCGCGCCATCTTCTCTAACGTGAAAGCTGTGGAGGGGCGAAGCATTCAGTGTATAAGTGTATTCTTGACGCCATAGAGTTTCTGGTCACGGAGATGAAACCTTAAAAGGGTAGAAGTATACACGAGACTTACAGCTTTGCTGTAAGTCTCGTGTCTTTGAAGCACTAAGCATTCTAGCGCGAGCAGTTTGAAAAGCAGTATCCCGGTGTGTCCTCTTAGTACGCGTTTTTACAACGGAGATTATACGTTCTTGAGCGAGGAGTTGGGAAACGAGTGTCACTGTGTGTTCTTTTAGGACGCGTTACATTCAAGCACGAGAACTTGGAAGACGAGTGTCGCGGTGTTTAACTACCAGGATTACATAGTACTACTACGAAATGAGATGACGACGACGACAACAACGAGCCCCTAATGGGATTCGCCCCTAAAAGGCCTACTAAAGAAACACACCCGGACACTCGTTTTACGACGCCTTGCGCTAGAGCGCTTTGTTCTTCTAATTCAGAAAACTTACAAGCCTGAGTACCTCACTCCCTAACGGTGTAATCTCCATTAAAAAAACGACAAAGCTTCAAGAATACACCTATACTCTGCATGCTTCGCCCATCTCCAGGTTTCATGGTAGTGGAAGTGGACCGGTATTTTTAAGACGAAGCGACGTAGAAACAAACCTTGAAGGCGAAGGTTGCCTTAAGAGGCACAACAGACCTATTATTCGTTTCTCTTCCCGCGCTGGATTTCTCGTCAGAGAACATTACTCGAATAATGGTTTCCATCTACTTTTTTTATGCCATGAAGCCTTCAATATACTGTCATCAATGTTATGCATGAAGAAGTTACAACAGGCACCGTGAACCTCGCCCACACTCCCCTCCACTCCCAATAGTGCTCTTACAAGCCGAGCGAGCGAAACACACTTGAACGCAACATCGCCACTTGTACCTCGAGCCAACAGAACAAGCATAAAATGATTGCTCATGTAGGGTCACTCCGTCCGTTGGCTCCCCCATTTCCGTTCTTCACAAGAGTTGGGATTGATTTAGTGGGTCTCTTGCCAGGCTTACCGAGTGAGCACAGAATCACTGAGATGTTGAGCCACTTCTCGCGCGAAACCGATAAGATTTCTCCTTAAACCATGGGCAACTTCTTCGGTCTTTTTCCTAAGATTGGTGAGCATAGCATAAGACCGAATGGTACGCGTGCTATGTCGACATATTTTGGCAATGTCTTAGGCAGTAAATTTAGAGTCGTTGCAATCGGTCGTGTGTTCTGGGGCCGTAAACGATATATTTTTTTGAGAACTTCGGTCTGCTTTCGTAATTTGAGGGAAAGCCTAGCGATCATCGCAGATTGTTTTATTACTAGAGTGTGTTAGAGTCTTTCTTTGAATTGTTTACTCTTTTGACGCTAAATACTTTCATTGATTGACTGGCCACTACTCGCACAGCATTTTTTACACGGAGACAGCTGTGATTTAAGTAACCTGTTCAACTCATATGCCTTCACCTTGAACTATCACGTGACACAAAACAGGCTGTCTAGTGTTCCATTTACGCAGTGTGACCGATTAGCGCAGGTATAATGCACCTGGGTGTTATGCGTGGTTGGTATAAACGACAAAAGCCGTTTAAAACATGGCTTAAGATTATAGACCTGATATCTTGAATACGCATTATTCCTGACAAAAAAGAGTCGCGTGCCGAACTATTATTCTCCACCTCTTTCTCCAGCCCTCCTTCTCTACTCTTTTTACTGTCCCCCCTCTCGCTTCCGTTCGGCCGCTCGAGGTGTCGGCGAAACGCCAGACAGTTACCGGCCTCTATCTCCCCTTCCCTCACCTCCAACAACCACTTCCTCCTCCTCCTCCTGGATCAGTTAATAGAAAGTACCATTTCTAAGATGAAACCTTATTCTTGGAAATGCATTTGGAGTAAAAACCTAGCCAAAAGCACGATTTTCGATATCGGTGGGGAAGATTTGTGCGTGTATGCATGTTAAATATTGAACACGGCCATAAACGCCCGAACGCCATAAAAATAGAACGCACCTGCGTCTAACGACAACGATGGCTGACCCGCTCGGTTTTGTCGTGCAGGATTCGTTCTCTGTCGTTGACGATGCAGCGATTCAAAAACTTTTGGTGACGGGACCGTCGGCATCCGTCCGAGCAAAAAATCTTCGCATTAAAGTCAACCTGATTTCACCGTTCCGGGACAGCGTAGCCGGATAAATATCGGCTTCCCAGCGCGATTGAATAACTAATTGAAGCGCAACAAACAGCCCAATTAGAACGGCTATCTAAAAGCAAAACGGGAAGACACATTCTGCAGTCCCTAGGAATCAGAAGTGGAAGTTTCCTCCCAAATGAAGTTGACCTCCCACACGAATGGCGAAAATACATTCGCATCCGGCCACTAGAAAGGAATATGCATCCAGAGCTAAATGTGGAAAGAAGACAAGCTAGAGTCCGAGCCCTTGATAAACGTTTCCGAACCCATTGTGAGCCACGGGAGATTGTCTACGTTGACGCAGCCTACTACTACAACGGCGGCTCTTGTCAGAACGCATTGGCAATCGCAGTCGTCAGCAATGACGGCGTCACGGTGACGTCAGCATCTACGCCGGCCAAACATCCCACGGAGGGACAGGAAATGGCTATAACTCTTGCTATAAATTCTACCCGCGCAACCACAATCATAAGTGACTCGAAGTGCGCCATTCTTAACTTCTCGAAAGGCAGGATCTCCCCCGCAGCAGCCTCGTTGTTAGAGAAGTCCCCTAACCAAAGAAAAATACTTTTGATATGGACTCCGGCCCACTGCGGCCTACAGGGGAATGAACTGGCCCACGCAACCGCTCGAGCTCTGGTCAACCGAGCTGTGTTGCCTATGACACCACCACAACCACCATCATCCCCACACAAGACGTCGCAGGAAAGCCAAGAACAAGCACACGTTATGAGATCTCACAAAGACAGGCTAGTCACATACAGGGATATAATAAATCGCTACAGGTTATCCAGCTGCACATATCCACCGGCCCACCACACTCTTTCCAAGAAAGAGGCAGTCACGTGGCGACGGTTGCCGACGAACACTTTTAAGAGCCCTGTTTCCCTCAACCGCTGCTACCCAGACCTTTACTCAAACCTCTGCACTTTATGCAACAGCAGAGCCGACCTAATATGGTCCTGCCATAAGCTCCAAAAAATACGAATGGCTATATTGCAAATCCGATGTAGATACATTTAGAAGCTACAAAATTAAGACTGCATAACAATGGGAGACTTTTCTGCTCAGCTCCACACCGGAGGCACAACTGACAGCAGTCCGGATGGCCGAAGCCGCCGCGAGGATCCAATGAATCCTGGCTGACGGATGAAGGAGGGAGACCGTTTAAGTCGTGTACCCTTCAGAACCCATCTCGGGCATCAAATAAAGTGATCTCTCTCTCTCTCTCTCTCTCTCTCTCTCTCCTAGCGCGAGATACTCCCGCTCGATTCTGACTACGGCACACGTTGCTTCGTGAGGCCTTTCATGTGCCTTTTCTTACCATGAGCATTGTTTTGTGAAGCATTTATTGTTTGACTGAAATTTTATTTATTTTATTGCACAACAACATGCGGAGGAACAGTTTTGGACTCAAGGGCTAAAGGCTAGTTTCGGGTTAAACCCTTTGTGTAGGTTTGCTTTGCTGCAGTGCGTTTTTGTGACAGCGCCGACGCCATTAATGAACACTAGAAGCTTCGCTTTAAAATCTGCAAAACTTTCCAGATGCGTACCATTCCTATGCGACTTGTCTTCATTGTGAGCTCTGGCAACCACATTTTGCTCGAACTAGTCAGAGGCATTGGATAATTTCAATGTTTTTATCGTTGATTTTTCTTTTCTTTTCGCAAATTACGTAAGTGTGTATCGCTATAGCGACTAGGCACCTTCACTTGTCAAACTATGTATTTTTACCGCATATGTAAAGTGTTCTGCAGAATTGGTCTGTTCTGGCAATTTTTATGTTTGTGCTTCCGATGTGGTTTTCCGGGCTCTTGTACTTTAGTCTTTATTTTCGGAAATGCCTAAGATGAATATATTTATTTGGTTAGCATTTGATATGTCAAATTTTATTTTTTGATGCTTTGCTTACTTTTCGGGCATTTCAGAAGTCTAATCAAATATCTCCAGTTACACTACTAAAACGAAATAATAAATGTGCTCTACCAAAAGTGTTGCATTTTAGTCTAAATGAATGTCTCCACAAAGCGTGCCATTTTCGCGATTCATGTATTTGTATTTCCAATATTTTTTAGTATTTTGTATACCCCTTGTTTTCAGGGGTAAATCCACATCCACATATCTTTAATTGGTCACTTCGTTTTGTAAGTCTGTTATCTTTTATATTTTATTTTTAAAAATTTCGTTCAACCAATTGTCTCTATTATGACAATAAAATATCTTCCACTAAATATGAATATTGGTAAAAATGCACAGCGGTAAAAATTTGCTTATTGTCGACATTTTTCATTCGAATTATACCATTTTTTTCGGGGTTTTCATTAAATTGTTATTTTGGTGGGGGACGGGCACATGTCTAAAATGTATACATCGGATTCCATAGGTTAATATTTCTTATATTTCTTAGTTTTGTAATATGTCAGCTTTTCAAAATTCTGTAGGCGAATCATCACCGTTTATTCCGTGTGTAAAATTAATGTGCTACTTCCACCAAATGTGCCTTTTTATGAAAATGAAGCGCGTCCCACGGTTTGTCCATTTTGCTGTTTTTTAAAACTACTGACCATGTACTTTTTGAGGCTTTTTAAAGATAAATCTTGTTTTTTTCAGGAGATGTATCAGGCATATATTTTTGATTTCGTCAGTTCATTGCTCGAAATATTTTTTTTTATATTTTACAATCTTTCTGTTTTCCACACCCTGTTCCATGGATTATCTCCATGTACACTATTGTACCATTTATTGTGCTAATTCCACCAAATGCCGACTTTTGTAGAAACGCAGACCAGTGCACGTTGTGCCCAATTGTGTATATTGTCCCGAAGCCAAAGACGACGCAATTGTCTTAAAAGAAAATAGGTTTATTTGAGCGAACTTGTGCTCCCCTAACAACTCAAAGAATACACAGACGGCGAAACAGTAATCAAAAAAGTTACGTGCGTAGTCGAGCGTCGAGAGTCGAATGCCGCGGCATCTGCTCTGCGGGAATTTTTCACTGGGCGCGAGGGTTTCTCGAATATTCGAAGTGTAGTCAGAACACTGTAGATCAACAAAGGTTATTCTAGGCTGGTCACGTAGTTCGGACCACTCTCCCTATCAGAAGAGATAATACATGCGGCACCGAGCGAAAGAACGGAACACACGCCTCCCTTCGCCCGCAGACAACACAGATAACACAGACCGGCGCAGCCGGGCAGCAAAAGCAAAACACAAATAAACAAACCCAATACATGGTTCGCGGCATTGCTATTTCCCACGTTTCCGCGGGCTTTTTTTAATTTACTTTTTTATTTCGGCAGTTACGTTTCGCCACACTTAATTGTGTATTTCTACTATTGTTGTTCCCAAGATTAGGTTCACCAGAGTTTTTTTTTAATTTAGGGTATTACAACAACTAAATACGTTACTTCTGCAAGTTGCGCATTTCTGTGGCAATGCAGGGCGTTGCGCCGTCCTTGGTTGTGTGCACTCGGAATAGAATGAAATCGTTAAAGTTTGCTCACAACATTTCCCTGTATTCTGCCTCACCTCTGTATACTTTGTAAAACCTTTTTTTCGACAACCACCTTCAGACACAACATTGCTCCAGATTACTTGCTATTTTTACTTCGGTGGCCATAATTTGCACAGGATAAAAATAACAGAACCAGTCCTTGCATGTTGAGCCGTCAGGAGAACTTTTCGACGTCTCGAGTGCTTTACACGGTGCCTGTTATGCTTTTCCTTAAAAGTGCCATGATGGCGTGCTAAATCTCCCGTTTCATCACGGCAGCAACGACAAGGATCTGGTGCTGTTTGTATCGCCAGTTGAGTAACAGGCGGCGAAGGAACGGTCTGGTGCTGTGAACGAACTTATGGTTTGATGATGACGTAGTACCAGTGCCAATATGGCTGCTATATTGCGGTCATCACTCAAGAGTACAAGACCATTACTGGAGCAACCATACCACAGTTTTAAGACCTATGTAACTATTTCGGGGTACACTATCTTTCAATAAATACTTATTTGAAAAACTGACCTATCGGATAAATATTGATATGGGCCCATACTTACCCTCCGTGTCCTCTCAAAGCTGCTGTATGAAGACAGTTCATTCCATATTTGTTGGGTATAGTTAAGTCCACGTTTGGAAGCTTGAAGAGTTCATCTACGATTTCTGAATTCATTTTGACAATAGCAACATGGACAGGGGTGTTTCCAGAGTTGTCCTGCGTACGATAACAAAGCGTTGGATATTTTGAAGTAAAATAGTGCTTTATGTGCCTAGTTGGCCATACCTGAAATGCACAATTTCCTGGATTATTCGTCTTCCCAGCACACTTGTACACACAAAAACTCTCGGGCCATCACCACTAACGAGAAACATGGGGAGGGGCGAAGCATACAGTGTATAAGTGTATTCAAAGATAGTAAGTTTCTGAGCTGCCAGATGGCGCGTGCTGACGCGGCTCCGGAGAAGCGCCGGTGGTAGGACCAATCGCGCACTTGTTGATGCGGCGGCGCCCTCTCTTGCTTTGAACGGGATTTAACCAATTTTCATGCCCTATCTCCCGCAGAATTCCCGCGTCCATCTGCCCCAGAATGGCCGGGGGACTCGTCCTCGGTGATTAACGAAGTATGCCTTCGATTGCTTCCACCGACCACCCGAACCCATAAGGCCAAGCGTCGAGAGCAGGTGGGTATCTTAGTGTAACACAAATTACAACCCGTATACAAACAGCTTCCGCTTTCGCTTAGCCGAGAGAAAGGGTTCTACAAATCTTTAAATTATGTAAGTTCGTTTTGAACGGTTTTATCTATTGCGCACTTTTCTTTCAGTACACATTACGTTCTAGCGCGAGCCGTGAAAAACGAGTGTCCTGGTGTTTTAGTACAGCGAATACATGAGACGACGACGACAGGAGACGCCGACCGCTCTAGCCCCCAATGGGCTACTCCCCTGAAATACTCAGTAAATGATGGTTCGTTGTTGTTCTTTGTTGTTGAAGATGATGATCTGCGTTGGTGTCTGATGGTTGTGGCACTGATGACACGACGAAGATGGTTGATGGAGGGTTTTTCAAAACTGTATATTTACACGGAAGACATATACAGGATATTTACAGACTGAGTTGACAAAGTAAGAAATAAAGTGGGAATCCTGGTCAGCTAAGACTTTGTGCACGCAGCACCCCCGTCAGCGACGGACCCTGACCTAAGAATACCCAAGTGGTGAGATCCTCCCTAGCCTGACCTGGCTAGCCCGGCAATACACCGGCGGTGCATAGCACATTAAAACCCTGAGGATTCGACCCCGAGACCTCGTGTCTCGTGGTTTTAATGGGTTACTTAGGCCCCACCCCCCATACCCAGGCCAATCGGTATCTCCTGGGCACCTGATTGGATGGATTAGTAAATCCGGGCCTAAACCGCGGTGGGCAACGCCCCCCGCAACCCTCCAACGCTGGTCACTCCCTCCCACCAGAAAAACAAGGAAGAGATCAAAAGTAAACCAAACAAATACGACAAACACTCAGGCACCCGGGAAAACACGTGCAAGCGCCCGGGGCAAGCATTTACGCACGCGGCTTGCGTTGCCCGTTCCCACGCCTGCACTTTACGCGTAACGCCTTGTCCAAAGTTGGACAGCTACTCAAGCCAGCCGAAATCCATAAACATCCGTCTTAACGACCCGGCGCGTTCCCAAGATTCTCCGCTGTTGACAGGCGATGCCCCGTTAATTGGACCGTGGGCCAGAAACAGCGCGTAGGGACAAAAGGACACGGCGGCCGGCTCAGGCGTCGCCTCTGCCGCGCCCATCCAGCGCCGCAACGCGCGCACCCTCACACGCCTCCGCTCCGCGGGCGCACTGGCCAACAAAAGGAAAGCTATCGCCATAAATCGGCCACTGTCTAACCACAGTTGACAGCTCCACGCTCCCCGTCTCCAGCCGCTCGACGGACCTAATGGTTTTACAACCTGCTAATGGCTAAACGCGCGCGCAGGCGGCCCCCGAAGCATCCGACCCACGCTTTCCCACGCTCGCACTGTGCTTTCCAACACACTGTTCAAAACAATGTCGCAGCCCAGTTGAGGCTCAAGACAATTCGTCTCCGCGCAGTCGGCATGATCCAAAGGCCGTTCGCTCTTAGCAAGCTGGCTGCTATAAAGTCATTCATGCGCCCTTCAGGGAACCGCCGCTTCCCACGCGTTCGACTTTGCAGCGTCGCTGACGCCTGGAACCCTTACATACTCCTAGCCACGCCACTTTTCCCGTTATTGGTAGTGACACAGAAAACGAGCACAGCCCTTCAATGTACACTGATCTAATCAGAGAAACACGCCGTGGTAGCGATAATACATACCTCTAACACACCGTAATCCACACACGCACGCGCACAAAAACACTCTTTAATACTTGCAGATACTTTTGTTTTTGAACAAATGTTGTTGGCTGTACATCTTACCCCAAGACGGCGCAACGGCTCCGATAAAGGACACCAAAAAGCAGTGAACAACCATCCGGTTTTCTAAGAATTCAACACCTAGAAACTGCCGGTGTTTGGTAGGATATGGTCCGCATAACAAACGTCGCAATTAACGCGGCCGTTTTTATGGTTCATCCATTACATATTACTCCGCGTGATGAAACACCAACATCTCTCACACATAGATAGAACGTGACTTGCAACGAATGGAACTAAAAATTACCTATAGCTGAAAAAAGAAAATGCAAGCCAGTGAATGCTACAACATTACAGATTTCGCAGGAACATTTATAATACTCTAGCGATTCAGTGGACGTACGCATCTCCTACGCTACGATAACTCGGCGACTGTAGCTGCTCAAAATGGAGGAAGTGAATTTGGTGGTGCGTTCGACTTCGGCACGTGGTGTTGGGAAACGTACTGAGTTGTACAGAAGTAATTTTAGCCTGCTACAATATTTACCACGATAAAATAATACATTAATGCGTAAGCACGTACTGTACAGGTTGCAACGCACGTTTGCGTTGGTAGCGCTTGTGTACGGTTAACAAGGGCGACTCCTGAAGCATGTCCGGCATAGTAATGAAGACACAAAGAAATAATACTCAAAGACGAATTATTGCGACGATAATGAAGGCATATAGTCGCTCCAAGAAACAGGTATCACCGCAGCCCGCAGGCAGAACCTGGGGCCTTTGTAGGCACTGTGACATGACTGCATACAGAATGAGCGGTCTACCGTCAGTGCGACACTTTTTTTCAATTTCATCATTGTGGTATATGCCGCTGCGTCTAGATGCTGGGAATGAATTCTTGGATACGTTTTGCAGACGTTTCTTTATGTGTACTTAAGCAATCTGAGCACGCATATTTCAAAAGTGGCAGCTAAACGAGTACCAAAATGGGTTTACGCCTATGGTCGTCTTTCTTTAGCGTGCAGGTGTAATGTTTTCATGAAGCATCCACTCAAACATTGGCCACCGATCTGATCACTTTGCTGCAAATCCGGCCAAAACGATAGTTTTTTGCCGAACATAGCATTAAATACCGCTCTCCTCTTTCCCGCTCATTTCGTACACATTTACCCTCACGTCTCGCCTCTCTCACTATAAACACGTAGAGCATTGATAAATCAATCTGTTTTTACCGCGTTTTAGGGCTCGCACGCCATATGCTAGAACCTCTTGTTACTGTTGGCACGAGCAGTTCTTCTATTGGAGGTCAAAACACTGTTTGCAACACGCATTTTTCATTTACTGTCGCAAACTTTGGTCTACTAAACGTTATTCAAGATGCAACACCCCAAGAAACGTTTGCCGGCTGTTTTATTGTCTGATGTTTTTGCCACATAAATGTGCGGGCTGGCGGTTTCAGGAAAAAGTCTTTAATGCAAGCCATGTGAGCAGATGACTACATTGTCTGGGATTTCTTGACAAAGGTTTAGCCAACCGTTGTAGAGCCAAATGCAAGAAAGAAGCCTTAATCGCCCATTCGAGAATATTTGATAAGTCGGTCACTGAGCGTGACTGGCGCGAGTTTCATGAAAACGACACCATCCTATCTTTACATAGCTCTTGTGTACATATTTAGGAATTGTAACTCGCAGTCCTCTCGGGTGATAAATACAAAACAACGAAACGTGAGCAATGCTTTGATGACTTGAGAAATATTACCTACAAATAGAGAAAAGGACCTTTTTTGTCTCAATCTAACACGCCCTTAGGTATTTAGCCTTGAGAATCAAATTCAAACAAGTAAGCAGAACATTGAATGCCATGACTCGTCTCGCTAAGCGTAAACAGATGCAGCACAAGTTTAATAATGCTTGCATGGAGTGTAAAGACGTGGTCGCCAATACGTGACCTTATAGGTGAACGCATACATATTAAACGCCTTGACTGCCATCTCTGGTATTTCTCTTCGGACGAACAAAGCGCTGTCACTCAATTTAACAATAACTTTTCATGTTTCTTCTGGTAAATCGCCTGCTGCTCCAAGCACGTGCACTACGCCGGAAAGCATACCGAATTCCTTGCATCTTTGTCAAACACTTGCGCCTTTTTCACCTGTTCTGCACAACATTAAACACTTTATGCACTTATCTCTTCTCAAAATTCTGTTAAATGCTGTGGCCTATAGGAAACTTGGGCATGGGGTCACAGGATATAGGTATTGTCCCTACGCAGAATAAATAATGATAATTTATTTCTCATGTGTCCGTTAAGGAACAGAAATAACGATTTAAATGTTGAGCCTAACAGTGATGTGTTCAAAACTCCCTGCTTGTAAAACTTTGATTTTTTGCTGGGCTATGGTATTACTATATAACATTTCAGAACAAATAATTTGTAACTATTGTATATCTGTACGCGTTCTCTCCAACCAAAAACGTCTTACTGGATTCCCCGGTGCAAAACAAGGTACAGACGCAGGACTAGGCTCTACTACGTTCCGGCTGCGTTCAACCAACTTCGTGGCGACATTCTGAGAATAAATTCGCGATAATAAATTTTAATTTTTATAATAGGTATTGAATGTAATACCAGCATTGCCCAACAGAAGGTTGTGCTATGTCCTGCTTAATCGCGGGACCGACAGGAAGATATACGGACATCGGGAAAGACCAAAGTTTTCGCATTTAAGTAGCCGAAAAAACATTACCGTCTTTTAAAAGCGGTCAAATTCCGCAGCTCCTATAAATTGCACACAGTCAGGGCCGTGTACTCCTGATACATCATTTGCAAGAAAATTTGTCCTCGCACGCTGTATTGGCACATTTTTTGGGCAATTTAACATTAATTTTTTCACAGTTAGTTCAAAAGTAGGAGTTCAATCTGCGCCCTTGACCAGGTTTTCAAATTGAAACTTGGAGATTGCACCAAGTTACATAACAATGAGCTCCCACAACACATCGGTGGGAAGAAGAGGGGTACCTGGCTATCTCTTATTTCGCTTCCCCGAAATATGAATGCGACAAGCTTTCGATAACTTCAAAGTAGCACGATTGAATATTACACATACTCCTGGAAACACACTAATATGCAAATTATGGAGGAGGCGGAATTTCCGCAAGGTATCAACGACTCTGAACTTTGAATCCTTCCTAGCATTTACGTATTTTATCAACACTTGCTAAACTTCATCGTTTATGTGGGCGACAGAGAGCAAAAAAACGTTTTAGCTTCACAAATGAAAGCCACACCGCCGTTGGAATTACTTCCACTGTACACCACACCACGTGTGCGGACAATGTAAACAAGAATGCTTCATATAAAAGCTACAAATGACCTATTTACCTGAATATTGGGGTCCAATAGTTCATGGTGGTTGATCAGTTCGCGCACACAGTTCACGCAGTCGTCTTTGCTGGCGAAGTGCAGGGCTGTGCGACTGTGATTGTTGGTCGCATTGATGTCTGCTCCCCAGCTGAGTAGAAACTTTATTATTTCAGGTTGGTTGCTGCAACACAGACAAAACATTAGACTACGAATTGGACGGTGTACAACTTAACTTGTTATGATTCGTCGGTATAGGTGGCGAGCCAAAAAACCGAATACTAAGGTTGCCTGGACAGGATAGGTCTTAAAATGTGGTAGGTCTAGACAGTTTGCAAATACAGCTCAGATGTTTTGTTTGTTTCAATGATAGCTTAGGGCCCTGAGTTCCACCACCCTCTTCCTTTTCCAGGTTTTGGTATTGCAGGACTTTGATAAAAATATTCGCATCCTCCTTCAGTGAGCACAACCAGTCTGCAGCTGCTTCTGCTGAAGAAGAAGAAGCAGAAGAAGAAGAAGCAGAAGAAGAAGAAGGAGAAGAAGAAGAAGAAGCCCTTCTTTTTAGGAAAATGCTCTTTTTTAAAGTTCATGGCTCTTTCAGGTTGGTGCGCACAGCGCTTCATTTTGCCAAAAAGCGCCGGTGTTGTTGGTATCCGGCCAAGAAAATGTCCGCCGTTGAAATAGGCAATAATTAGAAGAACGCCGTAAGCGGTGGAGTTTGAAGCCAGGTCCTCACAATAGCAGCCCGATGCTCTACCGACTTTCTGATCTCAGCAATTTGTGAGAGGTAGCAGCAAAGTTGTAGTCGTTATTGTTGTTCATCCTTTTCTTGTACCACATGTCCACTTGGGGAGAATATACAAAATCGGGAGCTTTGAGGAGCTAATATTCCTGCTTCAAATATTTTACAAGACTGTGAAATGGAAGCGTACGATTGCAGAATAGGGCATGCTGCGGGACACCTCAGCGTTATGGCACGTGCGTAACACCTGTGCTCACCGGCGCACAGAAACCTATTTCTAAGGAACCTGTGGCATATGACTGGCGCCTGTCAGTCACATGCAAGATACGAATGGCATTTGCCAGTTATATTGACTGGCCTTCGCCACTTTACCTACTGACGTAATTCCCGCAGTAAGAGGAAAAAACTAAAACGAAGAAAAAGGCACGAACACCGTAGAGCAGACGAGCAGCCCGCTGAATTAATTACCGTCAAATGAAAAAGCAACCAAAGTGAAGGAGGAGACACAAATACTATGTAGCACTAAGGAGGTGCTACATAGCATTTATCGCAGTGTTTTACGATTATGTTGAATCGAATTAGTTTTTCTCGCAAAACCATGGCTGTGATGTTGTCTCGATGCTTAAAATAAAACCTGCTCCTATATTCACACCAAGGCGGCTGTGTTCTTCATTGAAGCTTTGACTTTTGTTGATTAAAATTTCATAAAAAAATTGTTATACAATACAGAGCCGGTAGATTTGACTTCTGTATTAATTATGTTCAGTTTGTTTGTTTGTTTGTTTGTTTGTTTGTTTAGGCAGAATACAAGTTCACCGTGCAAGGTAGAATAATTTCAAATCTTCTGCCGAGGCAAACGGGGCAAAAGGCGTTTGAGCCCATTTGATCGAGCCCGATTGGGCTGCCTGACGAGGCCCCGTCCCTGATGCAGCACAACGGCAGCAACAATAGCGACGCAAAATTAACCACCAGTCAATGAAATTATAAACATGCAACAAACCAAATGACATCATAGGCTAACTATATCAACACAAGTGTTGGCTATATAAAACAATGACAAATCACAAAAAATGTATAATTATAACAAATATATGCTACGCAAAAGATAGAGACCATGACACGAGTAGAAAAGTTTAGGAAGAGGAAGTTTTACCCGAACAATACCAAAGCAAACTTTTTTTTCACTTACGGCGGGTACGCAATATAATTTTAACGGTATACCTGAAACAGTATTCAAGGAAACCTTCTCATGACGGCACAAAATACGGCATATAAAGCAGTCGCACGCGAGTCCCGACATTCATTTGCTTGAACGCTTGAATGCCTGGAAGTACAGTCGTTATAGTGTTCACAAAAAATGAAGAAAATGCATTGTTGGGGCGATACAAACATGCTCAATGGGAATAATTTCGTCCGTTTTGGTGGCGAGTTTAATATGTTTTTATCACCTCCCTTTACGACCTGCCAAAATTTGCAGGGATTGTTGTGCAGCATGGATGGTAGCAAGTGGTGAAAAAAGAACTGCTTTGCCACAGACAGTGCACGCACGTATTCGTCAGCCACGTTTTTTCAAACCTCCCATCTTTCAGAAGACTTCGAACGCTTAGGTTGGCGGAAAACACGCTTCTTTTTGTCAAGCAAGCGTTTCAATCTTAAGCATGCGTTTCAATATACAGGGCAACGACCATATCGCTGTGGAGCTACATAAAATGCTGGTCGGGATGCCTTCCGGAGCCGCGGGACTCTCCCGCGACATGTAGCCAGTTCGACAACAAAACAACCCCTTCCTCACGGCCGCGTGGACATATGAGGTGTTTTTCGAAATGAGCCAGATCCAGAAACCGAAACTGAGTCGAATAAAACTACACCGACAAGAAAAACGTAGTAACTTTCCCCTAAAAAGGGGCGGCAAGAAAATAGTTGAGATAACGCCTGGAAACGTGTACGCAGATCGTAGGTCGTATCGAAAATGAACCAGATCCTGGTGTGTCACGGATCAAAATGCGCCAAATCCATTCGCCCAATAGGCGTTTGCCTTTGGCGTGACTGTTTAAACTGTTTAGTGGGTGTTTCCGGATGTTTTTTTCTTTTTTGCTTTTCGGAGCTCGCTTTTCACGAATTCAGACGGCCATTAGGAGATCGGCAAAATATCTGATTCGAGATGTCAATGACGAAGTGAACGGAAGAAAAAGTGAACGAAATAAAACTGAGCGATTTCAAACAAATATTTAATTTCGTCTCCCGCGTCTCTATGAAATACCTAGAGTTAAATTTATTTTTTTACTCGCATACTTACCATTTTAGCACCTAAATAAATAGACGGCGCTCACGAGCACTGGAAAATCCCCCCCGTCCCTCTGACAGTACCAATTACTCCACTAAAGTAATGAAGCATGAGCAACCTCCTTGTGAAGCGTTTTGCATATTTATGGCAACGCAATGAAGAGCTTGCTTACTTGTGTGCTTTCAGGTGTAACCAAAAAATTATCCTAGGTAAAAATTATCAATTGGTATGGTGCCCAGAGGACTCACCTGCTCTCCTGGTCTAGTTCTAGGGTTCTTGAAACCATCCTAGATATTTATAGTGCCTTTTCCTCCAAAACTCAATCACATCATGCTGGGTAGCCAATTTAAATAACGTTTTCATAATACTGCCGCATTAACTTGAGCGTTTCAGCTCAATATGAGCCAGATTCAAAGTTATCAGCCTAATATAGCTCAAATTAACGGTATAATTTTTAATCACATGTGGCCGTAAACTTTCGCTAGATGACATGTAAAATATATCATATAATAGCTCTGACGGCGTTGCATTTAGGTCCGGTAAAAAACTTCGGCTTCTTTTATGAATTTCGTGTTAAATGGATCTGGCACATTGCCGAGGTTTCGCCTGCCAGGACGCCATGGCGACAGGGGGGCGGGCGTAGAAGTGGTCCCGGGGGACGGGGAGTGAAATAATTGAGGGGCTTCCTGGCCAAACAATGGCAAAACTTCACGTGCCGGCCTTGGCCCGCGGGGCGAAGGTCGTGGCACCCAAATTCTTATGAACTGTTTCGCTCAGCCTAGCCACCGCTCGTGGTATTCGTATGAAGCCGTGTTTTTTTTCGTTCTTGTGGGGTGGGGAAGAAGCGACCGGCTGGGGGCGCGGGAGCGTGGGGTTGAGAGCCCGGCGTCGACGAGTGAGGTGGTCCGGCGTTTGGGATGAAGAAACCGGCATGTGGCCGAAAGCGTTGCAACTGAGGTGCGCAACTTTGGCTGTGTGTTGTAAAAAAAGCCAGTGTGTGGTTGGAGAATAAACAGCAATACAGCCTTCGTCCTGCAACGAGCCTCATGTCCCCTCACGGGTTGTCATGAACCCGAGGAAAACGTGACTCTCATTTCGAAAAAAATGCCTCAAATATACCATCGGTGAGGGAAGCGGACACGTTAAGTAAAACAAGAAGCAGCAAGGCAGGGTGCAACCAGTGCAGACCAAGCAAGGTGCGTTCGGAGAACGTATATGGTGGTCACTAGGTCACGGTCAAAAAAGCCGAATTGTTTGTTTGAGGCAGGACGCTGCATTGCTCGCTTGGGCGCCGCCGCGCATCCAAACATCTTAAGAGGCATCTACCCCTTTGTGGAGGACGACGTGCCCGTGTCTGTCTTGGGGGCCGCAGCAGTACAATTACCACCGGGATTGAACCTTAAAATAACTGTTATGTTGATAGAGTTTGTGAACTGATAATAGGTTATTCTCTCTTCTAGGCTAGGATATGCTCCAACGTATTACCGAATCCTTGTCGAGGATGGCCAATCTCCACCCGCATACGGCAAAACCCACTCACGCAGTGTTTCGGTAGAGCTTTTCGGCCATTAACGACCAATGGAGCGACTTGGACTTTCAATGTCAACCCCAGTGCTACTTTTGTTAGATGCCGTAACACAAGGATTCACACACCCAGAAATGGTTACAGCTGTCCATGCATACGTCTCAGTGACAAGGTGCCTAAGCTGCTACCTGATCTTTGCAAGCGCGTATCAGCCGTACTTAACTTTGGCTTTCCATTACATTCCAACTTCTCGCATTGTGCGAGCTTTTCTTTTACCAATTGATGAATTTGTTTGTTCACTTCATTACACACAAATTTTTGATGCCACATTATGGTGTTAATAAAAGGTCAGAATAGTTTCTAAAGCTACGAACCCTGCCCAATCCCCCAAGTGAGTATGTCCCCGATGAAAAGCAACAAACATATTCTAGCATCCCTGCTCCTTACGGCACACAACCGCAATGCCTGGTGGGTTAGGGCAGGAAGCTGCGGAATAGTGGCGACTTCAGACGAACACCCATTCTATAAATGATGAGCATCATCTTCCACACCCAACCCTTTTCCTCCTTTGCTTACTATGCTCAGATTGGCTGGCAGTACCTGATTGTATCAAAGCGGCAGCCAACGCACCTGCGGTTTGCTGCCGTCACTAAACGCTCCTTCGATTAGTCAGAACGTGCCACATCTAGCTTAAACCCGAGTACTTAGCCCAACTTGCAGCATAGGTGGGAACTGTAAGGCGAGGCCAAAAAGGCCGGACTAGGGTGTTTTCAGAACCGCGAAACCAATACAATCAGTTTCTTTCAGATCACTAGAAACGCACTCTCCACGTCTCATTAGAAAAACGGCACCAAACCTCTAAGGGTGCTCTTCATTTATTAGCCCATAATGTTTATGCTGTGGGCCTCAAGCACCGACCTTTTATTTGGCGTTGTTAATGCAGTTACGTCTATGGCGTTGAAAATGGTTTGTGTTTGCGTCAGGCGTTGCTGCCTAGCCCGTTGCTGGTTACCTGTTTTTAGCGCACATTTCTTGGCAGTAACCACGACGGACGGCGGTGACCGTACCAGCCCAACGTATTGAACCGGAGGCACAGCAGCCCCCTATAAGATCAGGGCGCCAGCAGCAGGAATGCAGAGAAAAGTGCAGAAGAATAGTCAGGAAAGTCAGAGCCCTTAGGATGACAGCAGATTTTAGGAGCGCAGCTCTGACGCGCCAATTTGTGCGTCGAACGCTGTCGGGGTAGGCGTCATCTGTAAGGTAAAGTTATCCGCAGCAGTGGTTCGGCGGCTAAGGCGTTGGCTTGCTGAGCATGAGGACGCGGGTTTGATTCGCGTCCACGGAGGCCGCTTTATCTGATGGAGGCGAAAACCAAAAAGGCCCTGTGTACTGGATTTCGGCGCTCGTTAAAGATACCCAGGTGGTCAAAATTAACCCTGAGCCCTCTACTACGGCGCGCCTCATCGCCTGCGTTGCATCGGCGCGTTAAACCATACAAGCAATCAATCAATCAATCAATGTACGGTAAATTCGGAAGGAGTCTCTGTTCAAACCGTAAAACACAAAGCTGCACATGGGAAGTTTCTCGGCGGCGGCTACGACGTACAGTGGTCTGTGTGCCATAAGTTGGCGCAGCGAAATTGTGCGCTACAGGGGATCGTATTCCGGCTAATTTATGGTCTGCAAACTCCAAATGGATTGCTGGGGCGATATTGCGTGCTGTATAAATTTCTGAAGAAATTTCATCTGGTGGGAAGTTTTAAAGAAGCTGGCAGAGGCCAGGCTTCCGTGAGGCTTATAAAACGTGTCACATTCAGTCGCTGTTTATATTTTCTGGCTCAGAAGCGCAAAGGCGTATTTATGAGTTAATACTATAAAAACACATCTCACTTTTTAGAAGAAAGTGGCAGACAATACTCAATTGTTTTAGCCTATTATATATATTATATATATAGAGCCACAAGATGGACATTGAGCCAACGATGGTACTAGAAAATCTCATATATCGCAGTCTCTATATTTTAGTCTACTTTTATTTCTCTGCATATTTCTATCAACGCGACTGTATTTCAGACAAGCTCGTTTCCGTAAGATCTTATGCTTACTTTGCTAGCTTGTGGAAATGATACCCTTTCAGAAACAATTTTCTTGTTATGGTGCACGCGTTACCATGGTAAAATGTCACGAGATGAGCAAGTTCGGTACACTTACCCGTGTGCTGCATAGTGAAGTGCTCTGTTTCCAATTACGTCTTCGCAATCAATGGGGATTCCTCCCGCAACGCAGTCTTCGACAATGTACTTTAAACCTCTGAAGCACGCCAGGAACAGTGATCTTTCGGTTACCTGCGGAAAACGCTCTTGTTCAGTGCTATAGCTGGATACGACTTGTTAAAAAAAAGTCTCAAAATCGTTTACTACGGTGTTTCTCATAATTTTACGTGAGAATTTTACTCAAACCCCGCTTTATTGGAAAACAATTCAGTAGAAGCGAAGTCGCTACGTATTTACAACAGCCTCTCAGAGGCAATGCCACAAACTGAGCTGCTGGCCATTAAGGCCACTGGAAATCTTGCTGGCGTTGAATCGACATTTTTATTGTTCCTGGTTTCCCTCGGATTTTGTGACTTCTTGGGCCTAAAAATACCTAAGCCAACGAAAAGGCAGTTTTTGGTAGGAATTGAATACTTGCGCTGCAGAAATGTCCCCTTCTTGCTCACGGTATTTCTTTTATAAGCGCGAGCTTATACAGAAACATTTTACCCGTTACGATACCCCTGAGGCTTCCCTGTAGAGGTTCACCCTAACGTTTATGTGGAATTATTTATCATAATATACAAGGCTTGTCGTAAAAATTACTTATGTGGTACTACTAAATACCAACAAAAACATAAGGTTCTGTCATTTTTTCTGCCTCACGGTTGATTGCGTTGAAAGTGGTGCCTTTTGATTGACTTGTTTAAAGGCCTCTTTCTTCATTGGGAACGACCAGAACAGTGCACGACACGAAGGTGAGGCATTTTAAGTAAACGTACACCGTAGAACTTGTCCTGGTGTGTATAAAAGGCTACACTTCGTGCAACCGTTTCCCTTTTTGTCTAAGTATGCAGCACTAAGTATGCAGCACAAGCAATGGGCCGTAAGACAATGCTTTAGTAAGGCACAGCATTTTCTGCAGCCCGTTCTACGGTGCAGACGCTATGCTCGCGAAAGTGTCTGGTTCAAATCAAATGGTGGCGGCAGCAACAGCAACAGCAGCTTCATGACATATGGTCGCCTACTTGCCTTTTAAGCGCAACGTCAAAGCGTTACCGAAGTTCTTTTTGATGCGGCTTCGCAATATTTGAAACGTAATGCTTGGGGGCAGCGCGAATTTCTGCTGAATGTTTCGTTTGGTTAGAAAATTAACAAAATTACCTTTTGATACCTTGAAGAATGTGTATCTATACCAACCTTCACTTCTATGATTTAGCCGGGATATGCTTCGCAAAGCAATCATTTAGGAAACCATTTCATCATGCTGCTCACTGGGAATGGAGGTGCGGAAAGCATGAACATCTACTTTTCCCCAAGCGTCGTAAAAGACGAAATCAAAATATTTCCTGGTACAACTAAAGGTAAGACTAACCTAATGAAGATATAGTAGTCTCACACAAGGACGTTTTTAATATTTAGGAAAAACCCAATGCTAACCGGACCTTCTCATTTCAGTTTCTTGTGTCTATATCAATGCCGCACAGTACCTGGTTACTTGAGTGGTTTAGCAACCGCGACTGAAAGCCACATTTTTGGATTACATGGGCTATAGCGCTTCAGCTTGTGTAGTTTTGGTATATTGTAAAAGCCCCCCAAAAATAGCTAAACTTCACAGAATTAACATCGTGAACACTGATCTTTACAGCAAAGCTGCCTGGAGTTCCCTAATCGTAAGCTTGTTAGAACTCCTCAAAGCCAGAAGAGCGATTTGCACAAGCTGAGACAGGCTGGGCGGTAACCTATGCATTCCACAGGGGCTCCCTTTTTCCACCACTAAAGCATACTTTTGCCCTATCGGTATTGAAAAGCATAAAAACTACTGTCTTTATGTCTTTCTATCTTAATTCCTGACAGATACAATTCTTCTTGACCTTGTTCAGATTGTCCACTGACTTGTCCTCCTTGATCAAAGCGCTGCCTACAAACAGCCTCTTTTTACGAAGAAAGCGTGACTTTTCACGTTACGAAAAATTCAAAAACGGACGCCACATCCGCCCTCGACTATACTCCGTACCTAACAAAACGTGCAAAGCTGTGACGGCGAGATAGCGTGATTGGGCGTTTCTTGCGACGAGGAATGTAGGGTGCCAGGCTGCTCAAAGCAATAAACTTCCAAATACTGTGAACGCAAATATTCTAGTCAGGATCTTGCAAGTGTTATCCTAGCACACTAAGATTACACATGTTTACCGGTGCTTTGAGTACTTTTTTTGCAACAGCAACGGGGAAATGGCGCCTTGCCTCCAAGCAGAATTCTGTGAGACGAGGGCGTATGAAGTTTAAGCAGATGACGCGAACGGTTTCGCCACTCCTGCCATTCCTTTCAGCCACGTGGACGCCATTCTCGGGCGCGCACGTCTGAGCCCCGACAACAGACGGAGTGATACCGTTTGTTTATTTTTTCTGCAGACCACTTGAGTAGCTTCTACGGCATTGCATGCTTGCTCCTGTTGCACGCACCTGCGCTAGGCTATTCCTGCCCCGTTGCGAGGCTTGCTTTCTCGACATCACTGCGCCCGCGTTACCACGCTCCAACCCATGAAAGACTCAACGAAGAACAGTTTTCGGATTAAAGACATTTTTGCAGCCGCTGACACGGGTTCAAAGTTCAGAGTCGCTTCTGAAGATATTCAGTACTTGGAAGATACAAGACTGCGTGAGCAGGCTCGTAGGGTTTTGGCATTCATGTACTGCGTGTAGCGGTAGTTTCGGTGTATGCCATAAGCAAAAACCAACACAGCACGACACTGCCGGACAGTTCCTTAGAACGCGTGCTACAACTGTCCGGCTGCAATTCGGGGAAGAAATTGCGCAGTACGTATTCTCCCCGTGTGTATAGTGTGTAAATACCCTTTTGGTCATAGCCTTTGTCATAGCATTGGCTTTGGCATTCTCATAGCCTTTCCTGGGTTACTCAAACTCAGAAATTGTAGTCCCTCTGTCGGTCTTTCCTTTACTCATAGGCAAAAAGGACCAAAAGGTCGTCGTCTTGGGGACCAACTCGCTTTGCCACAATCACTGCACCCTGTGGTGGCTAAATGTGAGCTGACGAACGGGTAGACCGCCACGCGGTTGGTCTCTTACGATACTCCCGAACGATACTTACGAAGGACGAACTAACTGGAGGGAGTCGCACAAAGCAAAAAAAGCAGCGCTATCAGGCATTGAACAACCGACCCC
Source organism: Haemaphysalis longicornis (assembly GCF_048455015.1). Taxonomy (NCBI): domain Eukaryota; kingdom Metazoa; phylum Arthropoda; class Arachnida; order Ixodida; family Ixodidae; genus Haemaphysalis; species Haemaphysalis longicornis. The sequence goes on along the minus strand of NW_027526422.1, from coordinate 138,503,086 downwards.
CTCACTTGTACTCGAGGAATACAATACTTTATCGCAAGGCAACGCGGCCAGACCGGAGAGTTGGTAGAAAAGGTGTACTGAACTGTAAATCGCGCAGTACTGTGCATAACGCGACGATTGATAGCAGCTGGTGTCGGAATGTTTTACCGTGCAGGTGATTGTGACCGCACTTTCCGGTTTGCGCATTGCGCTTTGCTTCCGCTGCGACTATTGCTCAGGTCGATTCTAAGCGGAGCATCACACAAACTCTTTTTCTGGTAAAAAACTGTTATCTGGTCTCCTTCTTCCCACTTGTGGCTAGGCAAATCGGACAACTTATGTCTTTTTGCAAAAGTTTGTTCCGACTGAGTATACTGTTAGTGTTACCTACTTATGTTTAAGGCGATACTTATCGCATGTGAAAGTGGTCGTTGGCGAGAGTGTAAGAATACGAAAACAAACCATATTTTCCTGCATTGGCGTGACCAAATTTGGTGTTGCTTAGCTTGAATTTTTCATGTTGGCGTTGCTACACCATCGGGACTGGGAAAGGCAGCCGGATCCTACAGTAGTTCCATCGTTTGCATAGCTTTGGTGCACAAGGAAATGATATACCGAGGAAATGATAAACTTCAACACGCTTAGCTGTTGTTTAGCTTTGCTGCTAACTACAAAACGCTTAGCGCATTTCGAATATGTAGTTGCTGTCATCAGCAACTACGCGTTTTTTTTTCTTTGTTAAGCATATGCACATTCACTTCGCTTAGGGATCAGCGTTTGCTATTTTCTATGTTTGCCTTCATGTTGACGCTTTTGAAGTCTTTTATTGGCTCTTATTACCTAGCGCGAATGCTACGCTACACAGTGCATTAGCATAAACTCACCAAGAAGCGATTGTCCCTCGCGCTTCTTGTCTCCCTGGCATTACCCGCCACTTTAGTTAGCCTAGGCGCTTTTCGTATAATTATCATTGGTGTTTTCTCCCACCGCACTATGTGAAAGATCCATTGACTGCAATTATTGTGTTTTGCAAATATAAAACTGTCCACAGACTTGAGCGAAATGCAAGAACAACGCCATTAGAAGGGATCAATAACGCCGCAAGGAGACTAACTTTTTTAGCTGCGCGTTTTAGACTGCCCGCTCCGGTATGCCGGCTTGCTCAGTGCAAACGTAGCCAATGCCCTTCGCGGCCAAGCTCGCAACGCATGCGCAATGGCGCCCCCGCTGGCTATCGAAGCGGAGCTGACCGCTAATTGTGGTCAGCTAAAACTCGCTTATTTCTGCTAACCGTAACTCTTAATAAATCGGCGGGGAGGAATATATCGATTGCATTTCTCCACGCAGCACACACTCGACCACAGTTACTCCTGCTGAAGATGAACAGTTGCCAGTGATGACTAACGGCCGTATTTGGTGCCAATTGTGCTCCCTCTTGCCTAGGAATGTTTCCGCCATATGGCTAAAACGTAACAAACTTCTGTAACGAGAAGTTAACATGATCATGGCATATCTAAACCACAAAATCTGGAAATACGCTTCATCCTTGTCAACACCGTTCACAAACACGAAAATATTACATATTTTTCAGGCAGAAACATTGCAACGTAAAAAGCTGATTTTCGTGTCCATACAAATAACAATAGACGTGTGATTGGCGCTTGTGGTAGCAAAATAAAAATAAAAACCTATGGAAATCGACACCAAGGCCCAAGGGCTACCGCACCCGTTTAGGAAGAACTAGGCCTCCTTACAAAGAAACGGATAAAAAATATCGCTCTCTCTCTCTCCACCGCTCTCTCTCTATCTCTCTCTATCTCTCTCTTTGTCTCGCACCAAATTCAGAGAGCACCCCACTAAATTGTAGCATTCTTACGTCGCTTGTTTAGAATGAGTTCTTTAGAGCAAGATTTGGCTATTAATAGCTAAATGTGTTGGGTTATTTTATTTTTTTAAGTTTACGTTTGTTTATTTTCGCCAATGATGCAAACCTGTACTATAACAGCGCTTAGGTGCCTTTACATCGCCAATCATGTATTTTTCCGCAGACGAAATTCGTAGTGCAAGGTTCATTCATTCTCGCTATTCATTTATGGATGTTTCCGTTGTTCCTTTAGGAGCTTTTTTAATGTTTTACTAGTTTTTTTAAAGACGTTTAAAACTTTCCTGTTCTTCAATTCGCAAGTTCATTTTTGTCACATCGCTAATCGTTTTTTTTTTCTGATCTTCTCGTATGATATTATGTCCATTTGCGAACGATGAAAGGGGTTACTTTCGCCAACTTTGCACTTTAGTGGAAATGCAAGTAGTTGTTAGGTTTGGTCACTACCGCAATTTTTTATTTGTATTTCGAACTATAACTTGTGGCCCTGTTTTATTCTCCGGGTTCTGGAGGCGGTTCATAAAGTGTGTATTCCTAATATTATGAGATCATTGTAGTGAATTTTGTTATTTCTTGGTTGTTAAAAATTCTGTTCGACCAATTCCACCCGTTCACGTCATTATAACAAGTGAATGTCTTAGTTCCGCCAGTTATGCGTTTTGTGGCGATGCACACCCGTACACGGTTTGCTCATTCTTGCTGTTTTTAACGTGCAGCTCTTTGGCGGCCGTCTCCGGCCTCAGCCGCGTCGCTATCGTAACCGAGTGACCGGTGGCAACACAGACGAGCGAAAGAAAAAAAGCGGACTATAGAAAGAAAGCAAAAGAGTTGAGTGTCGCGAAATTTGTAGGCGAGGCCGGTTCGCCTAGCGCGAGCCAGTGCTCTCCGAAAGTGTGCGGTGGGGGAGCGGAAGGGAAGTGTGCTGAGCCCACACGAGGCGCTGGACGACGCGACGCTTGGCAAAAACGTGAGGGGGGCTTGCGCGTGACTATGATGTGCCTTCGCTTAAGACGCAGTTTGCGGTCCATTCCTGAGACGCACTTCGCGCCGCCGATGCAGGGGCTCATAACCCACGCGTAGGTGCTGGCTCAGCGCACTGCTGCTGCGGCGCCCACATATTGCGTTAGGGTGCATCGTAATCGCCAGCCAATTTTTTATTCGTATTTGAAACGTTCTTTTGCGGGGTTCCTTGTTTACTCTTTGTTTTTGAAAAAAAATGTAATAATTTTTCTGAATTGTTGAACTTTCAAAAATATCTTCGACCAATCGTCTGCAGTTACGCTATTACAACGATCAAATGCGTTACATCTGCCAGTTGCGCATGTATTATGCGAATGCGGGGCGTTCAGAGGTCCAGGCTTTGGGGTTACCCGGCCAAGAATGCTGTGCATAAAATACGTGTGGAAAACAGTGCTTTCACTGCACCCCACGCCACGGATTTGCAAATCCAATAGTATCGAAGAGTTGCAAAAGATGGTGCGTGTGAAACACAAGACGGGAAAATTTAGTTATCCTTATTTGTCGTTGGAGGAGCGAGGCTCGAGGGTAAAGTGGAAGAGGGGGGGGGGGGGCGGAAACTGGAGAGGTCTTTATGTGGCAGCGGCGGCAAAGGGGTACAGTTGAACAACCTTTGTAGCAAAGTGAGCACATACGCGGCGAATTTTTTTCTCCTTGTAGTACTTACCATTTTTGTAAGTGGGACATCCTAGACATGACCGTTCAAACAAGTACGAACAAGCGCAATAAGCTATATTTGTTCAAAGTAAGTGCGGGTTGAATGATGAGCCCGGAATCAAGAGCCAGTGAGAGTGATTCAACATCCTCGCTTTCGGCGCACGCTGTTTATTACTTGAGAAAGTGGACGCAAGCAGAAATTCAAAATTATAATATTTCGGCCTCATGCATTACCTCGTACTCACCAACTTACCTTCAGATCTATTATGAGACATCCGTCGCCAAAATTGTACAAACGTGTCTCGTTCCACTCTCCGGGAAAACACCTTGCTTCTCCTTCCAAGAAAAAGAAAGCAAAAAACGTATTTCAGGAGCAATACTAGTAAACAAAACCTAATTCCAAACCGTTGTTCATTAAATGTCAGATATCGTTATGGCAGCATTTCCGCTTCGCTCGAACGGCTTAATTATCAATGAAGCAAACGGCTGGCACCGCTCCGAAGTTTTACAGTTCCTCTCATGGATACCAGGGCAAGTTACCGCTGGACCCATACCATGAACATAGCATGAACTATGCCATATACACGACATGCTATACACGACACTATCCGCTATAGACAATAGCCTGCAACCTCTTTTGCATAAAGGAGCCATGAAGAGAAAATACAACTTCGTTTAATTTGAAAGAACTAGGATTCAGTATCTCCATCAGCTCCATTACAGCCACAAAAGATGTTTTTTTTAACAAAAAAAAGCAAGAAGTATTTAAAAACGTTCAAATTTTGCGCCACAGTGACGTTTTATGAGCAAGAATGACGTCATACATGCCAACAATAAAACATAATATTCAGTGCATTAACAGCACGTTAGCATTCAAGTGATGCGGTCAAATAGAACTAGAGGCCCCAAATCAGACATCCAGTCATGTGTCGTCGCGACAGGTCGTTTAGGCGGACGCCAATCGAACAAATAAGGTTCTGTGACGTCATAGAAAAGTTGCGGGAAATCGGCTAGGGGTTCGCGACTGCTTCACACGTTTTCTTTAATATCTCTGTTATTTGTTCGAAGATTGCGATAATATTGGTATCATTGTTATCGGAACTAAGCAGTCTTTCTATTAAACCCAATCTGTATTTTGTCTCCATGGCACCTTTAACTCTGGGCTTATCACCGAGGAAATATTTGTTGAGTTTGTTTTACAAACAAGAGAAAATCAGGAAAGGTCGCGAATTTGGCTTAGGATAAGATAGCATGTTTAGTACAACACAAACCTTTCAACGTGTGTGTGTTTGCAATTGCTGAAATCTGGTATTTTATTCTGGATGCGCCCGTGATGAGTTGTACTGTTACCACTTCGTCACCCATCACTTCAGGTTTGCCCATAAACGTAAAAAATACAAAGTAGATAGCAGTAGGGTTGACATGTTCCCGATCTAAGGACCGTAACTGGTGATGCGCGAGTTGTCGAAGTATTGCTGTACATTTCTCGGAGTGGAAAAAATCGCCGTAATGAAATAGTTTCACTACTGGCAAAATCATTTCCTTTCCTTCATTTCCTGCAGCTACTAAGAACCTCTCATTTTTTTAAACAACTATTTCTCGGGGCACGCACAATCTCAAACAATTATGGTGAGTCTGGTGTTTTGACTTGATTTCAAGGTTGGCGTAATGCTTGACTCGGTGTTGTCATGGTTGATGCCCAATGCTCAGCTAACATGAAATTATACAACCCTATAAAGTCTCAAGACTAGCTTCACCAAGTTCAAAGCATACATTTTTAAAAGCAGTATGCAAGAAGTGCTGAATTTGTCCTTTGGCATCTCACCACCTTCTCTGTAATGACTTACTAGGTTGCCAGTAGGGAATCCTAATACCTTTCAGTGGGATTTCTCATTACGGTGTGCTGTGCCGGTGCTTTATACAACAAATGAATATCTTTACACCGTGTGCTATACAGGGCTGCTGGAACTCATGTTTGGCTGGGCGGGACGGCTTTGTTTATTTCACGCATCCGTTAATGTGTCCGGGCTAGAGCGGCGGACACCGCAGCTCTAGCCCGGCGTTGAGTCGGGCGAACGAAACCGGAGAGGAGCGGTTTTCAAAGGCTGAGACAGGGGAACCTAGCCACCCTGACGTGCTAGCTGGGGGCTACACCACCGCGCGACACAAGCGCAGACACTGAAACAATTCGGCATGTGAGCTTAGTTGTGGTAAGCAGAGCGTACAAGGTAGCGTTTCTCTAGTGGTTACATGTCTGTATGTAGTCTCTACATATTGTTTTTCCACCCTGCAAACTAATTCTTAACGTATGTTTGCCGTACCAGCACTTAAATCCGTCAGGTGCGGGTTACCCTGGAAAGGCTGTTGAACAAGTTAATCAAGCCTTACGAAGGCATCGCGCAATGGAGGCGAAGCTGCGCCAAAAGTGGCCCAAAGCAACCGTCGCTAAAGTAGACGACAAAGCCGTACCGCCGATGCCGCCGTTACCGAGCCGACACTTGCGCGCGGGAAACGCTGGATAATTTCGCTGCGCCATCTAGAGTGCCCTCAGTGAGTGAAATCATCCGCCCCCCTTCCCCCGCCACCGCCTCCGCCGCGTTGGAAGTTCGTTGTCCCGCACGCCGTGGAAGAACGGTTGGCTGGTAGACCTTTTTTATTAATTTTTAAACCTTTGCTTTAAAATTTAATTTTTAAATTTTGCTTTAAAAATTCGGACCACCGAGGATCATTTCTTTTGGCCCATTTTTTTCACCCCAATCAAAAAGGTTCGATCCGTTAAGGGTGGCCACTTTTGTCAGCATTGTTTAACAAAGTAGTAATGGATATTTGAAAACATCGCATTTGTTGGGATTTTAAAGCCTCTAATAAACCTACAAAGGCAGTTGAATGCATACTGCTGTCTCCTTCTTGAAGCTTGAGAGATACGGTAGCATACTTTGCCGCGTGACTGAGAGGCCTTGTCAAGCCTTCACCAAAGTTCACCTTTAAGTGCGGAGCACTTTAGGGGCCCAGCTTTTTGTCGTAGCTAATCTGTGGTCACTGTGTCCAGCCACCGTAGTCAGGATGTGTCATGCACACAAACAGAGTTTTTGAAAAGATCACCGCTCCACCTGGTAGGGATCTAACCTCTGTCCCTCCTGCATTACGAAGCAATGTCAATCCTATTGCACCACGGAGGGACACGTTTTTTATAGTATAGAATAGAGTAGAATAGAATAGAATAGAAATTTATTGTTGTTTCAGAATGGTACATCACCAGATTATATGCAATACAGTAAGGGGTCCAAGAGCAATGAACTGTAGTGGGACCCCTTGTTATTGATAGCATCACAGAAATAGCTTAATTTGCTAAGTGTTGAAATGCTAAGTGTTGGCGCTGATCTTCGCGGTGTACCTTTGCCAAGGAGGATGGCGTAGGCCACAAATAAATACGCATTAATATGACAAAAAAATTCATTCAATAAATACCTATAACTACAGAAAAAGCCATGTAGTGTCTTTTCACAGACCTTTTCATAGGCTGTGGTGCCCTCTCTTGACTATTTTTATTATCAACGTCCGACTGATGTTCAAACTAGTCAAGAGAGGGTGCTACATCCCCTCTAGCGAATCACTGCTTGCTCTTCACAGCTTCAGCATTCAGTGGAACTGCTTTAATTATTGAGCATTGCGAAACCGGCTACATTTAAACTTGCGTCTTCTAGGTGGCTTCTATCACACCAGCAGCAAAAAGCATTGCCTGGTTTGAAGAGTTTGTGCACGTTGCGCCCGGTCTAGCAGTCTGCTGTCTAAATGGTTGTTACTCATGAAATGAGTGTGCAATATGTTAACCATTAGGCCCACTTGTGAAACATCTCTGCTTACAAGTTCGTGAATCAGCTTTGTACACGTTCGTCCTTACGATTGCAGCATGGAAACAAGTTTCGGTTTATTTTGGACATTTCCAAAATGGACCAGGCAGTGAAGTGTCTTTGCCGAGTCACCCCCTGTGAAGAGCTATACCTACCACTATATTCGTTTCGACTTTTTTTTCTGTTGCGAATGATTGGAACTTGATTCGTATCAATTGTGGACGTTCTTTTCTGCTAGTAAGGAATTTCATAGGCTAAAAGAAGGATAAATGAGGGTGGTCACCTACCTATTCAAGAAAGAAGAAAGAACGTCATCACAACTTTACCTTGGCTGCATGCGTCTGATCTGTCAGCCAGTTGTAGTAAACTGGATCGGATGCTCCACACGCAATCATCACTGAACAGCACCATGGCGTCACCATCATGGTTCACGTGAAGAACTTTGCCAGTTGTAAGCAAGCTTGAAGCTTGATTCAAAGCCGTCTGAAAAGTACCGGCAGGTTTTTATAAGCAACAAAATTTTCAGACTTTTACTGTTTGTGCTATTTTGAATAAGAAGGGAAGGCACAGGATTTAGATATTTTGAAGTTACATTTACATATGCAGCGATATGCGTCACTTTGTCTTGGCTCATTCATTAGGGCATACAATCACTGGTGTGTTATCCCGCACTTAAAATAATAATTCTTCCTTAATACTTATTCTACGCAGTTCCGAAAATACCATAATCTAACAAAATATCAATTCTATTTAGCAGTGATACTTTCCCACAGTGGCGCGTTGCACACTTATGCAACGGCAAAGAGAACGTGAAACGACCCAATTATATCTCGGAAGCGTACCAACAAAAGTCCTCATGACATCGTGACAATGAAGTTTATTGTTCAGTCAAATGTTCAGCTTTGAAGTAGAGAAAGGGAGACACAATTAAGATTTATACGACTTAACAATGGTTGTTGAACCATCCCCTGGTGGAGATTTTCCGTCAGGCTTGCGGGGAGTGTGTAATATCTGTAATGTATTCGAAGGAAGTGGTGGCAGCGCGGGTTCTTCAGAAGTGGTGGTTGATGTGGGAAGGGTCGCGTGTGAGATAAAATTGAGCCTCCAGAGTTGAGAACCGCAAAAGCATGCGTCTGGCGTGAGGGGTAGCCGGCGACATTGGTACCGAGTATCAGTGGGAAAGTGGAATTGGGTTTAAAGATGTTTAACTTGAACTTAGCGTTTCGTCTCGTCTTATGTTTTAAAGCAAAGCTTTTCAGTTCTACCAGCCAACGGTTCTTTTGTGGCGTATGGGACAGCAAACTCCCAACGCGGCGGAGGCTGCGGTGGAGAGCAGGATAGGAGGCGGAGGGTTTCACTCACGGAGAACAGTGTAGATGGCGCGGTGAATTTACCCAGCGCTCCCCTGCGGAAGTGCCTGCTCGCCGGCGGTGGCGTCAGCAGTACGGCTTTGTCGTCCGCTTTCGGGACGGTTGTTTTTGGCCTGCTTTGGTGCAGCTTCTCGTCCATTGCACGCTGCCTTCAAACTGCTTTATTAACTTGTTCTACAGCACCTTCAGGATAACCCGTACCTGACGGAATTAAGTGGTTGTACGGCAAAAGTACGTTAAGAATTGGTTTGCGGGGCGGGAAAACAAAATGTAAAAACCATATACAGACATATGACCGCTAGAGAAACGCTACCTTTTGCGCACTTCTTGCGACGAATGTGACTCGTTTTTCTAAATTGGTGAATACCAATTCGCTTCTGTTTTAAGAGGTATTCCAAAATGCTAAAGTAGCAACTGGTTCTGATGAATAGCGATTAGAAAAGTTCACTCCGCTTTCTTTCAATACTGAACCTTACTCAACTAACTAGTTTAAATGGGTATAAATGGCAATTACTAAGCTCACATTGCGAATTTTCGGTGTCCTTGTGTTGAGCGGTGGTGTAGACCAAGCTAGCACTTCAGGATGGCTGGGTTCCACTGTCTCATCCTTCGAAAGATGTTCCTGTCTATTTTCTTTCGCCAGACTCACGGCCGGGCAAAAGAGGCGGCGTTCGCCGCTCTAGGCCGGCCGTGGCCCACGCCGCTGCGTTCGGGATGCTGCCCCCACGAATTCCAGGTAACGGCTGGCAAAATCTCTGCTTTCAGCCTTTTTGGAGCCACGTGTGTGAATTCAAGTGACGTTGCATGGGCAATGGTTGTGGGTGTAGCTTAAAGCTTTGCTGTTCCAACAACCTTCACCGCGTGTCTGGGGCCAATTTTTCTTGTGGTTTTCTTCTCTTGTCCCCGTGTCAGTTTCCGCTTCCCGCCAATGCAATGTTTCACTTGTTAGAGTCATCCCGCTTGGCTAAAGTCTGGATGCATAATGTTATGAACTTTGTATACAATATTGTAAGACTAGATTGCGCAGGGATTGTGTTGGAGAGCTTGTGAAGCAGGTGGGGTCGGGTAAGCAAGGGTATGTGGGACGGGCTGGCCGGTGGTGGAAAGGAGGATTCGGGTGAGTTGGCTGTTGCATTCAGCTTTCAATGTTCTTTGAGGATGTTACGACTTCCAATTAGAAGACAACGCGAAGTAACGGTTTGAAGTCATAGGCCAAGTCCTAATTTGTAAGCTTTTTCTGTATGTCGGCTTTCTCTCGTTTTTGTGTTTTGGGGTTGGAATAAGTGATACGACTGTTTAAAAGGGCTTTGATTAGTCGCATTCAATCATCGTGTAGTACGCCTTGGTGTTGGTTTGAGGTTTTTCTGATAAGATGGATGCGTTTAGTGACATTTATTGTAGCTGTTGATGGATTACGGTCCCAGAGTCATCTTTAGAGCATTTCATTCCGATCATACGAACCGCAAGCACTTTTGGAATTGTTGTAGGATAGACTTGCTTCCGGGTCGGGTGTGGGATCTGGAGGTGGCCTAGGGGTTTGGGAGCGGGAAATGAGGAGCGCTGACTTCCTGGGGGCACGGGAAGATCATTTAAGTTATAGATGAGCGAGGATGATGTCGATGGCTTGTTGTAATGCATCATTTGTTTCAGAAGGTCGGGTGGGGTCCTATAGGTAAATTGTCAGCACGTAAGTAATGGTGGGGATCACAAATGGTTTGAAAAAGAGGTGGAAGCTTGAGGAGAGCGATATTGAAATGGATGGGTGAGATAAGTTAGCGTTGTGACGCTCCTTTGGGAGGTGTGTGAAGCGTGCCGTTGCTTAGTGGCCTGATGCCAACAGGGACAGCGTGTTCGTTGAGAAACTTAGGTACATAGTGGTATGTGGAGGCATCGCAATGGGTTTCTCGAAGTGCTGATAGTATGGCAATATGAGGGACGTTTTCTAACGCCCCTTTAACCATTTCGTCCCTGGTGGTGTCAGTTGACGCCATTACCTAAAAGTTCTTCTGGCGCATAGAGGTCGAAACCAAAATGGCTAGTTTACTGGGGAATTCTTCTTCAATGATGCTTTTTGCGATAATTAGCACTGTTGTTTAATTGTAGTGGAGCGGGACGCTACAAGGAAGAAGCAGCTCCGGTGCAGACGAAATTACGAGATAGATGCTGAAAAAAATGATGGCCTGAGTTTTATTCTTATAATCTTGTAAATATCGAAATACGTGCACCACGAAGCTCATTTTTGTTTGTAGGTTTATGTAAACATAATATTTAGGAAATATGCAAACGTAATGTCTCCGCTCAACATAAAAGTTTTGGTAACCAAATGTCCTAATTAATTGCCTAAGTTATAAATCTGTTAGTATTTACACTTCCAGCTCTAGTTCTTTTTTGTGAGTTTATGGGACACATAAATTTTAGAAAATACACAGAAAACATTGCTTTGCCTGAAATAAAGAAATCGGGCTGAAAGGAATAATATTCAGAGCTAAGATGGCGCCGGGATCACTTTTAGTGAGGAGATCAATGACTTGTTCTTTGATGCCTAAGAGAATATCTTCCGCTGACAAGTGTGAGTGGACGCGAAAGTGGTGTGGTTGAATAGTTAGCCGTCAGTGGCGTACCGAGAAATATTTTTCCGGGGGTAGTATACGCCTGCATCAAAAAACAACAAATTGATCCTGCACAACCCAAAACTTTGAAATTTTCCGGACTTCAAAAACAGGCAAGAATAAAACAGCACAAGGGCAAGACACCAGTATTAACAAACAAGGACGGGCGCTGTCACAACCAAATTTTATTGAAAGAAACCGCGAAATGTACGTGGGAATTACAAGAGTCTATACTAAAAGCAAATAACGCAAAGAAACAGAAATGTCCGAAAAAATTGCTGATCAGTGGTGTCCCCCATCACACTCAAGCCGCCTGTGTTTCTTATCTCCTTTGCATGTAGTGTGATTGATGGCATGCCAGCACAACAAGACCCCATTTTGTAGATCGTGAACAACTCCGAAACTTCCCGTGTGGTTGGTAATCACTGTTCACTTATCTACAGGACCAGGAAAGCTGGTTCGGGCAGAAAAATCCACTCTGACGCTAGCCGTTCTTCTAGTTTTCAGTAGCTTGGGGAGGACAGCATACCGTGTAAACATTGAACTACGTCAGTTTTTTCCTTTTTTTTTGTAGAGGTTCTTCTCAGGCCTACGTTCGCGGATTATCTATAGAAAGACACCTGGAAGCCTTTGATGAAAATTCTCGGGATGCCTAACTCCTTGAAACGAAACGTGATTGTTGGGCTTCGAAGTTATCATCGCCAAAATGGTAGCAAATCCTCTGGAGAGTATTCTGCAAGGCACCTTGAGTGATTCCGCGATTAACCACCTCAGCTTAAGCCCAGGAAAACACCCGTAGGCTTTTCTGGGAACGGCGGGAATACTGCCAGCAAACGTGTTTCTCGTGGACGTGCAAATTTAAATCCAGAACACGAATCCCAGTGTTGAACGCAAGTTCCCTTGTTATGACCAAGTAATGCAAGCCACGAAAACCAGCGTTCCCTGTTCAATCTTCCTAATTCTGTGCGTGCTGCCCCTTTGGTTAGTTTTTAGTAGAAGGTCCTGTTTTTTCCTCCTTATTTTTTAATGTGTTGATGTGGTTTTCAGTGCGCCAGCCAAGCTGTTACAAATATGAGATTTGACAAAAAAGAATAAAACGAAAATCCATAACCTTGTGCAGAGAACCACGCAATTCCATACACAGATAGCAGCGTGGGGGCCGTGTATAAAATTTCCCTGTAGGGCAGACTAGGAAGACTGGAAGGTGTTTCAATGAGAGGGTGAGGGAGCACGACTGGATAGTAGCAAACAATTTCAGTGACCATATTTAAAAGCTCTTCGAAAACATGCAGGTGAATGTCCCTACTAGATGCACAACGTTTTTGATGAAGCCAAGAGGTTAGCTTCAGCACGAAAGTCTTGAAGTTATTATTATCAGGCAGGCGGAGGATAACTGCGTTAGTACTCCGTTGATATAGCTATCAGCGAAGAATTGGCCTGTTTAGAAATGTGATGTACGTTGACGTCACAATGTGCTTAGTTTGTGCGAATATAAGCACCGTCATTCTTCAATAAAATCTAGTTGTAAGTTTGGCGCTGTCTTTGCTATACGTGTTCGTTCTTTGTGCCTTGTTTTTGCACCGTAGTAATTATCAAGCATAATGCACAAACCCACCCACACCAAGGTTTCGTTACTTTAGAATTTTATTTCCTGTTCTTTACACGACATGATGGTGGGACAAAAAAAGCTGCTGTGGAGAGCTTGACTAACTCTTGCCCCGTACGTATGTATAACCAACAGATGGCCAGTGACAATATTGCTGCGAACCACGTTTTGGTTTTGTTTGTGCGAAGTTCGCTCCAATAAACTTGTTTTCCTTGAAGACAACTGCTTTGTCTTTGTGTTCGTGACAATATATACCCTGCAGAATTCGCATAAAATCTATACAATGCACTCTCAATAACACCGCATTTTTCCACAGTATGCTATGGAAAGAACAGCAAAATGTACTGTTAAAGCAAATTTCAATAGGTGAAACACAAATAGGAGGGCGCAAGTTTATACATTCTCTAAGGAAAGCCTTCGCAATCCTTACCGAGAAAAAAAATAACTTCGGGTTAAAAAGAACACCAGTAAATAAAAAAAACAATATTCATTGAAAGAAAATAAGCTAAAATCCTTTCAATTATTCACTTATTTTTTATTTATTTACCCTTAAGGACCTTACAGGCGTTAGGTAGGGGTGGGGGAAAAAATACTAAAAAAAATGCAATACTCATAAACATACAAATAAAATCACATTCAAGTCGAAATGCATACTTGCACGATCAGGCTACACAAAAAGTTGGCAATAGTTACGCAATTCCAACGGGCCTATGTAGAGGTTCTAAAATCAGAAGAACATTGAAAGTGATTTTTATATTGAGGAATAATTGTAACTCCTTGATGAATGAGTCGTGGTGAATGAAGGCGACGATGTTACCTGGCGGTGATTCCACTGGAAATACCAAGTAACCGTGGAGAAGAGAAAATTAGGTTAGCACGCGCGGATAATGGCTTGAATTTAAACGAATAATCTCTACGAGAAAAGACGCAAATAGCGGGTTTTATGTACGAGACAGTTAAAGAATACTGGCTGCCGTGAAGCCTATAAAAACCGATAAAAGATTATGAAGCCGGGGTTCAACTTTATTTTTTCACATTTTTTTCCTGTTCACATGAACAAAGCAGAAAAAAATTATTGTGCAGCAACAAAAAGCTACAGCACAGTAGCTTGACGGGGTTCATGCCCATTTCTTGGCACCGAGGAAATGAATCAAGCAAAGATTAAAAAGAGCATAAAAATACACGTGGGCCACGTGTTGCATTGTCAAATAGATTCATAAAAACACAAGAAACAAATTCGTGTTAAAATTGTAGAGGAGCACACGTATGATAGAATAATCTTACGTAGTTCACATTTAAAATGTTCCGAGAAGTTGATACTGGGAACGAGAAATAAAATTTTGTCACTAAATATACACGTATTAACAACAAAGCATGAAAAAAATTCTTTCACCAACATAGATGGGGTAGTTTAAGTCCTGAACATTGAACAGGAGATCCTACATAAACATGGAATTTGTAAAAAAGGAAAAAAAGAAAAAGGCACAATTACTTATTCAGGATAAGATATCTTTTAACTCTTTTTTTGTGTAGTGCACAAGTCTATTTCCTGGCGTTGAAGGTGTCCTAAGGAAGTGGGCATGCAGTGCTCTAGTCATTCGAAAACATGGTTTGCGCGATAGAAAGGTAATAACCATGGGTGTCTCTTCCTAACATTATATTGCCATTCGTGAGGCGTCCTCAGATTACATATATTTAAGGAGACTTCATTTTTATATTTTAAACTGTGCTTATATTTCATAATTAGATTAAACTTAAAACTGTGTTGCAGGGTGAGCACGTTTAGCGTTTGGAACAACTCGGCCGTGTGTGCGTCATAAGAAGCGTTTGCAATGTGGCGGATGACCTTCTTTTGCAATAATACGAGCTTGTTAATGTTGCCTTGTGACGTGTTTCCCCATAGCAGGTTGCAGTATTTGATGTGAGGCGCAAACACAGAGCTATAGAGTAACAATTTAGCCTTCGCTGGAAGTACCTGCCGAAATTTATATAGGACACCACATGCCTTTGACAATCTTTTAGCCACATGATCGACTTGTGTATTCCAGTTCATGTGTTGATGGAAAATCACTCCCAGTGTCTTCACCTCCTGCACAACTTGTGTTTTCTGATCCCAACTATAAACTCAGGTTACGATTTACTATGTTTTTGAACAGGTGTAAACAAAACAGCTTTTTTTTTGGCGGCATTTATTTCCAAGCAGTTTATTTCAGTCCATTTTAATATTTTTAGTAATTCAATACCAGCTGCGCAAGTGGGATTGTGAACATTTGTGGACTGAAAGAGGAGGGCAGTGTCATCTGCAAACATAATGCACTCCCCCTTTTTATTCAGCCTGGTTATATCATTTACGTAGATATTACAGAGAAGTGGTCCCAGTATGCTACCCTGCGGAACTCCGGATGTTATTTCTAATAAGAAGGAGCGATTTTCATCAATTTTTATTTTTGAGCGATGTTTGTTATTGATGTGATAAATTTTGAAATTTTTTCATTGAGTTTGGGCTTGATGTTTGTGAGTAGCACTTGAGAAGGAATCGGCAAGCTTTATTTTGGAGTGCTTCAAGTTTATTTGCGAAATACGACGGGCTGGGCTCCAAAATATTGCTGTATATTCTAACTTTGGTCGAAATAGTGATCACTCTACAGCTAGAATATTTGCGGGCGTGTTAGCTTTGTGCAGAGTACGCCTAATGAATCGGAATGGTTTAGATGTTTTGCTGCTGATTGTATCGGTATGATGCTTCTATGTTAGATCAGACGTGTCAAGCGGACACCAAGTATTTCACCACGGTTATTTCTTCTATAGCTTACTATTTAAAAACAGTCACGGGGCTCTGGTATGATGCGTTTAGTAAATATCATGGCATAAGTGTCGCGCACATTTATTTGCATCTGCAAATTCATATACCTACCTTTTCCTCAGATTATTAAGGTCTGCTTGCAAGGATAAGAAATCTTGGGGTTTTGTAATTCATCTATAAATAACGGGATCATCCACAAATAATCGTGTAGTAGAGCTGATCTTACTGTTAAAGTCACTGATAAATATTAAAAAGGTATGACTCAAGAGAGACCTGGGGGTTTGGGGAAGTTACTTCAGCTAAATGGGAGGCACTGTCACGGATGGTTACGGACCGGTGTTGATGGGTTAAGAAGTTGTTCTACCACCTGTCATGCGTAGTGTTGATATTATGAACACTAAGCTTTTCAATCAGGCGGATGTGGGGAACCGAGTCAAAATTCTTGGCTAGCTTAACAGGAACGAACTTTCAAAGAACCATGTTGACTTGAAAAAAACAAGCTGTGTTGTGTTAGGAGGTAGAACTTTATGGCAGATGACATCATGTGTTTTAGAAGTGTGCAATTTATGTTGGTCAAGGAAGGATATCGGTCTGTAATTAAGAGCCAGAGGTGGGTCGCCCGACATGAATATAGGGATGACGCAGGCTATTCTCCAGGCTTCCTGTACCTATGTATTGCTGAAATAGAGCAGCTACCACCAGAGATATGGCACTTGAGTTATTTTTAGTAGTTTGGTGCATGTTTCATTAGTGTCTGATGGAGAATTGGTTGGGAGTGTATCAATGGCTGGAGCGGTACCATGATGAGTGATAAGCAGGACACCATTACTGAAACAGTGGACTGCTTGTTAAGATTGGTTGGTAATGGGCTTTCTTTATTCGTAAGAACAAAACAAAAGACAAAATTGAATTCCTGTGCAGCTTTTGAAATGCAGCAACTTCGTCATGAACATATGCAGGAACCCCTCGCAGAGGTGGCAACAATTCAAGGCAGTACTGCGCAGAGGCTGTAAGACGGCAGAACGACAGAGACTCTTGATTGCAGGGGACTTCAACGCCGCCGACATGGCTTTGGGATACCACGAGAGCTCGATTAGGGAAAGCAGTCTAGCCCAAGACACGCAAAAGATGGACCTCATTGTCCTCACGGAACCAGCCCACCTGATGAGACTGGGCAATTAGGTGTCCCGCCACACCAAGCCCGACTTCATTTTCATCATGAATTTCCGGTCCCGCCCGGCCAGCTGGCACACCACGAGAACGGATATGGGATGCGACCACATGGTCTTAGAAATCAAGATCCCCTTTCCGGGTGCAAGTCGTGCCCTAAAGTCCAAGTTCCGGTGGATCGACTGGAGTGACTTCAGGAAGATCAGAGAGGCACAGTTGCTCAAAAATCCCGAACATCGAAGACCCGTGCCTCAACCTGACGGGCAGTGTCGAGTCGGCGGTAGGGAGATTGATACCGAGCTAGAAATGGAGACGATGGACAGCCGACTGGCCTATGCGATCGAGGCCAAGAATTCGTTACTCGCGAATCGGAAGAAACAACACCTCAACCGCAGACTGCACAAGATGATCGCGGAGCTCAATCGGGCTATCGAGGAGTTCTGTAGAGAGCTACGCAAACAACAGTGGCATGAACTCTGCAACGAGAGCCACAGGCACAAGCACAACGGAAGGGCGTGGAGCGTTCTCATACACCTCATCAAGCGATACGCAACTACGGCATCGACCACCGACGCCCGCATCCTGGACCAGGCCGACCTAATAAGCAAGAAGCGGCTCGTCGGGTTTCCAGCACATGAGCGCAAGGTGTCCGAGCAAACGAAAAATCGCAACGAGGCGGCGCACGCCGCGACGCGCACTGTATATCCGCCCCGCCGGCAGCAAGGCGGACTCTGGAAGAGTCTGCTGCAGCATTCAGGACATATTGGTCACCTAAAACGAGATCACAAAGGCGTAACGACTGGATCGAAGAAAGCTACCTCCAACCAGAGGCAAGCTGAACAGAGCCCAAGCCGTAACATTTAGACAACTACAGACGGAGACCTTCCCTACACCACTAATACTGCACAAGATATATCCCGAGACGTGCACATACAGCAAGTGCAATGTATGCAGCAGGGAGCCGGCGACTCTCCTGCACGTGCTATGGGACTCCAAGGAGCATTCCGAAGGAGCTAAAACAGGACATCCACCAGTCCGACGGGAAGCGGCACTGTCGTCGTATGAACAAGACAAAGAGCTCTGGGCCGTCCAGCAAGCACGAGAGGCAGCGGCTCGACAGAATCGAGACGCTCCCCGAAGGGAACACGCACGGTCTACGGGGGTGAGGCGTGCCAAAGCTCATGAGGCGTCCGTTTCGCAGGATCTATAAACCTTTTCCCTACATTTCCTCGTCAGACCGAAAAATTCTTTCGCCTTCAAGGATAAAAGGCGATCTCTATTCGCGGCCTTTTTTAAGCATTTAGTTGCTGACATGTTCTACTGCTTCACAATAAAACTGGACGTCTATTGCATTTCACTTTCATTAGTTCGATCTTTCAATATGTTGAACTGATATATCGTGCCCTTGCGGTTCGAAATAAAAAGCCTTTATCCTATGCAATTGATACATGCAATAGGGAGATAAGGGCTCGGTATGCGTTCCTAAGGGACGCCATGGTTTATTTGAAATTGGCAGGTATTTATTAAACTATGTATATCGGTTACGGGATGCAACATAATTTCACGGGTACGATATTGGTATGTATTCTCTACTAGCAGGGCTTGGTTAATCAAATCAAATGCGTTTGAGAAGTCGATGCTGATTCTTAGTCCAACGGTTATAAATTTAATATTTTGACAGCATAATATTTTACTGTTCTAATAAGGCAATTTCGGTCTAACGACCTTTCCGCTACACGTTGTAGGCTTATGTTATTAAATTGTGTTTCTCTGTAAAAGTTAAAAATAACGTGTGAATTAGTCTTTTGAGAGCTTGTGAAAAAAATTATCAATTTAAAATAAGCCGGCAATGTGCCCATTTTCGCCTCCTTCCTTGTGTATGACAGTGATTTCAGCTGTGTCTAACTCTACTTGGAAGCTTCTATTAGCAGTGCAGAGAATAAATACCTTTTCTAGCCATGGTACTCCGTCATCAAAACTAGTTCTCCAATGAGCAGCAGGAACACCAACTTCGATCTGAAAATCAAAAACATCGCAGCAGTGACCATTTCACAGTGCGAAAGGGTCGCAAACACTTCATACTCCGACAAAAATTTTTTTAAATAAGGTATGAGGGCATGTTTGTTCCAGCTATTTTCGATAGCCCGCTCTAAGAGACGGTGGGTGGAAATATGCAAGCACCTCATAAATGCATTAGATAATGCAGTGGTAGAACTCTATGGCCATCAATTCTGAGCTCTGTAATTCGACTAGTAGTCTTTTCCCTTCCAATATGGGACAGATGTGTTCTGACCCAACTGTGTTAGTCATTTCGGCTCCAATGACGCAATTGCTGTTACACAATTCTGTGAAAGTGTTACAAAAAATGTTCTGGCGAGGTGGATTGCCTTATTGAGACGATGACAAAATACTTTGAATTCTTTTAGTAAATTGGGGTCCCACGATGAAAGGAATATCTGGGACGTAGTATTTTTGGTTTAATTTTAATTAGGCCTTCGGTGACCCTTGGGTCAATCTTCGTGAATGGCTTAGTAACGAGAAAAGACGCTGTTAGATAATATCCGCCACTACAGTAGAATCGCCTGACTGGTGCCGGTTTTCTGTTTTGGAATGTACTTACCTATGCAAAATTAAATACGACAAAAAATTACAGAGGTTCAGTATATTCATTGGTGAGGATCACATTCATCTTACGTTATTAGCCTAGAGGACTAAGCTTCAGTAACCCGTCTTTTCGCAGATGATAAACACCTCTAGCGTAGCACTTAATTCCATAGCTCTTTTTTAATGCAGGTGCAACAGGCCTAATTGGGTAATTGCTAAAACACTGCGTTCTAACTGGGGTAGAATGAAAAATGACATACAAGGAACAGTGGGTGCTGCGGAAGGCCTAGTAGTCACAAACAACATGCGTTTACGCTTTGATTTGCCTTTTGCGCAAAAATAGTTCCTCTTTATCCCGTCTTACATTCTTAACGTTTTAAGCGTCATCCGCTTTGGTCAACGCGAAGAGTGCCCCTATCGAGCCCACTAGTCCCTCGAGGTCGGCGTCGATGCCGACATACGATGACAGGCCGTGAGATAGATAAAAAACTCCAGTTGCTACACAGTTGTAGCGTGTCATCATCATCGCCAAGGTTTGCCGCGCCTGCTTATGGCATACCTCCTCCGGCCTTCCAAGCTTCAGGAAGCGACGAAGCGCCGATGACAATGATGACGAATTGCCAACAGACTTATCACGCTGGCCCGGACACAGAGCTCTATAGACCGCACCAGCTTAAAATGGTTTTGTAACCCGACGAAACAGCATCCTACCGATAAGCCTCAGAAGTGAATTATGATGACGTGAACTAACAAATTGGGGTATTCCAAAGAACCACCACTGGCGAGCAACGTCGTTTACAGCTCATTCCATCCCCGAAGGCGAGGTTCGACTCTAAGGAGGTCCAAGAAGACGAAAAGGGGGAAAGGGACGCGCGGCACCATGCAATGAGCCCGTTCACCCAAATTTGAATGATATAATCTACCCTAACTCCATCTACCAGTTCTTCACACACTTCTTAGCCACCGTCACGGACGATATATCCCAATATGAACAATATATTACACAACATGAATAAACACGCCACCCATCTCGCGCAGAATTACCGCCTCAACTGCTTATACAACAAAAATCATTTTTGTTGTTATATATGCGGTTGAACTGAAGTCCGTACCTGAAAAACTCATCACTACATCATAGAAATCATCCCCGCAAATACAAACGAAACAATTTTAGACTTAGTATACTACGAACGAGGAGATTTTCCAAAGGTTCAAAAATTGGCAAAGTAGATCAAGTTATTCTAACGATTCATACCGCGAACAATACCAAAATGGTGAAAAAAAACGTCAAAAATATTGTTGATCCTTCTTTCATACGAATCGGTAAAACACGAAACTGAAATGTCCCTTTACAGGAGCATTTGAATGTTTATTGTGCACCAATATGAACTTGCACATCGCTATTTATATTTAGTCTCTATGGCACCGTTAGACGCATCAACATTAGACACTGGATTATACTCACCGGAGGAGTGCGTAAATTCGATTGAACTCCCAAGCGCTCGCAAACTATGCGAACGAAATATAACAGGTTGTCAGCGAATCGTTTGGTGAAGTTACGGTCCGCTACAGCGAAAGGATCATTTGCTGGTCGGCAGCAGTCTTGTGGGTGTGCTTGGTGAGCGATGTCCTGCTGGCGAACGACGACCTGCTGGCGGGTCGCTTCGGAAAAGGTGCGACCACGTTAGATCTGCCCCGTGGCGTGTACGCCAGACGCTGGTGTTGCGACGAGCACAGCTTGTAGAACGCGGCGGGTGCGTTCCAGAAGCTGAGCGGCGTTCTACACATGCGACAGACGGATAAACACAGCAGCTTCCGCTGCTATACAATGAACTATCCAGGCGCCAACTATTGGCGCTCATTAGTGTCATGATGTCTTAATTCGGTTCACCTCTCCTACACGGCAGAACAATAACAACAAAAGTATGGAAGCACATCAGGCGCGTTCGTACAACAATCCTGGCATGACTTCTTGGATCAGTTCGCAGAGCATATCACACCTCCAGTTGCGCCCAGACTGATCATGGGCTCAAATCCTAGCTCCGCCGCGCCAATACAACTTCATCTGCTGATGTCATTTCCGTGACAGATAAGACGTCGCTGAGCTTGTGTACCCCGGCATAAAACAGCTTCGAGTTAAAAAGGCCTACACCTGCTTGTGTTATTAAATTCCAGCGATGCGGTTTCCTACAATGGTGCGGTGTGAGGCAATGTCATTAGCTTTTCCAGAAAACCTACTTTCCTAGAAAATAGAGCCGATATTGCAGCCGTCTTACCTGGTACCTTGGTTCCGCAAAAGGAAACATCGCAATGCTTCCTGGGTGATGTTTTAACCATAATAAGAAGTCTTTCGCTTCGCCGGAGACGTACACAATGTCTCCGGGTGCGTACGTTGAAGGCTGAAACACATTAAACAATTATCATAAATTGCGACCTCACTCTGACCTCGAATGGGAAAATGAACAAAACGGGCGCACAGACGCATGACATACACCGAATTCACGCATGTAGTGCTTGCGCTTGGGCCCCTCTTGATTTAACCCAATTCCCCAGTGTATCTTAACCCAGTTCCTGCTCAAATTAATAGAGGCTGTAAACCTCCAGGCACTCCACCTACCTCGATCGATAATGTCTTTAAGCGGCCGCGTTTCCTCCTAGATTGAGCTTGTTGACTTCGCAGCTATCAATTGTTACACAATATTTGAGCGTACATTTAGTGCCGGTGGTCGAACTCCGTTCTTCGTTTTTGTCACCTGCATTATGTGGGCCCCAAGTCACCGAGGTACAGCTTTGCATTAAGTGGTCCGTGCCGTGGTTCGACAAGAAGCACACAGCGGCCAGCTGTGGCCCTATGCGAACCAGACATACCACTACACGCCTTAACTATTACAACGTAGAATTACATACTCTTTTCAATGTTGATAAGTATGAACACTAACACTGGACTAAGCTTAGTTGCGGCTATGAGCATATCAGACTATTGCGCAGGCTTTGTTTTACTTTGGTCGGGTAGCTGAATCGAGTCACATACTGAGAGCCAGACAGACAGACCCCAAAATTTCTACTTTTAAGTAGCCCCAGAAAGTCTATCATCTTTAGAATATATTACAACAAAAGTATGTTCTGAAAGAGGTCTTTCGTACTTCGCTCTGCCGCCTCTACGGCTCTACGGCCGTTCTCTTTCTTGCTAATTATATAGCGTATTTGATCGAACTTTGCGCTAAAAGTATAGTGTCAGTATGAGTCTAACGAGCCAATCTTTCAAATGTACCCAACATGCGTTTTTTCAGCATGGCCCCTTTAAGACACGCCAGCAAACGCCTCTTCGTCGATGTCGACGACGGCTTCGGAAACTGACAAAACGACGGTAGTAAGTGCTCGCAGTGCGGAACTTTTAAATAGCCATATCGTTCGTTTGGCAAAATATTTCGGCTGGTTTCGTTTGAATAGCCGCGCTTAGCTGGGCTAAGCAGCAGCCACTTTTTCAAGAATGCACGGAAGGAGTGTACAGGCGCAAAACGTGCGCTGTTCATCCACACTCATACGCACACAAAGAAAAAAACATCCGGTGTAATGTCACAGTTGGACAGTGCACACACTGCCTGAGATGACCCTGGGAAATATGGCGAACAAATGCAATTAGTACTGCTAGCGTTGGTGACTTGAACATTAACAACTGAACAACTGTGTAAATAAGTACGTGCCATTCATATAAAATATTAGATGCGACGCTGAGGGCATCTCTTCTCGGCGGCCCTGTCCTTCCTGCGTGCGTCCGTTGTTGTCCGCACCGCTTCGCCCCTCCTCCTCTCGCCGTGATAGCGCGCCCTCTCCCCCAACATCTGGGTCGCGCGCAGTGTGGCGCGCTCTCTCACTCGGCCGGTGGGCGGCGCTGCGCACGGCGCAAGCGCGCTGTGCGCATGTGCAGCGCCCTCTCTCTACGCCGTCTCCTCTCCTTCGTGCGCGCTGCGCATATGAGTGCCGCGCTCCGGCCGGTATCTCAGTCGACGGTCGTCCGCGCTACGTTGCTCTCTCTCTGTCTCTCTCTCTCTCTCTCTCTCTCTCGCATTACCCGACGATTGCTCACGCAATTCGAGTAATCGACCCAACGGAAACACACAATGGAACCCCCTTCAGCGTCGCATCACACCAGGGTTCCCGCGTGGAGTGGGCGTAATTTTTTTCGGAGTGTTTAGGTTTGCGAGGAAGGTGTTTTTCTATAATTTATGACGAATTGTATGTACACTGGAAAAGTAATCATGCCCTTTTCAGTGCCGTTTAATCAATAAGTGGTACATCCAAAAGCCATCTAAAAAACATTTACAACAATTTATATGCTGGGTAAAAGAGATGGTAATCGGTAGTGCATTTAATGTTCCCTAAAGAACTTGAACACGGTGGTCTTTTATTTAAAAAGAAAAGAACACTGCGGTAAACGTTTAGAGGTGCACCGTCATAGTTTGCAGCCTAAAACTTGATGTAACTACAATAGGTGGATTGTCTCTCTAATAACAATGTTGCGAGTGCTTGATGGAAGACAAAAAATAAAACAAAAACATAAGCTGAGCAGTTTCCATGAAAATTACTAAACGCAGCAGACGCGAATATTATTTCTACTGTTTCCGGGAATTTTGGCCACTTTTTAAAACATGCGTACAGTTTTAAAGCTTGGTCTACGGCCTCGATGGGTCCGGTGGAATGGCAAAACTTTCGACAGACTAGCCAACCCAGGCGCAAATGTTTCATCTGCCCGGATGTCATTGATCAATCGGTGTCACGTTTCTCCACAAGCGTGCGCAAGCAGTGAAAAGGGTGCTTTCCTTTCTTGTGTGCAATTCGGGCTTTTAAAAAAGCACCGTGCCTAAAATGCGATGCCGTCACATATCAGAAACTAGAAAAGTCTGTTCAAGTTGGGCTATAAATTTTCAATATTTATTTTTAGTAATTCAGGATGGTGAATTGGTGTATCTGCAGATGCTGGGCAAAGAAAACAAACAGGCCACACAACGCGTGCCTATCACGACGTTAAGGGGTGAATGCCTAAACAACTTCGACTGATGCAGACAGGGTTCAACTGTCTGTGTCTCTAGTGTTATGTTAGCAAAAGCGTTCCCGCAACGAGCTCCGCTGCCTCCTCCATGTAGTGGTGGCCTGCCGACCGAGCGGTGGGCAGAAGAGCTTCCTTGGGGTTGAGGACAAACAGCAGCGAGCCAAACATAACTGGTTCCCTTCAGGGACAGAAATGAACAGCGACGATACAAGAACAGGACCCTTGCGGGCATACAGCATGACTCAGGCAGAGCAACGCTCCTTTTAGAAGCCCGAACGGTTCTCAGACGGGTTGCTAAAAGGGAGTAAATTGTACACAGACGGGTCAACGTTGTGCAGCTTTCCAGCGAGTTGCGCACATTCAGAACAAAGTACAAACACGCAAGAACACGCTCCCCGGGTCTTGTGATAGCCGGTGCACGTTGTATGACAGAGGGAGAAAGAAACGTTCTCAACGGGCGGCATTTCCTTGCAGAGAAGGGCCCAAACAAACCACCGCATGAAGCAGCTTGCTGCGAATTTTGCAGCTGCTGCGTAGGCGTGAATCATCGCCAGTGGCGTTCCACACGACAGACAGGCTGAGGCTTGTCGCAACCTGTTTCCATAGGTTGGGCTTTCGCGCCGTGCCATAAAATCCCACTACACCTAACTTGTATCATGTGTGCACAGGGTAACGACGCGTCGATTGGAAATGGTCAGCGCAACGAGCTAGCAGGCGATTGTCTATCCAGCTTCCTCTCCCGTCCAAACCAGGACAAAATAGTTTGAACTGGTTCAGAAATTGTTGTACTCACCATGCTGCTAAAGACCAAGTGGCTTCCGGTGGGTCCAGCATGGAGTTTTGCAAGGCAAGAAACCCCGCTTCCGTCCTAGATTTACGACGCCCAGTGAAAATTGATGTTATATCCGTCCCTGGAAAATATTGCGAGCAATGAAGAATGCATGACGGCAATAGGAACTGGAGGTTACGGGGCTTCCACCGCGTTCTTCTGTTCTTCGGATAAGCCCGATTTTAGGAGACTCACAGAGGCCGCCCCACAAAGTGTTCTGCTTTATAGGTTCAATCTAAGCAAGCAAAAAGGTTTGTTTGGCCACGACGTTGCCACAGTTTTACGAAATTCGTGTAAATGCTATGAAGCCAAAATAAAGAAACTTGCTTTGAAAGAATCTTCGTAAAAATGATTGGTTATTTTTGTAACATTCCAACCGTAGAAAAGCGTTCATTGAAACACGGAAGTGGCGCTTGATTGGCTATATATCAGACGCCGATCGTTTGGTTTATTTTGCTCGCCCAACTTACAGGACGGGAACGATAATCTGAACTGCACCGCCACCAAAATCCCGTTGCCATGGCTCTTGATCGACAACAGTCACTTTTTCATCCTACAGACCTAGCTTGTCTGATGTCTCTGTTCTCGGCTTAGTACCCTTGACCTCGTTAACAAGCGTAGGCGCTGATCCTTCCGCTTCAATTTTTAAAACCTTTAACTGATCTTTTCAGCGACGAGTTTACTCCCGACAAACACTGTTTTCCGACTGACCCAAACAAAAGAGTTCTCGCCTAATGCTATTTGAACAAGCCCACTGCTACTTGAACAAGCCCACTGTAGGGCAGACGCCTCCCTCTGAATGAATGGCCTCTTGGAACTACCGCAAAACACTGAACCATTATATTCCTGGGTGGCATCACATTGTTCTAGCCGTGATTATTAGTCGGGAAGCATCTCATGCTCGGAGCTGTGTCCCTCCCTCCTTTGTTGTTGTCCGCCGTCCGTACTCTACTGCGCATGCGCGTCTCTTCAGCCCCGATAGCGTTTGGGCTGACGTCAGCGCAGTCCACTGCAAAAAGAAATCGGCGGCGCCCGGTTTCAATCCCACGACTCTCTGTCCGCAACGGGAGGTTCATGGCGCCCTTCCCACTGCGCTACAAACCAAGATGGGAGCATGTGCTGCGAACGCGCCTTATGTCCTTCCCTCATTCAAACTACGTGAAGAAGCTACTGATACAACGAAGGCACGCGAAGCTGAACGTCATCGGAAACGACGAACTGAAAACTTTAGAGGAGGATGTTGAATTTCCTGCGGGGCAGCTGCGGTAGAAAGCGTCACGCGCCTTGCAGCTCAACCAGAGAAGAGGACGAAGAGGGCGGGCAGCGGGGTAGGAACGTGAACACGCAATAAAGAAATACAAGAACCAGAAGGTGTTCGATCAGGTAACGCGGGTGTCGGTTTCTTCACTGTATCTACATTTCTCTACATTTCTTTGTCTCTACATGGGGGTACACACTACGTTCCCATTCATGCTCCGATAAATGAAATAACATAACGGCAACACAATGGAACCTACACGGAACCCCCATGATGCTTCGCATCCTCCTCATGGTTGCCCACGGGAAGATGGTGTAATTTTTAATCAGATCGCTCACCTCAATGCGTCTGGGCTGCCGCCCGGCCCCAATTCCCCCTTTCACCCCCCTCTCGCCTCGAACGCGAATTTCTCCTGGGCTGACTTTCGCGACGCCCCCATTTCTGCTCCTTCTGTTTTAATTGCGACATAATCTGTTTGTCCTAACCGCGTGCCTTTACTGTCACGGGAGGCAGGTCTAACGTCCTCTCCTTGTCCATACAAGCAATTATTATGCACGATACACCGTTTTGATTCCGACACTGGTCGCTTCTTTTCAAATTCTCTTACCTTAGCATCCACCCTTTCGTGCACTTTGCGGCTCTGTTTATCAAATAATTGGAACACCTACTATTTCTTCAAACCTCGGCTTTGGACCAACGTCAACAAGCTTCCGAAATGTATTCTCCGAGCTGGCAAAATACGTGACTTCGCCTAATAGAAGTATCCGACTTAAGGGTACATCTGTACTGGCAGGCTTGCCAATTGTTTTCGTCACGGTGATGGTGCCTCTATCAGTCAGTGAGATTAAAGCCGGAGAGCCATAGGGTGGCTTGCACAGAGGCACTTTTCTTATAGAGACACCGAGAACCCTAAATCAAACCACCCAAGCAATAAACAGCACAAAACTTATCCAAACTAAACCCCATAATTAAACACACAAAAGCCCTGAACAATCAAACCAAAGGTCAAAGCAATAAACTTTCTAAACCGTAAAATCGAAAACCACTTATTACAAAATAATCACCTATTCCTATCTACCATCTCTACACAGTTTTATGCAAGACAACTCTAATTATATGTTACAAATTTTCGTCTCTAGCGAACTGGCCTATCTCGGTGATGGGCACTGACATGGCGCATAGGTTTCAGGGCCGCGACGCGGTGGTAGCCATAGCCCTCTCGTTGTGATGTCAGCGTCGATGAGCGTAGTCCTTGTGTGAACGGCGTTGGCAACGCGCGTCCGGAAGTGGTTCTTCGGTGGCTACCCTCATGGTAGCCCCTGCCGCAGGGGGTACCCAGGAGGGTGCCGAACATAGACTTGCGGGGCCGTCAGAGCGAAGGTCGACGGGTCGTAGAAGCTGACCACAGGTGCCCCACCGTCATCGCTGGGGTCACCAACGCGCAGGTTGGTGGTGCGACCAGGACGCAACAGCCGATCTCAGGTCAGCCCGCTCCTGCCCAGCTTGGTAGACATAGTCGGTGGCTTGGCAGCGTCCTCCTGGCTGGTTCCTCAAAGTTCGCCTGCTCCTTCTGACTCTTGGTTCTTTCCTTTTTACCCCAGATATCTTCTTAACTCTGCCGCGGAGCTCTCCGATTCGCTCTCATCCTTTTCACTTCCATATTTTGTCAGAATGCCATTATGCTTCTGCGCGGCGTTCTCGGATTGGCTTCTCATTTACTACAATATTTGTTCACGATGCTGTAGGGCTATCTGGCGGCGCTCGTGGATTGATTCATTTTTTCCGCGCAGTTCAAATTTCTGGACTTTTCCTGTATCTCCTCACATGGGGTTGCCATTGACATGACAAACACCACGTGATTCGTATGGATGACAAGTACCGACGTGATTATAGTTGCACTAGACGCTGCCAACATTGACGGCGCTATTTCTCAGTCCGTTGCTGTTTCTTTACGTTGAGACTAGTTATTTCATTTCGACAATGGCGAATTTTTGCTTTTTATATCTAGTACATGGCACCCTCGTAACTGCACATAAACAGCACTGCAAAGGGTAACCGAGACTGATATGATAGAGAAAGAGGCAGAAAAAAAGGAATATCCTAGCGAACAGACCACTGCGTCTTCGCGTCCTGCTCGCCCCCAGTAGGTGATTTACCTGGTTGGGTTCTGTCTAAGTGCTAGTTTCTGCATAGAGATATGCAACGTTAAATTTACCAAAGACCACCTTTAAGCACATGATGCTGGTTATTTTTGTCATGTCTTCTCTAATGAACAACAGTGCTACTGAAGAAACAAGAAGTGGCAGCCTCTGGAGGCACGAGTCATCACTTTGGCATCCAGTCTTTGGAACTGTTTTAATCTCTTTTTATATTACCTGGGCGTCGCACGAACGTGGTGCAGTTCGCAATACAGTGGGCGCTCCAAGATATAACGGATTTCTCCAGATATTTCATTGTAAATATGTTGCTCACCGAAGAGGGTTTTCAAACAAAGCTCCATTATTTTTCTCCGCGTTCATTTCACCGCAAGTGAGAGCAGCATTACAGTCGTTTACGGAAGCACTGGAACGCTTGGGGAAGCTAAGTGCGACTGCTCAGTGTACACTTTGTTTGGGCACCATTCAGCAGTACCTGTGTAGTTCATGAGGGCTAAACGTCTCAAATCATGCCACTTCATTCCCTGGCAACTGCTCCGACTAGCCATGTGCGATACAGGAATGCGAACATACAGCTGCAGTCCCTCGTACCGCGGTGAGCCTTAAACAACGCCGTGAGGCGACAAATAGAAAAATCGCTACTGCTCCATACTGCTTCGCCACCTTCAACTCTTTCGCATTCATGTGACCTTCCTTAATTTTTAAATTTCCACACTATTGCTGATTTCGTTTTCCTCTTTTCATATGCTATAGACTAACAGGTTGCGAGGTGACGACATAGTTTTGACGACGACAAGGAGGACAACTTGCCGGCTGCATGCAGCCCGTCGTGCACCGGTAGTGGCGGTTGTCCCCTGCTCGTTGCTTGCTACAACCTGGCGCCTGATCCTGAACTTGTGCCGAGCTGACCGTTGTCGACAAGGACAACGATGCGACTTCGTCGTCCAATTTCCAGCACGCGGGACACCGTCATTGTCACGCTGTCTCACATCGCCTCGCATCGTCACTAGATCCCACACCGGCCAGCGGCCTCCGCCCTATCACGGCGAACCTTTGGTGGGGACTTCGCTTTGTATTTTATTTAGAACTATTATTTCTCACTGCTATGTGAATTTGGAGGAGCATTGAGTTTTCATTGTCTTTCGGGTGTTTTTCATTCTCGATTCTTTTCTATTTAGGGGTGCTCCGTGTTCTTTCAAGAAGACATTAATGTTGCGTCTCCAAGCACCCTCGTCTGGTTATTGGCACTGCTGCAAGTCCCAGTCGCTACTGAATAGCACATACCCTGTGCTTCCTCCTCACACGAGCGTATTGTGATACATTTCTACTGCAAATATTGCTGAAGATGCAATGCTGCTGACAGCGTTTCTACGGTCTAAGGACCTCCGTCTCGCCGTCTCTGGCTTTAGTGCCACATTCTCCTTGCTGAAACGAGAGTTAAATGTTTTTAAATTAAAATTATAATTTATTACTGAAAAATTCGTGTCACATCGTATCAGAACTTTTTTTTGCTGTTATGCCGTGTGTTTTAGGATGAGGAAGAATTTAATAGACGGGGCGAAGAACAAGCGAGTTATACTGGCTTTGTATATGCCCAGTATACGGATGACAGAGAAAGGAAAGAAACTGCTGAAAAGAAAATTTAAACTAACCAATCAGTGCAGTCTCCTGTAAAAAATCTAACTCAAAATAATTCGTGCTCAGATGTTTTTGATTTGATTGTGGGGTTTAACGTGCCAACGCAACGCAGGCGATGAGGCGCGCCGTAGAGGAGGGCTCCGGATTAATTTTGACCACCTGGGGATCTTTATCGTGCGCCGAAATCTCGTACACACGGGCGTTTTTGCTTTTCACCTCCATCAGAAAAGCGGCCGCCGCGGCCGGGAAACGAACCCGCGACCTCGTGCTCAGCAGCGCAACGCCTTAGCCACTGAGCCACCGCGGCGGGTCGTGCTCAGATGTGGTGGTGGATCGAGCTCTGAGGCGGCTAGAGGTAGCGGAGGCCATTGCCATTGACGCGGTCGTGCTTCGCTTAAAACGTGGCGTTCGGTCGCGAACCATTTCATGTGGAGTACCCCAGCATTGGAGACACCGTTACGATCTCGCAACTCTTGAAGGCCAGGAAGAAGATGTGGTTTAACCTTGTGGTCTGCTGGGTGTATACGCAAGTAGAAAACTCGCCGAGAACTATCACCACCTCCTTTCTACTTGCCACGGCTGTCTTTCTTCCTAGCCTGTTCTTCGTCCTCCCTCTCGTTTTCCCCCACGCGTAATCAGCGTGAGCGCACCTTCATATTTAGGCGATGCGACATGTCCCACCACACACCTTCTCGTTATTTCTTCTACACGCCACCCCTTTCTCACATTGGTAAAAACGTCTGGAATTTCCTTTGCTTCGCGTTGGCTTCCCAAACGTAGCAACCGAACAAAACGCAATCTGAGGACATGGCTCGCAACGAATGCGCTCAATATTTCGGTGACACATTTTTCGTAGTAGCTGTGCCCCCCCAGTCATGTCTGCTTAACGTCACAGCCTAGTATGTCTATATGCACAACAAGTTGGTCGATCACTCAAGACGTCTGTACACTGACCGCTTGTGGCATTATGGTATGATTCTGTAATTCGTTTCCATTTCAGAAGTGGCACCCCATGGCTTATGTGTGGAAATTGCTTTGCAAAAATTGAGCGGTTGCCGAAATGGCGAAAACAGAAGTAACGACAGACGTTTTCTGCTTAAAATAATAGACAACACAGCTGAGTCTACTAACTCGGCTGAACCCCTTGGGCCCCAGTGCAGAACTCTCTAAGCGCAGCAGAGAATAAAAAAACACGAGTTGACAACTCAACTGCAACGGCCTTGTAAGGATTTGCGATGACGTCCAGGTGAAATCGACTGAGCGTATCCGATCCATCTCCCAACAGCAGAAGTATTTTGTCCGGGTGACGGTCGCTGTCCTCCAGCACGACCCAAACTCCTCCACAGAACTGAAAAAAAGCACATGGCCACTTTCACAATTGGCACCTCCAGCCTTGTATATTGATGAGTTTAGGTTAAAAGCTCGTACCGTAGAAACCTTCCACTGCAAAGTTTGTTTTAAATGAATTATAAATATATTATATTTGACGAGACATCAGCGAAAGAATATGGTTCCGACCCACGGAGAGTATACTTCGCTCTATGGGATCAAAACAACCATACGCTTCCAGAGGTCAGAAACGGCAGAATATGTACGAACAATTGGCTACCTATTTCAAGTAGTTTCATGTTTTGCTACAAAGACTTCCAGCTGGCTATACGCATTACGAATTTGCTGTATAATAATCTGGATTACGTAAATACCAGCTAGGGTGTAAACCGGTGGACGTTGCTTTTGTGTGAACAACAAAAGAGTCGCAAGAGTGTGCTAAAGACAAGGACACCTTGCTTTAGTGGTGTAACTTTACTGTCCAAGGTTAGCAGGACAAGTTTCTCAAAGCAACAGAAAGAGGGTGACAGTAGGCAGTTACTACGTTCGGCTATTTTCATTCCTCTATTGAAATGTCGCTAATCGAAAATTCATTTGAGGGACTTTGCGATTACATCATTCTTGGACTACTGCTTCCTGTTGTTATAAAAAAAATTGGCTCCAATCCACGCTGTAAAGGTGGTTCGAAGGGAAAGCTTTAAACGACAACCACAAGACGCGACCTCACCTGAGTTCACACGCGTTGCTCTACAAATAGTCAAATCAGACATTCTGCAAGCCGTTACCAGGAATTCGTGGGGGTGGTGTTCCGAACGCAGCACTAGCGTCGTCTATGGCCGCGCTAGAGCGGCGGACGCCGCCGCTGTAGCCCGGCCGTGAGTCGGGAGAAAGAAAACGGGGAGGCGCGTCTTTCGAAGGGTGAAACAGCGGAACGTAGCCATCCTGATATGCTAGATCGGGGCTACACGACCGCGCGACACAAGCGCAGACACCGAAACAATTCGGCGTGTGAGCTTAATGATTCCCATTTATACAATTTTACCTAGTTTGTGTAGTAAGCTTTAAGAATTGAGAGAAAGCGAGAGAACTTTTATAATCGCTATTTATCAGAACCAGTTGCCCCTTTCGCTTTTTGTAATACGCGTTAGACCACAACCGAATTGGTATCCACGAATATAGAAAACCGAGTCCCATTCGTGGCAAGCGGTGCGCTTCTCTGGCGTTTCTGCAGCGTCCAGTTGTCTGTATGTGGTATCTGTATTTCGTTTTCCCGCCCTCGAAACTATTTCTTAACGTATGCTTGCCGCACGACCATATAATTCTGCCGGGTACGGGTTACCCAAGAGGTGCTGTCGAACAAGTTATTCAAGCCATGCGAAGGAAGTGCGCAACGGACGCGAAGCTGCGCCAAAACAGGCCCAAAACAACCATCGCTAAAGCAGACGACGAAGCCGACGGAATGGTCCCGCCGACGCGACCACCGAGGTGAGCAGCTTCGGCGTGCGGGGGACGCTAAGTGAATTCGCCGCGACATCGACAGTGTGCACCAGGAGTGAAACCCTCTGCTCTCCTCCCTCTTCTGCCGCCGCCTCCGCCACGTTGGGAATTTGTTGTCGCGCATGCCACGAAATACCCGTTGGGCGGTAAAGGTAGAAAGCTTTGCTTAAAAAACACACACTTGACGTCGCCGGAATCGAACATGGGTCCCACGGGTGATGAAGCTTGCGTCTATCCGACAGGTACATTTCGACATGGTCGAATCCAACGCCAAGCAGCAGGTACCAATTCGCGGTGTACACCAGAAACTCAAGCATTATGGCTACGGAACGAAACGCTAGAGTTACTGTGGGTATTCTAGAAATGTGTCTCGTACCACCAGCGTAGCACGCCCTCGTAGTGTGGGATTGGCCAACCACGAGTCCATCACGCGAAGTCTTCGCGTTCTACCGTCGTCGTCGTTATACAGAGGGGGTACATTAGTTTTGCTTTCCACCAATTTTAACGGACAAAAGCAGTGAAAGGGTCCCTAGAGGTTGCAGTGAAAAAAATGACGTCGAATACGCCATAAATCTTACGGAAGTGCTAAGTTCCTTGAATTTGTATGTTAAAGCCGCACGACGAACGAGCCATCTGCACCGCCTCAAGCATCTGTGATAGCAGCAATACACAATGCGTCTGTCCTTATGAGATTGCTCAGAAAATAACCAATGGATGGGGGGATTTCGAATGCTACCTCTCATTCAAACCCGGTCGGCCGCAGACAAATTGTCGTCAGATCTTGACACTAGGCTGATAACACAAGTCCGCACTGTGTTTCAGCAGTTTAAGAAGTGTTTTATAATTTCCCTTGAAATACTGATCCATATAGAGATCGGGGCATGTACCGGAACACACGATTCCTCCCACCATCCTTGAGACAATACAGAAAGGGATGCACGAGAGGTTAAATATGGCAATTAAAGAAAAGTCAAACTCACGATTTTATGCACCGATTTTATTGGCAAAAAGTGTGATGGCATCATCGGACGGCGTATAGATTCTGGGGGATTAAATCTTTGAAATCTGACGGCGAGCCAATACACTGCATTTCAGTCATAATGTACCTTGCGGGTAAACTGAAGTATTCCAAGTTTTAGTCGAGCTTCAGTTTTAGTCGAGTTCTTCAGTCTGTACCATTGCCCTTACATGCCCTTTGCCATCACGACTGCCCCTGCCGTCTTGGAATGTCTTACGCCAGCTGCAACGGCACCGTTACTTCGACGACATGATTATATCGACGGCACATGGTCATACATCTAAGCAAGTTGCAATAGGTTTTGTAAGGGATTCACAACAAAAACTTTGTATTAAACAATGCAAGAGCGAGAAAGGAAAAGCTGCATATCTTCCCTAGCTTGGTAGGGAGACTTAGGATTCAGAGCGCCGTCTTCAGTGACGGTCAAGGACGTAGCCGTGTTCCCATCCTCAGCCTTTTGTGATGTATTGATTGTCTGCATTTGATTCCAGCAGACAATTCCAGGGACTGCGCCGGCTCTTGCAGGTAAGGCTGCGGGGACCACCGGGCCGTGCTCTTCTGCAATTCTGCTGCCAGGCGAATGAACGCTTGATGGCGCTCTTCCGTTGGCAGCACGGTAAGGACTGCAGCATGAACGGAGTCAGCCAGTCCATCTATGCTAACTGCCTCGAAAAAGGAGACCCGCAGGCCAAGTCACAGTCTGCGAGCAGGAGGAGCTTGTCATAGATGTACGTCATGACGTTTTCGCCAGGGTCTTGGCGACGGGCGCGCATTTCCATGAACCGAGCGTCACAGCTGGAAGTCCAGTTACCGAATGCAGCGGTTCACGCTCTGCTCCAGCTTTCCCTGAACGAATGGGAGGAACCATCGTAAAGGTGCCACGCTCGGGCAGGGTCGCGCAGGCGTTCTTCTGCAACTAGCAGCTTTGTGTGGTCGGGCCAGGCGTGATGGGTGGCAAGGGCGCCGATCAGCTTTACCCAAAAAACGGCATCGTCCTGGAACCCTCGGAAGGCCGGGACGGCCGTGTGGGCGGGCGAGGGAAACGGGCTGGGAATGGCGTCGAGAAGCTACTGACACATCTGTTTGAGGGCCTGGGAAGTCCAAAAAGCGTGGGCGGTGTTCGCATCAATGGTCGTCATTGCAGAGGTTTTCACTCACGAAGAGTCCAAAACCCGTCGGAATCACGGCGTGAACGGCGGATGCAGCGGCGAGTCAAGAAGAGGTCGGCCGCTGGGGAAGGTCACGCCAAAGGCTGGCTTGCCTGTGGGCTCGGCTGTTCTTGTGTTCGGCGCTCGTGCTGGGACCGCGGCCCCACCGATGAACCGATGAACCTGTAATGAACCCGGGGAGCAGGGCTGGAAGGCGTGCCAGCCGTTGGCGGCTGGTCCCTGCGGCTGGATCGCGGCTAGAGAGAGCAGGTCCGGAGGCTGTGCCGCCTCGTGCTTCAAGACTTGTCGGCTGCGCCGCTTGTAATGGACCCACGTCGGATTCTCAAGACGCCATGTTTATTCTCCCCGAACGACCCCCGCCCCCGTCTTCTTCCTTCTCTTCCAATCGGCCGCCGTCCTCGTTGTTCTGGTGATGAATTGGCCACTGACGATGCTCACACCTTTTCTTTTTTTCTTTCGCAATGATTCGCGCCTCTACAATACCTATCTATCTATCTATCTATCTATCTATCTATCTATCTATCTATCTATATACATATATATATATATATATATATATATATATATATATATATATATATATATATATATATATATATATATATATATATATATATACAGAAAGAAATGCCGGCAGTCTACAACGCCAAAGAAGGCATAGGGGAATCGTTGGACTATTTGTCACCGTTAGTGACGTTACATTATTATTATTATTATTTTATTAATTACGTGATAAAGAAAGAAAGAAAAACACGCGCCCAGAGTGGGGACCGAACCCACGCCTTTCGATTAGATCTCGAATGCCTTACCAACTCGGCTATCTGGGCGACTGTGTTCTCCTTCGCTTTCTGGGTTATTTATATTTACTACAACTGTATCTGACGCTTGAGGGTGGTAGCCAGCGCCACTCAGACTACACGGGGAGAAGGGGACCTTCTTTTCAACCCCCGGGGCGTGAAGCGAACGTCTACAGCCTGTCATAAGCGGGCAACTGGCGGGAAACCCTCTTATGCTACCTTGGCATCAAGACTGCCAGAACCGAGGGCCTCGCTAAGCTTTCGCACCATAATAGGGTTTTAGAGATGAGGGGCTCGTTAGGAAATACAAAAAGAAATGCCGGCAGTCTACAACGCCAAAGAAGGCATAGGGGAATGGTTGGACTATTTTTTACCGTTAGTGACGTTACATTTTTATTATTATTATTTTATTAATTACGTGATAAAGAAAGAAAGAAAAACACGCGCCCAGAGTGGGGACCGAACCCACGCCTTTCGATTAGATCTCGAATGACTTACCAACTCGGCTATCTTGGCGACTGTGTTCTCCTTCGCTTTCTGGGTTATTTATATTTACTACAACTGTATCTGAAGCTTGAGGGTGGTAGCCAGCGCCACTCAGACTACACGGGGAGAAGGGGACCTTCTTTTCAACCCTCGGGGCGTTACGCGAACGTCTACAGCCTGTCATAAGCGGACAACTGGTGGGAAACCCTCTTATGCTACCTTGGCATCAAGGCTGCCAGAACCGAGGCCCTCACTAAGCTTTCGCACGATAATAGGGTTTTAGAAATAACCCAGAAAGCGAAGGAGAACACAGGCGCCCAGATAGCCGAGTTGGTAAGGCATTCGAGATCTAATCGAAAGGCGTGGGTTCGGTCCCCACTCTGGGCGCGTGTTTTTCTTTCTTTCTTAATCACGTAATTAATAAAATAATAATAATAATAATGTAACGTCACTAACGGTAACAAATAGTCCAACCATTCCCCTATGCCTTCTTTGGCGTTGTAGACTGCCGGCATTTCTTTCTGTATTTCCTAACGAGCCCCTCATTTCTAAAACCCTATTATCGTGCGAAAGCTTAGCGAGGGCCTCGGTTCTGGCAGCCTTGATGCCAAGGTAGCATAAGAGGGTTTCCCGCCAGTTGCCCGCTTATGACAGGCTGTAGACGTTCGCGTCACGCCCCGGGGGTTGAAAAGAAGGTCCCCTTCTCCCCGTGTAGTCTGAGTGGCGCTGGCTATCACCCTCAAGCGTCAGATACAGTCGTAGTAAATATAAATAACCCAGAAAGCGAAGGAGAACACAGTCGCCCCGATAGCCGAGTTGGTAAGGCATTCGAGATCTAATCGAAAGGCCTGGGTTAGGTCCCCACTCTGGGCGCGTGTTTTTCTTTCTTTCTTCGTCACGTAATTAATAAAATAATAACAATAATAATGTAACGTCACTAACGGTAACAAATAGTCCAACCATTCCCTATGCCTTCTTTGGCGTTGTAGACTGCCGGCATTTCTTTCTGTATTTCCTAACGAGCCCCTCATTTCTAAAACCCTATATATATATACATATATATATATATATATATATATATATATATATATATATATATATATATATATATATATATATATATATATATATATATATATATATATATATATATATATATATATATATATGCATTGTTCACCACTTTCTTTTCGACTCCAAAAATTCTTCAGCTCTTTCTATGACCCACCACAACCTCCTGTTTGCTGTCCGAGGTTTTCTTGACTGCAACCCTTATTTTCTGTCTATATATGTAAATATATATATATATCGGTAGATAGATACTCCTGGTTGGGCATCTCCTCACACGGGGTTCGACATGAGATAAATGTAAGCATGCGAAACGGTTGCGCAGTCTCGCCGGGGGCGGTGAGTATGTCAGCCTGCGAGGATCCGACAGCTACGACGAGACATATACGATGGGCATTGTTCGAGCCGTGGCGTGACACCTAAGACCAGAAACTACAATAGGCGCCATCAGCACGGAAACAACCAGCCGGTGCGTGAAAGGATTCCGGGTTTGTGTAACAAGGTCTTTGAGCGACTAGTGATGCATCGCGCTGTTAGTGCCCTGTTTTTTTTTTTCTAAATCTGGACGGACGTTTCTCTAAACGTAGGCGCACTGAATGTTGAAGGTCTGACTACAAAAAATAGGAAGGCCATTTGCATCGTCTCTAAACGGAACGGGGCCTACACCTATTCGCCACTGCGAACTTGATGCACCGTTTTCAATAGGCGCTGAACCCTCTCCAGTTTTCTGACAAAATAATTTCTTGATTTTTGCGTTGTCAGTGAAACGTGCATATAAGGCCGTGTACGACAAATCCATGTGAACAGACTTCAAAATGTTGTCTCATTTAAAATTGTCGCGAAATTCATGTCCCTCCTTGACGGGTTTTCTTGCCGCTCGCCATTTTGGGCCGAGAGGAGTCGTACCGCGTAGCGAGGGAATGTTTTCGCCGCCATTGTCGCACCCGGGTCGGCTGGCCATGTGTTTCGGGGAGAGAGGTGGGCGAGAGTGCCGCGGCCTACGGAAGACTGCGCGCCGCGAATTCTTGGAAGACGCGGGCTCGGTGGACTGTGTGCGTGGTGCAGGGCGGGGTTTGTGGGGAGAATGGGCTGAGAACTGGTGGTGGCCGGACGTACGGCCGGGACGCAGCGTCGGCCTTGAGGGCTGTGCTGGGGAGGCCGAGCGACGACGGCGGTGAACTTCGGGCCCCCGAAGATTCCTCAAGGAGGCGAAAGTGCGCGGCCGGAGTTCACCCAAATTGCGTCGCTGATGAGCGGCGCCCCACCACAGACGACCGACAGCCTCCGTCACCCCGGCGAGACCATTAGCCGGACCGCAGCTAAGATGTTCTCCCATTTTCCACCTTTCCTCGGACTCTTCCTATTCATCTTCTGCGTTGTATTTCTCTAAGCGGACTGCACGGGCTTCTTATCCGCCTCCTTCAGTGCACCACGCTGTATGTGTTTCTAGCGGGCCTATTGTTAGTAGTTGGGGGAAGCCTCCAACCCCGCCTATTGTACACTATACTGCCCCCTTCATTTACTGTCGCCTCCTCCTCGGGCTCGTAACGGCGTGTACCGTTTCTTTCATTGGGATTAATGTACTTCGTGTCGGTTTCTTGGCAGCTCTGACCCCACACTGTAAACGCAAACTAGCCGGAAATGGAGTTTTAATCAAGTAATGTGCCCTGGAAAGTACCTATAGCAAAAAATGTACTCCCTAGGCATGATCTAAAAATGTGGACGAACCTCCATGGTAGTACCGTTGCCCATCCATGTAGCAAAAGGGAGGATTTAGAACGACTTAACACAATTTGTGAGATGGCGTTCGGTTCCTTGTAAACTACCACGTCCACAATAAACTCCCCATCGGAGGTAATCATCTCAAGCGGGCGGTCGCCATGTTAGTCTTGTGTTGCTTCCGTGTATCAGCACTTCAACCGTGGCCTAATGCCAATTAGAACGAGTAAGCAGGACGCGACGGTTGCATACAGCTACAAAACCGATACCGTACGTATACCCGTATAGATGCTTCAACCAGCGCGATCACAGGCAGACAGCGCGGCCGTGTTGTTTCAATCTGTTTATTTTGGCGATAGGTGTTGTCAAACTCTGCTGCTAACGAAGAGACAGTTCTCGCCGTTGCAAACAATTGCAATGTTCATCTGTTTCGCTTGCTTGCGCATATATAGACGATTTCAATTCTCGTCCCAGCGCGCCAACGCACCCGACTGCAGCGACTCAACTTGCCCTGGCGGCACGACTTGCTGCCCGGATGTAAACAAACAACCTCCGCGCAATCAATGCAGCGCGGCCGGTGACTTGGTGCTGCCGGAGCTTCAAGCGCCTCGCCTTGGGCCATCATTTTTTCTTATTTGCGAAGGACTAGTAGTGCCATTTGGTGGAAAGATTTTTATGTGCCCCTGTCACACGACGAACGGCCGCTAACAGCATTTGGATACGGCGACAGTTGTGGACAGCTCGCTGGTAAGTGGTCTGTCATCAGTCAACGCGTTTGTCAAACGTTTGGATAGGCTTAACCGCGAAATACCCGTGCCGCACACAGCACGTACACGCACGGACAAAGAAAAAAGCGCTCACTCATTTTATTTTACTTGTTTGTGGGTTTTGGGGTATGCATTTGCATCCTTTTGTAAGCCGGTTTGTAACAGGGCATTCGAGATAAAATCGCTTGTCGCGCGCGGCGTCGTTTCAAAGAAACGTGACGGTTACTTCATGCTGGCGAAAATGAGCGCAGTCAGACGGAAGCGAGAAGGAACGTACAGAGGTAGGGAAAGAGGGCGCTCATATTTAAAAGAAAGCGTAATGCAATACGAGAAAAGGAACGCAACCCGCCTGCATTTCTCCGAACTTCAGGACAGAGCCGCACACGGGTACGTCGCCACAAACTCGAGCGTACGACGTCTAAAAGTACCGTATATTTTTTTCATTTTTTATTGTACAGGGCCTAATTCTTGTTAAGTCGTCCGATTCATTCAGTTCAGTTCTATTTGCCCCTAGAAAACGCTGGAATTTGTCGAACGAAGCGGCGATAACGCGACCACTCGCCGGCAAGAAAATACCAAAATAAAAACTCCGCTGCTCAGGGGCCGAATTCTCTAAAAAACGGGCGTCGTTTTGAAAC
Source organism: Haemaphysalis longicornis (assembly GCF_048455015.1). Taxonomy (NCBI): domain Eukaryota; kingdom Metazoa; phylum Arthropoda; class Arachnida; order Ixodida; family Ixodidae; genus Haemaphysalis; species Haemaphysalis longicornis. The sequence continues at coordinate 138,462,119 of NW_027526422.1, read as the reverse complement.
GACGGGGCAGCGCCATGCAAATGCATGTGTTCTGGGGTTGGGGCCGTCGCTTTGGGGCGACCCGCAGGGGGAGTCACCGCAGAAAAGCGCTGTGGCAAGGGCGCGAAGCGACACCCACTGCCCCCCCGTCGCTTCACTTGTCGCTTCGCGCCCTTGCCACGGCGCTTTTCTGCGGTGACTCCCCCTGCGGGTCGCCCCAAAGCGACGGCCCCAACCCCAGAACACATGCATTTGCATGGCGCTGCCCCGTCGTTTCAAAACGACGCCTCGTCGTTTTAGAGAATTCGGCCCCAGGTTTCACCGAAGCTCAGTTCTGTCGAGGGGGCGAGCGTAGCTTTGCCAGTGCTAAGGCGTGTCGATGATTCTAGAAGGAAGAAAGGCAAGTGGTGCGCTCGTCGGCGGCGGGCGCGTTGCGGGTTGTGCCCTTTATCTCCGCGAAGTGCGCAGTTATAAAAAGAATAGACTAGCGCCGAAGCAAGTTAGCTACGTTTGGGCGTCGTTCACAGGTAGCCGAATCGCCTCCGACAGCGGTGCATTGTCTGGCCTGGTAGATGAATATTGTGGGACTGTGTCTCTCATATGTATCGAACTGTTCGTGTTCTTTTTAGTTAACTGCTCTACTTTGTAATATCTATTTGTCAACGCTCCTGATTGTATGTTTTGTATTTGAACTGTTGCTGGCATTTGTATTCATTCTAAGTTACCTCTTACGTTCCTCTCCTCGTGCTTGTACCGTGTTTTGCCTGTCCAAATATAAGTCTTTGTGTTGTTTTCGTTCAAGGCTCTGACTCATTCTTACCGCTCTGGTCGGTAAGAATGAGTATTGAAATGAGTAAGAATTTTACGTGTGGGGCATTTTTTTTTTCTTTTTTGCTTTTTCAGACAGATGTTCCTTTGACTCCCTGCCTGCATTCCATGAACGCGGAAGTTGGCCTCCACATCGATGGCCAGCGTGTCTTGACTGCATCAACTTTACTGGGAGGACTGTGTAGTCTGTTTGCATCGTTCTGGGTTTTGAACATTCAATATCCCAAGAAGGCACACAGAGCTCTAACGTTTGTGGAACATGCCATTTTGGACCTTGCCAGCACCAAACCACGTGTGAAGGATTTAGAAATAATTAACTTTTATCGCATGAATATCGCTCACTAATATTTTATTTGTTTTCAATCCTGTAATCATTGGATAGTAGTCAAAAAGAATTCCGTATTATGTTTCTGACTTTTTCTTTTTTCTTTTTTTTTACTGAAAAGAGGCTATTTGATGGGCCGTTCTGTATGCTGATAATACAGCTATCTTTTAGTGAAGCAATAATTTTAACAAACTAATTTAAGTTGAAACAATTATCTAAATAATATTGGCAACAGGTGTGAAATGAATCAACTAAAAATTATCCGAAAAACATGAATTTCATGGCTTTTTGTTCTCACTCTAAAGAAGCTGTCGCGATAGCACCCATTCTATTCTATATCATTGCAATTAACCCGTCAGACTCGGTCACTTTTCTTGGCGCATTTGTGTCTTTATCAAAACGCACTGGTATTTTGTGCAGCATATTTTTTGTTCTTTATATTACTCATTTATCCATAGCCATCTCACTGCTGTCTGTCTCCTGCATCATTTATCTCTTGTGCCTTTACCACCTACAAAGTGCTCGTTACCTTTCAGTATCAAATCTCTGCACAGCTCTCGCTCATTTCACCACCAATTGAAAAATTGTTTTGTTGTTGTAAACCACTGCAACCATTTTTTTCTTCGCTTTGTGTACTGAGTACTGATGCGTACTGATAAGTTCTGATAAGTACTGACGCGTTCTAGATCCTCTAGTATTATATAATGATTTCACTTACCATGCGGTTGTGTTTGTGCTGATCTGTTTTTCGTGTATTTCCAGTTCTTGCATTAATATTGTTTCTACAATTTGTTCAACTAGCACACTGCTCTCGCTCATTTCACCACCAACTGAAAACTTTTTTTGTTATTGTAAACCACTGGAACCATTTTTTACACTTTGTGTACTGAGTACTGATGCGTACTGATAAGTTCTGATAAGTACCGACGCGTTCTCGATCCGCTAGTATTATATAATGATTTCACTTACCATGCGGTTGTGTTTGTGCCTATCTTTATTTTTCGCGTATTTCCAGTTCTTCTAGTAACATTGTTTCTACGGTTTATTCAACTAGCATCGTATTGCTGTCTTCCATTCCTAACTGGCGTGTTATTTAGCAATGTACCATTTGTGCTTTCTTGTAGAAGGTCGCCCTAAGTTTTTATTTCGGAACCTCCTTGTGTACACCATGTACCATGCAAACTTGGCTGCGAAAGTTAGTTTGAAATAAACCTGAAATCGACAAAAACCGTGTGAAATCAGTACTCCCGCAGGGAACTAGAAATTCTCCCTTGTGGCCTCGAAAAACTCCTTTCGGAAGGCCTACAAAACTCCCCATGCTTTGGCAAAACTCCATGCAAAAGAAGTAAATGCTTCCCTTGAACCTCCTAAAAACGCCCCTAAAATACCATAAGTACTTCCCAAGGGAGCCATAATAGGCTCCTATTCAACCGCCTAAAAATTCCATAAACATCACTTAAAAACGCCCTTTAAAAGTAAAGAATACTCCATTTTCAACTCCTTAAATTCTCCCGGACATTTCTTAACACTCCCTAAATACCTCCTTTCCATCACCTAAAAACGCCCTGTTTTGAGGAGGTAAACAAAACCTCCCTGTTCCATGTAGTAAAAAAAACTCCTACAAGGAGGATCACTAGAGGACAAGCGAAAAAGAACCTCTAGGGAGTATATGGGAGGCAAAAAAGATTAGAGTGCAACGGGGTGTCAACTGCAGTGTGCTATTAACTCGTCAAACCTTCTGTCTGTCTGTTTTGAATTTCCTGGGAATGTGAAATAAATGCCCGTTGTTTTGAAACTGTTTTCCCGTGCCCCGTCGCGTGCCTCACGCCAGCGGCGAATCAGGCGTGGACTTATCCCCGGTTAGCAGGTCCGAACCCCATCCTATTCGTATCCAGGGGGGAGTTGTTTGCCGCTCGCTCCTCCCGTCCGAGGCATCGGCCACTAAATTACTACCTCGCGCAATTCTGTGACAAAAATGAAAATAACTATTCCGATATTATTTGACATAAATATTCAACATGCAATGCACTCAATAGGCCACCTCACGTATTTTGACCGGGAATCCCAAAGTGCACAATTTGCGGCTCGATGTAGGACAGCAGTGCGGTTTCAAGAGATGGAAATATAATTCCTGTAAACTATATTTTAGTGCAACCAAACTCCTTGTGAAAGAAAACGCATCAGTTTCTCCCGACGAATTGTTTTGGTTGGCTCCATTATTGAAATGTAATTTGAATAATTGAAAACTACACCCTTTCAACTGAATTCGTTCAGATGAAAGGGGTTAAATAATTTTTTATGGCTTAGAGATTAAATTGACCGCAGAGACAGGGAAACACAAGCGCCACAAGAAGATTCCCTTTAACATCGAGTGCCGAGCAAGTTTACACACTGACGCAGTGTTCACAATCACCTTTCTTCCAGGGGATGTCGCGTCGAACCATTTTTCAATCGCCCGATTGCAACTACGCCTTTTCGGAAAAATAGTTATGATCTAGGCCTTTTTTTTTCGAAAATTGGAGAAGGTGCAGTGCCAAACCTGGGAGTTTGGCGTGTGAGGACGCGTGTCTCAGCAAACACAAGTTCGATAGCTCTACTGGCACGCGAGATAATTATGAGTTCTGAACACACAATTTAGCACTTTTCACTCATTTGGAATATAACATCTAATCTTGAAGATGACTGCATCGCTACGCTATTATAAAAATGTTCACCGAAAGTATTTGGAATTTTGTTCTAGATATAAAATCTTTGCGCCGCCGGATATAACAAAAATATTTTTGAACAACCTTCAGTTCAACTGCTGATACAGGACGGGCCGTAAAGAACAAGACTTGGGCAGAGCTATTTTTTCTTTGTAGTCTGTATGCTAACGAACTTACTCCAGAGTAATCTCAATCTAGCTTCGTTTTATCGCGTAACTTTATTTCAGATAATTTTGAAGAAAATGAAAACTCTTTTTCACTCGCCTCTGCCATTGCGTCGTACTCAGCTGCTCCCTCGAGATTTAGGTCCCCGCCGTCGCGGATGTCATCCACAAGTTTCACCAGGGCTCCCGGAAAAAGACGTGGAACCTGCAGGTGAACAGAAACAAGTTATCAGCAGTGATTGTTACACTACACAGAGATATTCTTCATAGTACTGCACTAATACAACTTACAACATAAATTACGCCGTACTAAAACTGCCTTTATATAAACCAGGATATCGCAACTTTCGTGAATAACTAAATTAGCAACAAAACAGTGTACTCAAGTAGTGCGAAAATGTGAGGCTTGTATAAGTATGCTTGCTCCGCGTTCAACGCCGTACAGGCCTAAAGCTTTGGGAAAATACGTACATTAAACGATCAGGATGAAGTTAAACTGCTCCTGTTTCTACAACCAAAAGAAAACAATAGATAGAAGAGACCAGAAGCACTTGTTCATTTCTACACCGATGAGGCTTTGAGTACGAATAGGAAATGGCTTAGGTTCAGGTAACGACGATTTGATAATAATGCTCAGTGCATTGCACCCTATTCATAAGACGTTACCTGTACAGTTCTACAGGATACCCTACCTGCGCAAAAAATCAGTTGAAATAATTTTATTTCAAGCGCAGTTGAAGACGTAATTCAACCAGATATTCTTTCTAGAGCGTTAAACCACCACGTAAAGCACATCCACCTCTCCGTGCCGGTCCAAAAAAAAAACACATTGAAGAATTACGTTTTTCACTCCTTCCTGATTATGATGATGACAAACGTTTGTAACTACAATGGGAAAAATGAGAAATTCCGAAGTAATCTGTGTAGGGAATGTAAGCTTTTCTCACTTCGGGTGTGATTCAGTAGGAAAACTGTTATGCAGTGGGATAGGTTAATAACGGCAGTTGTGTCCACCACTGGACGCGATTCCTTCAACCATTCTTTGTCCTAAACTGTGCTACGAATTTCAAGGAAATGGTGGAGTATGGCAGATTTATTGTGTGTGCAGTGCTACGTGTTTTTGTGTTACGCATATTTCTATCATGCAGTTTTGTTCAATGACAATCTTTGCATTCGCGAATGGTTTTCTATCCTGCGTTGTGGTACGAAACTGCCCTACGGACAGCGTTTTGGTTTGATGTGAATTACTGTGGTATTAAATTGTGTGTAGCTAATATTCTCAAGGTTGAAAGTGCGGCGTTTGTCTTCCTCCCAGGTAAGTCCTCGTTTTTTTGCGAACTGAAACCTGTTGTATTTTTTACTTGTTCTTCTCTTTTGCGCGGAACCTTCCACTTAAATGGTCTTCTTGTATCATTGGGTACTAAATTGAAAAAAAAAATAGTATTATTCACCGCGCATACTTGGCTTTGTTTGGGCGCTCAACTACGAAGAGTTGCAAAGGCTCTCCCATCTTTCCCCACCTGTTTTACCTAAAATATCAATCGGCTATGGCTTATTCAAAAAACATCAGTTCATGATTGTATCGATGGGGTTGGTTAGGATTGGTTATCTTCCCTATGTATTAAACTGGGAAAGAAATCTTAGATAAAGTATTTGGTTCGTTATTTTCAATGTTTGCCACAGTATAAACAAGCGTCTGATTTAGAATATTTCGCATATATGCCCGTGCTCCCATGCGGCCAACTGGTGCATCAATAGACACGGCCTGCATATCGTTCCCTCGAAGTGTTGTTATACCCCTAGTTTGTCTGGTTTAATATTCACTGATTTTATTGCTTTACCCCTTTTCAATTGCATAATCTTCTCTGCAACTTTTCCCTCTATCTTAACCTTCCCTTCTGTAACATGAACACATCCGGTGTTTTAATTTGTCTTCTCAGTTTTCTTTTGCACTTGAGATTCTAAGCTTTTGGAAACAACTGGATGTTTTCTCTAATGGTCCGCGTCTTATCAACCAAGTTTAGAAGTTTTAAATGCAGAGCATTTCTTTAACTCACATGTAGCGTCCGATGTCCGTCCGCAACAGCTCAGCGCGCCGGCGCGCCCTCTCCCCCACTCCTCCTCTCCCGCATCACGCTATCCTTCTCGCTCTCAACAACAGGCCTGCACCCCTCCCCCTACACTATATAAAAAAATAATACTCACCGGCGCCAGGTTTCGATCCCACGACTCTGCGGGCGGAAAACAAGGTACATGGTGCTCTACCCACTGCGCCACAAAGCCGACACAGAATGGAAGGCTACGAACGCGCCTTATATCCTCGACTCATTCAAACTACGTCAAGAAGCTGCTGATACAACGCATTCACTACCTGTGGGCAGAACGCGAGGTACATGCTGCTCTTCCCACTGCGCCACAAAACCGACACAGAACCAACACCAACACCACGGAACCCCACTATGCTCTGCATTTACACGTGTCTCTCGCGCGGGGGCATGCGACGGAGGCTTTTTAAAACCTACTGGTACGCACTGTCCTGGCATCAAAAAGGCCCCGCAATTATTACCTTGAGGTACCACTTTCGTTGGTTGACTGCAGGTTTTAGTGCAAATCGAGCCGACGTACTCCTGGACATCTTGCAGCCCCACAGGTATTCGTATGTTAAGAATAATAGTGCCGCAATTCATACCGCCTGGTTTGTTTTTTTATTTGTTTGTCATATTGCCCGCGTCTGGCCACGCCCACATTTCTTAACTTCCTTAGAATTGAGGAGCGCGATTTACTCTATTTCTATTTTTTGTATGTCCCGCAGGCTACCTTAGTTCATAGTAAGAGTGTATCGCCTGTCGTCAGTGGATACAATGTTCGTCTTTGATCGCAAATGCTTTCAATCTGATTCGATCATTTCGTGGGATTAATGCGAAATCATGAATACTCGCAAGGCAAACAGACCGGCATTCCATTCGCCGACACCAGACTGGGCAAGTAACTTAGTTGGCGGCATCTACGGCGCTTGAACTTTTGTGGAGCTTTAGCGGTGCACGAGTTTGCTCTCATATACTTCGTTCCTTGGAGAAACCTTCATCCTCTTTGGCTACGTGACATCTGCTGCAGGTGCAGGGTACATGCACCCCAAACCCTTTGAAAGTCGCCAAGCAAGCCCAACTTCTGCTAGCCACCGACAGCAAGGCGTCTCAGCCTATTTCGGGCAACTACCGGAGACAGTGAAAAAAACGTGTCACGTTCAGCACCATGCCCAGCGAAGCCAACCCCTCGTCCTTGTTCAACACCCACGAGAGCCTCCAACATTCCAAGGATCATCTGGTGAAGACACGGAAGAGTGGCTGATGCAGGCGGAGCGCGTCCAAAGTTTTAACAGTTGGAACTAAGAAACGCTGCAGCGTGTGCTTTTTTATCTCGGTGACTGGCCTCAAATTCGGTTCGAAAGACATCAGAGCGCCCTTAAGACCTGGGCACTGCTCAAGAACGAATGATTAAAGACTTTCGCGACCGGCGTACAAAAGGAACAATCGAAGCTTGAGCTATAAACTCGCAACCAATATCCTAAAGGAGGTGTCGTTATATTTATTGATAAACGGAGATGCTCTTCCGTCGAGCCAACAAAGAAATGACTAATCAGAATAAGCTGCGTTTGCTAATGCGTGGCGTCAAACACGAGCTATTCACTGGAATAATCCGCGACTCCCCAAAACCCGTTGCCAAATTTTTGTCTGAGGCTACCATGATTGAACAGACCCGGCAAGGGAACGTTTTTCCGGCGAATGCTTTCTATGCCGCTGGTGTGACAGCGGGAGCCCTCTGGGAAACAATCCGGGTCGTCGTCCGCAAACAACTGCAAGCTCTTACCAATGACTACCTTCCCTCTTCTACGTGATTTTCAAAGAATTGCAACAATCGTTCGGAACTCCTGGGCGGAGGAAGCACCCCACAGGCCACAAGTTATGCCTTACGCCGCAGTTTCTCGTCGGCCCCTCACATCTCTTACTCGTCGTTCGGAGTTCCCGTCGTACCGCCGTCCGCTCTCGCCTACCCGACCCCTTGCGGTGCATTAGCTTTAGCATTGTGTCGATGCACTCTTAGAGGTGGGTTAATGCCGCCAACTATACGCTCTGGTTTGTTTATTTGCGTGCTATTTTATCCGGTCTGTCCGCTCCCAGGTTTCCCATCTTAGAAGTGAGGTGTGCGTTCCCATCTTGTTCTTTTATATGCTTGCAGGCTATCGTCGTTGATAGAAGGATTGTTTCACCTGTCCTCAACCGATAAAATGTTCGCGATTGATAGCCAATGTTCCAGGCCTGCATCGATGGTTCTCACAAGATAAACGCCTAAGCATAAATTCTCGCAAGACGAACATCGCGGCGTTCCATTCACCAATGCCAGACTGCACCATTGACTGCTTCTACGTCACTTGTAAATCTATGTGCTCGACCGGAGCACACGTCCGCTCCAATAAACTTTGTTCGTTGAAAGAACATTTGTCGTCTTTGGCTACAGGACAATATGGCATTTGAAATTTCGAATAAGGGCACCAACACTCGTTCAGAAGTTCGTCGACCAACCTTTAATATTTGCGCGTCCACATTATGTAATTTTTGACTGCAGCTGTGTTTTATATGTCACTCATCTTAGCTAGGTTTGTGGTTATTGGAGCCCTATAGTTTAATTACCAACTGGACTGTGCTCTTAGTACATCGTTAACTCTTATAGCCCCTGGTTGATTTGGGCGAAAACTAAAACAGATGTTCTCTTTTGCAATACAATAATGTTCAAGCTTCACGTACGGAACTTTAGGAACGAAACTACTCCGCACTGAAAAGTGCTCTTTAGGCATACATAGGCGCCTGATAGTTTCTGAAAGGCATATATAGGCTCAATTTGTATTTAAGTTTGTACCGTATTTTGAAACACATTTTTTACCTGCACTGCCAGGTTTATCCTGGCAGTAGGAAAGTAATTTTGTTTTCTCGTGAAAATAAGGCAGAAAAGAGTTGCTATCCAATAGTTACGTGAAATGCAGAGTCATACGAAGCAAAAGGAAAGGCTTGACAGCCATAACAAACCAAACCCGCCTCAATGATTTTCTGCTCAACTTCCACTGGAGTTCAGGGAGCGTACTTTTGCTTCGGGGTGCTCCATGACCTAATTACACGCTTAATATGAGAATGTTTGCTCCTCAGAGCCTTCAGCAGTTCTTTAGGCAAAGGGAATGCACAAATGTTATATTAGACTGATTTCGTTTCGTAACGTTGGGATGCTGGCGTATCTGTCCTGGACATCCTAACTGAGCTCAGCATTCATAGTCAGTGTGCCGCCCAAGGTCTCAGTTGCTGAATTGCTTTCTGCTAACTACTAGAAATGCGGACGCAATTGTGGCATGTGGCATTCAAGTTTTGCGTGGTGTAAATAATTTTGGCTGGGACGCTTTCGGGACTGCAATGCTGGCAATACCACCGGAGCGTGTTTGTAGTAGTTTCTCGCCCTTAGCTTAAATCTTCATTAAGTTGCACGAACGGCCCGCGGCCGAAGACGCAGAATCGGTACCGGCTCCTCGAAGACACAATAGGCGCTACGAAGAAAGATATAAACTGTAACTCATTGTTCGGTGGCGGAGCGGCCCCACCTGCTCAGCTTTTCTGAACACCGAGAAATCCCCTGGATAGTAGCTTAAAGTGCAATAATTCTATAAAAATTATTGAGACACTCTGTCCTGCCGAAGCTGATGATTAGTGAAACTGCGGGAATACCACCATTATTAAGTATACACTCCATAGTTGTTATAAATATTAGAGCGCTATGTTTACGAAACCCTTTAAAGGTTACCCGGCCCGGCAGATGATGGCTGTCACTACTAGGCTACATGTAAATTGACGAGATTCTCATTCCTATAAGCTTCGTTTCCCGCTCCTTGGTGCTACACGTGGTGCATCTTGCCGGCCGGCAGTTTACACGTGACCGGCGGCTGGCAGAGCAAGGGCTCGTGCCGTCGCCTTAAAACTTTGGTGTGTCATATTTTCACATTGGATTCCCCAACGACGCGTCTTTGACCTTCAGTGGCATGTGTGCGGCTGTCTCGCGTTTATTGTTTTCTTTGGTTGTTCTTTATTGCGTTTTCAATGAACGGGGAACGGGGAACGTCGTTCCCCGTTCCCCGTTCGGGGAATGAACGGGGAACGTCGGCAAGAGTTTTTACCGTGGTCCCCAGGCACATCCCATCAGAAGGACATAGAACAAAAGAGCTCGTACGGACAGGGGTAACGTCCGTTAGCTTAGCTGCGTTGTTGCTGCGCACGGGCCTCTCTCGGCTCGGCCATGATTGCAAGCTCGAATTGGGGATGGCTTCGGCACGGTTTGCGCTTCTGCGCGCGTTTGGCACGGCTCGCGGATTTTTTTTTTCTCTGAACTGTGCCCCACAAACACCCCGTTGCGGGTTCTAAAGCAAGCACTTTCGTTGCATTACACCTATTAAAAAAACGGCATAAATAACACAAAAAACATTTGTAGGCTCTAAAAACCCCATATAGGCTCCTATAGTCAAAATAGGCGCTAGAAAACCCGTACACTAAAATTAGGCACTTATAGGCACAATAAATCATGGCTTAAAATGATCCAATCCAATAATTGATGCATATGATAACTTTGCTCGATACGCCCTAAAAGGGCTATTTTTCAAATATTCCAGCCTCTACCTACGAGTAAGGAGTTAGAAACATCGAATCGTCTGCATACATAGGTTTTATTTGTCCTCTTAGCCTCTCCCTGTTGAAGGAGCGATAAGCAACAAAGGTAATTTTACTCTCCCCCAATCGCCGTGCCACTCTTTTAAAGCCCGGATATCAAAAAAGAAAGCGTACGTGCGGTTTCAGTCGTCAACGAGCTTATACGAACTATGGAATCGGTGGCTGTATCACTTCACTTGTACTTTCTTAACTTCACACGTTCTTTCGAGCTGCTTAAAATAATATACGCATATATATGCACCTATCATCGATATTAGGGATTAAAAATTTGTACGCTGCCTTCAGTCCCCTTACAGCTGCAACACCCAGAGAAAATGGTCTCGCTGAGTTCTCTAAATTTCTCCGAACTACTGTACACTCTAAGAACTCGAGGAGTGCTGGGCACTCTGTCTAGGAGTAAAAACTTTTGTCCCATATTTCACTCCCTTTGGAAGCATTGGGCGACTCTTCCGAGGAGTAGCGCGTGGCGGCCGAACGAGAGGCGAAACACTCCCCGTGGGATTTACTTGCTGCTTTCGAAGCGGAGTACCTGAACCCTGTGTGGGAATTGCAATGCCATCTCCAAGGCAGCGTTCCGTCACTCCCTTTAGGCGTAAATAAGCTCTATTGGCGGCGTTCCCGGATACTGCAGACGGGTACTACTACTCTCTCTTGGAAAGCATCTCGTTACGCCTCAAGAGCGTTCTGCTATTCCCCGCGAGGCAGCGTGCTTTCGCTCCGCCTGCTACTAGAGCCCCCCCCCCCCCCCCGTTCCCCACGATGATACTATAGGCAGTTACAAGCAAACAAAACAGGACAAGCTATTTTGAAACATGGAAAAGAAGAAAAAACAAGCTCAGACTTTATTTTTCAAAATACCACAACAATCGGTTCATTCTGCAATTTAACACAAAATGCAATTTATTGGGAATTAAAATATCACGGCATAAAAACGGTTCCTACTCCACATGCACACAGGAGACGTAGCGCCTATTTAGGATACATCCAAGAAAAAGTCACAAATAAAAATGCAGGAAAGCAATTGAAAACACTGAAATACAAACATTAAATTATGACGATAAAAATGACATTAACATCCACAAATAAAAAGGTACTGGCATTAGCACGAAAAGCGTCAGTAGAAATACAGCAGTGGGAGAATAGTTCACAGTATTAACATAAAACAAAATGGCCTTAGTACATCAGTGAGTGCTTCACATGGACTGGAAAAGCCAGCTCTTATTTAGCACACAAAAAATATTTACAAATAAATTTTGCGAAAGAAAGATCTGGGACTAAAACAATTCAGCGTGGATTACTATTAACGCATTACAAGGTGCAATCAACACAAAGATACAAAGCCATTGACACGGCAACTTTGCAACAGATATATTTTGGTGGTACAATAGGAAACCGCAGGAAACATTCCCACTGGGTTTTTTAGGCGGGTGGTTCTCAAATGAGGATGCGCTAGTAAGATTTAAAAAGGCATAACTTGGTATTAAAAACAAACACGTTCGAGCTGACTGCTTCATAATGTTGGTGGCGGCCTTCAGAACAGTACCGACCAGGGCACTGTGCTTGAGTCAAAGTAACGTCTACAGAAGCAAGAAGGTGCGCTTCGCCTTTGAAGCGTATTACACAATGAACGGCCAAAACACACACAGCAGCAATGGGAACTTATCCACGATGTCCAAGGGTGTGAGGAGAAGTGTCTTGAATGCGACGGCCACTGCTGCTGACGCCTCGGGGATCTCTCCCTCTCTCTCAAAAAAAAAATAATAATCTTCGGGCAAGTAGCGTCTTCCCGTGGTTCCTACATAGACAGAAAGCGGGGGTCAGCAAAGATAAGTTCTACAATGAAAAAAATATTAACGAGTTTGACAACGTTAAATGAAGTTTATTGGGTGATAGATTAGTTTTTGCGCCGAGACCACGCACTGAACCCGTATTGGAATGCCATACTGCTTGGCGCAGTAACCAGTCTAGATGCGAATGTGTGGTGACCTTGGATGCCACCACGCTCATTGTACCACTTGGCCAATGTCATGTCAAACAGCGCGCCCTACAGCTTTCTGCGTATACGCACTGCGCCCCAAACCCATTAGTGCTTACGTGTCCGTAGCTTCAACTGTTTACCCCGCTATCGTTCCCGGTATAAAAACATTGCACAAAATTTAAGAAAACATAACTCTTTTTGTAAGGTTATAATCCCTGAATAATTTGCATTGGATTTTGTCCTCGGCCGACTGCAACGTAGGGCCAATTATACGTTCACAAGACTAGCGTGGAAAAGTTGCTAATGGGTCATATAGCTACTGTTTTCTTCATTCTCGAGTACGCTTCGTTGCATGCACGCTGCAGATCGCAACATTTGATGAGAACCAATAGGCTCGTTATTGAACGATCAGAACGCTCGAACGCTCGAGCGACGGCGACAACCGACGCGAAAAAAGTAATGTAATGGGTACAACAAACAGTGTGGGCGACAGCGACAAACGAAAAAAAGTAATGCATTGCTGCCAATGCCCTTCTCGTCGTTGCTGCCGCTCGCTTGTGGGCTGCTTCTGTCCGGGAATAAACAGGCCGTCAGCGGCCTGTGTAAAACATTTTCGCTTGTCTGTGTCGCACACAATACCTGTTTGCCGTACAAACTGAGTGAGGTTTCTCGCGTCGCTCATCGCCTTAGACGCATGTAATTACCCCTTAACAGTGCGGTGAGTACACCCCGAAAAGTCCCATTTCCGTCCATCCTGCCCTCAAGCAAAACGTAAAAAAACTTGTCTGAACAGCATTTCAGTCTGCTGCTGTACGCGCGGCGGTCACTAAAATTATTGTAATTTAGTGACTACCACGCGCTAGACGCGCTCCTATCACTCAGCCTATTGTACGCAATTCTTTGGAGCCGCGCAGGTAGCCTCAGCCACTGCACGGCCGCCACTCTAACCCTAGCCGCCGAGCTAAGAGTACAGCGTAGCGCTGCGACTACTCGCGCGACCATGCTTCCTACCTGCGAAAACATTCCGCAAGGATACCAACACTTCACGAATCAAAGGGATTGAAACGGTGCAAGAATCGACGCTGTTTGCACACGGGTACAAAAGCCGCCCTTCAAAACTAAGCAACGGTCAAAATCAGTCACGAAAACGTTAGGACTAACCGCTTCCGCGGACCGAAGTACCGAGAGTAACTCTGCTTCGTTGAATACACAAGACAAGAATACGAGGTTAACTAATGGCTTACCTCTACTTCCCGCCAGCGTTTCTTCGTCCGGTAGATAAATCCAAGGTCGTAATAGCTGCAAAAGATCCCAAGCTCAAGGCGCGAAGCCTGCGACCGCCGCGGATACCGTCCGGCCATAGCGCGCGCATCGCTACACAGTGCGCATAGTTCCGAAATCGGCCTCAGCGCTGTCGCCGCTGTGATGTTCGTCCGAAAGAAAAACTAGTACCACGCACGCACGCACGCACGAATGAACGAATATACGACTTGCTCGCGTGTGCATTATGTCGCGCTGACGCACAAGCGGCCAGCAGTTAGCCAACACGCGTCGTATACTGTGTTGAAGCAAGTATGACGATAAGGGCAGGTCCAACTTCCCATGTTGCACGAAGCGTCTGCTTGAAAGCCCACTTCGGTCGTAGCACATTGACATCACGGTCTGGCGCGGCCTGTAAGTCGCCCGTCTGGACTTGGCGGGTTCACCGCCTGTGTAGGTTTTTGCAGAACACGCGCACTTCGTGGCTCGCTGAAGGTGCCTTTCTCACGCTTGCTCGGGCGGTTCGCGTTACCTGATCCCCCGGATGTATGACGCGTTACGTATCGTGTTCCATGCCTGCGCCGCCGCGGGGGGGAGGGGGGGTCATCATTTCTCTTTGCTTAACAAAGGCGCTTGAGTTCCAGCAACCGATCGGTGTGTACGCTTTTATCGTTGCTCGTCAGCCGACGAGACAGTTTTCACCGTAAACGGTGTATTTGAGAGCCACGGTTGTTGGTTCGGGTTCGTGTTCCGCTTAGAGCTTGAGCTATCAGAAGAGCGCGGACTTCACTTCTTGCAACACCATTTTTCTCAATCGATCTCAGATTTACAATCCGTTTTTTTAGCTCGACTAGGCGCGGGACAAGCGTACGTCTATCAAACTCTTTCAAAGCGACCGTCTGCAGCGGTCCGTAGATTAGTTCCTTCGGTTTGCCGCCTGCCGCCACTGAACGCTGCGAGCAATCGTTACACGAATTCATATTCTTGCACGTTTAGAATGCGCGGCAGAAGTAATCGGGCGCTTTTTACACAACCGCTTTATATAATATATTCGTATGCAAATAAAACATCGCTGATGAGTTGGTGTGCGCAGATGGCAGGAGTGCATCTCCATGCTTACTCCCGCACTGGACAAGAATGAAATTGCAATTCTACTCTTCGTACTGGAGATGGGAGACGATGCGCAGGTTTACTCTTCACTGGTGCGGGAGCAGAACTGAGGCTGCACTCCGCCGCGCACGAGAAGAGTACGCGGTCAGTTTTGCTCTCCTCCTCATGGGGTGCGAGCATTGCATCCAACTCCCCGCAGCTTTCGAGGGGAGTCCACCAACGCTTGCAAGAGTACAATGACGGTTGGACTCTTCAACTGCTCCCCCGATTTCTTAGAGTGTAGTACAACTAGTGCTACTACTCCTGCAAACAAGGAGGAATAACTAAAAGGATCACACCATCTTCATCATCACCAGCAGCCTATGTAAGCCCACTGCAGGGTATTATTGTCCAATTATCGCGGTCCGTGCTAACTGCCACCAATTTAGCCCCGCAAACGTCTTAATCTCATCTGTCCATCAAACTTTCTGCCGCGCCCTGACACGCTTGCCTTCTCAAGGAATCCACTCTGCTACCCTTAATGACAAAGGGTTATCTTGCAATCGCATTACATGCCCTGCCCACGTCCATTTCTTCTTCTTAATTTCTAGGACTACACAACAAAATACAAAGGGCAGACTTAAAAATGATGTTATGGAAAAATACTTGCGTGCCCATCTCCACAAAAAGCCCGTCGTCGTTGTAGCTGTTATTCAGGCATGAACATGGCTGCCGCTGCTCAAGCAAAAAAAAAAATTTCAGGCACTTACGTGATGCCTGAGTGCCTTTAAGGGAAGAGCCTCGTAATTCTTGCGAAAAACTTATTTACTGCTACACCTAATTTACATCTCTTTCTGCGCTTTCGTTATTTTTTCTTATGGCGCAAAAGGCTCCCACGTCGTTCTTTTCTGCTATGAAATGTTTGTGCTTCTTCCTTCAATTTTCTTTCTTCTTTTACAGCAAAAATCTAGTACTCTTCTAAACATTTTTCTTTTTCAATTAACCATTGAACCAGTCAAGGCCTGCCTGCTGTGGTGCCTGCTATATTACTTTCCTAGATATCATCAGTTTATCTAGTACCTTATCTGAAGACCCCACGCAGAAGCTAGGTTCCAATTTCAGCAAACTCTTGTGGCTCTCGGACATTTGCACGTGCTCCAAAAACATTACGTCTCCTTTCCTTTTCGTCTTCCTTTTATCTGAAGAGGTCGGTAGTACGTTATTCTACAAAATATCGATTGTCTCTGTTTACTCTCTGGTTAATCCTGGTAGCTCTTTTTCTCAATCTGCTTTGACTTTCCAGGGAAACCTTTCCAGGCAAAAGTTGACTGAAATAATGGAGACTCCAAGCGTACACTGAAGCAGTGAAAATAAAAAAAAAAGATATTTTGCCTTCCGCAAAGAGAACAGAAATAATAATCACAATGAATACGTTGCGGCTTCAAGCGTGTGAGAATGGGAATAACAAACTCCAACGTCCGGTATCAGCCTACACCGATTCTCGCCAACCCCGACAAATAAAATAACACTATAAAGTTTAAAATCAATATCTTATTGAGGTAAACAATGGAATTCCGAACTTTTCTGCTCCTCAAGTTATATATTTAATAAAAGTGCCATGTCTCCTAAACTAGGTGAGGCTCCATTAGAAATTTGCCTAAAGAACAATGGGGGCCTGTTTTCCTGGCCATGAGTAACTTCGGAGTCATGTTAAAGAAGGAACTGGCTGAATTTTTCCTAGGAACCGTAAATAAAGTTGGCACTCAGCCGAAGCTTCATACGTCGTTTGGGAGCTTTAAAGATGCTTAAGGTCTGTCTAACGCCGAACATTCAACTATTTAACTGAGGCATGCCCGTCTCACCGGCATGCAGCCTTACTCCGTTGAAACTGTAGGCTACAATGTGCTTCTTCCTAATACCCCTGCTACACTGCAATGTAATGACCTAAAAGCGATTGTCGTTAGCACTAATATTATTTGGATTGGCCGTGCAGGTCTTCACCGGGAAGCAAAGAACCCTTTATAATAACAGTGGGTGACCATGGGAAATTTAGCGTGGTGGCAAGATACTAATGCAGAAGCTGCCTTATTGTTTAATATCTACTATTCTTGAAAAACAAAACAAATCAACCTTTGCACAAGGGAGTAATAGGTGTGTCACCATTCCTAGTGATACTAGTAGACATCACAAGCCGAAACAAGTAAGCGAAAACTTGGATTTGGGTAAAAGATAAATGATGGGAATTTGCCAATAGATTCTTTCCTTCTTTTTATATTATCCTTAATGGTCAAAATATGTCTTTCTGATAATTTTTAGACAAAGCACCGAATTTTGTGAACTTTGTTATTTATTGACAGGCCACTTCTGTGGAGGCCACTCATTCGGTTTGGAAACTAAGGCGAATGATTTTCCCGAACGCATTCGCTCAACACAAGGCATTGACGTCGAGGAGCGCTATATATTCTGCTACTGCCATTGCAGCTGATATCACTCGCTTTAAACGTCGTAAGACGTGCCATGTGAGAGGGGTAAAACGTTTCCAAAATCAACTGTGGAACAATTAACGCGGCAAGTAATATGTTTTACACCAACGTTTCCTGCTCCAGATAAAAGTTAAGTTTTCGAGCGGCTCAAAACCAGGTCTCGAACCACATCCCGCAATTCAGCATCTTTAGGCTACTGAGGCTTTACAGCGGCTTTTTTCTACCAGTTACTGAAACCTTCAGAAGTAGCGTTTCAAGCGAACCGGTGGCTGCCTCTGGAGGCGTGCATCAACTGGCGGGCTTGCACCTATCCCGAAACTAAATGTAACCGAAACGGAATAGAACTGAGAACACGCACATCGCTCTCATTCTCCTACCTCTGATTTCTTCCACATATTTGGTGTAATGCATTTTGCAAAGTTAAGCCCGGTGCACTTAATTAGTCTGATAGTTACGCCTAACACGGAAATAATACTTTAAATTTTTTAAAGTACTAGCACTACAGCACCATTTTGTTTGATGCGCAAGACAACGTTACAATAGGTGAACGCAGTACGAGAGGCACTCTTACCTTGACAAGTTCATCTGGCTTGATTGTGCAGAGGATGTTTTGTCCGAAGTCCACCTTAACATCGCCCGTTCGGAGCACGCTCTTCACAGTGCCAATCAAGCCGTAACACTACAAAACAAACAGAAGCCAAGAGCTATTTCAGGGAAGATAAAAGGAAGTGCACTCTACTTTTTATAAAATAAAAAAAATCTCAACAAAATAATTAGCCGCATAATAACCAGCAGTGTAATTCGAAATGGAAAATAATGAGCACGTCAACGGCCCTGAGATAACTTCTGTGGACGCAGATTTTATTGTGCGTGCTGAAGCCGGGGAGCATAGAAGTCAGTGCCTTAAAAGGGACCCGCGTGGTCATATTCCTAAGAGACGTACTAATTCTTCACCCACGGGCTAAAAAAGAATCATGTGCGGATACGAAATGCTCTAAAAATTTAAGAAACGTTCCTAACGCCCTAGTTTGCTTCTTTTAGAAATTTATCACTTCTTTACCGAGACATAAAATATACAAGAAACGGATTTGGGGTTCACCAGTTTTCATTGGATGGCGCTAGCTGTCTAGCTAGCAGGAGGTTTATTTTTTTTAAATTTCTGTGTAGTAGTGGCATATAGCTAAAATAACCAAACTGGACCACTGTGAACACTGATATATTTTTCAAAGCATTTCATATTGGTGCACGATGCTTTTTAAGACCGTGGGTCATGATGTAGTAAATCCATTGGAATGTTAACAGGTGATTCCCCCTTAACTGCATTCTCTGTGGTAACGTCAGAAGCAGAAACCTTCTTTTCATGTGCTTTCATCAGAACAGTGAAACAGTACAAAATAAAAAACAATGAAGACATTGTTTCTTCGCGAGCTGATGCCCTCGTGTAGGGTATGCGAAAACTGAAGCATATATGTGAACTATATTCACAGGAAATGTTTTGGCCGTTATTACAAAGCCCCGTCTAACGGGATCACATTAATTTTGATGGAACTGCGTGACCCTTTTTATAAACATACAGTATGGCAGCCAAATTTCGGAAGGTGAAAAGGTAACTTCACTATGCAGTTTGGTTGGCGGCAATACCTTTTTCTGCTGGGGGAAGAGAGTGTGAGTGGGCGAATAAGTGGAAAATACCAGAAGTTCATAAATGGAATTCCCTTTGACACGTAGGCAGTGCTTATACACAACATGAGAATGATATGACGCGTAGAAATACGGCGGATAGGGACGCTTTGGGCAAGCACTTTTAATTAACGACACCAGGCCGTCTCCTAAAAAAAACTAATATTTTATAGCTTCCCGCGGGGATGTACGTGCCCGGAGCACAAGGCCTAAAATACGCTTTCAAAAAAAATATGAAAAGACTTTGGTTTTGCATTTCGGCTTTGAACACGGCCTTTTTTTAGGGGAGCCGACATTCGCGTCACATGAAAGATTTGCATCTGTAATCACATGCAATCTGTTGGGGAAGTGCGCTATGGTCTTTTTACTGGACCTTTTACTGGACCTTTTACTTGGTGCGCTATGCAATTTTCCGCTTATCGTAAACGCCGTTGAAGACACCGACCTTTCTGCGATGCGGCTCCTTAAGGCTACGCGTTACAACTTCAGTAGGGTGAAGAAAAATAATGGAGAATGATACCATGATAGCTTACAAATAGCCAGCGGGCGGCTTCACTTACAAAACAAGATGGTGTATAGGACATCCTGATCATAATCAAGCTAAAGAAGTGCTGTTTGGTTGGACAAGCACTTAGAATAACTAACAACCGTTTCGAAAGGCCGTTTACAGAATGGCTACCTAGTTATGTGTACGCGGCGCTTCCGCTGGATGACGCCACCGAGCCAACCGAGCTGCTCCAGGTGCGATGAGCAGGCGAGCGGAAGTCGCACCCGCGCACCGCCGCCGCAGAGAGCAAGAAGAGCGCTCCTCGATGGGCCGCGCGAGCCACCGTGTAAATATAATCAGTTAAATAAAAAACGAGTTATTTCAGTTCAACCAAGCCAACAGCTCTCAATAATAGATAACAGTTCAGAAGTGGGATCAAATCACAACGTCCGAACGTGAGAAGCCGCCCAGCAGTTATGATGGGGCCTGTGACGCGAAGCGCAGCATCTTCAGCGACAACGAACGAAGATGGCGCGAACCAGGCCAGCGGTGACGACGGGGCGCGCAGCGACACGAGATCCGAAAACGAAGTCCCGAGTGACTCCACGACACCACAGCCGGCGATGGACATGGCAGCCGTCATCCAAGCAGCTGTACAGGCAGCCGTGAGGGAGGCGATAAACGGTATGGCGCTCCTTCAAACGCAACAGACGCCTGCCACGCCCGTTACGCCCGCGGCAGAGACTTCGCGTTTGGTGCCATCGTTCGATCCCCTTTCATCAGGCTGCTCGACCGTCGACACGTGGATTCGGCGAGTCGACGACTTGGCTGACATTTACGGTTGGTCGGTCAGGCTGACCTCCTGCAACGCACTATGCAGATTGGAAGGCCCGGCCAAGACCTGGTACGATTCCCTGTCATCAGTGGACAAAACGTGGGTGCAGTGGAAAGACGAACTAAAGCGTGCATTTCCGTCGACATCAGGAATGCAACGCCTCCACCGTGAAATGGAAGCCCGTTGTCGCAAGCGAGGTGAGCCCATCGAATCTTATTACTACGACAAGCTCGCCAAGGCTCGCCGGTGTAATATCAGTGACAAAGGCTGTGTCGAGTACATCATCACCGGCCTGAACGATCCAGACACAATTCGAGCAGTGAGCGTTCGCACGTACGATACTCCCGAAGAATTGCTTCACTGTCTCAAGCGTCTAGAAGATCGTCTAGGAAACGTAGTTTCGTCGGCTTCCCGCCAAAACGCCAAGCATTTCACCGACTATCAAAAGGGGCTCTTCGAAGGGGCCGATCACCTTACCAAGGCAACCGGAGCCAACATGGCCGACGATCGCCGAGACTCCCTCTCACGCAGACAGAGGAAGAAGCCTCTCTCCAACGAGAAAGGGGAACCGCTGTGCTTCAACTGCAACGAATACGGCCATTTGTCTCTCCATTGCCCCTCTCCCCAACGAAAAGCGCGATGCGGCGCTTGCGGACGAGTGGGCCACGAAACGAGAGACTGCAGAGCGAAGAAGGAACGAGAGCCGCGCGTCGCTCAAAACGTTGTGAAATCCGACTTCCGCGCTACCGAAGCAGTGAACGAGAAATATTTCATGCCAGCGAAACTGAACGGACATGAAATACGTGCCTACGTCGACTTGGGGAGCCAGTGCGTAACCCTACGTCAGGAAGATGCAGAACGGCTGGAAATCTCCTACACGAAACTCAAAGAATCACTCTCTATTGGAGGGTATGGATCGGGATGTGTGACGCCTTGCGGCGAAGCAAGTGCTACCATCACGGTCGACCAAGCGACAGCTGACGTTCATCTGTACGTGGTACCAAGCAGCTCGCAGTCCATACCACTACTTGTTGGGCAGCCGTTCACGGAACAGCCTCACGTAACGATTGTAAGGCGGCGACAGACAGTCAGGATTTTTGAGGAGCGCGAAAACGTCCACGAAACCGACGACACGCTGCGTTCCATTGAGATCCCCGATCTGCCCCAACGTTCAGTCTGCCTGTGGGCCAAGGAGTCAACCGTTGTTCCGCCGAAGTATGTGGGATTCGTCAAGCTCTACGCCACGGGTGCCATTCTCAGCACAGATGTGTTTGTCGACGCACAATTCAGGTGTCAGGAAGGACGTGAGCACTGCATACCACGCTGCGTCGTAACTGTCGACGAGGCGTACGAGACACGCCTACCCATCATGAACATGTCAAACCATGACTTGGACATCAAGGAACACGAGCGGGTAGCACGAGCGGAAATCTGCTATCCAGACGATATGCCGGAGCGAGAAATAAACGTCCACGTCACTCAGCGACAGCCGATGCCACGCGAAGAGATAAAAACTGGACCTGCCGTCACTCCACACCAGCGAAAAATGCTGGAATGCCTTATCGACGAGTATCGTGACTGCTTCGCACGCAACATTTCGGAGATCGGGCAGACCAGTGCAGCGGAAATGAAGATCGAGTTGACGACAGATGAGCTAGTGAGATTCCGTCCCTACCGACTTTCCTTCGCAGAGAGGGCTCACACGAAAGAGATGATCGAAGAACTGAAGCAAGCGGGAATCGTTGTCGACTCGACTTCCGACCACGCCAGCCCTATTCTCCTCGTGCGAAAGAAGAAAGGAGAACTGCGGATTTGTGTCGACTACCGTGCACTTAACCGTGTGACGAAAAAAGACAGGTACCCGTTGCCACTAATTGATGATCAGCTGTACCGCCTCCGCGGAAAGTGCTTTTTCACGAGTCTCGACTTGGCGTCTGGTTATTACCAGACCCCCATGGAAAAGGAGTCTAGACACAAGACAGCGTTCGTCACCCCTGACGGGCACTACGAGTTCGTCCGGATGCCGTTTGGGTTGGCCAACGCCCCAGCGGTATTCCAGCGGATGATCAACGCGGTTCTGGGACCTCTGCGTTACTCTGTGGCAGTCGCCTACATGGATGACATCTTGCTCCCAACGACAACTGTAGACGAGGGACTCGAGCACCTGCGAAAGATTTTGGAGGCTCTACGAAGAGCGGGACTGACGCTACGGTTGAGTAAGTGCTACTTCTTCTGCGACCGAGTCGACTGCCTTGGATACGACATTTCTGCTGAAGGGGTGCAACCAGGAACTCTCAAACTTCAGTGTGTAGCTGAATTTCCGAAACCGACAAATGTGCACGAGGTCCGCCGATTCCTGGGACTCGCAAGCTATTTCCGACGATTTGTCAAGGGGTTCGCCACTATTGCTAAGCCTTTGACGAAGCTGACCTCTAAGGACAAAACTTGGAAGTGGACTGCAGAACAAGACTTTGCATTCGCCGAGCTGAAAAAGAGGTTAATCGAAAAGCCTATCTTGGCTCATTTCTCGTTCGACGCAAGAACGGAAGTTCACACAGATGCCAGCAGAGATGGGCTGGGAGCTATTCTCTTACAAGAGCAAGCTAAAGGGCAGCTCCATCCCGTCGTGTACGCCAGCCGACGGACAACCGAGTGTGAGGAGAGATACCACTCCTACGAGCTGGAAACATTGGCTGTTGTGTGGGCGCTGGAGAAGTTCCGGTTCTACCTAATAGGATTAAACTTCAAAGTGGTGACTGACTGCAATGCCGTGCGCAGGCAACGATGAGTAAACGAACACTCCTACCTCGGATCGGCAGGTGGTGGCTTCGATGCAAGAGTTTACCTTCGATGTTGAGTATCGAAAGGGCACGACCATGGCGCATGTCGACGCACTCAGCCGCTCACCACACGACCCTCCCGAAGAGACCGATATCGTTGGCGGCATTCAGATCCTCGCTACGTGCGTGGAAGTAGAAGACTGCCTTGCTATCGCACAAGTTAACGATCCCAAAATAATGGCACTGAAGGAGAGGTTAGAAAAAAAACAATGCCTCACGAAAGAAGATCGGCGCGTGCAAAGCGAATATCAGTTGCACAACGGCAAGGTGTTCAAGAAGTTTCAAGACGGAGGTTCACAGGAAAGGCTTCTCTGGGTCGTCCCAAGTCAGACACGTTGGAGGGTAGTGAAGGCTTGTCACGACGACATCGGGCATTTCGCTGTGGACAAGACGCTGTCAAGGTTAAGAGAGAACTACTGGTTTCCAGGCATGAGGCGCTACGTTAAGCGATACATAGCCGCTTGCGTTGAATGCCTTTTCCACAAGACGCCCACCGGAAGAAAACCAGGCAAGCTGCATAGCATCGAGAAGGTGAACAAGCCATTTCATACGATCCACATCGATCATCTCGGCCCATTTGTTCGGAGCAAGTCGGGCAACGCGTACATAATTGTGGCTGTTGATGGCTTTACAAAGTTCGTCATGTTGCGAGCTGTTCGTAACACTTCGGCTGGACCAGCGGTGCTGTTTCTTCAGGAAATTGCTAGCATTTTCGGGCCACCGAATGTGGTAATCACCGATAGAGGGACTGCATTCACTAGTGTGAAGTTCAGGGCAATGTGTGAAAGCTTTCGAATCACGCGCGTCAAGACTGCAACTGCCACCCCACGAGCCAACGGTCAAGTGGAACAGTACAACCGCATGATAACTCCGGCGGTGGCAAGCATGACCAAAAGAGAAGACGGTCGGGACTGGGACTCGACACTGCCTCAGGTGCAGTGGGGTATTAATAACACCGTGCACCAGGCCACGAAGACTACACCGTTTGGACTTCTGTTCAACTTCAGATCACGGAGCATTACGGGTGACTGCGTGGAGGACGCTCTCACAGAACATTTCGACAAAGAGTTGGAGGAGAAGAGGGCCGCAGCAACGGAAAACATTCGTGAGGCCCAACATAAGCAGCAAACACGTTACAACAAGAAGCGGGCTGAACCGTCTGAGTTTCAACCGGGAGACATCGTTCTAGTTGAGCGAGAACCCACAACGAGCGGAGAATCCCGAAAACTTAAGGTCAAATACAAGGGAGCGTACGTCATAGTCGAGAAGCTTCCCAATGACCGCTACCGCGTCAGAGACGTCCAACACACCCGGAGGACACGAAGGACATATTCAAGCGTAGCCCCCGTCGACAAGCGGAAGCTTTGGGCGAAGGACATCGACTCGGAAAGCTCAGAATCGGACGAAGACAAAAGTTCCGACCGGGACGGTCGTTAATGCAGGATGGCCGAATGTACGCGGCGCTTCCGCTGGATGACGCCACCGAGACAACCGAGCTGCTCCAGGTGCGATGAGCAGGCGAGCGGAAGTCGCACCAGCGCACCGCCGCCGCAGAGAGCAAGAAGAACGCTCCCCGATGGGCCGCGCGAGCCACCGTGTAAATATAATCAGTTAAATAAAAAACGAGTTATTTCAGTTCAACCAAGCCAACAGCTCTCAATAATAGATAACATATGGTACTTGATGTAGAAGTAGAGCTAGAAAAAAAGAGCGCACAAAAATGGGATGCAGTAGAGAGATACCCACAATGAATACACAACTAGCTATCAGTTCCGAACTAGCATTGAGTACACAACTAGCCCAATGTCAAGCCTTAGTAGAAGTAAAGCACTGACTAGATAAAGGAGCGTGGTAATCGTAGTTCGCCATAAAAATAAATCCAAACGGCGTAAGATAAAAACAGTTCGAAATGTATGGCAACGGTCTTCTGCCTGCTAAAACGTTGGTCTCTGACAATGTAACCCATTGGCGCTGTTCCCATTGTTAGCAGGAGAAATTGACCAGAATAATGAATTGAATAGAACAACTCTGTTTCGAATAACAATCATAAACGTCGTCCGTTCTCAAGACGAAGGAGCCTGCACAAGAAAGTGAATGCTAACACATATAATCGCTGAGGTTGGCCACTCAGCCGTAAACACTATATTCGAAATTTACTTTGCTGTTTTTGCCGGTGTAGTTGATTGTCCGATCATATACGCCGATGTACCCACCCTATAGTCTGGTGTTGGGCGTATGGTGCAAGGGCAAAACATTGAAGGTATTTGGCCCTGCTGAGTGCCGCTTCACAGTCTGCTCCTATATTACTCAAAGTCTTTACACCAACAGAAAATTCCAACACCTGTCATGATCTTTGAAGTAACAGTTTGAATGTGTTCTGTGTTTTTGGCTTTATGGACAGCGCAGCCCACCCTGCAGCCCCGACTTTGCGTTGTTGCTCGTAAACTGTATGACTGATGCAAACTTTTCGAACCCGTGGAATAAAAAATTGAGGGGTAATGTGCCGCAATTTCTGACAATTTTTGTATTTTTAATGAGAGAGAGTCAGACAAAAAACAACCAGTGAAACTGAAGGAATGGCAGCGACATAACATTCTTACAAACCAAAAGAATTCCACTAGTTTAGGTAGCAAACTGCATTGAAATGCACAGGTAATATTTTTACACTTACTGATGACGTGTCAAAGTCTTGGCAGGAAGGTTCAATGACGTGAATATTCGAACAGGCAGCCCTCGATCTGACGGTCACACAGTTACCCAGTCGGAAATCATGCACTCTTGGTAAGAGGCATTCTTCTTCCATGCTCGCTTGAACAGCGCTGGAACAAAGCAGGGCTTACTGTTAGAAATATTCTGTCCATATCGATTTTTCTTTCTTTAAAAGGTGGGGTAGCCCCGCAATACTAAAACATTATAAAGATGATAGTCTTTCTTGGGCTACATAAACACAGAAATTTCAGTTGTCTGTCTGTCTGTCTGTCTGCTGTCTGTCTGTCAATGTCTGTCTGTCTGTCTGTCTGTCTGTCTGTCTGTCTGTCTGTCTGTCTGTCTGTCTGTCTGTCTGTCCGTCTGTCACTCGATTAAGCCAGCCGGACAAACTGAGTACATGCTGCGCAATACTTTTACATACTCACAGCCAAATATGAACGTCATAGTCCGGTTTTAAGGTTCATACTTGTCAACATTGTTCAACAAGAACAAGACATTCCGCAAATATCAGCCAGAAAAAGAATACTTGAGTAATGTTTGCAGCATTCCACTACTAAAAAACTTCGAGTGCTTGCTTTTTGCTATATGAAATAAAATACTACATTAACTGCAGAAAACCGCCGCCGGATGTTGCCCGCACTACCTGGCGTAATTTGAAACATCAAACGACAACTAGACATTCTGCGTTCTGCTTGAAACGCTCGTAAGCAGGGCAACGTGGTTCTATAAACGTTGTAGTCGGGTGCCTCGATACACGCGCGCCTCCGTCGTACGGCAACGCTGGTATCGAGGCATCCGACTTGGAGCAGTGGAAAGCGGCAAATTTAAATTGACTTTACCAAACCTCTAGCGTGTTCTCTTGGAAGAAACGAGGCGGAAGAGGAACAACATGAAAGGTGAGCGGGAGAGAGAAGGAATGTATTGACTTCCCAGGGGCGCCATTCGACTATCGTCTTGCGTCGACATTTGCAACGAAAGGAGGAGATACGAGGCCAATATTTTCTGTACCCAACATTCGTTTATGTACTCAGTCTGTGATTTATAGATTGAGCCAGTGTCTTTATAAGTATTATAGTTAGTTCCTAATTAGCTAAAACCCAAAGTAGCAAATCCAACAGGACTGCCAGTTTCTCTTCACTTTCCTCTTCACCAGGGTTTAGGGGCTCTATTTTTTTTTTAATTTACAATGCACGTCAGCAAAAGCGAATCAAGACTATTTATGAAACACCACTTTATAAAATCGCTATTTGTCACGGAACTCTCAAAAGCTATTGTTTATACAGGAAAATTCCGAAACACACACGATATTTTATGAGCTCATGCTGTTGAGTCAGTAATTAGTGCATAATGTGTATAGGCAGCAAAATTAGACCGATTTCAGAAAAATCCCCAATGTCTGCTACATTTCTGCGAAGAAGGAGGAGGAATACCTTTATTCTCAGAGGGGCATGAATTCTGTGTTGGGGAAGGAGATAAACACGAAGGAAGGAGGGAATAATAAAAAAAACTCACTGTTAAAGGTTCAATCACTTGACATGGTGGATGGCATATTTAAAGCCCGTGAAGATATATTTCCAATATTTTGTGAAGATACGTGCTACGTTTATGACAGGAGTTAGCCAGGTTATTGCACCAAATTGTAGAGACCACTGGTCAGTGAGTATTCAATAATTTTCTCTAGCGCTGAGGGGCCCTCTCGAACGCGTTTCAAATGCGCTTTCGTATTCACAGGTGGCGAACCGAGGTTCAATAGAGGCTCGCGAAAGGCCGTGAAGTGCGCACAGTGCCATAGCGTTGGATGCGCGAGCTCGCTCCGTGGGTCAATGTATGTACTACATGAGGGGTTAGGGCCGTGATAGCACAGATCGATATTAGCCATCACCTACACCAAGCGAGTGAGCGTCTTAAGCGGGCTAAGTACACCGACCGGAATGGTGCCTTGCAGTATCTTGCGACCTTCTGCCTTGAATTTGCGCCGATAAAGTTGCCTGTCTGGTATTGGTAGGTGTTGCAACGGGGCACTAAACACCACTGGAGTCAAGTCTCTCCCGGGCGGCGGTCTGAGCCGTGTGGTTGCCATGTGCACGAGGCGTGTGTCCCGGGGACCAGACGATGCCGATGGCGATGCCTTCCAGCTAAAGGTCTCAGATGGAATATAGTATATTCGTGGCGGTATAATTTTGTGAGAATGTTCTGTTAAATTCACGAAGGGTGTTGTGAGAATCCGTAAGGATGCCAAAATAATGGGCTGAGAGACATTCACAATACTCGCGGATGGAACGGACAGCGTTCACGACACACATGACTTCGGCTTCTTCAGGTAGGTCATATGTATTCGAGATCTTCCGGGAGTCATTTAGCAAGGACACGTCCGAAGATGTGCATGCAATCACACCCTCACTACCGCGCACACCGGTATTCGTGAAGATATTTACTTCGTTCTCCATCTTGGCATTATGGGTGGTGCGAACTAGAAAAATTTGACACCCACCTAAATTCAGTCGTACGGCTACAATTGACAGCAACACAGCTTTCTCGGGAACTTTGCAGTTGAAGAAAAATTCGTCCTGCTCTATGGTTCGACCCCAGGACCACCGCCGATATAGTGCAGTCGCTCTATCAGCTTATCTAACCAGTACTTTTTTTCTTTATTTCCGGGTTTCAACTAAAAACCATATAACATAGCACAACATTACAAGATTGAAATTGCCAGCCGAGTCATCGTCACTGCTTGCGGATTTTAATCCATTCAGGGTCTTTAGGGCATTCAAGACCCATAACCATTCTGGTTGTTCGGTCTCGGCTTTACCCACATTCCTAACGACTGCAATGCTCTCGATGAAGAACTCCCAGGCAGGGCGTGCTTTGGGGTGTGAAGGGGTCTTACACACGCTACGAAGGCTTAAAGCCACAAGTATGCCTTATGGCACCCTTTCAGCGTTATTCGTCGGCAAGAATAATACGGCATAAGAAGTGATAGGTTAATTTTCCAGTGAAAGACAGCATCTTCCCGATCTAAAACATTCTACTCCGCCATCTCAGGTTTGGCTGCACACGCGACTGTGGATACCTGAAGGGACAAAAAACATTTTCTTCAAGCAAAGGCTCCACGGCCATGGTCTTACTTTGAAACGAAAAAAAAAACGTTTTCCCCGATGACCCTAACGGCACAGCCTTAACGCTGATCAATACATTATTCCCGGATGCCGAATACATTTATTTATCTCTACAACGGTAGCGGCAGAGTAGCGCATAACAAATCGTTGTGAAAACCTGTTACAGCGCCCAAATAGTGCATCGAGGAGTAGACGTTAGGAAAATTAAAACCCCAGACCACCTCCCGAAGGAATCCTGGCGCACTTCCCCTTTTCTGCAATCCGCCGCCACAAGGTGGTCCTGCACGGAATCGCTAAACAGGGTACCCAGACAGTAGTTGCGCTGATCTGTCACATCTTATAAAGCAAACCTTGATTTTACATGTCTCAAGGAATGACGAGTGAGACTTACGCCGTCGGTTTAACAGAGCGAAAGACGTTTGTGCGACTCGTGTGTTCCCGTTTAGAGCCCCAAACAAACACAATTAACAATCGGTGTAGTGTTTTTACACTGACACGTGACATACATAAAGCCTGGAGGACGCACCAAATATTTACACAAGAAATAAATTACCAAGGTTAGCGCCAAAAAATACATATAGGTCATGACCACCCCACTTTGACGTTTTATATTTGACACGACGAGTTTCTTCCACCTGGTGGTGCGTCGCATTTTGGTAGTGCTCGAGTAGTACGGCGAAGTATGTGACTGCTGTCTCGGTCCACTGAAGTTTTTCAAAAAAAGCTGGTCCAGCCTCCCGGTTTCCAGGCTAGAACAAATGCATTCGTTTCAGTTTATGGCGCTGCCACTCGTTTTGCAAAACACTAGTGTGCCTTTAACGACAGAACGACAGCACTTCCACTTTCTCTGTCAGTACAAACTACAGCGATGTGGTCAGCATTCATGAACATTTTTTACTTTAAGTTTCATGCAACCTGAAGTCCCGTATTGCATCATTGTGGAGAATTTTTAAACAGAAGAGTTGTGAGGTATACTACGAAAAGCAGGGGCGACAGGGGGCAGCCTTGGTTGACGGATATCGCACCGTAAACTCGCAGTGACGTTTGTGTTTGCAATTAGGCTTGCCTCCCATATTGAGAAGTTCATTTTGACCCGGCCTAATACGGCCGAGCCTGCATTGACATGCTCTAAAAGTGCGAAGAGTGTCGCATGGTTTACCCGGTGGATTGCCTTTTCTAAATCCAGTTACAAAATGCCTGTCTTCCTCAGTAATATGTATGCACATTCTAAGATGATGCTTAAAACATGGATGTTGGTCATGATTGTTCTCCTCTTAACCTCACATGGGTGACGTGGACCTCAAATATATTTTATAACGTCTAAATTCTCTTTAAGAGAATAATCATTAAAATTATGTAGCCCAAGTTCGTAAGACTATTAGGGCGGTAAGCTGTGACAGATAATAACACAGTGGCCTCTTCTGATTTCGGAATCAAGACAACGTATAAGTCTTTTGAAATAGGTGGGCAGCTGTTTTATTTACTAGGTTGTCTTAAGTACTCCGTATAGGCCATTGCTAGTACTCATTTAAACCTGTAAAGAAACAAGCTCACAGAGCGTCGGATCTGGGCGATTTCCGCAGGGACATCTCATCAATAGCGCCTGAACTTTCCGATAAGCAGATAGGGCTCCCACATTAGCTTTCATTTTATCGCCTAACTTGGGTATCAGCAGCAGAGAAGTGATAGCGAACCCCCCTTCACTTCAGCGCGCTTGTTCTCGAAGGTCCTGATTGTGTTAATAAAAGGCCTGTTCTACATTTTCGCCCTTACGGAGAACTTCGCCACGGCAGCTCATCGCTGTTATTTCATTACGCTACCGGCTCTTGTTTCCGCTGACAACGAGCGCTTCGTGGGCCTTTCGCCTGACTTTAGCCGCTTAGCGCGTGCGCGTATTATGGTCCCTCTATATCTTTCTGTGTCGAGAAGTTATAGCTGTGTTTTAACTTCCCTTATACTGTCCTTACATTTTCCGGGTTCTGTGCTTTCATGCCTTAATGAAAATAAAGCTGGCCGTGGAATTGTTTTTCGGTTTTCATTTCTTTCTAATGTAATATACTAGTCCCTTTGATGGCAATAATTTTGACCTCCTACTCGACGTTTTCGCACAAAAGAAAGGCGTGATTGGAATCCCGGTGAAGCCTGGTTTTCTATCATCTTTTTTCCTGTTCACGCATAAATCATCCTGTATTAACTTTGCCTTTAATTTACACAGTTCCTATTTAAATGAAATCTCTCTTTTTGATGTCTAAAAACAACATGACTACACTGTGGTCACTAAAACTTAAGTGCTTCACGTTGTAGCTACCGCAAAAAGGGTTGGCTTTCGGCGGAAATGTAAGGTCGGTCTCATCTGGCGTGACTCTTGCCTTGAAAATGTGTATACAGGGAAGAATTTGCTTCCGCAAATATACACCCTGCATCTCGCACATTTCTTTCTTGTGTCATTGTAATCAGCAACCACGAACTCCCATCTCCAAGATGCAACTTTGATGCTCGGTACTCAACTTTACATACACAATTAAAATCACCCAGTAACTATAATACCCTGGTACAGTCCTACTAAAATTGTATTGCATTGACAAGCTCTTTACGTTCATACTTCGCTTTTGGAGAATGCACACATATAACTCTCCCTTTAGTTTCACATAATGTGAAGTCACATTATCTTATGGCCAAATTCACATGATATTGCGCTTCCAACGTCAATGAGGGTGGAATTTTTAAAAAGCAGGGCACAGCCGCCAAATCTACCTATGGCGGCGGATACACAAACATAGTAGCGCGCTTTCAAAGGTGACACTAGATCCCTCCTGACCTGCCCCTACTTCCCTACCCTGTTGATGAGGCGACATTGGAACACTTGCTAGGTACGTGTCCAAGGCTTCAAACAGCCTGAGCTCGACATATGGGGCCCACAGGACATCGCCCAGGCCGCCCTCCGAATGTTAACAAGTGGACGCACGGTTTTTAACAGGAAACTGTGGGAATTCTTTCAGAAAAGGGACACTATTGTCGGGGAGCGCGAACACGGGCGGCGCTGCGAAGCGCACCACCGTGACGTCGGCTTAGGGATTCTCGCATTTGTCGTCTGCTTGACTCAGGCTCGCTCTCCCTGCTGTTTCTTAGCGCTTGGTCGACGTCTGATGCTTGTCCTCACCAGAATTTGCGTGTGCGTAACTTTTTGTCCCAATAATACTCTTAAAATCGCATACACTAGCAGTTCAAAGTGTAAGTTAAAGTATTATTTTCGATACTGCTACGGAAGAAACATTGCCAGTGTCGCCCCATTCCTTGCGAAGCCGGTCCTGTGGGGAGCGCGAAGACTCGGAGCTAGGCGTCAGCTTCTATATTAAGCAAGCTTTCGAAGAAAGGGAATGGCCAACTGCTAGTATGCGACAAGAGCGAAAATACAAAACCAAAACAAATTGTAGGCCTTCAGTGCTGTCGGCTTTGACAGAAAGCACTACGATTCCCGGTAACCATATGCAATGTAAAACAGTTTTTGCAACCTTGCCGAACGCACGAAAGTACTGTATCACATCACTTCACGTTGTCGTGGCATGACAGTATGCCGACATGCAGAAACTGTAGGCTGAGTTCCAATTAACCCTTTGTGTGTATAGGCTGATTTTATACCAGACTTCTAGCCAGTACGGATCCGGTTTACTTGGCAAAACAAGTCACGTCTACGGTAAACAGAAAGTAAAAACATGTCGGTTCAGAGTTGGAGGGAATTTTGCTAGATTTCCCACAACTATATATTACAAAAATTCGGATATGCGTTATAGGAAAACTGCACTCAAGAGTAGGAGTACAAGGAGGAGGAGGAGAAAACTTTATTGAACAAGGAAATCTAGCTGGTTAGTAGGCCGGGTCCTCAGTCGAGGACAAAAGAGTAAGAGTAGTTTTCTTAAATTCATAGAACGTCATCCTGAGTAGAATAGGAATTGTTCTTTGCGCCTCGAAGGGTTGCAAACCAATAAAGAGATGCTTGGAAATATTCATCAGTTTCTAATCTTGTAATATATGCACGTATACTATTTATTGCGTTAGTTAGCGAGTATATCGTGCCTTCGACACCGTAATCAAGTTATCATTGGTGGGGCTGAGTCAGGTCGTTATGATAACAATGGTTACGATAGAAATTCGGAGCACAAAAGCCGCCTTGGAGTACTCTGGAGAACGTTGTCCGGGGCGCGACCGCGTAGCAGAAATGTTCGCATTGTATTTGTGCGTGAATAAACAACGCACGCTGCGGATATGCACCTTCTTGTACGCAGCCGTAATGAAAGCTAATTTGTAAAGAATGGAATGTATTCCCCACAAACTGAAGAAAATATCAACACTATCTTTGTGAGCCTCCCAAACATACCCAAACATGCTAATAAAACGTTTGTCACGGTGCAGAAAAATTAATGCGCTGGACAACGAAAAAAAAACATTCATCTGATACAAGTCAACAACAAAGAGAGAAAAAGAAGACAGCCGTTTTATTTCCTGCTGTGCGGTGCGCGTGTAGGGGCCCGATGCTTGGTATACATAGCATTAGACTGTTGAGTCTTCATAAGAGCATCTCTAAAATACTGCATGGAAGCCTACGCGTTTTCAATACTTATCGAGGAGCTCTGAGCGCTGATTCGCGCGAATAAGCTAGAAAGGACAAGCTACACACGATCTTCTGACCGATACTCTGAAGAAAGTTTTCTCTATCTCTTCGTGTTGAAAACTTGTGGGAGATGCAGCTTGAAATTATTTAGATATGTCACAAGCTGTAAAAAATAACTGAATTACTAAAACTATGATTTTAATGTACTAAAGCAACAAATCGGGTGATTTCCATACTAGGTAACAACTTAAGAACGGCACCGGAAGTTGCCGCTGTGCCTTATCACCGTAGCCGGATGTTTCCCCGCGCGGCGCGAGTAGGGCGTTACTGGGAATATTTTGAACATGGCATGAGCCGTTCCCGTGATTTTTTGGACTTAATATGCTTATAAACGACTCCAGTGACGACAAACAAACTGCGTGAGACAAGGCAGACGATATCACGCATTCATAGCAAACCCCTTTCAAAACGCGCGCGCACTGACGTCACGGGTCCGGCGCTTTGGCGGAGTGATACACTGCATGAGGTGGTGCCGTTCTTGAGTTGTAACCGAGTATAGCTCAGACACTGCTGGCCCTAACAAGCGGAGTGTAGCAGACGACATCGGCGCGAGTCCCTAAGCCGACGTCAAAGCCAGGGGGCGCCACTCAAACATCTCACCGGCAATAGTTCCCTGTAGCGCGTCCGCATCACATTGTTTTTTTTTTCTTCTGTATTCTACCCTTGTCCTGTTTGTGCCATGTTTTCATGTTACTATGGCCTGGTGCAGAATGGCGCAATAAAAAGGTAACACCACGCGATCCGTCTGCTCCTGAATTTCAATTTTGATATTTTGGACGGTCACAACTCCCAGCTGTGTTCTGCACATAAGCGAGTAACCTGGAACTACCATCTTTTCGGCCAGTCCTCTCACACTTATAGCAGCTATGCGAAGCACCGTACCTAACTTGAATACCATGACCTAACTGCTCGAAATAGAAACACAGCGTTAACCTTTGTGTTATCACCGAGCGTACACAGATTGGCATTTCGGTGACGGCCCTCTTATCATTTGGGCGCACACACTTTCACAGTTTACTGTTCGTGCCTCACTTACAATAATGATGTGTCCGGCCACCAAGCACTTGAGAAGACCTAAAATGGCCCTGATGCCCACGGTATCCTCACTGGCCTCCGGTCAGGCGGGATGTGTGGCCTGGGTCTCAGGGCCCAGTCGCCGCTGTCGCTGGTGGCTCATCTTGGCTTATGTTCTCGTTGTTCTAAGTCACTACATCTGTGATCTCTCAGTGACGCTTGGGGAAGACGCCGCTAGCGGCTATGTCGGGGACCTCCATTGCGTCGACCTCCGCAACATATGTGGTGGCAGCTACCGCGTTACTATGCATCTTGAAGGCATCAACATTCATGGCGCCTTCTTGGGTATATGGCTCCACAGACGTAAGGCTTTTTTCGGCAAAGATTGCCTTGTCGTCATTGATTTCAGGGTGTTCCGCTGTTGTAGACGCAGACAACGTCCCCTCCCCTGCTCTGCCTGCAGCGTCCACAGCGTCAGCCTTCTCTATTAGGTACTCGGACTTGTCTTCAGTCTCTGCAGGTCCCGTGATGCTGGCGTACTTCAGGACGCAGTCGGTGCCGACAGGGCCAAAGCGAAGACAAAGCAAACATTGCTTAACACGGCACTTATGTGGAACATGTCCATTCCGGTGGCGCTTGTGGAAGAGCGGTGGTAAGGGACCAGTTCCGGTGTGATCTGTTCCTTCAGCTTCAGGTTGACTAGGCGTGTCGTTGATGTTTTGTCGATACCACTGGACACGCGCAAGTGGTCTTGCGAAGCCTCGGTCACATACCCGTGCGGAGCAAAAAGTCCAAGAACCTCTCCGTCCGGAACATGGCGCATGACCCAGTGCAATTTCAGGCGCAATTCCTGATTTCTTGGGTTGAGGACCATGCCCTGACGCGGTTTCACTTTGACATCACCATCAGTCAGAATTTTCTTCGCTCTTTCCCAACTGCTGAAGGTAATTTCCCAAACGTGATTCATCTGGCATGCCCCCAAGGCTATAACTTCGATGAGCAGTGCCAAATGAGCTAGGAGGTCCCTGATATGTTCTGCGCCATAAGGCGTCGCTCGTACATTGTCCTGCACCAAAAGTGTTTAATAAGTACTCACCAGTTGGAAGCGGGCGTAACAGTAATTGACAGTCCTGCATATTTTCTTCGTCAGAAACCCTGTTCCTGCTGCCGGTCTTGGTAGCAAATACCATCCGTTTATCAGAGCTCGTAAATCACTATCCGCATGCTTAATCCACTGAGCTAAGCAGGAGGTAGCCGTTTGTAGCGCAAGGGTTAATTGATCAACACCTCGACACGGTGGACAGGTGCTAGTCGACAGATTTATGGGAAATAACCAAGGTGGAGTATGTTTCTGCGAAGGCTAATTTGCTTTCCACCTAAATGATCCTATGGCTACAAAAAAAACTGTACAGCTTTTTTGTGAACTTCCAACTTTCAGCTGCGAAGTTTCCGATAAATCAGCACAGCTTTTCTTTTTAGCCATGAGACTACATTTATGTGGATGTCAAAATTTGCTTCAAAAAAAGTTGCTACACCTTGGGGATTTTCCTTTCTTCTGTGGAATAACCCCTGACTTCGCTTCGAGTTCTTGAACCATTCTCTGTGGCGCTACAAACGGTAGCCCGTTGGGAAGCTCAGTTTGTGGAGTGACTACACCGGATAGACGGTGTTTTAGGGGTAAAATCCTGGACCAGGGAGAATTTTTTTCCAACTGCGAAATTTCCAAGAAAGCTGCATAGCTTTCCTTTGTAGACACACAGCTGCATTTCAATGAATGACAAATTTTCTTTCTTATGAAGCGAAATTGTTAACACACTTGATGATGTCATAATACTAAAGTGTAACTAGTTTTTTAGCCGTTTTTATTTTACATCTAAAGCGACCGCTTGAAGAGATTAATTGACTGTGTTGAAGGGAGCAGACCTGCGGAAACAAGCTCTAGTACGAGATCAGTGCTTCTCAGGTAGAATTTTTTACATGCCGTAAAAATCGGCTAATGGAATAAACACGAAGCTCAATTTCACAATGCACAGAAAGCAACATTTGTATTCTGCGATTAAAAGGGTACTCTCATTTCACCAGCTGCCCACGAAATGGAAAGTTCTTGAACCCTTATCTCTCGCGCTACAAACGGCTAGCCTCCTGGGAAGCTCAGTTTGTGGAGTGACTACCCTAGATAGGCGGTGTTGTCGGGGTAAAATACTAAACCAGGGCGAATTTTTGTCCAACTGCGAAGTTTTTGAGAAAGCTGCTTAGCTTTCCTTTGTAGCGGTACAGCTGCATAAAAGTGGATGACACATTTTCTTTCGTATGAAGCGAAATTGTTAGCACAATTGATCATGTCATAATACTAAGGTGGAACTAGTTTGTTTAGCGGTTTTTATTTTTCGAACCAAGAGTGACCGCTTGAAGGGATTAATTTACTGTGTTAAAGGGGTAAGACCTGCGGAAACTCGTACTTGTACGAGATGAGTGGTTCTCAGGTAGCATTTCTTCCCACGCCGTAAAAATGGGCGAATGGAATAAACACGAAGCTCAATTTCAAAACGCTCAGAAAGCAACATTTGTATTCTGCGATTAAAAGAGTACTCCCATTTCACCAGCTCCCCACGAAATGGAAAGAGGCAATGGCGTGTGCATGAGACTACAATCTACGGAAGTCGTAGTACAATTTCGAGGAGCTGCCCCCAATCAGTTCACACGAAAGAGTAACACAGGGTAGTATGAAGTGGAGTGGAAGTGGTGTTCCCGTACCCGTGCTCACCTGATGAATCGTTTTGCTGGTGCTGCGTAAGACGGCCCACTACATCTCACAGCTTTGCCAGGTGTCGCACCGCACGACCGTTCCGGAGCGCAGCGCGATGGAAGCCGGCAGGATGCGCAAAAATAGAGCCCTCTACGAGCTAAGTGCACAAAGTACACATACGCCGTCGAGGCACCAAACGGACATTACTCTTCGTCGCAGCTGATAACGATAAGCCCTCTTTCAGTTACTTTTCTTCCCATCCCACCATTGCTGATCTTGAGGGAGGTTTAGAGGAAACGAATGTGAACATGTGGTTCAAGTGGGTAAGCAGTAGGTGTTCGCGATCGTTCTGCCATTGAAATCCCACTCTCTGCGATATGCAGAGGAGCTAATGGTAATTGGATGGAAAGTTTTGTTCCACCACGAATGAACCTTCCAGAGGACAGTCTTTCTGAGGCTATTCAACACGGACATTGTGGTCTGTCTGACTGCATCTCAGCACCGTAACTACTTTAACACAGACCAATATTTAAAACCACGAATGTCTTGTACAGTTACAAGTAGTCACCCTAACCAATTATTGTATGTAATGTCTCGTTTCTATACATTTACCCACTCATTCCTTCGCCCTACAATGGAAGACTGGAGCAATTTGCCACAAGAAATGACCAATTGCGACTCTTTAGCACAATTAGAAAAATCCTTCTTCAACTACATAGAAGCCGATAATGCTGTCTCTTCTTGAAGACTCGGCCCTATAGTCTGGTCCGCGCCTAGACGGAAGCTATGTGTCATAACCAGTCCGGCTTAACTGCGCTTGCGAAAGAGTTGCTTGGTGTTTTTGTGCCGTTGCACGTTGTGCCCTGCCATTTTGTGTTGTGCACAATCCGGTCGTATACCATACCTGTGCAGCATACTGCACCGCATGTTCTACCGCACATGTTCTGCCTTGCCCACGTGTCTGAGAAGGCAGTTAATGCATCAATGTTCTCTGCTGTTCCACGCTCTACCCGCCCGAGTGGGCTAACAGTATGAATAAACAAACAAATGTCCGTCGGTCTACGCGGGTTCATCGTTTCAGCCGCCAGGCCAAAAGTGAAAATGTATTATTGAACAAGACGTTCGTATTTGCAAATATTTTCCAAACCAGTACTACTGGAAGCACAGTTCGCACTTGGCAACATTGTTCTGAAAACCAAAAACAGTAGGCACATTTCAGGCAAACAAATCCGCACATTTGTGGCGTTTGCATGATTGTTTTAAATAAAACGGCATGGTTGCTCGAGGTTTGGGATTGTAAAAAAATTTACGCTTTGAGAACATTGTTTTGACTCAACAATGCAAAACAGCGCTTGAGGGCTATTTTATAGTCACCGCGGAATTTCAAGAAATCCAAAAGTAACCAAAGGTTCCAGACTTTTGCGCGTGAGCAGTGAACCGCCGTAAAATTGAAATGACTTTTTCAAATATCCACAGTATTTATTGCGCGAGGAGCGACACGGGATGGACGGAGCGCGATAGTTGGGCGGCAAAGAGACGAGAGGAATTTACCTGGCTGGGACAGCAGAAGTTAATCGTCTTTTGACGAAATTCGCATCAAGGTGAGCAGATGCGCGATATTTTTTTTTACTTGTATTGAGCTCTCAATAAACAAAAGAAAAAGCACACATGACTTTCACACGACACGCCGTTCGGCTGCCTCGGAGGATGTGACGAGTCTAGCGGCGATGCATACTTTCAGTCGTTACCGCCGATGGCGTAGTCC
Source organism: Haemaphysalis longicornis (assembly GCF_048455015.1). Classification (NCBI taxonomy): domain Eukaryota; kingdom Metazoa; phylum Arthropoda; class Arachnida; order Ixodida; family Ixodidae; genus Haemaphysalis; species Haemaphysalis longicornis. Next base: position 138,422,689 of record NW_027526422.1, on the reverse strand, counting down.
ACCGACATCGATCGGTGTGGGGTGCGCTCTTGTGACGCGCTGCAACCGAATAAAGTCCTTAAATATCGGAACGCTTCGGCGGCTTTTTAAATCAAAGCTTTCTGTCTGCACCAGCCAACGGTTCCTTTGCGGCGTCCGCGATAAGCAAATCCCAACGCGGCTGGAGAGGAGGAGGGCGGTTTTCACTCCTGGAGCACAGTGTAGATGCACGGCGAATTGTTCAGCGTTCCCAGCGCGCAGCTGCCTGCTTACACCATCGGGCGCGTCGGCGGGACGGCTTTGTCGTCTGCTTAAGCAAAGGCTACTTTGGGCCTGTTTTGGCGCAGCTTCGCGTCCATTGCGCGCTTCCTTCGCTTGGCTTGATTAACATGTTCGACAGCACCTTCTGGGCAACCCGGACGCGACGGAATTAAGTGTTCGTATGGGAAAGATACTCTACGGATTGGTTTGCAGGGCGGGAAAACAGGATGTAGAGTCCACATACGGACATCTTGCCTCAAGAGAAACGCTACCTTTTGCGCACAGCTTACCACGAATGGAACACCGTTTTTCTAAATAGGTAATACTAATTCGGTTGTGTTAACAGGCATTACAAAAGGCGAAGGGGGCAACTGGTTTGATAAATAGCGATTATAAAAGTTCCCTCAGTTTTCCCGCAATTCTTAAACTTATTAAGCTAACTAGTCCAAATCGGCATAAATGGGAATCACTAAGCGCACAAGCCGAATTGTTTCGGTGTCTCGGTGTTTCGAATTGTTTCGGTGGCTAGGCGATAGCGAACTAGAATAATTGGGTTGTGGAATGAGCGGCGCTTGCTCCCAGCAGCACCCTTGAAGGCGAACAGTTAACACCGCGCGTGGCGCTGGTGTGCTCCCCCTACCCCCCATCCCTCCCCGAGGAGATCCCCGAGGCTGCGCGCATTAAAGGCCGACTGCAACGAAACTTTCGGCTCCTTAAATTCACTACTTTCCGGTAGTATTACCTTGAAAGTTACTACCTGCAACATTTGGAGGCCCAAATATGCGTCGCTGCATCGTAAACGAACATCAAAAACGCTCTTTTCAAACCGAAACTAGAGTGTACTAGAAGTTTTAGAGTGGCCCGAGCGGCGGCCTCTCCCATTGCTCCGCCGGGGCGACTTTTGCGCAAAAAATAAAACCGGCATAGCGGCGGCGCTGCTGTCGTGGACAACTGAACAACCTGCGCTCCCCGACGCCACCTACCAGCCCTGGGCGCGGCAATATTTGCGTTGCTCTCCGCTGTGTTTTGCGCTTGCGAAGCTGATTTATTTTGGAATATCAGGTTTAACGCGCCGGCACTACACAGGCTTATCTCAAAATTTTCAGCTAATTTTACGACTTTGAGTTAACGACAGATTGCTGTATAGCAACAATTACGTTTTCAGAAAACGCATAAAAAAATGAGAAAGTATCTTGGGGGGGGGGGGGCGATATTTTTATGTCTGTTCGTACTAGTGTAAAGTTTGCTCAAGAGGAGTCATAACGTTTCTGCGTCTACTTGATAAATCAGCTGACCAAAGGCGCAGGTTCAATTCCCGGCCGCCGCGGCCGCTTTTGTGATTGAGGATAAAAGTGGAAAACGCCCGTGTCTTCGAGATATCGGCGCACGTTAAAGATCCCCAGGTGGTCAGGCAAGCGGTACTTGCCTGACAAGCGGTACTGCAGGGCTCCGGTACTGGAGGGCTCCGGATTAATTTTGACCACCTGGGGATCTTTAACGTGCGCCGATATCTCGCAGACACGGGCGTTTTCCACTTTTATTAGGCAAGCGGTACTGGAGGGCTCCGGATTAATTTTGACCGCCTGGGGATCTTTAACGTGCGCCGATATCTCGAAGACACGGGCGTTTTCCACTTTTATTAGGCAAGCGGTACTGGAGGGCTCCGGATTAATTTTGACCGCCTGGGGATCTTTAACGTGCGCCGATATCTCGAAGACACGGGCGTTTTCCACTTTTATTAGGCAAGCGGTACTGAACGGCTCCGGATTAATTTTGACCACCTGGGGATCTTTAACGTGCGCCGATATCTCGAAGACACGGGCGTTTTCCACTTTTATTAGGCAAGCGGTACTGGAGGGCTCCGGATTAATTTTGACCGCCCGGGGATCTTTAACGTGCGCCGATATCTCGAAGACACGGGCGTTTTCCACTTTTATTAGGCAAGCTGTACTGGAGGGCTCCAGATTAATTTTGACCGCCTGGGGATCTTTAACGTGCCCCGATATCTCGAAGACACGGGCGTTTTCCACTTTTATTAGGCAAGCGGTACTGGAGGGCTCCGGATTAATTTTGACCGCCTGGGGATCTTTAACGTGCGCCGATATCTCGAAGACACGGGCGTTTTCCACTTTTATTAGGCAAGCGGTACTGGAGGGCTCCGGATTAATTTTGACCACCTGGGGATCTTTAACGTGCGCCGATATCTCGAAGACACGGGCGTTTTCCACTTTTATTAGGCAAGCGGTACTGGAGGGCTCCGGATTAATTTTGACCACCTGGGGATCTTTAACGTGCGCCTATATCTCGAAGACACGGGCGTTTTCCACTTTTATTAGGCAAGCGGTACTGGAGGGCTCCGGATTAATTTTGACCACCTGGGGATCTTTAACGTGCGCCGATATCTCGAAGACACGGGCGTTTTCCACTTTTATTAGGCAAGCGGTACTGGAGGGCTCCGGATTAATTTTGACCGCCTGGGGATCTTTAACGTGCGCCGATATCTCGAAGACACGGGCGTTTTCCACTTTTATTAGGCAAGCGGTACTGGAGGGCTCCGGATTAATTTTGACCGCCTGGGGATCTTTAACGTGCGCCGATATCTCGAAGACACGGGCGTTTTCCACTTTTATTAGGCAAGCGGTACTGGAGGGCTCCGGATTAATTTTGACCACCTGGGGATCTTTAACGTGCGCCGATATCTCGAAGACACGGGCGTTTTCCACTTTTATTAGGCAAGCGGTACTGGAGGGCTCCGGATTAATTTTGACCGCCCGGGGATCTTTAACGTGCGCCGATATCTCGAAGACACGGGCGTTTTCCACTTTTATTAGGCAAGCTGTACTGGAGGGCTCCAGATTAATTTTGACCGCCTGGGGATCTTTAACGTGCCCCGATATCTCGAAGACACGGGCGTTTTCCACTTTTATTAGGCAAGCGGTACTGGAGGGCTCCGGATTAATTTTGACCGCCTGGGGATCTTTAACGTGCGCCGATATCTCGAAGACACGGGCGTTTTCCACTTTTATTAGGCAAGCGGTACTGGAGGGCTCCGGATTAATTTTGACCACCTGGGGATCTTTAACCTGCGCCGATATCTCGAAGACACGGGCGTTTTCCACTTTTATTAGGCAAGCGGTACTGGAGGGCTCCGGATTAATTTTGACCACCTGGGGATCTTTAACGTGCGCCGATATCTCGAAGACACGGGCGTTTTCCACTTTTATTAGGCAAGCGGTACTGGAGGGCTCCTTATTAATTTTGACCACCTGGGGATCTTTAACGTGCGCCGATATCTCGAAGACACGGGCGTTTTCCACTTTTATTAGGCAAGCGGTACTGGAGGGCTCCGGATTAATTTTGACCGCCTGGGGATCTTTAACGTGCGCCGATATCTCGAAGACACGGGCGTTTTCCACTTTTATTAGGCAAGCGGTACTGGAGGGCTCCGGATTAATTTTGACCGCCTGGGGATCTTTAACGTGCGCCGATATCTCGAAGACACGGGCGTTTTCCACTTTTATTAGGCAAGCGGTACTGGAGGGCTCCGGATTAATTTTGACCACCTGGGGATCTTTAACGTGCGCCGATATCTCGAAGACACGGGCGTTTTCCACTTTTATTAGGCAAGCGGTACTGGAGGGCTCCGGATTAATTTTGACCACCTGGGGATCTTTAACGTGCGCCGATATCTCGAAGACACGGGCGTTTTCCACTTTTATTAGGCAAGCGGTACTGGAGGGCTCCGGATTAATTTTGACCACCTGGGGATCTTTAACGTGCGCCGATATCTCGAAGACACGGGCGTTTTCCACTTTTATTAGGCAAGCGGTACTGGAGGGCTCCCGATTAATTTTGACCGCCTGGGGATCTTTAACGTGCGCCGATATCTCGAAGACACGGGCGTTTTCCACTTTTATCCTCAATCACAAAAGCGGCCGCGGCGGCCGGGAATTGAACCTGCGCCTTTGGTCAGCTGATTTATCAAGTAGACGCAGAAACGTTATGACTCCGCTTGAGCAAACTTTACACTAGTACGAACAGAAATAAAAATATCGCCCCCCCCCCCCTAAGATACTTTCTCATTTTTTTATGCGTTTTCTGAAAACGTAATTGTTGCTATACAGCAATCTCTCGTTAACTCAAAGTCGTAAAATTAGCTGAAAATTTTGAGATAAGCGCGGAGTTTCGAGTTAAGTCAAAATGCAGAAAATTTGTAGCCAGTTCGCTGAAATTAGAGCTAGTGCTGCTAACAAAAGCACTATTGCACAGGGGAGATTTCGTAATAAAGGCAAAATATTTCGCAGGAAAAAGACACTTTTAATATTGCCGAAAGAAGAACCGTGTTGCGCTCGGCTGTTTCGCGTTCGCTTCCGCATTCCAGAAAAGCGTACCCCAGCTTCTCTATACATTGCATGAATGGTCGCCACCGCTACATTCTACCTTGTTACAAAGAGACGCAGCATGTATGTTGTTTCTGCCGTTGTAGGCACTTGTGGAGGCTCCTCCTCGCCCGCATGATCAGCTGCGTCGTCCACAGCTATCTCAATGATGTACGCGCCAGACAGCATTAATTCCGGTAACGGGGACGCTTGTCCGCGTAAACTTGCACTTCACGACCGCATTCGGCGAGTAGTGGGAGTAATCATTCGAACGGGGACCTTATCAGCTGCCTGCAGCGGACTTTGCCTTGTGTGCTCTCTGCCAGTATTTCGAGACATCCGTGGTCCTCCGAAAAAAAACGTTTCGATATAAAGCGGACAAATGCGTAGCGCCTATGGGTAAACACACGGTGAGAAAAAGTTTCGAGAAGATGTTTTGAGATAGCAGAGTTCGAGTTAACGAGGGATTAATTTGACGGACAGGCACCAGGAATGTTTTTCCCTTCCCCTTCGTGACTTGGCCATGAAGCAAAAGCGGCCTGGCGCACGTTCTATAGGCGGCAAAAGGTTTACTGTTTTTTACGTTCGTATTTGCAATCAAAATACCAAGAGCCTTCTTCTGGGATACCCGTACCGTTGATGCGAGCTGTCATTAGTGGGCTTTCTTATTTTATTAACCTGCCATGTCGCATATATATATTGCAGGCACTTGGTAAGGAAGTGCGTACTGAAAATGAAGTGCCAAGCCTGCAAGACCAATCATTCATTGAAAGATGCCGCTGTGTTTACTACCTCTTATAATTAGGGGGACTTCTGATATCTTTCCGTGGATTTTGTAAAGTTTATTAACGATCTTTATGACGTTTTTACCAGTTGCTTCCGCGACAAGAAGCTCCACCATGACAGCGAGCGTTATGGATGTGCTGCAGCCTTTATTCACAACAAACACCTTAACGTCGTTGGTTGCGACCAGCACGTGAGTCCTTGACAGCAAATTTGGTTGTTCTGCAATATACAGTGTGACACAGATTCATTTTTATATAAAAGGTTTAAACAAGTTCTGTGATTACATGTGAAGGTGGGAGCAACACCTTAAACTTAGCCGTCGCTAATGATCGAGGGCCAGTTATGAAAATGCGTTGGCCGAAAATGTCAATTTAAATCTCCATGTTAGCGTTATTCCTAAATCTTTACCTGTGTAGGCTTTGTGCACAATTTCCCGCGTTACATTTCATTTGCTGGACTATTGAGAATGAAAACAAGATGTGTATTTTGTTCCAGTTCCATTTATTTGAACCGCCTTGTTAGCTCTCTATACCTTTATATAGTAGACGCGTTATATTTCTTTTTTGTCGTGGTCAATGTATTTTCTGATCTATGTTTTGCATTTGTTTTATGTGCGTGTAATCATACTCTCAGCATACTTGTGAATTAAATTTGTGTTAATTTGATTCAACTCCTTTCTTGACCGAATCAGGTGAAAGATGGTGCGATTAATAGAACGTTGCGGGAATAGTTCTATGAAAAACGGTCATTGTGACAACTGAGGTAACCGCTGGGCTAACCCCTTTTTAGTTAAAAAGATATCTCGCTTGCGCCTGTCATTTTCTGTTCGGCCACCCCAAGCAGGCCACTGCCTAAATACTGCTATAATAACAACTCACGCAATAAACAACAAACGCAACTTATGATATCAAACCACATAACTGCAGTCCGAGCGTAAATTGCAAGACAATAAATAATAAATTCTTCTGAAAAGCTATCATCCCAGTCCTGATATTTTTTCTTGTGGCATTTGCCCCGACCAATTATGTCCATGAAGCAGCCCAATAAGGACACAATCATAAAGCAATCATGAACTGGTTGATATCAGGCAATTTCACGCAAAATACGTTTTTATAGGAAATTGCAATAGCAAAAATGCCGCTGCAATTACTTTATTTACAATCCGCTACGAATGTTGCACTAAAGGAAAATCCGTAATTTTCCTTATTGTTGTCGAGCGGGAAAGGCAAAACTGACGCAAAATGAGCTGCAGCGTTTATTTTTCATTTCGTTACCCACAGTCAACCGTACGTACAGTATATTGACGCAATTGGAAGACCCGCAGAACAATTTCGAGCGATCCGCGCGTAAAGCAGCAGCGTTTGCTGGCCCGACTGGGCGCCCGGCCGTGCGCGCTGCCAGCCGCCGCATTCAGTGGTGGTTGACTAAAGCGCCGCCGCTATTTTCTGCGCGAAACGAGCACCTCTCCGGGCGGCCGGTCGGGCCACTCTAAAACTTCTAGTACACTCTGCCGAAACGGGAAAAAAAGGGCGGCTATTACGGACGGCCGGAAGTGACGTTACAATCAGAAATCGAGTGAGCACAGCAGACGGATTCTCCCAGAGCTGCCTGGGAGAAGGCGGCGCGCATTCGATGTGGTTCGGCTCACCCGTTTCTTCAAACATTTAAAACATGCGCGAAAAAAGGTTGAGAAGTTCGTGCAACCGTTATTCCTTCGCTGCGAGCTGCAGGGACGAGCCTATAGTCGTCGGGTAATATGTACACACAGGCACCCCGAGGCGTCATGGCATACCTGGGATTTAGGGAATAGGCACACACAAAAGGCAGTGTTGAGCGCTTGATAAACGCCGGCACAGCCAATATGCCATGTGCCGACCTAACTATCCTGTGTTTGTGAGAGAAAATAAAAATAAAAAGCTACTGTTGGAGTCAAGTATCGAAACATGCCGGCTAGCGTGTCAGAATTCGGTTTTAGCGCTTGTTATCAAAGCTCAAATACAGAATTTTATTATATTTGTTTACTCGGGCAACTAGTTTTGTTCCTCTTAGCCGGGTGCCCGCGCCAAATCTTTAGATAATGATGCTACCCAGCAACAAAAGCACTGCAATGTCTTCGCTGCCGTAGTGAAACAGTGACCTTCCTCCAGGCTCAATGCTGGCAAATGTGCCCCCTTTTTGTTTCTGGCTGGTAAGAGAAATGTTGCCAAAAGCGGCTAGTATTTATTTGTTTTTGGACGATGTTGTTTGAACAAAAGCGATTCCGCACGTCCAGTGCGCCGCGTGCTGTACTTGGTCGTGCCCGGATCGGCGCGATAACAGTGACGACAGCGTACGCGTCGCGTCAGCCGTACTCGCACCACTCGCGCTCTCAAGGAGTCGACCGGCCGCAATCGCGCAGTGGGCCGCGCAGCTATCTGCCGGACTAGTTCATGCCCCGACTGGCCGCGACAAAAGCGTATCGTCTCGCGTCGGCCGTTCTGCGTATTGCGCACTCGTAGAGACGCCCGGCCGCGAGCTTGCAGTGCGCCGCACGGCTGCCGTAGTTGTTCGTGCGCCGACGCACCGACCAGCCGCGCCAACAGCGTATCGCCTGGCGTAGGGCGTACACGCGTCTCGCGTGCTCGTCGAGACGACTGATAGCCTGCGGCCGCCGTCGCGACCCCGAAATCGGCTGTTGTGCAGCTGCCGTACTCGCCCGCCGACGGTGTTTTGCCTCGCCTAGACCAGCCCGGCCCTCTTCGAATTTGCTCTTTGTCTCGGCAAACTGGAGCATCTTCAGCTTCTCGCATTACGGAAACGCGTGAAAGTAATTATTCATGCAAGAGGCAGAATTTCACTCGTCACTCGCGTGAGGCCGCGCGTAAGAGGACTACTGAGGAGAGGCGACGACCGCACGGGAGTCCTGACTGGCGCGTCACATCCGTAAGTTCGCCGCAGTGGCGAAAAGTTGTTGCGACACTCCGCTAGGTGCTGCGTCGGCTGAAGTGGCGTGTTTTCGAACGGTTTTAATAAACAAACTGCGCGTTTATGGAGTTTAAAATTCGGTCACAAGAGACTTTAGTGGTGCATACCGCACGTTGAGGCAGAATTTTGGGTAGGTAAATTTTCGTTGCAGTTGGCCATTAATCGAGGTGCCGCTATTCCGCTGTTCAGTGATTCACGCTCGGGTTTCATGTTTCTTAAGCCGCTGCGCGTGATATTTTTGTGTGTATTATTGCAAGGGCAGTTTAGTCGGCACTGCGCTGTTTAAATGTTCTTGGCTGTTTTGTTTGTAATATGGAGAGGGCAGATGCTGACGGAGGTCTCTTATTTCCGAAAGGCCATGGCCCATGCAGCTTGAAAGGATAGTGCAATAGCGTCTGGTGGGACTGCAGCCCTAATAAACTTATGTGATTGATGCAAATATTATATATGTGCGATTTGTTACAGCCTGTATTTTTTTTGTTGAATTCCTAACTGTTCCATAATTGCGCCCGCAAGCCACGCGCAGTATTTTTTCTGAACTTGTAAATCTGTAATATCGTAATTGTATTAAACGTTTCCTCATTGAATTAGGTTAAATGAAAAAAAAAATCGGAATGCGAAAACACTGCGCCTCCTTTAAAAATATATTTCGCTGATATCCTCGAAAATTTATTTTCTGTGTAAGGATACACATTTATGTTGTACAAACCTCACTCCAAGTTTAAAAAATTTAACTACAATATGCTTACTCTGTGGTTAGGTGTTTAGGTTCAAAACACTATTTTTTTTCTTGTTCATGTTTACAGTCTGTCGGTCGAGGGCCAATATTTCAAAACACTCTTTCGTGATTATGCTTATTACATTAAATGTTGCAGGGTAGGGAAAAGGGGGGGCTCGGGCTTATATTTAAAAAAAATCTGGGCGCCGGCAGAGAATCAAATTCGAAAAAAACGGAAATGTTCATAAGTCAGCCTTCCCAACGCCCCACGCTGTTTCCTCTTTTTTCCCTTTATTGTCGTACAAAGCATAACAGAACAACAAAAACTGTACCGACACGCACTGAGCCAGGTTGTAACTGGAGAACCAGTGCACTATCATCCTTTTTAGTTTACTAAGCAACAATAACACTTCCTCCTAACATTTTCTTTCTCCATTACTTTATGGATTCTGACAACACTTTCGACAAAATGCCGCTGAATAGTCCGTGCCCTACGGTTACTCTTTCTGACGGTCATACGCGTTTGCCAGATGCTGCGCAACCCCGAGAGCATGACTAAATCGTATTGGTATTCATTGCCCATAAGGGGAAGGAACCGAATACCGTAGGCGTCTACTGGGAGGTCCTCCAGCAGCGTGCGCCGAAGGATGTCCCAATAGAACACAACATCCCAAATGTAAATGAACACATGCTCTCCGGTTTCCGGCTTCTTACACAACCTGAAATCTGTGCCCCAAGGCACGAACTTACCCCTTTCCTGGATCCGCACTAATACTGGTAGCGTGCCGGTGTTAAGTTTCAAAAAGAAAGTCTTTACTCTTGGCGGCTACGTCTTTTTTACGCGCTTCAGAACATTCTGGACGGCGGCGCCTGCGTACGCACTTCTATACACCGGTACAGGGAATACAACACTAACTAAGTCTTTATACACAACTCGTCTAATGACACTGCTCAAGTGGTCAACTGAGAGGCTGTTAACAAAAAATAAAAAAAAAAACCTTGCGTAGAAAGCGTGATGACACCCTTGACATTCTCACACATCAAAGCTCGAAAGTTCGCCCGCTAACACGACCTCAATGTAAGTGCGAATGAATGGTTCTCTTTGATCCCGAAGGAACATACCAAGAAACAACGTGTCTCAAGAAGTGATGCCCCAGACCGAGACCCAGCGAAACAAGTTAGCTTTGCTCACCGTTCGCTCCCACGCGGAGTTCCACACAAAGGTGTCGAACGTGCGGTGGAACAGTTCTAATATTCGTTCTTGTACAAAACCCCTGTAGCAATACCAAATCTTTCACCGTCAGGAAAAAATTACAAACAGTGGCGCGCGCGAAAATTGACAAATCTCGACCTGCCCATCGTTCCGTGTGGGCCCGTGCCTGTGTCACCTTTTCCCGCCAAAATTTGGTATTTTCCCCGTACCTGTCCAATAGTACACCGAGGTACGTAGCTGGGGTGGTGTACAACTGAACGCTTTCGAACAACCTGGAAGGATCATTCCACGCCCAGTGCCACACCCCCAAACACATGTCTCTGTTTACAACACTCCCGCTTATATCGCAATAGCTTTGTGTGATGGCCAGGGCATTGCGGACACTTCCTTGGTCTGTGGAAAAAATGGCCGCATCTTCTGCACACGCTACTGTGCGCACCTTCCTAGACTCTAACTAAAAACATTGGACCTTGTCACTACCTATTATCTCATGGAACAAGGGTTCCAAGAACAAAGAAAACCACAACGGTGACATGGGTCTATCTGAAGCATGGCTACTGTGAGTAATTGACTGTCATAATATTCGAAAATGCTCCGAGCTACATGGGTAATGGTGAGCATAGATAGACCTGCCACGTATGCCTCCTACGACGTCTCATATTACAGATTGTAGCCTAAATTGCCAGTACCTTAATAAATACCTTATAATCTACATTGGTGAACGTTATCGGCCTGTAGAAGTTTACACTCTTCCATTTCGTTTCAGCCTCACACTTCGGAAAAAAATTGTTTGGGCTCTCGAAAACGAAACGGACAGCGCCCCCTTATCAAATACTTCTGCGAAGACTCTCTGTAAAACTGCAGCCATCTCATGTTCAGAAGCCCTTGTCAACTGGAGTAGTAAGTAGTTTAAACTAGAAGTTTCACTTCAAATTTCACTTCATACGGCCGTCGATCGTGAACCAGCGAGTGGCAGAGCCCCGTCACTTTCCCGGCACTTTCCTCAGCGCTGTAAGCGTATTTAGCGCTGAAAGCTTTTTCCCCTAATGCGAAGTTGATCTCGAGAAGAGATCGGACTCGTCGGCGATTGGCTGGTGACCATGTCGCAAAACAGTAGTGAGCATCGAGCTCATTTTGCTTCTGTCAACCCGGGATTTTATGGTACCCGCGCAGCTTTGTACTACCCTATAGTACTAACGCCGCTTGTGCAGCGCCCCCTGGGCAGCGCAGGAGGCCAGATAGGGAGTAGCGGCTGTCTCGTCTGCCACCGCCCTCGTCTTTTTTCGCTAAGCTCCCCATTCAGCATGTGCCAACTAGCCCAACAGCACGTTTTATTGAAGCAGGTGCCCAGCGTCGACCAAATCTAAACCCGCTACTACTCCTGCAATAAACTCGACGCTTGCATCACTACACTTCAGCGCCCCTAGACGTTCTTTTCGGTCGCCTACACACAGTTAAAATCTCCCAACAAAATAACTTCCCTGTCGCACACTATAAGGGGCTCAATGTCACGAAAAAACTTAAATCTCTCTTCTACCATCATAGGGGCATATATACACAAACACGCAAGCTACACGCGCCTCCCGTAAAGTCACACACAACAAATCTCCCTTTCTGGCACCCAACAACATTCTCAACCACGATACTGACCGAATTCTTAATACACATAGTATAGAACATATACTAAATAGCCAGCCGAGTTTCCGGACAGGTGTCTTACGCAAACTTTAAAAAGCGCCCTCAACGGGGCGACCATGCAATCTGTACCAGCCTGTCCAAGTGTCTTTCGTGTAACAACCGCCCCACCTGGTATTGACGTCGTTTGCAGCTTAGTCCACGCACATTAACACTCGCCGTGAGCCAGCCATTGGTGATACTCCGAAAGCGAGCACTGGAGAGATTGGTCACACATTTACACACCCACGCACCCGCCGGAACCGGTAAGCTGACTCACTTTCGCCTCGGCGGCAGATGCTCGCCGCTTCCCTTGCGCACACGCCGGCACTGCTAGGCTGACGCACTCGTCTCGGCGGCGGATGCTCGCCGCTGCTGTTGTGCGTTGCGTGCTCGCGATAGAGGGATGATGACCTTAAGGCAGCAACGTATTTCCCCTTCTTCTCCGTCGCCGTCTTCCACTCGTGCTCGCAACCTCTGCGGAGCGACAGCTTCGTCTCCCCTCTACCGGGGAAGTTTCGCGCTCGCTTGCCGCACCTCCATGGCCGTCTCGTCGTCACTTTCCTCCTTTCCAGGTTCTTTCACTTCCTTCTCATTCTCCCTCTCTTGTACGGTCTCGTTCTCTTTCGGGTATTGTTTGGCCTGAACAACCTCCTCCTTCTCTCCGGCTTCTTCGACTGGCGCTGCTTTTGCGGCGGTCTTGGCAGTTTCGTTGCTTTCGTCGACCTGCGTTGCCGAGGCCGCCGGCGGTGCTGTGTCGTCGGCGCCGCTGCAGTCGTGGTTAGGCGCACCCAACGCCCAAAAGATTTTATTAAACCCTGTAGAACGCTCGATTTTTTGTATCACATCACTTTATGTTGTCATGCAATGAAAGTATGCGGACGTGCCGTAAGGGGCGCAAAAAATTAGGCTGAGTTCCAAATACCCTTTTCAGTGTATAGGCGTGTACTGGTTTTATACCAGGCTTCTAAACTGTATGGAAGCTTACTGAGCAATACGCGTCACGTTTATGGTAAAAATACTGTAACACTAGCCCTCTTCAGACATGGAGGGATATTTTGCTACATTTCCCACAGGCATATCTTTGCAATATATAGGTATGCTTTATAGTAAAGCTGCACTCAAGAGGGGAAGGATACAGAGAAGGAGAAAACGTTATTTAATAGTAAATTCGGGCAATAGTTAGTTGGCGGAGTCCTCACTCCACGACAAAAGAGTAAAAAAAAAATTTCTTCAATTCATCGGATGTCCTCCTGAATACGCCAGCGTTTGTTCTTTACGTCTAAAGGTGTTGGAAAACAATGAAGAGCTGCTTGTAAATATTCATCCGTTTCGACTCTTGTTTTACTGAAAACCGGCACGTATACGACCTATTGAGTTTGTAAGCGAATATATGAAGCCTTGAACCCCGTAATCCTGTCATAACTGTTCGGATCGAGATTCCGTTCGTTACGATAACGATGGTTACGATAGAAATTCGGTGTGCAAAAGCCGCCTTTGAGTACTCGACAACCTTGCCTCGGCCATTTCGCGGTGGCGTAGCACAAACCTTCTCGTTGCATTTTCAGGTGAATAAACTCCGCCCGTTACGGATATGGACCTTCTTGTATGCAGCCATAACAAAATATAATTTTTGAAGAATGTAGTGTACGCCTTACAGCCCAAATAAAATATCCACACCAACTTTGTAAGCGTGCCAAACATCCCCAAACCTTCTAATAAGGCGTTTGCGATGGTGCGGAAAAATGAATGCCTTGGCCTCAGAAAAAAACAATTATCTAATACAGTAGAATCTTGATATAACGAAGTAGTATCGGGGCAGTAAATTAGTTCGTTATATCTGATATTCGTTGTAACCCTAGAGGTAGAAATCGGCTTCAATAAATCGGCAGTCTGGCTTCCGCAACAATCCCAGATAAAAAAAACGCATTGTTCTTGACTTCTAACCCACTATAAACGAGGTAATCCTTATCTGTCTCCGTGTATCATTTCAAACTGAACATAACGGAACGTGAGTTCGTGAAATTACAACAGAACAAAGTTCGTTCGAAAAAGAGGCCTGCGTAATTATTTACTTGAAGGAGGATGTGGCCTCCACCTGGTGGCTTTTTACACTCAGAGTGGAATGAAGTTTTTCACAGTGTCCAAGGGACTTTCTACTTGTGCAGCTTTTGAAGCTACTAAAAGTGGCTGTTTTGTCCCACTTTTCTTTGGTTTTTATTAGCTAGCTGTCGAGTTTTGAGCCTCGCGGAAACCAAATTTTTCCTTCGGTATAGGCGATATCGCGAGGCTCTCGAGGTTTCGTTAAAAAAAGAATACGTGTCAGTGTAATAAAGCGCGACCAAACAAAGTACGTGTTTAGTTCCTACACCGGATAATTCGCTATATCAGTGTTCGCTATAGCGAGGTTCGACTGGACCAGTCGGTGGCAACCAAAGAAATAATAGACAGCCTTTTATTTCCAGCTGACCGATGCGCGTGTGTGACCGGGTGTTTGTAGCGTAGTATTAAACTGATGAGTCGTCATAAGAGCATCTCAGAAATACTTAGGGAAGCTTACGCATTTTGAATACGTATCGAAGAGCTCTGAGCACTTAACCTTCCAAATAAGCTAGAAAGGACGAGTTATACACCATTGTCTGAGCGATGCTCTAGTAAAGTTGTACTGTCACTCCTCTTGTATGGCAATCGTGTGCGGTATACAGCTTCAAATTATTCTGATATATAAGAAGCTGACAAAATAACTGAATGAATAGAAACACGCATTTTAACGCACTCACGCATCAAAGCGGGCGATTTCTAGGCCAGGCCCCTCATAACCGGACGACAGCGGCAGGGTTGCCAGATGTGGCTACTTTACGCCAAACTGGCTAGTTTTAGCAGGCCCCAGCGACAAAAAAAGCCCTGGCTACTTGGCGCTATTGTCAACAGCTACCGTATACGCTAAAATACGTGAAAACATTCACAAAATAAGTGGCGCCTATCTATTCTGCAAGCAACGGCTTCATCGGAGTACTGATGACTGTGCTCGCTTGATTCCGAAAGCATTTGCCTGCACCGGAAACACAACATGAGCGGCATGACAGCAACGTTCGGCAACATTGTAACACAGCTTGTGCAGTTTCTTTCTCACGTCGTTTTTTGTTGCCGGTTGCGCCGTGCACGTGCAGCTGGAAGGTATACCCTGGCATGCACGGCTTCGCCATGGGCAAGAATGCCACTGCACGGAGGATGTTTCGGCAGCAGACATTGCAGACAGCGCAATGAAGCTCCTAGTTCTACCTATATTGAACGCAGAAGGAGAAAGGGTATTTTCAGCCATCAATCTCACAAAAAGTAACTTGCGGAATAGAATGTCCAGCGACCTACTCCTCGCTATCCTCAGAATCAAGTTTAGACTGCAGCTGAAAGGTGTAATAAGCTCTACATTTTCGGTGCCGCGGGAAATGCTGGAGAAAGCCAACTCGAGTCGGTACACCTGAGTTTTCTGGTCTAGTCGACTCTCTATAGTCTAATGTGATGTGACAAATGTGGAGATTATGATTTTTAGCGTTTTTTTGATGTGACGAAAGTCAAGCTGATGTGTTTAATTGTTTTTTTTTGTGGCGATGCGCAAACGAGGTTAAATTACACATGGCTACTTTTCTGGCTCCGAAATAATTCGACCGCGGCCAGTTGGCTCCTTTTCTGGCTACTTTGGTCAATTTTCTGGCTGCTTTTTTCTTCGAGGATCTGGCAACCCTGGACAGCGACACGAGTCCCTAGGCCGATGTCAGAGCCAGGGGGCGCCACTCAAACACCTCACCGCCAGTTAAGCGCTCCGTACGTTCGTTGTGCGTGCGAGGGTGTGCGCACACATGTGGTAATTATTTACATACCGGGAAGCGAATAAATACAATAAACAGATGACACATTCACATTTTATTCCCGCTGTTGATCCGCTGCACATGTGTGATCCTTAAAAAAATCGAAGTTCGCTAAACCGCTGCTCATGATCTTCGTTTGTGAAATTGATAGAGGAGCCTATCAGGCACCACACTCGTTTAAATGTTCTTGTTTCTTTCTTTTTTCTTTCTTTTAATTGTTTATAATGATGATGTAAGTAATTAAACGTTAATAATAAGTAAATATTTTATGTTTATCGGTGTTCAGTATGTCAAGAAGGGTGCAGTTTCAAAAAGATCGCGCAGTAAAATTATGCCGCGTGACTTGCTGCTTTTCTGAGAATTGCGGTCGCGAATCCTGTATTTGCACGCCTTTCGTTTACTTGAATGAAGTTTTAAGACATGTGTCATGTGTGCTGCAGGGGACAAATTTGGAAAAAGACAACGTAAACGTTTGCGGACGCACGACGCTGTTTGCCCGACATGCAAAACTTGATAGAATAATCAGGAAAAAAACATAAGAAAAAAAGCAGAAAAATTGACGTACGCCGACCAGCCTAAAGCACGGCGCTCGTTCCTTAGTTGACACAACACGATAGAAAAATCATGAAACAACGAAGAAAGAAGAATCCACAAGCTAGCCTCCATCGCTGAAGCACGGCGTGTGCGGTCAGCTAGCTTGACCAAATGTGATGAAAAAATGAGCAAAGAGTAAACACACGACGCAGCTACCCTTACTTTAAAACCCTTGGTACATTGATAGCATTCTTGACTTTTTTTTATGAAAAAAAAAACGGTAGTGCCTCGGAGACTGTTCGAAGCACGCCTGCCCGCCGCTTCGCGAGGCTTTTAAAAAAGCGTTTCGGAGGGGCACGTGAGTGTCCCCTCGTGGAGTTGGACAATGAATGCCTCACTCTGAGGCGGACGGTTTTTCCACTACCAAAGTATTCTAGTTCACTCTTGCGAGGTTCCGCGGTATCACTCTTCGAAAGACACTCCTCTCCGTTTTCTTTCTGCCGACGCACGGCCGGGAAACCGCGGCGGCGTCGGCCGCTATATCCCGGTCGTGGCCTACGCTCCTGCGTTCTGGACGGCGTCTCCGCGAATTACAGGTAATGGCGGGCAGAATCTCTGGTTTCACCCTTTGTACAGCCACGTGTGTGGATTCAAGTGACGTCGCATGGGCAATTGTCGTGGGTGTCGTTTAAAGCTTTGCTTTCCAACCGCCTTCACAGCGTGAATTGGAGCCAATTTTTTAAGCACGAAAGTCTCTCTCGAGCTACCTCGAAGGCAACAATGGAGCCTCTTTGTCTTGCCAAAACATGAACAACAATTGTTGAGCACGTTATATCCAGGCAGGGCCATTCTAATTTATTGGAACCACGTTTTATGGATCATGCATGTTCACATTATGCAGGGAAAAGGAAACCCATGGCGTGGTCGAGACAACAGATCAGTGGATAAGCAATAGTAGCCCGGTAATTTTAGCTGTGTGTAAATGCTGAATTGGTGTTCAACCATGCAGGAAAACAACGTTGAAGAAAGGAACAGCTCCTACCAGAGAACGAAAGGTGAGATTTCACAATCACTAGCTGTGTCTCATAGTAAGCAATTTAAACTTTATTGTTTGTAGAGGCGATTTTTTTAGGCATAACAGACAGTAACTCAAGAAATGCGTCGTGTTTTATTGTTTCCGCTAGTAACATGTATTTCAGAAAAAAATGGTTTCTGCATATTATACAAATTGTGTTTCTCATTTTTGGAAATGTACATTTTTATATACTTATTTTCTTCTCTCTCTAATACTCGATGCTATTGATAAGCATGTGTTATTTGATTGAAACGGGTCCTGTGTTGTCACTCATCACCTTTAGCTCCTGAAAATTTCCGGAGGAATTGTAACGCCGTCTGCTGAGAAATAAAGTCTTCTTCTTCTCCTTCTTCTATAGTGGTGCAAGGCTGGAGACGCAGCAGAGCTGGGAGTCGAGGTAGCGTCTCACTTCACTGACAGCAGATCTCAGGAGAGCGGGAACAGTTGCACCTCAGCAGTGCAAAGCTGTTTTCGACGGCACCGTAAATAAAGTACCATTAAAGTATTTGCAGTGTTTGATCCAGTATCAATCGTCGTCATCCTTTCCCTCATCGTCTTCCGACGGCACAGGTGCGTGGGGGCAAATCCTCTTGTAGCGTAACGTGGTACCGATAGCCCTCCACGTGACGGTCTCCACGTGTGGATTGCGAAGGGATGGCTTTGCAGATTTTGTGATCCTCGCATGTGGTGTGGCGGACCCCTGGTACGCCGTTCGCTGCACGACGACGACGACGACGAAGGCGGGAGCTCCTCATGCAGCTTGAGCCCACGCGTTAGCCTGGACGACACGGGACAGTCGCTGCGAGGCACGCGCTCATATGGGCTGTTTTTTTTTTTTTTTTGCTAAAGCCAATCGCGGAAGGTCGTGCCCGGTGCCTTGTTACGGGGACACCGGGCAGTCACCGTCAGGAATGCGCTCACGTGCGCTAGAGGTGTTCTGTCTCCGCAGGACGGATTTTCATCGGCCTAATTAGATCTGCTGTTCAAAAACGCCATCGAACCTGGGCACGTTGCGCGTAGTCGTACCTCACGGAACTTGAGTGGTGCTAGAGTGGAAAGATAACATTTTAATGAAAAAAAAACCTCGCGTAATGGCTTAGGAGCAAAGGGAAAGGCGAAAGCCCAGGATGTAGGAGTTGAAGAGATGAGAGAGAGTGATGAGCAGGGGAAGCACAAAACAATTGTCTTTAGCTGACAATTTCTGTAAAGCAAACCGATAAGTGTCGCTTTGTTTTACAGTTACAATTACACCACAGTTTTTTTTATTTCTTGGGTGTTTGATGTTTTTTTTTTAAATCTCGCTACCACTGCTGTGTACGGCTGGACGTAGCTTGGTCAAGCTGCGAAAGTATAGCTTTTTTTCCGCCCGCCTTTGTTTTGCTGTATATATGGCGAAAAATCAACTTCTTTTATTGATTGTTGGCCTCGTTAATGCAAATTGTCTCGTTGGGCAGGCCCTTAACTTCTAAATGCGTCTACCGCCGGCGCCGCTGGTCAGAATTGCCAGCATTGTTTTTATCATGATACCTCATGTATGCAAATTATGAGGGCAGCTTTTCAATACAGAACAGTCGTTAGCAAAGCTTCAAGGTATTATTGTTTTCGCGAGTTCTCAGGTGAAATTTTTTTGCGTTCCTTATATCGGGAACGGCTGCCTACTAATGCGCAATTTACCAGCATTGGATATTTGAGGTTCTCCTTTTGCATGTAATAACTACAGCTCGGGATTTCGCGACATAACCAGGCTGGTTGGCTGTGCGGCGCCATTACGGGTGTATTAAAAATATCTGCGTGGCTCACCCTCTCAATGTATACAAAACACGCGAGAATGGTGCAGTCAACTAACGGTGATGGCATTCGGTCAAACATGGAAGTTTTCGTTTAGCTACAGAAGGTGAAGGGAAAGCGAAAAGGCTCGGGCCTCCCGCTGAATTATAACGCTCAAGGAAGAGTATTCAAGAGCGTACAATTTGTACAGCTCTCTAAAACAAATAAGAATAATCGGTGACTACTTTTTGGCAGTAAGCTACGTAACAATACTCGCAGCTTCGAGTTCTGAGGATCTATTCTGCAATAGCGCCCAAGGAAGCAAACAGGAATTCTTGAATTCAGACATTATGCAAAGTATGCAAACGGTCCCCTAAATAATTTTTATTATTGGTTAGGTTTTGCTTTGGCATTGTTATTTTTATAATAAATTACTATTTTTTGTATAGCCTTCAGCACCCGTTTTTGCATCACTACCTCGACTTTCCTTGCTTTACCAGTCTCCCCCCCCCCCCAAAAAAAAACAAACACCCACGCACGCACACACACTCATATGCACGCACGCATGCACACACACACACAAGCACGCACACACTCACGCACACGTTTCCCAACTCCCTCAATTATACACTGAATTCAACACTAGCTGCATGGTTCCGTGACAGCACTCGATCAGAGCAAATATAAAGACAAAACCACGAATATCAAGACTTACATACATACATACACATTCGCAACGTTGTCGCATTTTGACTTGACGGTGAAGACGGAAATAGCTATAGGTTTTCTACTTTTTTCGGATTCATAAACAAAACGCAGTGCGCCTACTTTTTGGCAGCGATCCAGTCACGTACGTCCCAGCTTTCTTCTCCTCCGCTCTCCCGTGAAGTTCGGTATGTCGCAGAGTGCGGGGAATGCGGAAAATCCAGGCGTGTCAGGATGTATCTAAGTGTTCGTGCCGTGGGTAGTCTTCCAAGAAAATGTTAATCGAATCAGAGTGGAAAGACAAACGTTTCGCGTACTTTTCGTCGGGACGACCCGTAAGGTACAAAATAAATATTTTCGAACCTTTCTTAAAAAAGTTTTATAACCTGAGCTTTGTTTGATATCTAACTTTACGCACGGGAATGACTCAATATTTCTCCATAAATTATAATATTGCAGCCATTTTTAATATAAAAGCCTGAAGGTTTATTCATGTAAGCATAATGCTTCTCTAAATAAACAATGCGTTCATTTCGTTATTACAAAGTCGCAGTTCAATTTATATTTACAGTACGTTTGCTAAAAAGTTACAAAATAATGTCACGTGAGCGGTGTGTTTGCCGCACGAAAATAAAAAAAAACAATTCAACCCTGACCCTAAGTTTAATAAGGAGTAAATGAAACCTTATTTAGGTTTCATTTACGTGCTTGTAAGGAAGGACCGTGATTTCGATCATCATCGTTTTTGGGAGCACATCACACATCACTCACGAGGTGCAGCCTGTGTACCGGGACGATCTTTTCTGCTCTAGTTGAATATGTTCCGCCGCCTTTTCCAGAGTATATACAAAACTGCGGTGCCGTGGCTTTGTTCTCAGAAGGACTGGTTTGTGCGCGGAACGAAGCGAAACTGTGACGCCACCTGTTGCTATCGCCCCCGGTTTTCGGACAACTTAGGCTCATTCGCTCGCTGTTAAATTTGCATTGTTTGTCAGTTTTGTTGCCTTCTTTTGAAGGGGTTACAGATCGCTGATCTGGCGCTTGGGGTTTCTTGGCTGGCCAGGTTTCGGAACGTGTGCTACGCACTACCATGTTGGGCCGGTTTCGCTGGTATTTTAAACCGTCTGCTTTTTGACGTCCCAATGGTATGTTCGAAACACCATTTTTTGAGAAGCGGTTACGCACTCTACATCAGCATGCTGCGGTCGTTTCGATGAAATTAATAGTTCAAACGTGTAACGATTAATGAAAATTTTATAAAGAAATCCGGCAGGCGTAAAAATTACAATACGCTGCCACGCGAGCTGTGTAAACTGTGCAGGTTCGGCCACAGCTTTCAATCCCCGTCACCTTGAGAGAGCCCAGAAACAAACGAAAGTTTCAGGGGCCACAAGAATACGCCTCAAAGTGCACATTTACAGAAAGGGTCTTTTGGTGTTCAACCCTGTCATTTCTGCTTAGAGGAGGAGTCACAACTTTTAAAATACCTGAACAAA
This sequence comes from Haemaphysalis longicornis, assembly GCF_048455015.1. Lineage (NCBI taxonomy): Eukaryota > Metazoa > Arthropoda > Arachnida > Ixodida > Ixodidae > Haemaphysalis > Haemaphysalis longicornis. The sequence continues at coordinate 138,401,272 of NW_027526422.1, read as the reverse complement.
GAAACCGGACCATAACACGTTTAGGTGAAACTAAGAACACGAATGTAGAAGCCGTAACCAACGACAAAGTAGTAGATCCTGTGGCGCTGGCTTTTCGGCAGGCATAAAACGAACTTGAGGGTAAATTAAAGGGAATTACTAAGAGCTACTTGGGCCACGGCCGCTACACTCCGCAGAGGAGGAGATCGAGTGGCCGTGCACGTGCACTGGAGTGGCGAGTCACCGCCAGTTAATTGATGGCAGAAATCTGTCCCAGTAAATCGTCGCAATTCTCGTAAATCCATCGGCTTTACAGGATGCATCTTTGCTAAATCTTGTTAAATTTCATAGAAAACGGTTGATAATTCTGGTTGGGCGCCCTTTATAGTTCATTCATATTTGTTCAACCTCGCAAGACCCCTCACATAAAATACGGGTAGCACGAATGGTTCCTGAGTTACACGCCGTCGCAAAAATACGACCGCGTGCCGGTTTTTGAAACGGCCAGACCAAGAGTTGACTTAAAGATAAAGCGGTGGCTTCTGTTTGCTTAATCCTTTTAGCAGGCGATGACTCACGACCGCGGCCGCCGGCGGAGGGCTTCTTCAAGAAAATAGGCCTCGTGGTTTTTCTTGTGCGTGTGTCAAAAAAAGCCTTGTGTTTTTCTGTATCAAGGTTAAGCTATGTACCGAGCGGGTAATTGAAATCTGTGATTACCCTGCGGTGCCCATTTAGGTCTCATTTTCTGCAACTAAGCCGAAACAGCCTAGCTTTGGCCGACGCCGAATGGGTTCCATTCTGCAGGGTGTTCCCCCATATCAGTCAAGAGCACCACTTCCCCTTTTAGAGGAGGGCGGCCCGATAGGCGCATAGATATCATTAACAAACAAAAAAAAAACATACTGACACTTTTTATAGTTTTTAAACCGCACATTCTCTTACGTCCACCGAAACCCGCAAATTTCGGTCCCTCTGTCTCCCTGTCTGTTCTACTGCCACGGTATTACACCGTCTTGCCACAAATTGAAAACAATTTGCTTGTTTTATACCCACATTTTCTTCTAGGCGACCGAACCCCGCAAATTTTGGCACGTCTGTCTGTCTGTCTGTCCGTCTGTTTGTCTGTCTGTCATTGCATTATACCACCCTGACACCAATTAAAAATATCCCTGAACAAGACCTTCCAAATTTAGTAATGCCGTTGGCATGCCTTATACATCAAAATATTGCACTCTGATAACAAATTGGCATATTTAAAGCCACCATAGTAGCGCGTTGAAGCTGGAGGGTTGTTTAAATTAAAAGTCGGTACACCATTACTGTTTGTGATGGTAAGAAATGGCAGAACAATAGTGTCCAAGAGATGCGACATAAAAAAACTAAAACAAAAATTACGCCCATCTTCCCGCGAGGGAACCCTGATGTGATGCGACGCATCGGGGGGTTCAATTGGTCGTAACGTTGCCTTGAGCGTTTGCGCTGACGCTGGTATTGGATTGTGTCAGCCCACTCGCTGAAGAGACCGTCACTTCCATCACGTCTTCATCGGAAGAATCAAGTCAAGCGCGGAGTCGTCAAGCAAAGTCACGCGGAGCCGAACGAGAGCGAGCGCTGACTGAATCGCCGCAGCGCTCTACCTGCTTTATATTCACAGCGCTTGAAGGAGAGGAGACAACGAAGGAGAGTCGCGCATGCGCGAGTGCGCATGCGCGCTTCGCCGCGCGACGGGAGCGGAGCGAAGCGAGCGAAGCGCGCGCACGCAGCTGTCGTTTATGATAATGAGACGGAGTGAGAGTGTTGCCCACAGCCCTTGCGCACAAGTGTCGGAGAGAAGAACGAAGGAAGGATGCGGACGAACGGCGTGACAACGACGACGCAGGAGGGACATGCCTCAGAGCAAGAGATGCGTCGCATCTAAAAAAGCATTTTCAGCTATTACGAGAACGATGGGAAAAATGGCTTCCACATAACACGGGAGACCAGTGCGATCGCTGGGAAAGTAGTTGTACCCATACAACCCTCCGCTATAGCTGAAATTCACCGCCACTCGAATGGAAGGATACTGGAACTACGGAAATGTAAGAGGGGGAATAGGAGATGGCATAACGGGCACGGGCGGCAGGACACTGGGCACTGTCCTGGTAAAGACGGCACCGTCTTTCGACAACATTTGCAGAGAAACACAAAGATGCGGGGCCATTTATTATTGTTTGCTTGTTCGACGCTTGTTCTCAAGCATGATGGGGTGAACGCGTTCATTATGGTTGTGTAATGGTCCAATACAATGAGCCAGATAGATTGGGGTAGGTTAGGAATGGCGGAATGTACCATACAAAAAGTGCAATTTACAATACCAGTGGTGCATATTTATCCCTCCCCAAAGCATTCGGTACCACGGGCCCAACGTTATACAGTCAAGAAGAAAGTTTAGACCATACCATTCTATGCGGCAGCAGACGCTTCGTACTCCGAACACCTGCTTTTAATTGCAGAGCACTTTATGTGCTCGCCTGTCGTCGTAGCTCGCTCGCTGGACCCAATTAGCGCCCCACGGCGTTCCCTCGTAGCTGCTGTCGTTGTGGCGCCCCACAAAGGCTTCAAAAGCCAAGCGGTTAATCTACGCATAAGCGTTCGAAACTCGTGAACAACAGGCGCTTGCCACACATGTCTCTGTTGTTTAGCGCAAAGAAAACTGCAAATACGTTTGAGGCAAAATATACGTAATTAACCGGCAGCGCCCGCGTTTATTTATTTAGGAGCGCTAGTTGGGTGGGTTTTTACGATAGTAAGCAAAAAAAAGTGACACTGCGATGCCGGCACATGCGGGAGTAAAAACAAGCACAAAAATAACACAACTCCCGCTGGCGCAGTTTCAGGCAGGGGGCACGCGAGCACTGCGAAGGCGGGAAATTTGAAATGCGTTGGACAAACCTGCACTGAATCCATCAGGAGAGGAATAAGACAGGGTGGCGAAGAGTGTGATGTTTGGTAAGGGTGAGCGGATAACGGCGCCAGAGCCCATTATCGTGAATCACTGCTCTGCACTTCCGAGAGCTTTCGCATTGCGTGGAACGGCTTTAATTGTTTATTAGGTGCACTGTTTGGCTTCCAAAAATATCTCTTTTTTGTGACTACCTTCGTGTTCGAGGAGTAATTTGCAAAGAGCATATCAATACCTACATTTGTAGGTGCAAAAAATGCGATTGGCTCTGGCATTGCAACGTGTGGTTCCTGAGTAATCCAGATACCCTCTGGGTATGGCTGTTTCAATCTCTACGGCTCCAGGAATACACTGTCACAATGTTACAGGACATAAAACTGGCGCCTAAACAATGCGCAAATTGATGGGATTCACGTGTACTGTAGTATTTTGATTTGCAGCTACGAATATGGAATACATTTGTCTAATCCAAAGCACGCATGTATAGTAAGGCCTTAAGCATGTTCTCAGGCGTGAAAGGCGAAAATTGGCCCCAACCACGGTGTTTTCTTCCGAGTGCCACAGGTTCATCACTGAAAATTTCAATAGTAGCTGCACAAACTGAAACCATACATACTGAATCCCACGAGGCTGAAAACTAAAAGAAATATCCACAGAAGTAAAGAGGGGCCCTGCAATACTTTCTTCAAACTTTTTCTATTTGAAGAAAGTATACCCAGTACTTATATTAGGGGGTCGCGAAGTATCTGAGCCACAAATTACTCCTCTGTGCCTATCAGATAACCTGTAAACTCCCTCAAAAGATTTTTCTCTTTCCCGGTATTAAAGTTCTTTGACGGCTCGAAGTACGTCACTAATGCCATGTGGCGGCTTTTGGCCGGTTTTCCTTCAGCTGCAGCAATAAATGCTTTTCGGTAGCAACTTAAAAAAGCAATAAAAGCAAAGCAGAAATGGAAGGCGTATATGGTGCGACGAGCAAATCACGCAGTGCCTCTCCGTGCTGGCGATAACTATAGGTTTCGCAGTGATTCCACACGCGAAGCAAAGACTGAACGCCCTAATCGAACGTGTTGCAGGGTTCCTTTAATTATGTTACCGTGCAACCCTGTCGCGTTGGAAATAGCATTGAAACAATTACTACCCCAGAACTTGCTTGGGCCAATCAACCCAAGTGTGACAACCTGGCGAGCAACCATTACCTCGTTTCAAATGGATTAGCACAGTTACGCACGACAAAATGCAGCCGACCAACCAAGTTCCAATATTTTCTCCGTCTCGCTCACCTCATGGGACAAGGTCCGAACCCTGCTTCAGAAACTGGAATCACCAGTCAACAAGGAGGAATGGAGCAAACACACCTGTCAAGCCGTAAGGAAGCACACAAAGGTCACCACTACTCGAGGGCATCTGACTGTTCACCATAACCTCCTCACACTATGAGACTGGGGGGTTTAGCCTAAAAAATGAAACAGAAACGAGTACTGCAAAGAATAGTGCCGAAACTTCAGCAACTTTCCGATGAAATTTCGCAATATTCGCAACAGCTCACCAATAAAAAACGCGTACAATTTCGCAATATCATACGGCTCACATACATACAAGCACTAGGCATACAAACAGCCCACATACAAACATACAAAGAGCCCACTAGGCAACAAGTAAACCAACCCCAACATTAAAAGACTCAAGGTACGTACGCGAAAAAACTAGCAAACCATGACCGAACTGATTTAATATACCATTTTTCCCCACGCCACTACAGAGTCTAATAACAAGTTCCATCAGATCTGAACAATGATCAGCCATTCAAAAACCCCGAACTGCAATATGCCCAACAAAGCATACGAAGGATTATACCTGCAGAACATGCCTTCAATTACGTAGAAGCCGTTCTATGTTATATAAACCTAGCATGGAAAAGTGACCATAATCCTATGGAATGAAAAACAGCACACGTAGTTGCTATTCCAAAACACGGCCAATATTCTGATAATATTAAAGAGACCCTGCAACACTCTTCGTGCCGTGCAAGTAAACCTGCGCGACGTTTAGATTAGACTTCCAGGAACACCCGAGCGAAATATCACACGCGCACGTGAAGCGGTAAGCGCGCAAATCGCCGTGAAAGACGCGGAAAAAATAACCGCTCTGTATTCAATTGTCCTCATTATGCACCTCTGGCATGGCCTCTGCGACGTCAATCGGGCCATGGCTGTCCTGGTTGTCCTATTGACTGTCGCTGGTCAACTTCGCGGCTAAATTCTGGCATTTCCTGTGACGATCAGCCGTCATCGGCGCTGTGAATGAACCTCTTCTATGTCTGATCCTGCCCGCATGGTTTTGGTGTTTCTTTTGTTTTGAGTGCGCGCGGAGTTTGAGTGACGAACTAAATATTCCACTTTCAACGAGCCCACTCGACAACACACGTTTGTTTCTCCAAAAACGCCCTACCAGCCTAAACGCTTGCTTGCGAGAAGGCAGCAATGCCTGCTCTTTTGTGGTACCAGACCGGAAATAGACCCGTCCACGTTGCGGGGAAAAGGACGAAACTCCCCGGCCAGTGAAATATCGAAGGCCGCCGAACAGAACGCCGCGCGGTGCACCCTTCTCCGGGAGAGAGCGCGCAGCTTTCGTCGTGTTGTCCGCGGTTGAGTTGAGAGGGAACATTTATGCGCGATTTTTCATCGCGCGTAGTTTTGGTGATAGTGAACGGATTTTCATAATTCTTGCGGGAGGAGATTGCTGTGACAGTAGACTTTACCCCAAAATACAGTCCGAGTAGTCGATGGTATGTGTTGCAGGGTCCCTTTAAAATTACAACCTATTTTATACCTCCTGGACAGGACAGCCCAGGAAATAAAATAAAGAAGTGTCATTCAACGTGAAAATGGTCAAGGGCTGAGCAGCGATTCACCAGAGGGACCATGACACCATCTCTTGACTAGTTTCACTATCTGCCAGGCGTTGAAACCGAAATTAGTAAAGACAGGGCCCCGCAGCCCCTCCAAAGATCTACAAAGAGACTACATTAAGGTTTGATAACTTTTGCTCAGTAATTGCTCTAATTTATAATTTTTCTGTACATTAAAAGGGTCCTCAAATACCTTCCACCGATGCATGGATGTACATGTAACCAAATAAAGAAATGTATTAGCAATCTCCTCCCGCAAGGATTTTGTTAAAGCGATGAGTATTAGCTGGGAAATCGTAAATCAAAAACCGCGTATTATCGTCGCGCCGCAATTTCCCCCTCCTTTCAACTTTTTCTCCGCTGTTGACGGCGCGTGAGCCTTTCTTGCCATAATGCTGCGCTCCTCAGCGGTGACGTACTTCCGCTATTGCGCTCCTCAGACTGCCGCCTGCTACAGGCAAGCTCTTTTGGATTTTTAAAATTTGTTGACACCATGGGTCCCGCACTCCGCTCAAGGCTGGAAAAGCGAACGAAAAACCTGGCCGCATGTGTGCGGCCTGGTCTTGCTTGCCCTTTCGCGGTGTACGTTGCTGCAGTTGCTATCGGCGGCACGTGACTTTTTATCGGAGGCGAACTCGCAACCACACGGTTAGGTTCGTTCGCTCGTTCCCTTTGATGCTGCGCGCACTGTTTATCCGAAAAGCCGGTCTCTGATGTGGTCCCGCTGGTGCCGGGTCTTATTTTCGGGTGGTGGTAATTCCTGCCGGCGGCATGTGAAAAAAACATTTTAAACTGATACAGAACCCCTGCACAAAACGGGCCAGTTAGGATTGCTTTATCAGTGGCGACGGGCGCAGAGCAAACATAGCGCCGCATTCAAGCAGCGTGCACCCGTGTTCTGACAAGCTGCACCGATATCTTGTGAACGAGTAATAGAGAGTTTTAGAATAACGTACGCAGCCGTACGAAAACAGTTAGCGAGCGCTATTTTTTGCATCGTTCGCACTGCGCATGCGCCGTACGTAAGGACGCTTCTGCATTTAGCGGACGGAAAAATAGCGAACGCTATTTCAAGAAAATAGCGTGCGTACGTGAGGCCGCTTGCGTTTCTAACATGGCGGCAAGTAGCGCGACAAGCAACCATGGTTGCGCTCTTCTGTGGACAGTAATTTGCTTCCAGTGAACCAAGTTCTTTGCCCCTGTGTTTTTAAATACGTTGAGTGCTTAGCACGTCGCCCTCACGCAGATCTGTATCGTCGTAACATCGCGGACTGTCCCAACGAAGCTTGCAGCTAAGCCAAGCCAGCGACCGAAGCTGTGTGTGTGTGTGCATCGCCTCCTGTATTTTTACAATGCCAAACGCATCAGCCCGGACCGGCCAACCAAGCCACTCTCCCCCAATCGGTAGCTTTCCCAGCGCTTCAATCATGTCACCAGTTCAGCTTGGAGCGACGCGTGGTAGAGAGCAGCAACGTTGGCAAAACATGCTCCGCCGCGGCTCTCAGCTTTCTAGCGCTGGCGCGAGCGCCATTTCTTTGAGAATCTCAAACATCGGTTGCCTTGGCAACAAGGCACAAACCGCTCTTGAAGTCAGTTACATTTGCGTGATCCCGGTTCAGCTGGGGGCCCCACCTCACGACATGTGGGCACTGAAGGCGTAACACTCACTTCCACTTGGAAGTGCGCGATGCGTTTGGCATTGTAAAAATACAGGAGGCGGTGGTGTGTGTGTTGTGGACGCGTTTATTTCGCGATGAAATGGGACGTTGTACTTCCGCGGGTGGATAGTGATTCCCATGGTCTGGATTATCTTTCTCGAGCGACGTACGACTCAACCTAGCATGGAGTATGTGCAGTGTGCGTGGCTAAAAGCCTTCTCGGCTTGCGTGCCAGTGTGACTTGCTGTTCGTCTCCGCAAACCGCACGCGAGGTGAGTGCCGAATTTACGACGGGCAGAAGGAGGCAACCGATCATCTGTCAATCGCGGTTCAGACTTGCAACGCATGTTGTTACGTTGTCTTCGTTCGAAACGCTCGCATATCTCGATTGTTTTGAACTTGAATCAAATGTATGCGTCAAAGCGGGGCATTCGGCTCAGGGCATTCTCTGCGATTGCACGAAAGAATTGCCACGGGGCTTCAACGCTTTCTTCATAGAACGAACTCAGTTAATAGAATATCCATGTCGTGCTATGGCCGTGTTGCATTCAATACAAACGATTAAGCGCTTGTTTACACTTGTTTCGATAGTCGTAAAATGTCCAAGCACTCAGGCACTCGCAGATCAGCACGCGAGCTGTGCAGACGACACACCTCTTTGCCGAAAATGCGTGAAAAATCCGCCTATAGCAGGGTGTCTACCTCATGACGTAGACCTGGGAATCGATGACGTAGACATGTGTTGATGGCGGCGTCCAAAAACGCGCAGGGAAGGGTGAGAAAAGAACGACAAACTTTGCAACAAAAGTGTGGCCTTTCCGCTGCGCGTAAAAGAATAATACGGGGCACAGATGACGAGGACGACCCAATCTAACGATTACGCTAGTTCATTTAGTGTGCTGAAAACGCCTTTCAGGGCCCGTTTAATTATCGAGTACTTATTTGCGGCCTCGCTACGGAAACCTTCGTTTAAACGGGGCGGCAGCACAAAAGATTAACCCTCCCCAGGCAATTTCCATATAAGGAACGTGCGCCTCTATGGCGCAATGAGGTGGCCATTAGATTTGTAACGCGAGGGACCAAGGTTCGAACTCGACAAGGAAGAACGGTTTTCGTTTCCAATCCTATTTGGGTAAGTGATGCCGTGACCCGGGACGAGCAACGATGACAAGCTGGACCCCTTAAGTGCTCCGTATTTGATATTGTTCGGCGCCGCAATGGACGGACTCCAGAGAAAACCCCCACCTCCTTGTTCACAATGGTCGGTTCATCATAACGATATACAGGAAGCGAAGAACACTGCCGAAACATGTACCCGGCGGTGGATTTATGGCTGAGTGCTAGGGGGAGCTGTAGAAGCTTTTACAATGATGTTCATTATGATTACAGTGTTTGACGATAATAACGGCTACTTTTTGTGTTAGTGATGAAGAGAAGGTGACAATCAATTGCGTTTATTTACGCTCCCAAAGAGAGCCGCTAGTCCTAATGGGCACCAAAATAACGAAATATTTTTGTTATGGGGGTTTTGATTGCTAAAAGGACAAACCTGATAACATTCATGGATATGCCTTCGAAACCTAAGTTCAATGCGGGTATACCTTGCTCCTGCCAGTCAAACGGCGAGGAGTAGGGCAGGAAATTCATAAATCGTGTCAGTTGAGGCCCGGAGGCAGGCAAACCCACTACTCATAGAAAATCAAACGGCTCACGTCAACAATGCCCAGAGCTTGAGACCTGACTTGTAAAAGAAAAGTTACGTTCATATGTTGCTTCTTATCTCCGGACCCAATTTGATGGTTATAATTTCCTACTTGGCATAGCCGTTAGTTCGGTTTCTGGTTGAACCAATGCCACATCATAGTAGCACAACTGCAATTGACTCTAAGTACAAATAATAGGTGTATGAGAGACTATATAAATACCACCTCCAGAGAGGTAAGGAACCACCGGTCATTAACAGTACCAGCAAGTCGAATAAACCGCGTGCAGCACATACGGCGGGCTATTACGGCGGAGCTGTATATGATTACGATCCAGCAGATCGTATCCACGGATGTACAGCCGGTAAAACGCTTGTCTATAACAGCGATTTCAACTTCAACCAGCTACATCCGAAAACTGCCGAAACATACTCGTTCCAAACATGTCGGAGGCAAAAGCGAAGGGCTAAGACTTCAGAATTCCGCAGTAGTTTTATTTAAATCCCGCTCCGGTGTGGCAGGATAGGGCTAAGAGTACGAACGCTGTGTTATAGACAAGCCTTTTACCGGCTGTACACCAACAATTTTCGGGGAACATATATATTGTTTTATGTATAAAGTGTCTTAGCAGACGCTTCGAAACAGACGATAGAGGACTCATTATCATACTAGTCGTCCCTTCCGATGCCTCTGTACAAGTTTCAAAGTTTTCAAAGGAGAAGTTCGTATAGATAAATGGTTTACAGCGCGGCGCCTGGGGCGCGGCTATGTTTGCCGGCGTGACGTCATTCGGCATGGCGTGACGTCATTCGGGCTGGCCTTCAATACGCGTTTCTCGCCGTGGCCTTTGCTGGTGCCCGTGCGCATCGGCGAGCGCCGGCCGAAATAGCATAGCACGTTTACGCCAATGGTGAATTGTAGTGCTTGTAAAGGCGAAGAAAATGAAAACAAAACCCAAAAAATGAAACTATCTCCTTTCATTGGAACGCACCACATACCAAAGAAAAACAAAACTAAAGAGAAGGAAACGGAGCACGGGGGAAGCAACATAGCTCAGAAATATTGAACCGTAAATTGAAAGCCTGAAAAAGTAAGTGGAGCATACTGACTGCACAAGTAGCGAAGCACGTTCAGGGCAAATGCTTTTTCTCCATGTTGCTGCCGCTGAGAGGTAGCAACACGAAGAAAAAAAGACGCAAAGCAAATGAATCACGATGGCAGTGAGAGGTTACACAGGCTCCCTTGTATACTTTTCTGCTCTGTCCACTGCGATTAACTCTGAAATTTACACGCCATTGGCAGCTCCCATGGAAGTAGATCTCAGAACTAAGTGCATGGGAAGAAAAAAATACCACAGGGCGAGCATAATTTCTAACCCCCCCCCCCCCCCCCAGTTTAACGACACAAATGTTTGAAAGGCGAAGCTTTCTTCCTCCGCAAACAGAGTCTCAATGTCCAGTCTCGTGAGGAATTCCTTCGTTCTTGTCTGAGTTCGGACTTTACTAATGATTATGCCCTTGAAGTGTTCGGAAGATACCATCTCGGGAAGAGATGCCAGGGATAAGGCGCTGACTGTGAAACTGACCTTGGTCTGCCTTTGTAGAAAGCCATTGTGTAAGTCAACTTCCCTGCAGTATGTTCTCGTCGCAACGATTTGAATTTTGTAGTTTGGCTTTGTACTTTGCATACATCTGAGGCCGACAAGAGAACACTTCGCGTTTCATTCATCTTCTATTTCAGCCACGATCACGGTCAATGTCAGAGAAGGTTGGCTTTCCGGCAGTGCGTTTTGCGAAGGCACCGAGCACCATCAGTGAGGCAAAGAAAGCTATGCTTCAAAATGGAGGCGCTAGCTGAAGCTAGAACTTCCACGAAGAGACACCCACCCAACCGTGACTACGCGGAGATTGCACGGGAGACATTTATCCCACTATGAACGAAGACATGGAAGCAGCCGAAAAATCACTTTAGCACAGCATACCTAAGATTACACAATAAGGTTAGCATTATCATCAAGAGCAGCAGGCGCAGCAGCCTGTCTGCGCCCTCTCCAGGGAAAACACCTCTCCCATAGATATCCAGTTATCCCGCTCCTGTACTAACTGCAACCAATTTATCCCCGCAAACTTCCTGATCTCACCTGCCAACCTAACTTTCCGCCGCCCCCTGCCACGCTTGCCTTCTCTAGCGATCCACTCCGTTACCCTTAATGACCAACAGTTATCTTACCTTTGCATTACATGCCGTGCCCACAGTCATTCCTTTTTCTTAATTTCTAAAAATATGTCGCTAACACGCGTTTGTTCCCCGACCCATTCCGCTTTCTTCTAGTCTCTTAACGTTACACCGGTCATTTTACGTTCCATTACTGACTGAGTCGTCCTCAATTTATAATGAACCCTTTTGTGAGCCTCGAAATTTCTGGCCCGTAGGTCAGTACCGCTAAGATGCAGATGTTATACACTTTCCTCTTCAGGTACGATGCTAGGCTGCTGTAAGGTCCACTTATGAGGTCAGTGGCCAGGCGCGCACGCTGCGCGTGAGAACCCGCCACTCTGTCTGGTGGCTCAATACTGTGGACTCTACGCGGCAGCCGTCGCCAATTCGTCACGGCACGTAGGGGCACCGGATAGCCCGGCCAACGGAATTTCGCTGGGATTATACCCCATTCAGGATGCAGTCAGTGTCGACGGAGGTGTAAGTCCCACTCGTGAAGTCAGCCGCCAGGTGCCCGGGCGGAGCGTGAGAACTCGCAACTCTGTCTGGCGACGTAGCACTGCCACCACTGCAGAGCAGTCGACGTCAATTTGATACGGCACGCACGGGAGACGGATTGTCTGGCCGACCGAATACGACGGGGATAATCCCCCATTGAAGGCAGACGGCGCCGCCGGGTTCCGAGAATCGTAGGCGTGGTGCGCCGGGGAGCGGTATTTGCTGACGTCGGAGGGTGCGGCAAGCGAGCATCCATTGTTAACGCGCTCCGTTCGGCATAGTGCACTGTCGCCGCCTGTCGCCCTCACCCCGCGGTGTCGCGCGTGCTTGCTCGTCCGCGAGCGGGCCGTTGACCCAAAGATGGTGGCGCCTCATTGAATATTCCGTAGCACACTGTGTGACAGCTGTCTACGTGCATTTGGGCACTCCCTTCGCGTGTACGAATGCTACAGCGGCGTTCCCGGGAGAGGGCGATCTCGAGGTGTTATAAGGCCGAACTTGGCCGTTGGAAATCGTTCTCGCCTGAGCGCCGAGCTGGGCAGTTCCCGGCGGGACAAGGACTCTCGACCGTTAAAGCTAGGATGGGATTTGTGAGCCCCCTACGCTAGACGTTAAGATCGCGTCGGAAGTTTAGGGTACAGCGCCGTACCTGGCAACTAGACGGATCTTGCGGCGAGACAGGGTCTCGGCCGTCGTTTCTCGAGCGGTTTGTGTACGCTCCGAGGATAGGAGAGTTAGACGAAGTTGAGAAGCTCAAGTGATTTGTGCGTAGTTGGAGCTAGCGTCTAGCTGAAGTTTGAAGTTTTTTCGTTTTAGTACTCATCTATCCAGTTTTCCCACTGTAAAGAGCTGTATAAAAACTCTTCGTTTCACCTAATCAACCCCAACGCCTCGAGTTCATCAATTCGACCGTTATCTTCAAGAACTTGAACGCCATCGCCCTGCCAGCCTCCTGCCAAACCAACCGGAGCCCGGGTGATTGGGTTCCTGATCGACACCGGAATTCGGGGAAACGAACAACAACCATCCTTACTGCTGCCATTCATTATATGAGAATACCTGCCGAATGCACTCCACCCCATTCTTATCCTTCTAATTATCTCTGCCTCATGGTGGGAATCCGGGGTCACAACTTGGCCTAAGTAGACGTATTCGCTTACCACTTTCACTGCGTCGCCTCGTATCTCAAACCAATGTTCCCTCCCGAGGCTATGAAACTGTTACCCCGACCTGCTCCAAATCCAATGTTCTGCATACCTCTTGTAAACATGCTGTGAATAACATTGAAGAGATTGTGTCTCCTTGTCTGACACCCTTCCTTATATGTATATTACTTCCGTTGTTATGCAGGACTATGATAGCGTGAGAGAGAGAAATAACATTTATTTGGTATCCGGCATGTGGGAAGTCATGCCCACAGTGGGGCATGATAGCGTGGAACCCATTTTAAATATCCTCTAGTATTCTCACCTAATGCTCGTCTACAGCCTGATTGGGGAATGCCTTCATGACTGTTGAGGTTTGGACCGAGTGAAATGCTTCATAATAATATATGAAGGCTACATATGAACGCTATGAAGGCATATAATATAGGGGTTTAGTATACTCCGCGCATTCCTCTACTATCTGAATGATCGTTTAAATATGGTCTATTGTTGAATAGCCTTTACACAACCTTGCTTGTTCATTGTGTTCACTGATATCTAAGTTAGCAGAAATTCTGTTAGTGATTACCATAGTAAGTACCTAGTACACGATTGAGAGTAAGCTGATCGGCCTGTAATTTTTCGAATCCGTCATTTCGCCTTTCTTATGGATTAGGATGATGTTCACGTTCTTCCAAGACTCCTGTGCAGTGGCGGTCATTAGGGATTGCGTATACAGGTTTGTCATTTGTTCGAGTAGAATTTTCCCGCCCTCTTTCAAGCGTAACTTCAAGGATTGAAATGCTTTGCATAAATAGAGTATTGTGCAATTCTGAACATGCGAAAGCTTAGGTGTTTTCCTGAGTATTTGGCGTACGTACTAAACGTACTAATAAAATCGGAGGTTCATTTTCCGTTTCAATCAACTTTGGAGGTGCGAGTTGCTGCTGCTGCTGTTCTCTGGTGAAATTCGTCGCTGAGAGCCCGGCGGTGCTTCCCCCCAACCCAAAGTGCCGGGGAGGAGCATCAGGGCACACGACAGCTGCTGTGCCCACGAGACCACCCGATAGCACTCGCCTTCGCCACTGGTTTTGCTGCCGAGGCTATGGTGCCTCCACGTTTGTTCCAGGCGTCTGAAAGGCGTACTGGCCACGCTCGCTGGGGCACTTGAGCGCAGGCCAGCTAAATGGCTTCGCTAATCAATAAAATGTTTTGCTGTGCGCGAATGTGTGCTGGATATGCCGGCTCGAAGACGCGCGTGAAGGCAACAACGCATGGCGCAAATGAAAGTCAACGAGCGCCAAGAGCGCGACACTTCGAAACGGCAAGCGGAAGAAAATGCCACAACCACCTTCGTCTGAATCAAGTTGAGCCACGTCGGTTGTGCCATCATAATACATGCTGCTACTTAAGGTCCAATTTTAAGTTCAGAACATGGACATTCACGAAGATGTAAATGGCATTGAAATCTTCACTCTAATTGGATCTCCACACATGTGTGCGATCGTCCAGTAATTCTGCAACCTTTAGAAAGTTTTGAAATAACAGTAACTCGCTGAGAGACTAAATCAATTAACATTTAATTACGGATTGAGGGTGACATCCGTTTTTGAGAACTCTTTGGCAAATGTTTGAGCCGTATTCATCTGAACCGACCTAAGTGGTATGAAACCTCTCTTATCACAACAATATTGCGGGGAATTGACGCGGAGAATTGTTTAGAAGGAGCAAAAGAAGCGCGTTTCGGCAACTGACCTTGGCTTCCTGCTGCAAGCGAAATTTTCGTGAATGACCACCTCGGCCCTCCACTTAAAAAGCTGGTGGGCATGGCAGTTGCAGAAACGAATGACTCGTGATGGCGCTTTCTTTGGACAAGGGACGGTGAAATCTTCGGCCGGAAAACAGAAAGACGCATGCTGCGCATTTATGCATAGCACATATTCACAAGGTAGAATACATACAGGCAGCAGAGGCAGGATGATGGTTATCCAACTGGATGGAGTAAAAAGTAACCGGTATTTAGCACCGCGCAAATTGGGCCGCTTCTGAGTGACCCGAAAACCTCCACTTTCCTTTCTTCATTTCAATGCCCATTCGGTATGAAACTGGGAAGATGAAATATGCGCCTTCTTGGAAAGTTTACACTTTCAGTTTGACGGTATCTTCATAACAAAAACATGGTTTAAGGATGATTATGAGGTATTGCCCATGCCCTGATACACCTCTTTTATCTTTAATCGACCTGGCAAAGGTGTTTTGTGATCCTGCTACTATCAAGAGATGACTTTAAATGTGAACTCCTAGAAGAAGTTTCTCTAACAACCGAACAATAATGCGTGCTTTCTGCGCGATGTGACACATCAGTGTTTTGCGTCGCATACCACCCGCCCTGCGGAAATGTTACTATTTGTTTCTTCTCTTGATGGGTATTTAGGTTGGGTAAACGAGCATAGCATCAAATAATTTCTTGGCAGAAACATTAACATAAACATTCTCGAACTTTCCTCAGTTCAAAAGAACTATGCCTAATTGTTGAAAGCCATGCTTGTGTAAGTGTGATACGCGAACACTTTCGTATCACAGAAATACAGCAACACTGCTGGACACAGTTTCACCAAGGCAAAAGAAATCCAGGCATGTGGCACCATATCCGCTCTAATTGCGACCATCTTCCCATATACTTATAAATGAATGATTCAACGCCGGAGACAAAGTACAACAGGCAGTTCTTATCTAAACGCGCGATGAACATCAACGAATATACACTACACAACTTTAAGAGCAAACTTGAGCAAGTTTCATGGAATGAAGTATATGCCTAGTTAAAACCAGATGGGTCGTATGCATCCTTTTCTGAGATATCTTTAAAAATATACAAAGACAGCTTCCCATACGAGAAAAGAAAGCAACCATCAAACCGCGCAAACCATGGATATGGAAACAATGCTTAAAACTATAACAGCTTAAGCCGCAATGTGTAAACAATGTATAAAAACTAGGAAACTAGATGATCTCAGCACATTCAAAGCCTGCCGGAAATACGCTTCGTCGTGCAAAAATAATTACGTGATTGATAGTCTAAATCGCGGGATTTAGGCTGGTGACAAATCAGGGCAAGCAAAATGTTATCCAATTCCATGGTTACGCAGACGTCTCTTCGACAGGAGGATTTTATTTGCATATAGTTTATTGGTAACGACTGGAAGCAAAAATGTGTTGGATATGCTTAGAGGCCAAAGAAATAATAATGGTTTGGAAAGAAAGTGCGACTATTAAGTTTATCTTAAATGTGTAAAAATATTTGCGAGTTTTTTGGTACGATGCATATGGTATTTCTAATAAAATAAATTTGATGACGGTACGCCATTACAAATTTCGGAACTTCGAGAAAACGTTTACGTGACCCATCAAATATTTAAAATCGTTGAAAACGAGGTGTTGGAAACTTTAGTGACTTGTCGTGGTCCAAACCTACAACGTTACAACGAAATAACGAAAGCAATAGCTATCACTCTCTAATAAGTATGATGATAATGGTTTAGCAACGGAATGCGGTGAATAAGAAATTGCGATCCTTCTTCAATTTTCTTATACTCCTAAACAGGCATTTATGGAAGAATGCACCTCGTTCGCAGAATTTTTGTGAGGCTCGAAAGATGACGAAGCCGACAGCGTAGCGGAAACATACCCACGCAGTACTCGTGGTGCATATGCGGGCTGTGGGGATTGCCCTCAGTGTGGTAGCGCCGAAGGAAAAGATACAGCAATCTACACGAGCGGAAGACGTGGGCCAAAAAGAGGCGGCCACAAGCGAGGAGATTGAATGGCCAGCCTGGAACGAGGGAGAACGCCGGGAGGAGGGGCTGGATCAGGTTAAAGGATCGCGATGTCCAAGTTGAAGAGTCAAAGCTCGTCGGATTTTCGGGACCCGAGCTCGAGAGCGGTCTACCTGGCGCCTTGGTATCCTGGAGCCGAGGCGCGACTCCTGGCTCGTAAAGGTGCGCAACGTCGGCGTGCTCTTCCCCTAGGACGACGGGCTGCCTGCTGCCCGTCGCCGACCGGCAGTGCGCAGTTGCATCCTGCCCGATACTACAGGGCGCCCTATCGTGAGCGGCTGCCAAGCAGGCCGTTGAAAACGGTGTGTTCTCCTCGTCGACGCTCCGGCGTGTGCGATGCGTTGTCATAGCCCCGCCACCCCCACACCACATCAAAGCCAGCACCCACGACGGCCTGCGGACAACGTTTCATCGCACAGAACATTTGGTGAGGACTTCTCTGTGTGTTTTTTGTAGAGCTGCTATTTGTTTGGTTTATGTACAGGTTGTTGGTTTTTAGCTTTGTGTTGTAATTGCTTGCCATATGTGGGCTGGGTTAACAATAAATATTTATGTGCCTTTGTCAAGTGCCCTCGTCCAAATATTGGCACTGTGGCAGGTCTCAGTGGCGACTGAATACCAGTAAAGAGGCTGCGAAGGAGTTTCCCCTCACCACAATGTCTCAATGGTATCCCTCCCTGTGTAGCCGAGTTTGACAATGAAAGTGACGACGGGAGTTAAACTGCTGCCTACGGAGTTGAGGGGACTGCTCAGCCGGGAAGTACAATACCACATCAGTGCGTTGCTGCATGGTCGGAGATGTGCATCATCTACGCCACGATTTCCGCATACGGCGCACTTAAGAACAAGGACTTAGGACTCCGGTTTCTGTCGGCTACGAGTGAATTGTATATTGACCACGCCTGCAACACGTAGCTGGATGTCCTCATCCATGAAGCGACCGAAAAGGTGATGGAATGTCTTGCTCACGATGGAAGCAAGCGGACGCCGAGTGTGTTTAAATGCTAATGAACTGAGGGACGTTATTTTAACCCACGCTTTTGTGTCGAGTGAAGCCTTGAAGTTCAAGCGGCACGTTTACAATGGCGAGCACCGGCTGTTGCGTGTGTATTAGGAGCACGTGTGTTCTTGCGTTTCATATGAGCCACACAAACTATAGGCACACGAACAAATGAATTTCTATTGCCCCAGCGTTAGCTGGGTTCGAAGAGCGTTCCATATGGTGGCATTTTCTTTACGCACTTGCACGTTTCTGCAATTAGGTTCACCTAAATCACCCTACGTAACTTCATTAAGCAATCCTATCAGTCAGGTGTGTTGCGTATGGTGCTGCATGTGCTTACTAAATTAGTTTGGCAAAGATTTTAATGTTATGTTAAACAATACTCAGTTGTTTAGGCATGCCTTTCAGCTGTATAAAGGAAGGTGCGCAAATCTTTTGGTACTAGACGTTTGTTTTTTGCCGCCCTAAACAGGGGTAGCATTTTCGACGCCGAAACTGGTACATTTTGCTGCCTGTAAAAGCCATTTTGTAAGAAAAACTATTTGAGAACGGCGTTAGTGTCGTTTATTTTTACCTGATTCCACGTCTTCTTCACAGTTCCTTTGAGTACATACCGGCAGGCAAACGTGTCGCTCTTAGAATTCATAAATGTTCAGAATTCCAAAAATATCGCCTACTGAGAACCGCAAAATCGTCCACCGACTTCTCTTTGTCAACTCTACATTCCTGAAAAGGGGATACGTTTGCACGCTTGTGAATACGCTACAAAATATTGGAATATTTGGCTCGCATATATGAGATTTCTGCATGGCCGCACAATTTGCTGTTCAAGCAATGCATTTTGGTGCGGAAGTAACGACGCAGATTTCATTTGCTTTGGCTCAGTTTTGTTCTGCTTGATGGGATTAATTTCAAGTAAGCAATATTTCATTTCGCAGCGCGTACTTGCACAAGAGGGACCACTTCTACAGTAGTATTTGCGGATAGAGACAGACTAAAGACGCAAATGTACGGAGTTTAACAATGTTCCGCGTATTTTAAGCTTTTTGGGGACTTTGAGCACAAATTTGATGCGGCATTTTTCTTTACTATAAATATCTCCTTCTTCAAATAGCACGGCGAAGAAGCAGTTTCACTTACATCTCTGGTTTCTTCGTCTTTATCATATATCCTTCTGTGTTTTCTTTTCAGAATTGAAACGATTTCTAAAGTGGAACACGCAGGGTATATGTTGAATGCTTAGTTGTTCATTCCAGTGCATTTGGTTGCAGTTCCCTTAAGAATACATTTTCACACGCTGTTTATTGTTGTGCTGTTCTTATCATTTACAGAAATATGCTGTTCCGAATGTTCAATTGAAGGTTCGTGCTCATGCACTATAGCATTGCGAAATTTGATTCAGTAAAACCTCGTTATTCAGATTTCACGGGACGCAAGAGAATGACCAAAATAACCGGATGTTCGAAAAATGGCGAGCACAGAGTTACAATTAGCAACCAACTTCACCAAACTTTCATTTTTATAGAACGTCAGTTCTGGTGGTTTCTCGTTGCGGAGGTGATGTGCGAATAAATCACTATTTTGCGAACTTCCTGGAGTTGGTTCAGACTGCGCACACTGTCCGGTGAAACCATTTAAATTTCCTCTAAAACGCTCAAGGCATGCGCGCCCTCCTTCAGTGTGTGAAGCGGGCATTCGTCCTAATCACTAGGGTCTTCTTCAGCCCACTCACCTAAAGCTTTATCCAAAACCTTGGCGACGATGTCACTGTGGGTAACCTTGCTGGGAACAGCACCGTCATATTTATTGCGATGTAGTGGCAAAGGGGTACATCAGGCGGCATGCTGTTGCCAAAGCCGCCGACTTTCTCTTTGCCACTTTCCACGCCAACCACAGCTGGGTCAGCCGCACCGTGCCCGAATCTCCTTCCAGTCTCAAAATTTTATACGTGCACCTTTGATTTCTTCAGCGAATCCAAATTATCTGAAGCGCCGCAGCGGCGGAATGCGCTGCTGTTTCCCCACGTGAAATGGGTGGGCAGTCCCAATAAACCAAATTGCGATAAAGTCCGTCCTAACTAATAAGAATTAATGAGAGTTTTCCGTCATAGAACAATGCAGAATTTGGACGGCACCAGATGCCGGGTGCGAAGTAACTGAAATCCAGAATTCGCGGGGTTTTGCTGTAATAGTAATAGATAAACGTAATGCTTCTGGCATTCCGACTTCACAACGCCGAAAGCGCGGCTCAGGGGTGCTAGCACAGTGTAGTGCCATGCTAGGAACGCCAATACAATAGATACCACACAATCCAAACAAGAATATGAGGTATACGGAGGTAACGAAAGAAGTCACCTTAAAAGGAACAAAGTGCGCTCATCTCGACTTGTGTTTGGAAACGGCTGTCACCAGCATGAGAGGACGGGAGCTATTGGTTTTCGGAAAATTTATACAGTAAGTTCGGAATTTTTGCCTATACACAGCTGTTATCTATTTCAGCCAGATTTGAAAAATCACCTCAACACTTTGCGGAGTAGTTCGTGAAAATGGTGAAGTTGAGAGCATTTTATTAAGACATGTTGGCAGCCAAGCAAACCAGTTAGGGCCACAGTACACGTCGTCGGTGCTCCACCGGCCGCGCTGAACCTTCCGCTCAACGGAAACCCACTACCTCTACCTCCAGCCTCATTGTCTACATTCACGCGAGGGGCGCGACTGCCAGCAATTCACCCAAGACGTCAGCTTTCGGGCACTGTTTTATGCCACTTTTTTTCGGGTTGATGCCACCGGGCCGCAGCACCTTGATTCCCTCTTTCTTGAAGCTAGAAGGCCACCCATTGCGTAAACGCCGCTGGTACTGCGGCAATCGAGGATCCGGTGGTCGTAAACGTGGACTGCAACTAGAGAACGGCTGGACTCCGGTGGCAGGGGTGCTGGAGCCACAAAAGTGCAAATGCAGAGTTGCTTTTTTTCAAAGGCTGTATTTAAAGTGGCGGAGAGCTCCTATAGTCAACTGATGACCATGCATTGCGAACCCCTGCTGAACAGATGAGGACTTGCTTATAACTACGGAAATAAAGAGTTTATCTATGCGAAACGACCTAAAAGGGCAAACAGCTTACTGAACAGCCAAAGTTGTTTTGTAACAAAATTTGTCTGAAGCATCCGCGAGCAGGGCGCAAGCAAGCCGCCTCCCCACAGCAGCGCACCTGCCATTTGGGGTTTGACCTCCCGTCCACCCCTGTCCGCCGCCCCCTAAGGTCAAGAGGAAACGAAAGCCTTCCCCAGAGCTGCGACTGCGAGCGGTCGCACGAAGACTCGCTCCAGTGGCGGTTTGTGGACGCCAGGACCCCACGCACATTTAGGCCAACCATGCTGCGTTTTGGCACCTTTTTGAACTCCGGGCCCCCACCAGGGATCGTGCCGCGATAACCCCGTTTGTGCGCTGCGGCGCCTCTTAATTGTAATCAAGTTTCGCTTTTGTCTTATGTATGCTTCATTCATCGTCTACGAGCCTCGTTTCGTCATTGGATCCTTGACTACCCTCCACGATGACACCATTTACCTCAACCACGAACCAAACATTACTGGCGCAGCCCGACAGCGTCGTGGACGTTACCTGTGATTCAGTTAACGAAGTGGTGACTCAGTGCGGGCCGAGAGGTGACTTCGAGAGCAGAAAAGGAGAGACGTCGACACCACGCAAGGACAAAGATGAAGGAGGGCGGCTGCGAGCCGCCTACGAGACAATGAATGGATTAGTTTTCTTGCCGGGGAAACTTCACTTCAGGACCTTCCGATCCCCGCGGGAGACGAGTGGGAGTGGCGTGTGTGGAACAGCGGAGAGGCCGTGTCATCGACGGTGAGTGGTCCGTCCCTGGACCTTAACTTTTTTTAAAGTGTCATCCTCATTGCCAAGGTCCACCATAGCTAGAGATTACAACCTTGAAGAGGGAACGGTTGGTTGAAGTAGCTGACTAGGAGGCAGAGGAAAGGCCGTGTCTAGTCACTGCGGGAGTGTCCGGAACCTCTAAAAGGCGGCCATGCGAGGTGGGCAGCCGGCTGGTGGGGCTGAGGGTCACCACAAAGCCGTTCATGCTAAAGCTCAAAAGGGTCAATGAAATTGCGGCGTTGAGAAGGATTTTCACTGCTGATCATCTGACCAGGCCAGCGAAATCTGCCTCACTGGCAGAAGATTCCTGTGAAAGCGCGACCGCGAGCCCCGCTGTTCCTCCCACATCGAAGGGTATTGTCGGCGGCACCTCGGCTACACAGCCAAGTGTGGCGGAGTTGGTTGGACAGGCCACCAGTCTGGCAGGCCCGCTCGCCGCATCGACAGGCGCCGGGAAAGGGTTAGTGGGCTTGTTCTTGGCTGTCCGAGTGAAGCAGATGAGCCGGTCAATATCGAGGTGCCTACACTGAGATACACGGCGGTAGGAGAAGAGGCGTTCCGTCAGACAGCCAACACCCACTTGTGTGCTTCGAAATCTGTGCCGTATCATGACCGGCTCTGCCCAAATGGTTTTCGTGGGGCAGACGCTGCCGCGGACGTATGCGGGGGTAAAACTGCAGCAGGCACGGCGGCTGATTCAGAGTACGAAAACAGGACGGTGGATCCAAGGCGAGAGACCCGGACAACCACGCCATTCAGCTCCCGTTCGCTCAAACCTGTGCTCGCGTCCAGGCATGCCCGCCGGTGCTCCCTTGCTTCGACAAGCCGTTATCCTGGAGACATAGAGGCTCGCATCGTGCACCGGGTGACTTCTTTGGTCCCACTAGGTTTAGAGGACACTCAATAGCGTCGATCGTGGTTGACCACAGCACTGCTCGGGAATCTTGGCCGAGCCTGCTCAAGCAGGTTTCTGGTGGCAGTAGCTCTCCCGGATGTTTGCGGTTGCGGAAAGACGGCAGGCACCGTTGTGGCGGTATGTAGCGGGCGAACGCGCGCTGTTGATGCCCTGGCAGGCGACATGGCCTCGGATGGCACTGAGCCGTTATCCGCACTGGCTGGTAGGCGTCCTCAGCATGGTCCCCCAGTGCTTATTAGCGTTAACAAGCCTCCAACGAGCGGTCACAACGGCTCCAGTCTCCAGTGCTGCACTAGACAGGCTACAGGCTTTCGTGGTCTCGTAAGTCTAGGCGTAGATCCACAGCCTCGAACGCTGCGAAACTGCTGCTTCAGGGCGCAGTAAATCAAGATTCCGAGGAAAGGGCAGCGGAAAGCATCTTTGCATGCGCTGGAGGAGACGGGGTCAAACGCGTACGGGAGAAGGGAAGCGTCTTAAAGTTTCGGCTCCTGGTCATGCGTGTGGCTCTGGCATTGTAGGTTTCCCTCACAGGTTGCAGAGGCGGATCACCTGACGCCTCTTCAAACACTGAACATCGTGGTTGGCGCAACAACCAGGTTGTGGACTCTCACCTCGAAGAATTGTCCGATTAAGTCGAGTGGTACGGGTGAAAGGGAGGAGGGACTATGGTGAACTGACTGAACGCTCGTGTGTGGTTCATTCCGCTGCTGCTTTTTTTCTTCCCTGTGCTTTGGGCGGAGAGTACCATTCACCCTGTGTTTTGCTGCGTTATTTTGCAATTGCGTTGTTCGTTTGGGAGCCGTTTTCTCTGGTTCCTTCCCTTGTTCATGCGAGTGAGCCTTACTTTTGCTATTCTTGTATTCCGCACGCGGGCATTTTGCAGGGTGCTTGATGTTCCCCTGGAGTGTTATGAATCCTTTGTGTTTTATTTCTTTTGCGTAGCATTTCACTTTGTGCTTTGCTCGGAAGCGCAAATTTTCCTTGCATGCAAGGAATCCTCAAGGGATATTCCTCGCGGTTTTTTGTTTCTTTGTTTAGGGTATCGCTCTGTAATCACTTTGTTCTGGTGCCTGTAGTAGTCGAAGCAGTCCTGACACAGGCTTTTGATGAGGAAGCTGTAATGATGACAGTCGAGAGCACGACGGAAGTCCGTCTTGCCGGGAGGGTACATTAGGAACGAAAAAGAGACGCCGCCCAGTTTAAAGGAAACGTACTGACGTTTCGGCTTCCAGCACGGAAGCCTTGTTCACTATTAATGCATCACCAGAAGTGGGTAGTGTAAGTGGGCTTGAGTAATCGCTGCAAAGAGCGTCCGCAGATCGGGTTTAGATTTCCGTTGTTACGATTGACTGTGTTAGATGTGGTCTGAATCATTAGTGATTCCAGATGTAGCCGTGATGCTGTCACTTTGTCTGTTCCCACGATTCTTGTATTGTTCCAATAAATATTGTGGTTATTCACGAGGGCGTCTTCGGCTAAAGCATTGTTATACGCTCTTATTCTTTACGTCACCTGCGCGCTGCTGCAGACATTCTTATAATTCCCTGATTCGCCGAAATACACGCCGCTGCAGGCTGCACAAGCTATCTCGGATACCACACCGGGGAAACGCTCCTTGGGCAAACTAAATGGCACGTTTCACACTGTTGAGGTGGGCCAGCAAGCTGTTCGCTGCGTCTTTCGGAACGATGCAAAAACAATCGTCGACGTAACGCAACAGTACTTTTGGGTGAGAGGCAAAAGAGGCTAGCGCCCGTGCTTCCAGCGCTTTCATGGTCAGGTTCGCCGCTGTGACCGAAATAGCGGCACCCATTGGAGTCCCAAGCCTTTGCTTGTAGATATGGCCCATAAAGACGAAGTACGTATTGTTCAGGAAAAAATCTAGAAGCCTGCGTAGTTCTGGCACATCGATCGGGGATCTCTGGGGCAATGTCTCATCAGCCTCTAGACCAGTGGTGCATACGTTGAGAGCCAGGTCAATCGGAACGCTCGTGAAAAGGGACTGCACGTCGAAGGACACCATCAAGTCGTCTTTCTTGATCACGGTGTTGCGAGTCTTCTCGACAAAATTGAAAGAATTATGAGCGTGAGTGGTCTTTTTACCAACGAGCCTAGCCAGCACTTGGTGCAGAAACTTCGACACGCTGTGCAGGGGAGAACGTGTATAATCAACAATGGGGCGCATTGGGACATTTGGCTTATGAATTTTTGGCAGTCCATAAAGGGCAGGTGCGGATCCATTGTGGCTGAGCAACTCGTAGTAGAGTCCTTTGAGGTTCGGGGAAACGGTGAGTATTACGTCGGCCAGCAGCTTTTGAAATTCTCGTTCCACCTTGAGCGTGGATCCTTCTGGAGGTGGATATACGTGTCACTGTCATCAAGCATCAAGTAGAAAACGCATCTTCTTCTCGTAGTCGGCCCTATCAAGAATAACGGTAGCATTGCCTTTGTCGGCTGGCAGGATCGCGATGTCATCGTTTTCACGAAGACTCTTGATTGCATCACGTTCCACACGTGTCACCGCTGAGCGGGCAGGTCCACGCTGAACAGCGTTAAGCACACCAACCACTCGGGTGCGGGCCTCTTCGCGACGAGTGTTTTCGACATATCTGATAGCGTTCTCCACCGCGCATACTAGTTTTTTCTTGTCTGGTGCAGGTCCTATATTGAAATTGAATCCTAGGCCACGAACACTATCCTCGTCCGGTTTCGGCTTGTATGACGAAAAGTTATGCACAATCGCTTTAGAAGGCGTCTTCGTTTTGAACGACTGCTCGGACTGAAGGCTGGCCAGCTTATTGCCATGGAAGAGCTCGCATCTCAAAAGCTGATGCTCTGTCTTCTGATTAGTGCGCAGCTGGATGCTGGGGAACACGATGGAGCATTGGTATTCCAGGCGGCGACGGGAAAAGAAGGCATCGTTCTCCAGTGCGCGAATTTTCTCTTTGCAGTCCAGGATCCTGGCTTGAACTAGCAGCCTCTCCGCTTTGCCGACCACGCTGTGACCGAAACGCGTACACACAGGCCTGTTGAGACGCAAAGAGCGCGGAACTAAGTTGAGGGCTTTGCACATTAGGTTGAACTTCAACTGGTTTTTAAATGAGGCAAGACGAACGTTGAGGTTAAAATATTTCCGGATCTGGGTGATGCATTCCTGGCCATACGCCTGGCGCATAGTATTGAAGTCGGGAGAATGATGGATTGAATTGGATTGGAAAAACTTCTTTCGGGCCCTGCGAATAAAGTCCTATTGCTAGGTCTTCATGACTTGGCCGGAGTCGTCACCGCGGGTGTAGCCAACCCGGACAGGGGTCCTCCGCTCCCCGTCACCGCGTCGCCGGGGTGCTCCTGCCTGGCCAGCGCCGCGATGACTCGCTGGACAGCGTAGAGTTGAAGATTTTGGTGTTCATTCCGCACCGCCTCCTCGAAGACAGCCGGCATCGTTCTTGTGTTTGATTCGTCAGGTTATGCGAAGCAATCCCAAACGATGTGCTCGAGTATTGCTGCAGCTTTGCGACACACCCGACAGGTGGCATCAGGGTATACCTATTCAACAGGGAGCCAATAGGCACAGAGTAAACGAAAATTGCGAAGAACATATGTGGGTTAAGCGCTCGATAGCGGGAAGGGAAACGCTGTTGGGAGTCGCCTATTTGTGGTCAGCTGATTACAGGGAGGTTAGAGAAAAGAATTAAAAACTGGTAGGACGCATTAAGCGGGACCTCGATCAGTTAAGACAATCGGGGGAAGTGATTCTAGTTGGAGACATGAATGCCCAGATTGAGGACCTTGACGGATACACAGACCGCAACGGCAAACTCGTACTAGTGTCTCCCTCTGGGATCGGCAACAAAATCCCCTGAACTCCAGAGGTCCTTCTCGTCCAGTGGTCGAGACGGGAGGGTCACGAGGCTACGTGGCTGATGAAAATCAAGCTGGCAGGTATTACAACTTTGGACAGCCAGGAAACATACATCGGGAGTGTCCCCGTGTGATCGCTGGTCGCCAAAATACAAATAGCCATCGAGTTGAGGAAACGCAGCGCGAGGCAATGATGGTGACTAAGCCATCGCCGAGGGACCCAGAACTGGCTGGTGGCGAGAACAGGTGTTTGTTTACCCACTGCTTGCCGTGCGGAAGCACCCGCACAGCTCATAGCACCACATGTTTGTGTTCACGTGCTTGGAACGGATGATTACGCATTGGTTCACATGGGCGGATGTTTGTCACTAATTGGGGAATCGGTCTTTGAACCCTGTCGAGTGATAGTGTCAGGTTGCGCAAATGCAGCACCCGGTTGCAAGTGGTCTTTGGTGCTGTTGTTGAAGCGCATGGTGTTGTGCGCTTACAATACATTTCTTAAGCAAGCAGAAGGTGCCGTCAGCGCTTTACGTACTGCACTAGCATGGCAGTGCCTCTGATTTTGAGAATAGATTTCGTTATCAACGAGGGCCTACTGCTTGCCTTAGAGGGAGCTGGTTACAAATTGGGTAATAATGCCGAATTGACACCTTTTGTGGCGTCAACTCATAACTGTACCTTCGAAAGTCAGCCGGAGTCGCAATAAAATTGGTGCTACATAAGAATCGTGCATTTGCTTGAGGAGCGTTCTTGCAGTGACTATGAGCCAGTAGTAGTAGTAGTAGAAAACTTTGTTATACAAAGTCTAACTATTTAGCTCTCCGAGGGCGGTGCCCTTAGTCCAGGGCCCCATTTGCTACTGCGATCCGTCTTGCCCAGTCGATCAGTCTGCACTGGGCGTCCAAGGCTGAGCTGGAAAGAGCGGCTTCCCATCCGGAGTAGGAGGGGCTGGGTATAGGCAATTGGGTCGGGGGTTCGGAGCATTCCCATGTGGAGTAGTACAGGTTCGGGTGTCCTCCGCAGGATGGGTATCTGTCTGGGTACATGGTAGGGTAGAATGTGTGCCGGAGGGAGAGGCTAGGAAACGTGTTAGTTTGTAGCTGGCGCCATGCAGCGGATTCCTCACGGGTGAGTTGCGCGTGTGGTAGAGGAAGTGTCCTACGGGAGAGTCTGTAGTGTTGTAGTATAGGTGTGTACGTGAGTGGGATACTTTCTGTCTTATCTGGTTTTGTTTGGTCTTCCACTAGTGAGGCCTCGGGATACCGCATGAACGCGTTCATTGCCAGGGAAACACGCATGCCCAGGTGTCCAGATTAGACGGACTGGTTGAATTTGTCGGTTTCGCTGCACGATGTGGTAGGCGGTCGGGGTGATACGTCCTTGCACATAATTTCGCATGCCTCTGGTGAGTCGGATATAATATTTATTGGGTTCCCTGAAGGGCGAGTGCTGATAGCGAGTGCTATTGCACACTCTTCCGCTTCTGTGCTGTTCCCGGAGCGTATGGTGGCTGACGTTACCGTCTCACCTCTCCAGTCAGCTACCGCTGCCACCTTGGCATTTATGGCTGGATATTCTGCTGCATCTGTATAGAGGGTGTCGGGGTTACTGCTTTATATGCTGGCATTTTTCTGGGTATGGGTGATACTGTTCTTCTCCCTCTAACTTCCGGGGGTATTGGTTTGAGCTCTCCAGGGAAAGTTCACACATGGAGTACCCTAGTTTTCGGAGGACGTGTCTCCTTGTGAGGGTGCACTTCGATCTTTCTAATTGACTGATTTTTTGTGCTTCGAATAATGTTTTGGTTTCGACCGGGGTTATCCACACATGATGTACTAATACAAATTAAAGAAAAAGTTATTCATCGAATTAACAACACACAAACGAAAGCCATACTAGCTTTAGATCTTAAAGGGACACTGAAGTGAATTTGTCAAGCTCCCGTTTTTGCTTGCACTGTGCAGACTGGCTCAAATTAACACACTATTCATCGTTTATCCGGTTGACAAATCGGTAATTATTTTACAAAGCGGGAAAGAAGAAAAACTACTATGCGCGGTTTGCGGCGGCCGCACCAACTAAAGGCTGTGACGTCAGGAGGGGGGCACCGTGATTGGACGATGCCCAAGGTTAGCAATCAAACAAGTTTCGGTTTCGGTTTCGGTTCTGTAAAACAACATGCTTGACATCTGATGGCGTGGTTGGATGGGCATTCTCGATATCTCAGTTATCGCCGTACCACGCTTCTGCCATGTTGTCGGCTGTCAAATGTCTAAGATAAACCTCCCAGGGTGGCTTGGAATCGTAGAAATCACTAGACGAGGCCTACACAGTGGATGAACGCCCTCCGCGTCACCGCAGACTCTCAAATGCCATGCGCTTTTCCCGCATATTCCGAGCTTGCCTCACTCATGTCTAGTTCGCACCAGGCTAGTTCGCACCAAAAAGCTAGTTCGCACCAGGTCAAGGGTGTGCTGATTCAGGCCTGGGCCCACTGCCCGCAAGCAGTCGGTGCTTGTGGCAACAGCACGCCAACGAGAACTCGCTAGCGCGTCATTGTCAGTATGCGCGCGTTCTGCGATCTCGCTCGTGGACCAGTGAACGTTACGGCCCAAAAATGGTGAACTCAGTTCAGAAAACATCGGCCGCATACAAAAAAATGAACTTACAAAAAAAATACATGTTCCCTCGGGGATTCGAACTTGCGACTTTCAAAACAGAAATTCCATTCGAACTTGCGACTTTCAAAACAGAAATTCCAGCGCCTCAGACCACTAGGCCACGAGCCGGCGCTGGCCGATTTGGATATATAAGGTTTATAATGTACGACCAGTTTACACTTTTATTTATTTTAAGCCTTTTAAGTACTTTATGTGGCTATTTATTTTATGTCACTCCTGCAGTAAGTGTTCCTCAAACTTCCACAATGTCTCACGTCTAGCAATTGCTGTTCTTTGACGGAAAAGCGTCGCATCTGCACTTGTGCAGCGCTTGTGTGGAGCGACCCAGACTCTGAGTTTGACACAGTGTACAAACTAACAAAGTTAGGACAGGCACATTCTTTCATTCACAAAGGTGTTGTGGCTTAGTTTCAATTGAGCGAGCGAATAGCGACGACCCGTCGGCGGCCGGCGGACGAAACGCTGGGCCGACTGACTCGATCGGTAGGTCGGCTGGTCGGCGAACCGTGCAGTAGCACAGCCATTTTCCAGCTCATCTCCTGCTGACGTCACACGAAAGCGCCACAGAAAATGGGCGAGCGTAAAGAGAGGAGGACAGCATTTTCGAATTGATTTTTCTACTAAATAAATTCGCGTAAACGGGCCAGAGTGGTCGAAACAATGCCTACGGACTCCGAACTACAATTTGTGCTAGTAATCCCGCAATGTTTACAAATCACTTCAGTGTCCCTTTAGGGCACTTTGGACAATGTGACTCACGACCTTATACTCGACAACCTCGCAGTAACGAAGTGCGGCCGAAGAACGTACAACTACGTACAAGCATTCTTCAAAGATCGCACAGCAACAATAGGGGTGGGGAACATTCCCTCAGACACCATCCCTCTAGCAGGAAAGGGCGCGCCACAGGGATCGGTTCTTTCTCCAATGCTGTTATCTTAGCAATAAGGCGACTGTCCCGCACTCTTCTAGATGCCATTCCGAGAATCAGACACGTGCTGTACGCGGATGATAGTACCATGTTGGTCACCAGCAGCTCTAATGATATATACAAGATGCGACAGGAAGCAGCGAACGCCACCCAACAGTATGCAAGGGCAGGGGGACTAATTCCCGCAGCCCACAAAAATCAGAACTGATCATAGTTTGAAAAGGCTGCCGAAAACCGACCCACCGCGCGACATTACGGTCACTGTCGAGGGCGAGCCAGTTAACAGAGTGGCCACGCTACGGTTGCTAGGGCTGCATGTGCAAACTAACACAAAGGCGACGTGCACTTTGGGACTACTGAAAAAACAAATTACTCAAATATATCACATGACCCGAAGGATCATGTGGAATATTTATTTGTTTGTAAATTTGATTATTAGATTATTTGGATTATTTATTTATATGATATGAAGGAGCATGTGAATTAAGGCCGCCACAGTCTTAAAGAAGCGAACGTACTGTGCATCGTGCAGGCTGTGATCATAAGCCGCATAATCTGTCATGACCTTACCACCGACTTACCCAGGCAGAGACTAAGCAGCTGGACACCTTAATCCACACCGCCGTAAAGGCGGCGACAGGCATCCCTGTCTACGCCTCAACGAACCTGTGATTACGATTGGACGTACATAATACCACGATGGAATTAATCGGAGGACTATGAGCGAGAGCAGCTCGCCTGTGTGCTGGCGAAACTGGACGTCGTCCTCGAGGAGATGCTGAAAACGGTGGTTGTGCGGCCGTCACAGAGCGCCCGCGCATCTTCGGTTCTGTTGGCGCCAAAAAAAAGACGGCAGTGTGCGTCTCAGCGTGGATGACCGTCGTCTCTACGACGTAACTGTGAGAGACGCTTATCCTTTTCCTGCCGTAGAATATATCATTTCCACGCTTGGTGGTGCACGCGTGTTTACTACTCTATATTGCACACGCGGCTTTTGTAGCTTGAGCTACACTGGCCGAGTTGGAGCAGTTTCGTTTCGCTGGCTCCAGGGAAGCTGTGCTGCACACGCGCGAGGAGCAGTGACGTCACACGGCGCACAGAACGTTGCCCACTGTCCGGTGTCTATCACACACCCCACGCGTTGAGCGTCTTCACCAACCTCCGTTCCGCACGTGGCGGCCCTGTCCACTTGATGATCATGCGAGGGGTGGCCGGGTTTCTAACCGATGGCTCGGGCGTGGCAGCAACACCGGTGTGCGCCTGTGGAACCAGCTTAGTTCCGGGGCGATTGGTGAGGCTGCGCCAGTGCCGCTTGATAAATATTCATGTGTCACCAAATGCGTATACCGTGTGTCTGTCATTGAATCAGCAGTAAGCATAATAATGAAGCTAATCCTAGACAACTAGGAAAGCTAGGAATAACCAGCTGAACCTTACCTCACGGTACTTATATGCTGGCATAGCCGAGCTAAGCGACTGGTAATTTTTTTGCAAATCGAAATGCACCCGGATGATATTCCTAAAACAATCTTCACGTGCTACAGAGGTCTTTTCGAGTTTGTGCGCATGCCGGTCGGGCCAAAGAACTCGCTGAGCTCCGTTCAAAGATTGATGGACATCGTTCTTGACGGTGCACGGTGTCAGTACGCGATGGCCTATATGGATGACGTCGTCGTCTTTTCGCATACCTTTGAGGAGCATCTCGTGCATCTTAGAGACGTGCTTGACCGCATGCAACGCGCCGCTCTCACCATCGAGCCCAAAAAATTCAACTCGCGACAAGCACGGTCGACTTGCTGGGTCTTGTTGTAGACAACCGGGCGCTTCGTCGTAACGATGCTAAACTGAAGGCAATCACAGAGCATCTGTGCCCGCGTGGTGTTAGGAGCTTGCAGCGCTTCTTAAGCATAATAGCCAGTTACCGTAGCTTCATCCCTCATTGCGCAGAACTGTCACGTCTGCTGAACCAGCTTCTTTGAAAGGGGTGAAATGGCAATGGGAGGAGGCCGAACAAAAACCTTTTGAAGCACAGTCACGTGCTATGGCAGAAGCAGCGGCGTTAAGGATACGGGACCTTAACAAGCCCATTGTTGCAGACTGACGCTAGTGACTATGGACTGGGCGCAGTGATGATGCAGGTGTTCGATGGCGTTCTCCGTCCGGTCGCATTCTCTAGCCATATACTTACCACAGCTGAGCGCAATTACACGGTCACAAAACGCGAGTGTCTAGCAATTGTGTTCGTGCTGAAAAAAGTTAACATGTATCTAGACGGTGCCTCTTGCACTATTCAGACCGACCACATGGCCTTAATGTGGCTGCTGTGTCGGCAGAGCCCTGCTGGTCGCCTTGCGCGCTGGGTGGTTGTGCTTCAGCGCTACGATTTTATTATCAAGCAGAGGAAGGGTTCGTATAACCAAGTCGCTGACGCGCTATCACGCACCCCTGCCGTCATCTTCGGACGTGGAAGTTCCGGCGCTGGTGGCTGCAGGGGATCCTGAAGCACTCTGGGGTACGCTGGTGAGCAGGGCAGATCTCGTTGCGCAACGTGCCGAAGGACTCTGCCGTAAGATCATTGAGTACCTCGGGGCACCGGGTGCTGCTGCCACCGGCAAGAGCGGTGAGTTTTATTCAGCTATCTTTATTTAGTTTATTCACTTTTGTTTTACATAGTTTTTTTCTGGTCTACCTAAGCACCGAATGCTTGTTGGCTTTCCAGGCAGTTGGTCTAAACTTACGCAAAAGATTGTAAGCACACTCTCAAGTTTTAACATGACAAAAACTTCTTGCTCGAAAATCACATAGCAGAAGTATGCATTGCAACAAAATCTAAACAGCAAAAAAAGAAGCAGTTAAATCAAAGAGAACCCCAACGACGACTACAAGGAACTGCTCCGCAAGCTGCAACAGAACGGGCTCAAGGCGTGGAAATGTCTGCGCAGGAGGTCGCCTGATTCTTGCTGCGGCAGGAAACTAAACATCCCTCTCGCGAGGGGCATGATCAAATGCAGAGCATTTCCGGGGGCGCACGACGTTAAGTAGTTTGCATTACGTTAATGTTGTGTCACTTGTTGCTGTTGGTTGTGGTATTGTAATCAAATGATAAGACGTAATTACGTGGTCACGTGACATCATTCATTAGCAGGTGGGTATGGTTATTGTGGCGTAGTGGGAAGAGCACCATGTACCTCGCGTTACGCCCACAGGTAGTGAATGCGTTGTATCAGCAGCTTCTTCACGTAGTTTGAAAGAGTCAAAGATATAAGGCGCGTTCCTAGCCCTCCATTCTGTGTCGGCTTTGTGGCGCAGCGGGTAGAGCACCATGTGCCTTGCCTTCCACCCGCAGGGTCGTGGGATCGAAACCAGGCGCCGGTAAGTATTATTTTTTTATATAGTGTAGGGGGGGGGGGTGCTTACTACTACGCACAACTAGAACGGGTGACATCGTTAGTTAAAGAAATGCTCTGCATTTAAAAGTTCTTGTGGAAAGCACAAACGTATACCATTCTTCACCCATGCTTACTACTACGCACAACTAGAACGGGTGACATCGTTAGTTAAAGAAATGCTCTGCATTTAAAAGTTCTTGTGGAAAGCACAAACGTATACCATTCTTCACCCATATGAGTTACCTAAAACACAATATTCGACAATTTTCTTAAACATTTTCCTCCGTGTTTTCATATTATACAAATTTCTTCGGAGAGCAATGAATAATTCTGGCACGTAATGTTTCCGCATATTTTTTCCGTAGTTTTTGAACACTCGCCGCTTCACGAACCTGTCTGTTTTTCTTAGCGTTCTACTTTTCCTAACAGGAACTTTGAACTGGTTGCAGAAGTAATAGCGTTTGAGTACCTAGTACCGAAAAAGCTGGCGCACCTGAAGTACACCTAAATAAGAATACTTGTCCTCTATTTTTCCATCCTGAAACTTTGTTCTATAGGCATTACTATTTGCTATTCTGGTAATCACTCGGTTTATACATTGTTGTTTTTGATCTGAGCAGCAACCATACTGGGTAATTCCATAACTCAAGATCCCTTCCGGCTGTGATTTATATATCGCTTGTATTATTTTAAATGGTGCCTTCCATCTCAAGTGTGAATCATAGCTGCTACACTCCTTAGTTACTTGCATACAGACAGCACAATGTTATTCCACGTGAAGTGTTTGTCAAAAAATACTCCCCTCACCTCCCCGAAGGAGATCGTGCGGAAATGCGAATGCATTGGGTGCACCGATGAGTGCGCTGCGTCAAGCAGTAACGGAGAGAGGCGTGCGCTCCACTGCATTTATATACATTTTCCGAGTGCAGCGAGCGGAGAGAGGGTACGCGGAGAGGAGAGAGAGACCCGCGCAACACGCCCGCCCCGCGCGCGAGCTCTCTCTCCCGCCGAGCTCCGCGATGCGAGCGCCCTCACACGCCCGAGCGCGCTCCTCCTCTCCACTCACTCCGCTACTCCGCCCGAGCTCTGCGATGCGAGCGCCCTCACACGCCCGAGCGCGCTCCTCCTCTCCCCTTGCCCTCCGCTACTCCCGCCCGAGCTACCACCTGCTCCGGTTGCTAGGCGCACCACAGCTGTTGCTAGGGGCGTGGAGGAGCGCGGTCAGATAACACCTGCTGGCGCACGCCGACGGAGCACGACAACCCCCGACTAAGAAATGCATTCCCATTTAAAAGATGCCTAAATATTGCCGCATGCCTGGGACAATCTCCCTGTTTGGGTATGTGTCTTTGTGAACATTGGGTTTGAGAAGAAGAGGCTAAGGTGCTACAACGGCAGCTCTGGTTCTGCGTCAGCTTCGCTGCCTTCTGTAGGTCTTTTAAACCCAGTAAATACTGCTTTTCTACCTTTATTCGTGAGATTTGCGGTAGAGGTGCGGGGTAATGCAATGCACTTCGAACCAGGCGAGTTTACCGACCCACGTGAGTGTTATCTGGAGACAACACCAGTGCACAAGTCAAGTCGCCGCATTCGAGGTCTACCACCAGAATTTGGCCTGCTGGGGAAGCCTCCACGCGTCATGACGACCACTACGGCTTGCCAAACCAATGAGGGCAGCGGAGCCTTCTCGCCGCTGGTGCTGCACTTGCCGCACACACCGCGGCCGTTCCACGGCGACATCTTCGAAGACGTCGAGGACGGGCTCGATCATTTCGAATGGGTCGCTGCGTTCAACGAGTGGGACGACAGACGTAAGCTGAGAAGCGTTTACTGCTCCCTCAGAGAGTCGGCACAGACGTGGTACAAAAACCACGCGCTTACATTTACCAGCTGGTTGGAATTTCGGGGGCAATTGCTCGAAGACTTCAAAAATAGCGAGCGGAAGCAAAAGGGCAAGATTGCTCTACAGCCCAGGGCGCAAAAACCAAACGAGAGCGTCTCTATGTTCGTCGAGGGCATGACACGCTTGTTTCGTCGAACTGACCCTGGTATGACTGAAGCAAAGAAGGTGCGCCACCTCATGCAAGGTGTGAAGGAACAGCTATTCGCTGACCTTGTACGCAGCCCGCCAACAACGGGAAGCGACAACGTTCGGGAAGCGACCTCAATGGAGCGGGCCCAGCAGCAGCGCAAGATGCAGTACGGGCGTCAAGCCAGTGTGGCCGCCTGTGCCTCAGCGGTCAACGATCAACACGCTCTCCAGGAGCTCGTGAGGAGCGTCGTGCGTGAGGAAATGCGGCTTCTTCAGCAGGGTGACTGTCGACCAACTTTCGCTGCCATTACCGACATCGTTCGAGACGAAGTTCGCCGAGCAATGGGACCCGCGGCATCGCCCGATGTTGCACGCCCTGTTCGAACGTACACAGATGTGTATCCTGTGCTGGCTCCAACACTGGAACATCGCACTTACACGGACGGGGTGCGCACGGCGACCTCGGCACCGCCACAGGTGTTACCAACTGTGACACAGCTGTTCGGACGCACGTTGAACCCGGCCACACGGTATGAACCAAGACGTCTCGAACGGAAAGCGGCCATCTGGCCCACATGAGACAATCGGCCCCTGTGCTACCATTGTGGTGAAGAAGGCCACGTGTTCCGTCATTACCCTTACCGCCGCCTTGGACTTCGCGGGTTCTCGACGAGCCCACCTCGACCGCGCTACAGGGAAAGACCCCAAAAAATCGAGGAGTATCTTTCCGCCCACGAGCTGACGTCAACTTCGCCCGCTACTCATCAGTCCCGAACGCCTACCCCTCGCAGGTACTAATCACCGATCCGTCCCGGCTCTCCTCGATCTGGCGAGAACCGGTCTTTGAGCCCACACCAGGAAAACTAAACCCAGCGACCTCCGGGCGTGAGGCCGCTGCGCATAAAGCTCAAGAACCTCCACCGACGCAACGACATCCGCATGACGACCACCAAAATCGAACGTTTTTTGAAGCGAATGAACGTCTTTCTGCCGACATCCCGGTCCTCGTCGACAATCACTCGGTAACAGCTCTCGTCGATACCGGCACTGACTATTCTGTTGTTAGTTGGTCACTCGCGTCCAAGCTGCGTAAAGTAACGACGCCATGGTGTGGACCGCCAATCTGCACACCTGGTGGCCACCTTGTTGTGCCGACTGGTGTATGCACCGCCCGAATTCAACTTCAAGATTCAACTTTCCCCGGCTGTTTTGCCGTGCTGCGGGAGTGATCGAAACAACTTATACTCGGTTTAGACTTCCTCTGCAAATACGAGGCCGTGATCGACTTGCGGGATCTTTTGGTTACATTTTCGAACCCTCTGTCAGTCGACGACGAGAGGGACCTCTCCAGGCCTGCACTCAGAATTTGCGATGAGATTGTTACTTTACCTCCCCGAAGCAGTATGTTCGTTGCTGTTGAGTGCGAGAAATCACCTGTCAGTTGCGGTATCGCCGAACAAAACGTTTCCCTACTGCTCGACCGACAGTTCCGCGGAGCCCATGGTCTCGTCGACATCAGCAACCAACGAACAGAAATACTGCTTACGAACTTCAGTCCGGAACACCAGCATTTATCACACAGAACAGCAGTTGCATACCTGGAGGCAGTAAGCGACGAAGAAAGGAATCTTGTTCTAGGAGTCTTCTCCACGCAGAACGAATTGGAGAAGGTCGCCACAATTGACATAAACCCTGACCTGCCGATGTCGCAACAGCAACAGCTTCGCGATGTTCTCAACTCGTTTGGCGACTGCTTTGCTGTAACGTCTAAAGGTCGACAAACAACCATCGCCAAGCATCGCATCATCACCGACGAACACGAGCGACAAATTCGCCAACACTCTTACCGAGTTTCAACGAAAGAACACGAGGCTATTCGTCGCCAAGTGAAAGAAATGCTCCGAGACAACGTCATCCAGCCGTCGACAAGTCCTTGGGCATCCCGGGTCGTCCTTGTTGAGAAGAAAGACGGTACTCTTCGTTTTTGCGTAGACTACCGGAAGCTTAACAAAGGTACGAAGAAAGACGTCTATCCTTTGCCGCGTATTGATGACTCGCTGGATCGGTTGCGTCATGCTAGAATTTTCTCGTCTATTGATTTGCGCAGTGGTAATTAGCAAATTGAAGTAGATGAACGAGACCGCTAAAAACAGCTTTCGTTACTCCGGACGGCCTCTACGAATTTAAGGTCCTGCCGTTTGGTTTGCGCTCTGCTCCCGCCAGTTTCCAGCGGATGATGGACACTGTTCTATCTGAACTAAAGTGGCAGACGTGCCTTGTATACTTGGACGACCTGGTAGTGTTTTCTAGAACGTTCGAAGAGCACCTAGTGCGTCTGAGAGCAGTTCTTGAGGCCAGCCGATCCGCCCAACTGTCGTTAAAACCAGAGAAGTGTCATTTTGGGCACGAAAAGCTGAAGTTTTTGGGCCACCTCGTCAGCTTCCCAGGCGTCCGCCTTGACCCCGACAAGACAGCCGCTGTCGACGCTTTCCCAACACCAAGCGACAAAAACGCCGAACACCGTTTTCTCGGCCTCTGCGCGTACTATCGTCGCTTTGTGGAGAACTTTTCCGATATAGCGGAACCGTTAACGCGCCTAACAAAGAATGATGTGCAGTTCAGTTGGGGCCCAAAAGAGTGTGCAGCGTTCGACAAACTGAAAAGTCGGTGGCAGAATCCACCTGTGCTCGGCCACTTTGACGAGGACGCTGACACTGAACTGCATACTGACGCAAGCAACATCGGGTTAGGTGCATCGTGGCCGGAGACTTAGAACTACCAACCAAAACGTTGGGCAGCGTGGGCACGCCGCAAGGAGCGGTGATCTCTCCAACGCTGTTCAACCTGGTGATGATTGAGGTTGCGGAACGACTCGGAACCGCTCCAACGTCAACAACACAATCTACGCCGACGACATCACCATCTGGGTGCCGGGCGGCAGCGACGGAGAGATCGAGGACTCGCTCCAGTGCGCCGTGAAAGCGGTCGAAGACCAGCTCGACGGAACGGGGCTGCAATGCTCCCCCGCCAAGTGTTAACTACTAATCCTGAAGGCCCCGCGAAGCCCCACGAACGGGAAGGCGGCAAACATCCAAGTGCGCACGGGCGACGGCTCGGCCATACCCAAGGTAGAGACCATCGGAGTCCTCGGACTACACATTCACGAACACTGACGAAACGCTCACACCGTCAAGGAACTGCAAATCAAAGCAAGCCGAGCACTCGGCCTCGTCAAGAAGATAGCCAACAGGCACGCCGGCATGAAGGAACGCAGCACGCTCAGGC
Organism: Haemaphysalis longicornis; assembly: GCF_048455015.1. Lineage (NCBI taxonomy): Eukaryota > Metazoa > Arthropoda > Arachnida > Ixodida > Ixodidae > Haemaphysalis > Haemaphysalis longicornis. Next base: position 138,362,395 of record NW_027526422.1, on the reverse strand, counting down.
TGTTCCATTCGTTCGCCATAAGCCACTTGGCGTTCGTGGCCGCCTTTCACAACTGGACCACGGCCGAACGCAATAAGCTCGACGCTCTCATACGCCGGGCATACAAAACCGCGCTGGGCTAATACACCCACACAAACACACAGAACGTGCTCGACTTAGGCTTGCACAACACGCTGAGCGAGATCATGGAGGCGCAAGCAACGGCGCAGATAGCCAGACTGGAAACCACGCGCACGGGTAGCGCCATCCTTGTCCCGGTAGTACACGAAACGAGGCTGCGGGAGAGCAAGAGACGGCTGACGCTGGTGCGCGAGGCCCGCGACAGCATCCACGTCGCACCGATCCCACGGCACATGGATCCAACAGAGAACCATTAGCGTCGCCTGGCCAGGGCTCGCACCCTGGCAGCGACGTACGACGACGACGCCGGCGCCATGTACGTCGACGTGGCCCGATACCCCGACAACCGCCGACGTGCCTACACGGTGTCGGTAGTGCAGGCAACCACCGGCAGAGTCGTCGCGGCGTGCAGCGTGCGCGTCGAGAAGGCCACGGTAGCGGAGGAAACGGCCATAGCGCTGGCGGCAACCGACAGAGGATGCACGATGGTGCTAAGTGACTCAAGGGAGGCAATCGCCAACTTCGCAAGAAACCAAGTGTGTGCGAACGCAGTGAGGGTGTGCGGAGTTCTGTACTCGCGGTCGCCGATAACCTTACGATGGTTTGGGGCCCCCATGGACAGCGTGGGACCCGTTCTCAACCGCAACGAGGACGCGGACAGGGCGGCGAGGGCGCTAACCGGACGCCCCGTCGGCCCGCGCGCCGCGTCACCTCGTGCGGCCAAGGAAAACAACGACGCCAGAGACAACGACAACGACGAAGACGCGGGGATGGAAGAACAAGAGCCCGCCCCGATTACAACGTACGGAGGGGTCCTGGAGTGGCACAGGGAGCAACGTATACGCTACCCTGCGCCGCAGCCGGACCTCACCCGGCAGAAGGCGGCGCTCCTCCAACAACTCCAAGTGGAGGCGACGTGGACCCCGGTGTTGGCCGTGCATGTCACGCCCGAACATTTCATCACGGACCATTGCGCGGTGTTCGGGGCCGCGAGGGCGACCATGACCCACATGATGTGGGAGTGCAACGACACAGAAACGCACATACTAACGCCCCATCTCGCGCGTGCGGTGTGCGAGACGGACAAGGACCTACAGAAAGCCGCCGCGCAGTTTGCGCTGGCGGCGATTACTCGCCAGCAGTCGCGGCCGGCATTCCCCTCCTAGCGAGGGAGTGAGAGCCACCGTGACCTTTTACAGGCAAATAAAGATGTTGCTTCCCCCCTGTACAGTGGAAAGATGGTGTAGAGCGGGTTATCGCTTATGCGAGCCGTACTCTGTCACGCGCCGAAGCCAACTACTCTGCAACTGAGAAGGAATGCTTGGCTGCCGTGTGGTTTGTCACCAAATTTCGGCCATATCTTTATGAACGACATTTCAAGGTGGCTAGTGACCATCACTCTCTTCTGGTTGGCCAACCTGAAAGACCCATCTGGACGTCTCAATCGCTGTAGTCTCCGGCTACAGGAGTTCGATGTCAGTGTCGTCTACAAGTCCGGCCGTAAACACAGCGACGCAGACTGCCTCTCCCGCGCCACAATCGATAAAATCTCTACCGAGGAAGACGATGACGGCGGCGTTCTTGAAGCCGTCACTCCTTCTGACCTTGCTCAAGACCAACAAAATGACCCGGAACTTCGCCCAGTCATCCATTACCTCGAAGGATTTACCTCTCAGCTACCCAGATCTTTCGCACACGGCCGCACATCATTTTGTCTGCGTAACAACATCCTGTATAAAAAGAATTTCGATGCCACGGAAACAACATACTTGCTCGTTCCACCAAAAAAACTACGTGCAGAAATTCTGCAGGCCTGTCACGATGAACCGTCTTCCGGACATCTCGGCTTCGCCCGTACCTTAGCCCGCATACGTCTACGATATTACTCGCCAAAGTTTGCGGTTGATGTCAAGAAGTAGTTACAAACTTGCCGAGACTGCCAGAGGCGAAAAACTCCACCCGAAAAGCCCGCCGGTGTACTCAAACCGGTTGACCCTCCGAAATTACCGTTTCAGCAGATCGGTATGGATCTTCTTGGGCCTTTTCCTTTGTCAGCCTCCGGCAACAGATGGATCGTCGTCGCTACGGACTACTTAACGCGTTACTGTTAAACAAAGGCCTTTACCCAAAGCACGGCCACAGAAGTTGCCAAGTTCTTTATCGAGAACATCGCCCTTCGTCACGGTGCCCCGACACTTGTTATCACGGACAGAAGAGCTGCGTTCACAGCACAACTTCTTAAAGAAGTGTTACATCTCAGCTGCACAAGCCAACGGAGGACAACCGCCTACCACCCGCAGGTGAACGGACTAACGGAGCGGCTAAACAAGACCATTGCCGATATGCTCTATATGTACGTTGACGTCGACCACCGGAACTGGTATGCCATACTACCATACGTGACCTTAGCCTACAATACGGCGGCGCAGGAAACAACACGGTTTACCCCGTTTCGCTTGGTGCATGTCGAGACGTCCTGACAATGTTGGACTCCATGCTTTTACCTGACGGCTGCTCTCTCGTCACCACAGACGCCGAAGAAATCGCACAGCGTGCAGAGGCCACATGGCAGCTGGCTCGACAGCGCATTCGATGCCAGCAAGTAAATGATGCCCCGAGGTAAAATGCGCGTCACAGGGAGGTTACATATCGACCAGGAGACCTCGTCTGGGTGTGGAGCCCTGTTCGCCGGAAGGTTTACTCCGAAAAATTGATGCGTCGCTACTTTGGACCCTACAAGGTTCTGCGCCAGAAAAGCGATGTGAACTACGAAGTTCTTTTTGAGGGCGCGGCACATTCTCCTCGCACCACGTCACAGTCCGACGTCGTCCACGTAGCACGTATGAAGCCTTACTACACCCGCTCGACTGAATCTTGAACTGCTGTGTTTGCCGTACGATTCTCGGGACCATCTATCGGGACGCTGCATCGGGACGATGCTTTATCAGGGAAAGGGGTAATGCCATATGCGTGAGACAATCTCCCTGTTTTGGTATGTGTCTTTCTGAACATTGGGTCTGAGAAGAAGAAGAGGCTAAGCTGCTATCACGGCAGCTCTGGTTGTGCGTCAGCTTCGGTGCCGTCCGTAGGTCTTTTAAACCCAGTAAATACTGCTTTTCTACCTTTATTCGTGACAATATTTTACTTCAGGCTCTAATGCGGGCGGCCTAAATTTAAAAGAGCTACATTGTGACGTATACAAACATATAGGCTTATCCAGACAAGCAACTTTATGTGGGTTTCTGAAGCATGGCAATTTTGTTTTTTGTAGGTTTACCAAAATTGGATTTTGTTTAAACCAATCCATGACTTTGTGAATGTAATTTTGAAAAGTGTTTGTTCCGCAAGAGGAGTCAGTGATTTTCCGAAGAGCGGTGTCATCTTCATAATGAAACACGTTTGACTTCAGTGGTAGTAAGCCAAGACCGGTAATTTCTATATTGAAAAGTATGGACCATAGCATGCTGGCCTGAGGCACTCCACATTGTATTTCTTTAGGTCCGCTGTACTCCCCATGGAGTTTTACGCATTGAAATCGTTATGAGAAATAATTCGTAAAGTACTCAAGAAATTGACCACGAAACCCAAAAAAGCTAAGTTTTTGTAACAAGAATTTATGGTTTACTGTATCGAGTGTATTTGTTAGGTCTAAAAATAACACTAAAACTGCTTCGGTATTTTTGATACAGGCGTTAACGAGGTCCAAAATGTTTTCTAAAAGCAACGTACTATTTCGGTTTTTAGTGAAACTAAACTGTGAAGGCTTATTGAAGTTGTACTTTTCGCAAAAGGATTGCATTACAGACGCTATATGCTTCTCTACTACATGAGACAACACAGATAATATTGCAATTGGTCTGTAGTTACCGAGCTCACCGTTTTGTTCGTGTTTGTAAATCGGTCTCACAATGAAAACTTTAATTTCTTTGGGTATGTTTCTCGTTTCAAATATTCTTTTAGGAATATTTAAAAGCACCTGTTTTATTCTGCTGTAGTGGCACAACAAGTCTCTTAGTCGAATGTTGTCGAATCCGGTGGGTTAAACGGTTTCATTCCGCGGATGATGTTCCAAAGCTCTTCTTCTGTAATCAGTGGCAGATAAGCTGCGTTAGCGCACGCGCGTAGTGGCTTGTGCTCTTCCGTGCGCGTTCCATATTCGCCTCCCTTTACCCATCAATGCCTCAGTGGCTTGTATAAACGTGTCGTTAAATTTATTGCACAGCTCACGCGTGTTTTCATTGAGAAAGTGCTTTCTGAATGTGTCATCTACGCTCACTTGTTTAATGCTTCCCATTAAATTCCTTCGCCATCTTTCACATTTTCTTACTGTTATTCTTATGTAGAGAAAATTGGGACGAGTGATATTTGCTTTTAGCCCAGGGTATTTTGGCTGTTACGAAATTTCGTGAAGTCTGAAACTCTTGTCTCTTTCGCGTATCTTGCGGTTCTTTCGGACACCTTTGCCATTCTTTATCTTTAAAATAACAAAGTTTCATTATTTCAGTTGTGATCCATCGGTTGTTAAATTGTCTTTGCTTTAATTTTACACACCTACTGGAACGCTCGTAGATGTGACGAAAACTTTGTTACTTTAATGTACAAGCTTACGTGATCCAGAGACAGCAAGGTTTTCCAATTAGTCTCACATATGTAGGCACAAATTTTATTATTGCCTAAAATATTTTTCGTTGTAAATGCTCAGCATTTTCACTCGCTGCCTTAGAAAATGTCGCTGATGCTATAAAGTAATGGTCAGCCAACTTCAGCCTAATCACTCCAGATTGATGTCTTTCCTCCGTTCAACGTGTTATAATATGATCTGTGCATGATCTGGTGATTCTTCCCTCGTGTAGTTACCGATGACCACTGAAAGCCCGAATTCAAACGATAAATTGATATAGGTTATTACTGCGATTTTCGATTCTTGCACAACATCAATGTTAATGTCTCCTATTATTATAAGGCTCTTTTCATTAATATGAAGGTTTAGCATTCGTTTCATTTCCTCTAAAAACAAGTTACGTTCACGTTGGGTGGCCTGTAAAGTGCACATATCGTGTGCGTTCCGTTTTTCTTACGGATCGAAATTACCAGTGCCCCTGAATATTCAAAGTTTAGCTCAGTGGAACCTAACAGCCAGTTACCCTTTACGAATACGAAGATTACTCCACCTTTTCGATTTTCTCGACGCAGCGCCGCTATCGAATACCCATTAAGTGAAAAAGAAAAAGGTCGTTGCGTATCAACGTTCACTTCAGTTAAAACAATGACATCGACAGGAATCTTTCTTTCATTCAGATGCGCGCATAACTGATCCCAGTATTTAGTAACGCGTCGGATCTTAATGTTCAAAATGGTGACGTCTAGTTGATGGGAGTCCTCAACCATCACTGAATGAAGACAGTCGTCCTATTCGCATATTGAACGAAAAGAGGTCGTTAAACAAGTTTTGCAATATCGTTTTCAGTGTTGATTCTGATTGCAGTCGCTCCCTCAATTTTCCGCACGAAAACTTTGCCGTTGGTCCTCCACGCGCACTTATACTTTTTTTTGCTTGCCAACTTGACGGCATTGTCAGAACAGCTGTTTTTGCGCTGTTGTCAAGTTCTCATTTTTAAGATTTTTCGTTCCTGGGTGCCTGTTTCTTAGATAACCATAGGCCGCGTTTCTATCGGTCTCTGCAGCGAACAATGATTGCTGGAATCTTATCTTGCTTCGCCTTGAGCCCCTATATCGCTTCGACAGATTGCTTTTCGGGTGCATTTATTTCCAGCTTATGGCTAAGATCTACAAGAACCTGGTGTAAATCCTCTTCTGGCAGCTGGGCTACACCGTGTATCTGAACGTTCTTTCGCCTAGAATACTGCTCAATATATTTGACTGTAGCCTTTAACTGCGTTATTTCCGCTTCTTTTTCAGCAAGCTTTCGGGAAATTTCAGTTGACACATTGTTTAAAGAATCAATTTACTTTTCATCCTCGGCGTTCTACACCAGAAGTTCGTCCTACTTCCCAGGCAGCACAGGACTGTTCGGCCTTACTCAAGCCGGTGTACTTTGGCCGGTGATTTTCTGACTGACCTTTCTCCGGCAACCATGTTCGGCCCGTGTCCAAATATAGGCCTTTTGGCCGTATACGGCCATACTTCCATCACTGTGCAACGGCCAGTGTCCGTCAGCCACTCGACCGGCTTACGTTCATAGGCCAGATTCCAGCAGTAGGGCTCCGGCCAACCCAAAGCTACCCGTGTGCGGCCGAAGTACGGCCACCAGAGGACAGCCGAGATGCGGTCGTCGGACTCCAGCCGGACTAAAGCTGCCGGAAATTCGGCCGTGCTACGGGCATTGTAGTTCAGCCACAGTACGTTAACTGTACTGAGGCCGGTGGACGACCGCTGCATGCAGCACAAGCAGATGACTCAATCGCGCTGTCCAGCAGCACAAACCCAACATTTTGGTTCCACTACACCTACATCAAAGTGAGCCCGCGCTCAACCACCAGCCGTACATCCTTCAGCGCAGCCTGGCTTAATTATCAGCGTCAGTTTACGCCAAAATTAATTTATTCAACAGTGCTCACAAATGGTCGTTCTTTTATTTGGTGTGCCTCTGTTACTGTCGAATACAGCAAATATTCATTTCTTTGCAGAGCTGGAATAGATGAATTGTGCAGGTCCTGATATCTTCTGTGGGGCGGCTTACCTGTAATGAACAAGGAAGGATTGAGGGGGGGGGGGGAAGGAAGGTGCGTACTTTAGTTGGTTGAATTTCACAAAGATGAAAGTGCCGCTTTTAGGCAATTTCTTTTAAGAAAATACTTTCATGCTCTGACTAAATCAACTATTTTTAGAACAGCTGCTTGACCAGTTTTTTTGTATATAAAACCGGTGTGAATGCCTTTACGAAGCGGTTCGGTACTCCACAAAACACTCAGCAGCATTCAATATAATTTACTTCACACAAAAACTCTGACCAGTATTTGCCCATTTTTCTTGCAAAGAAATTTTCTACTAGATCAACATGATCTTTCACAGGGCTGATCCTAGAAGAGATCAAAGAAGTACTTTCAGTTTCAATATATTTTTATGTTGTTTTCATGAGTTACGTGCACACTCCTTAATAGTCCGAAAGAACTTAATTTACTACGTTAAGAAAATTCTATACGTGTTGCGAATGACGCCCTTCTTCAGATGGCTGCAGTTGTATCCCTCTGTGTTCACGCAAGGAAAGTCGTAAGACAAGATTTTCATATTTTCTTTGAAACAAATAACTTAGCAATCGTAGTATTCATACAGCAAACTTTGCATACTGCAACGAATAAAGCAATAAATATTTCATTGGTCAAGTTCGAATGCGCAGGGTTCTCAACCTGTCGGAGGCGAACTTGCGGCTCCGCAAGTTTATTTATTTATTTATTTATTTATTGTTTAGTTGTTCTAATTTTTGTATTTGTTTATTTATTTATTTGTTTGTTTATTGATTTGCTCAGTTATTTATTTATTTATTTATTTTATGCCGGCTTGCCCTTGCATGCATTACAGCAGTGAGATACATAACACTAAGCATCAAATATGAGACCAAATTTTATTTATTCAATAACATAACAAATAACAAAAAATAACAAAATAAGTCTACAAAGCGCGGTGAAAATCGTCATTATAAACAGTCGATAAAATCATACGTGTTACATAATTACACTATCATATTGATCTAAAATAAAATGAATCTCGCAAGGCGTCACCCTAAAGGGAAGGTAATAATTTGCTTCAAGCTAGCGATTCCACTTTGGGATATGTAAAATGGCGCTTGGATATACTTCTCCCCTTCTATTCCAGTTTTCGAATGATAGATATTACGAAAAATTTTCAGACTCAGGTTTCGTCGATGATCTTTCCCGTCTTACCATTTAAGTTTACTTTTACTTTCCCTCATCCTAAGTTGACAGTGCCAATACCTAATACGAATCGCACTGCCCTATTCTGTATGTTTTCGAGCGTATCAACCAGCTGTTCGCTGTGGGGATCCCAGAAAACACATGCGTACTCCTACATTGAGCGCACATGAGTGAAGTACGGTTGTTCTTTTAACTTACATCGAGGTTCGCTGAAATTTTATCTCCGAAAGCCAAAAACACGTGCAGCCGTAACTTTTATGTTGTGAACGTTCCCATTTCTCTAACAACTCGTTAAATAAACTCCTCGTTATTTATACTCCCCGGCCGTTCTTAAAGCAGTGTAATTTACTGTATACGCATTCAACTGGAATGAAGGTTTTCTTGTAAAGTTGACGTTAACACACTTTTTAAGATTCAACGGCTTTTCTGAATCAGCACACCAGGATGTTATTAATTTGAATCATGCTGCAAGTATTCGGAATCACGTTCATTCGCTATAGTCCTGTTAGTTGCACAGTCATTCGCGAACAGTTTTGACAAATACTTGAGGCCACACAAACATAAGAGGGCCCGAAACTGAGCCTTGGGGATTTCCTGAGGTCGCGGGAACATATCCGGCCGAACAACCATTGAGAGCGACCAACTGCTGTCTTTGAGAGATATACTCGGCTGTCCATGCAACAACCAATTCATTAAGTTTATTTCCCGCAATGTACTAACAAGAAGGTGACATGAAACACCGTCAAATGCTTTTTTGCCGCGCAAGAAAATAGTCAGCTTCTTTAAGCTTATCTATTTCTAGAGCCAAATCGTGTGTGAACTCAACAAGATGCGTTCAGGAAGACAAACCCGACAAAATCTGTGTTTGCTAGGATGCTGGCGATTATGCTTAACCAAATGAGTCATATCCCACGTGTAGCTAATCTCAATTTCAAACACCGCAACTAAATTAACATCCAGGCTTCGTCATTCACAAGGCTCTGTTGTTATGGCAAATTCAAAATAACACTTGTTTCTACATAGACAGTCATAAAATCCCATGAAGTAACATAGTGCAGGGCACAAAGTTGAGCCTACCAAGGCACGAGCTTAGCCTCTTCTACTTTTATCACAAACAATATAGGGCGCATTGGTTTTCGCAGTATAATTGTGAGAAGAATAGCCGGAAACTTGCGCTTTTGCGCGCCCTTGCCTTTCTTTGGTGGGGAGTCCTTGACATGGCGCCGGTTGAGCTCCTGCATGGTTGCCGCTTCCTCGACACCCTTTAAGGCCACCTATTTTGGTGAACCACCCCCATCTCGGGTCGGACATGGCTGCCGGGTCGATGTCTCCAATGGTCTCCATTTCCTGAGGGGGCGAATAGCCTCGAGCTGATGCGTCGACGAAGCCGACGGGCGAGGCGTTGTAGCGGCTACTACTGGCGAGGCTTAGCTCACCCGTCGGTGTGGCACAGTCTTCTTGTGACAATAAATGACATTTCGATGGCCTAAACGTTTCCCTGGTAATGTCCAGTGAGTCCTTGCACCTTGCCCGTTCACCTAGAACACTCATTACTGTTTGACAAACCTAGTTCGTTCATTTAAACGTAGAAACGCCGAGCGGATGAAAAACGTGTCTGCGCCATTCGACTCCCTAACGGCTCTTTTTTCACCCAGGGAAAAACCGGTCCTACATCGGCGGGTCTTCTTCCAAGCACGTCTGTGCATGCATTCTCGGCGCTCAGACGCGTGCGCCGTTGTTCGCATAATGACCTATAACCTGATACCTTACGAAGGCCGGTCTCCTCTTGAACACCGGTTGCCGAAAATTCTGCGGCCGTTCACTTGCCGTAATTCGGGTGAGGACCGCTAACCAAATGAAAAACGTACACGCGGACGCCGTAAGTCGGCCGATCTCCTTTATAACACCGGCTGCGCGAAGTAACCGAATATTCTTCCGCCGGACACGCGGTTCACCGTTGAGCGAGTGGATGCGCTGCAGCCGCGCTACGGCCGGTCTCCTTTCGAACACCAACTGCCGCAAGAATACGGATATCCTGTGGCCGGTCGCTTGCCGTGCTTCGGCTGAACACCGCTTCCCGAAGGAAAAACGGATGCCCTAAAGCCGCACTCCGGCCGATTTTTTTCTCCACATCGGCAGCCGAAAGGCATCTGAATATCTGGCAGCCGGGGAGCTGCCGTTGTGCGTCTGAACACGGGCGGCCGGAGAAATACCCAAGCGCTGGTTGCCGAATGTTGGCCGTTCATTGTATGATCAGTGGCTGCCAGAACCTGGATGCTTGCCGGACATGCCAGAAAACGGCCATAGAAAACGGCCAGAAAACGGCCACACTTTCTGTGCCGCCTGGGTTAGAGGCTAAGAGTTCCATTGATTTTTCTATAGCCTCCGTTGTTGTACATTGCCTATCGACTTTCTTTTCCAAACTTTCTAGTCTACCTAAAGCTGTTGCTAGCACCTTGCTTTTCAGATATCTGCTTACTCAAGCTGCAAGCACCGCTGTCTTTAGCTGGCTTAGCGTTCTCTTCATCTGTTGCTTTGGATTCAGATGACGCCTCTAACTCTTCGTTTGTACATCTTACACATTTCCAACCACGAACAGCGGTTGAAGCCTGGGTTTTTAGCTGCTTTTTGGGATGCTTAAACATTTTCTTGCATTAAACCACTTTTTGCATAAGCTACAAACGAGATGCTGCGCATCATTTCCGAAACCTTTGGAACATGACAAACATTTTTCCGACGAAATATTTAACGGCAAAATAGTGCAGTCCAGTGGAGCATAGAATCGGGGCAATAAAAGCACCACAGACGTTTCTTACCTAGAAACAAAAAAAAGAACAGTCTCAGCTCCGTTCGATGCTCGACCGGACTGCGAAGGCGCCGATTCCTTGAGTTGCTGTAGTAGATTCCCGGCCGTGACGTTACACCGCCTCATGCACCAAGGCTGCTGCTATCTCTCGTTTCAGCAGGCCGCCGGTGTTTATGGCTGTGCAGACTGTTGCTTAACGGCCACTTTGAACCCGGTCCGAAGTCAGGGATGGACGATCAGCACGCAAATAGGCAACAAAGTGACGACAGTAGGCCAGGTGGATGGCAGGATAGAAACAAAAAATAACTGTCAATGCTCTGTCCGATGCTCGAGGTTTGATTCATATTTGCTGGCGGAGGACGATTTCCTGCTGCGGTATATTCGTCAGCACTGGCTGGACACAGCTCTTGCAGCAAAACTTACGAAAAGTTGTGTCGGACTGTCACTTGGCCAGGAATGAGGTTGGATGTGCGAGGTACGCCAGGAGTTGTCACGTGTGTCAGAGAGCAGAACTCCGAGTTGGTTCCCCGCCCGGATTGATGCAGTCTGTCCCCGGGAGCAGCTTGACGTTGCTCGTCTCAAGCAGGCGGACCAGTACAACCGGGGCCGTCAAGATGTTCAGTTTGCGGTTGATGACCTGGTACTCTGGCGCACTAATCAGCTCAGCGACGCTTCCCGCAAGTTTGCCACGTTGCTAGCCCCTAAATGGTAGGGCTGTTTTATCGTAAGCGAGAAGCCGTCTTCCTTAACGTATCTCTTTCTCAACCGCAGTACAGGTGATTATGTAGGTCCGGTGAACATAGAAGACCTTAAACAGCACCACGTGGACTGATCTGCTTTTGCCCAGACCCGTCTTCTTTGTCAAGGGCGTCTGGCCACGCTTATAACTATCTTTCTACGGCGTGTTTGTTTCCGCTGTAGCCTTTTAGGGTTTTCTTAGTTTTTGTTTATCGTTTATTTTCCGGAATTTGATGCTTGATAAGTCCCACGTGACGCGCTTCTCAATTTGCTTTCCAAGCTCGAATATTTTTTATTTCCGAGGGAATAATTTTTACTTCTTTTGCGTTCAGCACCCGTTTCGCCGTTCGCTCCGGCTTCGCCCGTACTCACCGCCGCACAATTTCGAGGACTGTCATCACTGCCACATGGACGCGTGTGTTGTGGTTGGCCCGGTGAAATCCTGGGCTCCTGACCCCCTGGCCTTCGAACCACCTTCCCTGAACCACGGCGTTTACTCCAGGCTGTCGCTGCTCTCTCCTCTCCACTGTGCTTCCTTGGCATGCGTACTGTGGTCCTTCAACCGAACTTTTCGGTGGTGCTTTCGGCTTCCCCTGGCGCTGCGTCCCTCTGGTTGGGAGGCTCTACTTCCTCACTCTAAGGCTGTTGGACACGGCCTCGTCTGTTAGTCGGATTCCTCCAGTAACGCCAGTGATCCAGAGGTGTCTATGGCGGTACTTGGGCTGGCCTGATCCTGCGGCTACTGTCCCAGAAGATATTCCAAAGTTTCGAGGTTGCTGTTAGCAGCTATTTCGTGGACTATGGCATAATCTTGGGCCTCCGATGCCAGTGCCTTCGAGATACTCTTGGTTCCTTCTCGGCTAACTCTAGGACTGTGTGTCAACCTTTTCTTCGAAAGGTTGGGGAGTGTGGTAACCAGAGAAGTCGCAGTGGTCAATCCCACGGGATGGATATGTACCAGGTTAAGACGAAGATGTGGCGCAGGACATGACCGAGATGAGAACGTGGCGGACAGGGCTGGACAAGGTGTGCCAGCCGAGCCGACTATGAAGTGGACTTGGGGGGAATGGGACTTCCAGTAAAGGTGTGGTTTTAGGGGACGCAGTGCCTTTCTGGGCAACCACGTCCTGGTGCAAGGATTACGGTACCACAGTGTATTTTGGGGTGAGTGTGTGTGTGTGTGTGTGCGCGTGCGTGGGTGTGTGTGGGTGTGCGTGTGTGCGTGTGCGTGTGCATGCATGTGTGTATGTGTGTGTGCGTGTGTGTTTCTTGATTTCCAACTTTGCTTTGCCGAAGCTGTGTCATACGAGTACGTATAAGCCGCCCCCTTATATCATTCCCTCGGGCCTTTGGACTGCCAATAAATGTAATGAAACGAAATAACATTGAAGACAGCCGCCAAAATCTTACCTTTACAAAAATCAGAATCTACAAAAAACTGCAAAAGCCTGCCACAATAACAGGCTGGGAATAGTTTAGATAACAACTGCAACTAACTGAAGATGGAATCCCAATCACGGAGATCGTTGTTTGGAGCGAAGACCTAATCTCCAGGCCAGAAAAAGATCAGTACAGTACAACGCGAGGAGGACACACACTTACAGCCACATAAGAATACGAAAAAGTCAGCTAAACTTATCAAAAGATGGATATCACCTGGTGTCTCCGCGGACTCACAAGGACAGACGAGAGTCAGCCATTGGTTGGTTGGAAAAACCACATGTTTACTCCATTTAACAAACACTCAGCAAGTGCTTAAGCAAACAAGACCCTAAAGCACACAACCCAAAACCAAATCCCACTCAATCTCTAACCAAACCTATCGAGAACACGCATCATCAAACCAAACTGCGAGTCACTATAAAAATATATAGAAAGTACGTACCTGGCAATAAGCCGCTAATCACGCATGTTTAATTAACCTAAAGATCCTAAATACTTTCGTACGACATCTTAGTGTACCAGAAAAACTAGTTCCTAGTTGATTGCCTACGAGTGTCACTTGAGCTGACTTGGCGTTCACGTAGCATGACCGTGACAAGGTGGCGTATGTAGTCGTCCGGCGCGCTGGTCTTGGTGTTGCTGCACTCGGTTGTGGTGAGGCCGGCGTGGTGGTTCCTCCGCGCACCGATAGGAAGGCCCTAGTTTGACTAGCCTGGTGGCAGCCCTCGCAGGAAAGGCTCCCGGGTAGACCCGGGAACGCAGCCGTGTGGGTGCCGTCGAAGTGAAGTCGACAAGGCGTAGACGCTGACCACAAGTACCCAACCACTGCTGCTGGGGCCACCAATGCGCAAGCTGGTGGTACGACTTGGACGACGCAGCCAACGCCATGTCGGCCCGCTCCTGGCCAGGCTTCATTGGCGTATTCGGAGGCCTCACTTCGTCCCCCTCGCTTGTTCCTCCTAGATGGCAAGCTGCTTTCTCCTCCCAGTTCCTTGCCACATCCTTAGCCATCGTGTCCGGGTGGAGTCGCAATAATTCCATCTCAAATGGACCACAAGATTTCTTTTGAATTATCAGTTCTTATGAAGGTGGCGCGGGGCAGCATATTGACTTGTGTTGTGATAAAACATTGACACATTTATTAATACAATATTCACACACCATACTGAAGTGCAATTCACACTTTGCAAAAATGTCTTTGCGAGAGTTGAAAACGAAGCTTTCGACGCAAGAAAAGACAGCCAGTTCACTGCGGGAGTTTTCTGTGCTGGTAAAGGAGTTGCGGATCCAATAAATGTGCTTAAAGCCCTGTGCAGCTGGTTATGGGTGGTTCTTCGTCTGCTGGTTGTGGCTCTTCCTCACTGTCACTCCTACATTTTGCTAGCCGGTGATAGTTTGTACATACATTTAGATTAAAACGACTGCGCGTAAGGCGGGTCAAGAGGTTGCCTTGCAAACCTCCATAATATCCATCACACACTATTTGCTTCCCCCAACTGCCTCTCGTGTGGTGCTCATGACATGGTGTCCCACGCCATTTGAGCTCGTAGAAATAATCCCTTTCTGTCGGCAAGATGTAAAAACCAGTGGGAGGGAGCGCGGGGCTGCTCGGATTCAGCGACCCAAATCTCCTTGTTTAACCAAGCCACCTCTGTCTCCGTGAGGCCCATGCCAGCTACCACACCGATTTCTTAACTGCGTTTTGGAACAATGTCGTTCTCTCTCTCTCTCTCTCTATCTCTCTCTCTCTCTCTCTCCCTCTCTCTCTTGTTACGTCCTAATCCTAACCCGTGAAACGCGCTGTCGCCTTATTTCACGGAATAGTGTTTGAACGACATTTGTCTTAAAAGATCTTCCCCACTTTTCCTCTTGCTTTCTTGCTGTGAAATTGGTTTGTGGTTTCTTTCTGGCCGAACTAAAGGACTTCGGAGATTCCACGTACGTGCAGCAACAAGTATCAAGGACAGAAAAAAGATAAAGGCTTTCGCTGAAAAAAAAAATGAATCAGTGCCTTTCTAGTGAGGGGCACAGCGAAACATTTTCCTCGGAAGGGGGGAGGGGAAGACTGAGGTTGCCCCTCGACCTCCTCCATATGCGTTTTCAAGCGATTAAAACTATGTATTATAAATACATAAAAATAACTTATAACCCAATGAATAATCAACTCAAAATATTGACTGAAATTTATAACCTAACTGTAGAGAACAAGAAAAATATTGCACAAAAGATTTATTTTCATGTTCCAAGAATTGTGGCACACTTGCTTTCACGGTTCGCAATTTTCTGTTTGGTCGATATTATAAGGCATGGCACCTCAAAATATGAAAATCCAGATCAAATATTAGCATATATACTTAACAAACACGGAAGTAAAAAAAACCAAGTAATTTAAAACTTAGAATGCGGGGGGCGGAAATTATAAACGTAAAAAAACAGGAAACCAATTTGTAGGTGGACTTTTTTTTATTGTCGCTTTGTCATCCAAGATTAATTTTTTTGCACACATGCGTGGTTAAGGACAAATCTTAACACATCTCTTTTGTATGCCAATATATTGCGTAGGAGCCGCTTGTCAACCATTGCGTACTGCGGATAGGTGCACCACGATTAGTCACACAGAAAATGCGTCAAAATGTGAAGTTGTGCCGAAAAAAGTGAGGAGATTAGATTTTAATCAGAGCAACAAAAGTGTCACTGGCAATAAAATGTACATTTGTACAGAAAGCCCGCTCTACACGGTGCGAATTTACCAGTGAATTTGTCACTGCGGCGCCGCTCATGTGGCAAAATGACCTATATTTCTCGCTGTGGCCATAGATTGTTTTGCCGCACGAACGGCACCGCAGCAGCAATACCGCAGGTATCTTCGCACCATGTAAGGAGTGGGGGAGACGGAGACGAGGTCTGAAGTCGTTAGAGCACCGTTTTCCGCTGGCGGCTCTGTTGCATGCAGGTGCTGAAGCAGCTAGGCCTGTGGTTTCGCCCACAAATTTTCCCTGAGCAGTGACGTTCGTTCGTGTAGCGGGCCGCACGCTCGCGGAACAACCCTGTGGATGAAGGCCTCGCATAGGAGTTAGGCATCCAAAGAAAAAAACGGGCTCTTAGAGGGGAATAGGTGCGCTTTCCGGACAGGATTCCTCGGGTTCGAGACAAAATTATGGGATCTTTTTCGGCGCAGATGGTTGCCTTGATCGCTGCGCATGACAGCTAGACAAATTTTCGGGGGGAGGGTTGAAGCCCAATAAGCCCCCCCCCCCTCCCCTCGCCCCTATTTCTACTTTCTCAAGAAAGACCACCAACAAAGCTGGCCAAGCTGCAAACGCTGCATGAAACAGCAAACGTTTGTTGTGATTTGTGACTGAGCATAGTTCCAAGCTAATTAGTTTAATAAAGCATGGGCGTATAATGCTTTATTGCAGGGAACAAACATGGGGTTGTCCGGTTTTCTTCTACGTCGTAGGCGTCTTCCTGCTTGTGTGACACACCAACCCAAACCACTCGAGCACGGAGGGGGGCGGCCAGGTCCCATGGGGCCTTGAGTCATCCACGTTGAAATTTCCCCACAGCATAACGGGTTTGTTAACGGTGAGCTCGTGAATCTGCCTGCGCATACACCCCCCCCCCCCATTCCCCAGATGCACGCATAAAGGACCAACTGGTACTGCGCGCTTGCTTAGACGTGAAAGGCACCAGCTGAAGCGCCCCTCCAGTACCCCTTAAAAAGGCAAACACAAAGGAAGCTGTAGCTACGGTGGGGTTAGCTATGGCGGGGTTGTGCACTGGTGAATTCATATATATATATATATATATATATATATATATATATATATATATATATATATATATATATATATATATATATATATATATATATATATATATACAGGGTGTCCAAGCTATAATGCACCAAGATTTAAAAAAAGAGAAATTTCGTTCCTCTAAGAAAACCTAGTGCATAATGTTTGCAGTACTGTGAAGAAGTGGAGAGTAATTTTTTCGTTAATGAGACTTAATTAATTAATTTTAATTAATTATCTAACTCGAGAAATACTGTCCTAATCACTAAAGTGTCAATGAGGCAGTTGTAGGTAACCACGAGGGGCATGTAACTGCGCTATTTTCAGCGACGAACTAATTGCGTACTCGTTTATTCTGACTGATAAAGGAAACCTGCGAAATATGAAAAATACCACGTGACGACGCTTACGCGCGCGTTGTAAAGCAGCGTCCCCAAACAAATCAAATTGAAAGCAACTGCTTAGCGTGTTACCCGCTCGAAGAGACAGCGCATCACCTTGATAATAGCATACATGGAAGAAGCAGCAGCAGCAAGATTCGCGGGACGCGTGTGCAGATAAGGAACAAACTCGGTCGCGATTTCTTCTTTCTTTCTTTTGTCTATTTCATTCTGGCTAACTCAGAGGCAGCCTGTTTGAGGGCGTTGCTTTAGGGTGCGCGCGGAGCCGCCGTCACGTGGTATTTTTCATATTTCACGGGTTTTCTTTATCACTCAGAATAAATGTGTACGCAATTAGTTCATCGCTGAAAATACCGCAGTTAGATGCCCCTCGTGGTTACCTACACGTGCCTCGATGACACTAAAGTGATTAGGACACTATTTCTCGAGTTAGATAATTAATTACAATTAGTTAATTAGGTCGCATTAATGAAAAAAATACTGTCCGCTTCTTCACAGTACTGCAAACATTATGCAGCTGGTTTCTTTCTAGTTACGCCTTTACTCTTTTTTTAAATCTGGGTGCATGATAGCTGGGACACCCTGAATATATATATATATATATATATATATATATATATATATATATATATATATATATATATATATATATATATATATATATATATATATATATATATATATATTTATATATATTACTGTTAGCGGCTCTGTTATCTTCGAGAGCAACTTGCTCTTCTTCCTCGAGCTATTTGCAGCTACTTGCCGAGGTTGAACTTGAGGCGGGAACGACGAGAACAGTTTAGAGGCAGCAGCTTTACGTTGTTTTCACGCCGATTCGCGCGTCTTTGCTGCCGATGCTTTTTTATTTTCCGCTCTTCTTCCTCCGACAGGACGAGACGCGTCTGCTGAATACCGAGTTAAACGTACAACCGCTGAATAACGGCGCCAGCGCCGTTATCAACCTATTGCGCAACCTGTGAAAGAGGCATCGGTGGTGGCGATTAGAGTAATAAATTTCAGGAAGATAGGCCGTTGTCGGCGCGGAGGAAGTAAAGGGCGCTAATGAGTAAATTATTGCCTCCAGAAGAAAAAGCATGTATCCTATCCATATCCAGCTCCGCTGCAAAAAGAAACTGGTAAAATTGGGTGGTATGCCTGCATGTTTCTACAGGTTTTTCGAGAAGAGTAAGCTTCTGACATCAGCGGCTTTCTCAATTGCATGGGAATTTAGATGACAATGTTCGAATAGCACCTTGAAAGGTTCAGAACACGTTAAAGAGGGCACATGAGCGCGTCAGTGGACGTGTGGGACAAGTGGGTATACCATGCACATGATCCGACGCTGTCGCGTATGGGCCGTAAGAAGAGTTTATTTGAAAGAACACAACGAGCACAAATGTGGTCAGCATACATTGTTTTTTTTTAGTTTTCTAGTCTCGCATGCATGTTTTTTTGACGACACTGTAGCCAACACCCATTTAAACACTCCAATAAAGTCGATGGAAACTCCGATGCAGCACACCTGAGAGCTATGTTAAGTGCACGCATTATTGGTAGGAGTACGGGACAACATAGAGAATGTTCGGGTTGTTTCATACTGCGGCTAGAAAGAGAACTAAAAATCAGGTTCCCTATCAGCTGACACACTATCTTGCCTGTGGTTAGAATTCTAAGCACACGAAAGATCTACTGGATAATATCCCGCCTTATTCTCTTAGGAGACGACGGAATGCACTTGGCATTTTCAATCCTGGCGTTTCCAGGATTAAAGTAGAGCTGCTTCCTCCATCCATACGTCTCGGTGTTTGTCGTTTGCATCGTGTTGTCGGGTGTGCAATGCTGCATAACCTGGCTTGTGACTTTCTTCATGAGGCCTTCCAGATCCGTCGTAGCAGCGTGTAGGGAAAATACGTCGTAGACGGCTGAAAAAAACCATGAACCCCTCTCTGGGTCCCTGAGTGCCACGTACTCCGGAATAGTGGCGTAGGCGCAGTACATGTCAGACCACTCCGGTACAGGCCCCGGTGGTGCATTGTCAGCAGTGGGGAAGGGTTGAGAATTGTCGGTTGCAAAGTTGCGTTTTTCTGCATAGGATAGGAATAACAATTATGACGCTCGAACGTGGATATGTAAATACTAGAACTTCGCTTAGAGCGCTCCGGCTACCAAAATTTTAAAAAATGGTGATTAGTGTTGTTTGTGTATGCGAAAAAACCAAACTTCCGGAGGTTTTACATGCTTCCGATCTGCGTCACTGGCTCGGGCATCGATAGAAGTATTGATAAACAAAAAGTGTTTTGTGAACCGGGACAACATAAATAATAACTAAAATATATTAGGTCCGCTAACTTTTCTCAGTTAAACATTGCATAAAACACTTACACAGACACTAAAAGAGAGTAGAATTCTGCCTGACTGGAAGCTAAGCAGCATATCATTATATTTAAACAAAGTAATCTGTCCGATACTTCCAATTATCGCCCACTTTCTCTAAAATATATTCCTTGTAAGCTCCTTGAGCACATAGTCTATTAAACCATGGAAACTCATCTTGAAGAAATTTTTTTCTCTTTTCAGAAACCAGCATGGACTTCGCGGAAGCCATTCCTGTGAATCAAAACTTGTCCAGTTTCCTACGGACCTTCGTTTTAACCTCCATTCATTGGTCCAAACCGAAGTCGTGTTCCTCAATTTTCGTAAGGTACTTGATGGCGTTCATCATCAACTACTTCTGTTTAAACCCTGCTAGCCTATTATCGACCCGCTCTTACCGTCATGCATACCAATGCTCTCTGACAAATCGATCCCAATATACAATCACCGGAGGTCAAAGTTCTTCGAATAAAAACGTTATTTTAGGTCTACCTCAACATTCAGTACATGTCCCTCTACTCTTTCTAAAGTTCATTAAACGGACACTGAAGACAAAACCGAAGTTGTTCTACATAGATTGGCATCCGCACAAATCGAATGTATTGTTCCCTGGGTCAGTACCCTGAAAATAATCGCTTAAGGAATAAAAAAAGAATTTATTGGCCGTCTAGCCGAGCTGACGTCAACGGTGACTGAGCGGATGTGCCAAGTGTCACGTCACGAACAACACAACGACGACCGTGCACACAAGATTTCAAAGAAATATATAAACATTTTCTTTGCTCGTTCACTTTCATAAGACATAAACAGTTATGAACGTACAGGTATAATTCAAGCCGTGCCGACATTGGCAAGCTGCTAATCGGCGGCGCCGGTTGCGGTCGCGTTGGTTATTGCAGGTTCGCGAAGGGACACGTCTGTTATGTTCGTGTTTACATTATGACGGCAAGTAGCGGGTTGGCATTCGACCATAGAGCCTCTTACTATATATACTAGCGAGGAATCTGCCGCTAGCGCCCATACGGCTCACATCAAGGCCGCCTGGGTCGTCATAGGGCATTCAATATACCATGCGCGCCCCTTTGTGCCATCATTGGCGGGCATAAAACGTTTTATTGGCTGTAAATTTGAATACCATGCCGCAAATACGCAAAGAAGAGTTTGTAATTATGTAATCATAAATGAAGTACTCAGTTTAAAAGCTGAATGAATAAAAAAAATTAGGCGTGTTCGTTTTGATTTGATTGATTGCAGGGTTTAACGCGCCGACGCAACGCAGGCGATGAGGCGCGCCGTAGTGGAGCGCTCCGGATTAATTTTGACCACCTGGGGATCTTCAACGTCCGCCGAAATTTCGTACACACGGGCGTCTTTGCTTTTCGCCTCCACCAGAAAAACGGCCGCCGCGGCCGGGAATCGAACCCGCCCCAGTCAAAAAAGACGATAGAAAAAATTTCTGTAGTTGTGTCGTATTTTCGCGTGTCGTACTGTCGTCTTGTCGTAATCTAGCCGTGCCGAGACTCTGGTGTTCTGTCGTGATTCGTATTCCTGTGCTGATTATGATGTGCCGTCGTGCCGGATTCGTGTCTTGCTGTGATCCTGATGTTCCATCGGTAGTTCCACATGTTGTGACTGTTATTGCCCATTGTGAAGAGTAGCGTAAATGGCAGTTCTGTTGTAACTACAGGAATGTTTGTCGTTGAGAAAACTCACGTTTGTCGTTACGACAGAAAGGTGTGTCGTAACAATAGATGGGTTTGTCGTAACAACAGGACCTCTGTTGTCACAACAATGTTTTCTGTCGTACGACAGGAATTCCTGTTACGTTTTCGCGGTATTCCTGTTGTGATTTTAGACTAGGGCGTCCTTTTTCCTCGTCCGTGTTCTTTTTACTTAAAGTCTGTCAGAATGATTATGCCTAATATTCTGCAGACCAAGCTGGTCTGCAGAACTGAACAATATTCAGTGAACAATAATGTAAAATTTTGGGAGTAGTAGTTTGACTACAAACATTTTGGGAGAAACACCTTATAGAGTCATATTTTGAAACATTCCAAGTAATAAACTGTTTTAAAAGCTCAAAACGCTTTTAAGCATACCGATGAAAATATCGCCTTCGCGGTGTTTCATTCGTCTTTTCGGATAAGTCTATCAGCTATATACAAATTTCGTGGCGGTTAATTTCCCGCTCAGTCAAGACGCCCGCGCACTGTTAGCATATGGACTGTTAGTGAAAAAAAGAACAGGGTAGCGCACTCTATTTACCAGAAACTAACGTGTTTAGATTGCGTACTTGTGTAAATATGTACCGATGATCGCTCGCCGGCACGATTCCTCCCACTTGCTTTCAATGAAGCGCAGCCAATGGAGCGAATTTCTAGTTTACAAGCCAAGCGAGTTTCGGCCATTTTGACCGGAGCGGCCATATACCTTCATTATAATATATACTAGAGAGAACTGGCGCTGCAATCGCGGGCCTTTGTGGGGCCGCCATTGCAGCTAACGACATTTTTCACCTACTTGGCTTGGCTAGCCACTAGGCTTCTTTTTTCTCTCAAAGCCAAAACAACTAAAATGGTTAACATCTTTTTCTTGTTCAACTATCATAAAGCTTCTAAATAATTACTGACAAACAAATCTTTTTAAAGATGCATGTAATAATAACAAAACAAATTTGAATACTTTTTTACACTAGCATTGTTGCATTTTTTGCAAACATAGGCAACTTTCAGGCCAGTTCATGAGCCATGCCAAAGACAAGTGGAACCTGCCCGCCCGGCACATGAATACACGGTGAAGAGCGGCTTCCCTGGGCAGTGGCGCGAGTATATATTAGTATGAAACACTATTGGAGCGGCTACCTTGTAGACATAGCAATGCATACTGAAGAAAGCAAACCCACAAAGACCCTTAAGAATCGATGGACATGCCAAGCCAGCAGCTGTGGTCTTTCCATAAGGCCATAACCGCCCCACGGCGATATGGATTCCCAGGTGCCGCTTTCCCTCTCGCATATTTGGAAAAACTGTATGCATTCCACGGGTCTGCTCTTCTATGGACAGTAATTGGCATTTAACAGAACAAGTTTTTTGCTTCCTCGCGTATGGCTGTCGGCCGGAACGAAGTTTTGCACCCTGGTCGTCGGTGGCCGAAACTGTGTGTGTTGTGCTCGCGTTCGCTTCGCGATGAAATTCAACGGCGTGTACCTAAGAGCGGAAATGTGCTTAGTGCGTTGAACTTATCACGAGGGACGATTCAATCCTGCACCGTGTATGTAAAGTGTGCGCGAGTTTTCTCAAAAACCTTGGTTGCTCCGGAGCGAAGTGCCTTGTTCTCCACTGTCAATCGCAAGAAGCAAGTGCTACCCTCACGAGGAACAGAAGGCAATCGATCGCCGGTCAATTTCGCGCTTCCGGGCCCTATTCTCGACTGCATAAATTCCGGGGAAATCTGGGAATTTGCAGGAAGTCTTTTTTGATTGGCTTTCGATTTTGATAACGTGCTTTCGGTTGACAAAGCGGTTGCGAGTGCTGTCGTCATTTTGACGTTTCATGACGTTTACTCTCAACAGTTCTACAGTTTGCCTCATTTCTCCCTACGTTCAGTGCCCAATCTCAGCCCGCAATGAAAAACTAAACTACACCAGACATAACAACGTAACCCTATCTTTGCTATTCGACAACAATATTGCTTGTAATACATGCCCTCTCTGTGACTGGCTCAGAAGGTATCACGTAATTTAAACAGTTGGCGGGACCGGCACGTCACGCTTTGGCAACTTCAGCCTGCGAAAAGTGACGTAATGTTACGTACTCACTTGAAAATGGCGCCTGCTTTTGCCGCCAAATAGGGCGAAAAATTTCCTTGACCTTCAGCGCCGCGAATTTGCAGCAGGTACAGTTTCGCATGCACGTGGTTGAAAGCATGTTTTCTACCGAAACAAATTATAGTTTCAACTGTTCCCAAGTCAGCGATCACGGATCATACAAACAACGTGCAGTATTTTGCTTTAAAAAATACTTTTTTGGGGTTACAGCAACATAAGATTGATTTTTGAGAGATTAGCGTTAATTCTTTGCCCCCTGTTTTATTTTGGTGACCCCGTTCACGTTCCGCCATCAGTTCCGGTGGAAAACATGCCCCGGTGGCTCAGAGGGTAAGGACTTGCGCTGCTGAGCCAAAGGACACGGTTCGTATCCCGGCTGTGGTGGCATTTCCGGGCCAGTGATGGCGGTAACGCGTTACAAGTAACGGCGTTACCGACAACCCGTTACTTTTTTTGGTAACGTAGTAGCGTACTCGTTACTTTTCCAAAAAAGTAACGGGTAACGTACTTACGTTACTTATTTTGAGTAACGTTAACGAAATTACGTTACGTTACCTTACTTACTGGAACTTAAAAAACTTAAATTTTAATTTTTTCTGTGTGTTTTTAAGTGCTCTGAACCCACTTGATGCGCAGATCAAGGCCGCCGTGGAGGGCACGGGCGAGATTTGACGGGGAGAACTTTCCCCCGGCAAAAAAACAACAACAACAACAATACGGCCGGAAGCAGAGCAAAGGGGCAAGACGATTAAGGTTGACAACGCTGCAATCAAGAGAACGAAGTTGAAAAAAACTAAAAAAAAAAGGTTGCTTGGACCACTGCAGATTAGTCACGGGAATGTGCCCCTACTACCATGACATTCATCTGATAGGAACCCGGTACGGCTAAGTGCGAGAGGGACTGCAGGACGAGCATATTTTGGACACGACGTTTCCGAGACTGAGACTTTTGGTGGGCGTGCCTGCCAGTCATTTTTTGTCCCCCGTGGTGGCAGCAAGGAAGACCGGTACTGAAAAAGGGTGGGTTGTCAGAGCTGAAGACGATAAAATCCCCCACAAAAGCCATTCGCAAGCAGTTGTCGTCACCTGTCGGATGGCTATGGCAAGTGCAGCTTCATCGCCTTGGCCAGGACTCAAATATTTCGAACTGACAGAAGCCAACGATGACAATTTATATTTTTATGTGCCTTCTGTGTCAGCCACAGCTGAAACTCTGAAGTTGTGCCAAGTCATCAAGCTCCAACCTGAAGAAGCATGTAAAGGTAAGCAAAATTTTTATTTCTTGCTTTTATATTTGTAATTTAATTCCGCTTTGGGCATTGAGTGGGCCATCAGATGTTATCAATACAGCTTTGGCGGAGTGTTATTTCATGTCAGAAAGCATATCGCCATATTTGTAATCTGTAATCTGCGTTTTTTGCGCATAAACTACACAAACAAAGCTTGGCTGCGTTCGAGGTCCTTTCAACAAAAAAGAGGGGAATTAGTCAAGTGTACGAGGGCCCTGGAGGTGATTCCACACAGCCAACAAAGCAAGCCAAGATCGACGACTTACTCCGCCATCAGTCCGTACCTCAGGTGTAGCTTGACAGACTGGTGGAAGAACTTGTTATTAATGCCACGCAGCCTTTCTCAGTGGTGGAGGAGCCTTCATTTGCGACGTTACTAAAAGCCACAGCTATATACAGGAACGTGCTCACGCGTCCGACGCTCATGACACGACTGAAGGCGCGCTTCGATGCCCTGCACGACAGTTTGTACTCAACGTTTCAGAAGTTCCAATTTGTGGCAGTCACCACGAACTGCTGGACTCGCTTTCAGTGGTACTGTTCTGAGCTCAATCGACATTTATTTACAACCATACGAGTGACGGTTGACCTATCCGTACTTCTGCCATTTTACTAAAAGACATAGGAGTCAGTTGATAGCTACTACGTTTGGTTCCCAGAGTTCGATGTTTTTTTACCTTTTTGTCTGTTTATGGTGTTTCTCAAATATCTAAATTCACGTGCATTTTGCTTTGCCATAATCTACGAAGCCATATTTTTTCTTAATATCGATTTCCCTAGCGCAAACACTTCATTATCAAGAAATACGGGTATCATTTCTAGTGTGGCTACCCTTGATTATTGTCATATTCTATAGCTCGCTTGCAAATAGCTTTCCAGGTGTTACCTTGGTGTCACGGTCCTTTGGCTGGACCCCACCAATTTAGAAAGAAAGATCGCTGCCTTGGCTTGCCGCCGTATGCACGGGAGCGTAACTTTTGAGTGGCTTGCCACCACTATAGAGGAGATATTCAACGAGTTCGACCTTGTGGGCAAGATTTCGAAAGTTATCACGGACAGCGGGTCGAATTTCGTGAAAGATTTTCGGTGAGTCTCTGTTACATTGTTAAAAATGCTATTCCTTAGTACACACGTCTATATATTGTTGCGCTTGTGCAGGATCTACGGTGAGGAGGAAGAGGAAGCGAACGATGAAGACGAAGAAAATTGTCGGCCCGTGCAATAATGTTCACTGATCGTTTATGTGTGGGTCTTCCCCGTTATGTACCAATAAATTTTTATAAATGGAAGACTATTCCTCAATTAGTCTCACGCATGCATGCCCTCACCTTAGATCCATTTTTATGAGTCATGGAATCGACCATATCCAGGCCGCAAACTGCCTTCGTTACATGGCCTGCGTTGCTCTTCGGTAGATCATGGCCGCGGTTCAAACAACCACAGGCGGGTCTTTGTACAATATCTGCTTGGCCCATTAAAAGTGGCCCTCTTGTCGGCCTCAGTACTTTACAGAGTGTCCCCTTAGATATTTTTTTGATTAAAGTTTTCCCTCTAACGCGAAATTACTCACTCTGAACCTTTTAACAGGCATCCTACAGGATCATCTGAACAGTTTCCCATTCCACGCCATTGTTGCAACCGATGCTTCTGTCCGGAAGGAGAAGGCAGGCATAGGTGTTTTTTCTCCCGGTCTAGATTGGGCCTTTTCCCTCCAGCTGCCTAACTTTACTGCATCTTTCCACGCAGAATTTCTCGCAATAGTCTTGGCCCTTCGTAAGCTTGGTTCCTCGAAACGACAGGCAATTATTCTCACGGAGGCCTTTCCTGTTTGTTCTGCCCTTACTTATTCAATTTGATCCCCCCTACGTCGAGCCCTTGCTTCTTTATCGCCTTCCTCCCTTCGGGAACTTCGTTTGGTCTGGTTACCTGGACATGCAGGTATCTGGCTTAACGAATCGGCGGATGCTCTGGCGGGAATGGCATTGTGCGGTCCAGTTGGGGAGGTTCTGCCGCCCATTTCCCTCACAATTTCTGCTCGCTTCCATAGGCTGTGCTTACTTCAAAGTCTGCCTGACTCTGCTTACGAAGACTTCGAGCTCGAGCGCCTCCGGTACTCATGGAAGTGCAACATAAGCCAGTCGCGAGCTTGCGAAGTCACCCTCACTAGCTTTCGCTGTCGCGTCCCAAATTTAAATTATTACTTGCACCGCTCTAGTCTGGCCCCGTCGCCGTTATGCGCTTTTTGCAGAGAACCATACCAATGGATCATTTCTTCTTCTCCTGCTGATGGTTCTCCTCGATAAGACGAAGATACCCAGAAAACACACGCAGCCGACTTAACATCCCGCTGTCTGCTACAGTTACTTTGTCATTGGGGCGAAGGAACTGGGATTCTGTCACGGGGATCTTCGCCGTGCGTTGCCTGATTCATCCTACAATCAGGCCGTCTGCCGTGCTAGACATCATTTAGCCGTACTGGATACCCCTGTCAACTATATGCTCGCCCAGCTCACTGCTTCGTCTGTGCCACTTTCTTCGTGTTTCTTACTTCCAAATTTCATTAAATGGTGTTCGTTTTCACCTTTTTTTATTTATTTCTATTATCTCTTTACTTTTATTTCCCGAGTCATCTACTGCTAATCCATCCTACTATTTAAATATTTTTTCTTCCCTACAAAAATTACATAACTTCTTTCGGTAAGGCGCCCATTTCCTGGCCAATCCCCCTGAGTGGGTACGCGCCATTTCTCTCGAACCACCACCACCACCATCGACGGCGTCGAAGAAGGAAGGCACCCCCTGCCACCCAACCACCGGTGCTCAACACACACTTTGAACCTCATCGCTACCGTTGACGCGGCTCGTGCAGAAACTGTTGATCTGGAATACTCCACAATTAAGCAAAGTGTGTTCACCAAGTGCCGAAATCTCTGGAATAAGCAGGGATAGTGTGCGCAAGCAGCTGATCTGATCAAGGCCCACTGCGGAATATACGTGCATCGGCCAAATTTTACAAGGTGGAACTCTACCTTCAAGGCCATGGAAGCTATCAACACGTTTCTAGAAAGGGGAACAGACCTGGACGTCCTCTTCTGCTAGCTAGTAATTCCGAGGCTGCTGCTACCTCACGAGGCCAACTTCATCAAGGTGTATGGCAGGGTACATCAAATTTAGGTAGTTTTAGTGAATTTCTTGCTAAAATATCTGCCAATTAATTACAGGTCATGAAACCTGTCTGCTGTGCCCTGAATGTCCTGCAAGGTGACAACCACATTCACAGTGGCTATATGCGTCCGACGCTGCACGTTCTCATCAAGAAGATAGAGTATGAGGAGATTGCTGGATTGCGCTACTGAGGATCTCTAGCTGTGTCTCTGTTGGTCAGAATTCACAAGAGGCAAGTTGTGACACGCGTAAATTACATGAATTGCTTTAGAGAACTATAAAATGTAATGTCGATCGGGAGAGACAAAAGGGTAAAACCATCACTTGAACGGTTTTATGATCAATGTTTCTCGCGTAGAGAGTACGTTTTTAAACCTGTGGCCAGCACATTTCGCCATAGGTGATCGAACAGACGACTCGTTTTCTTTACTCAGTGGTGTTTATTACCTCTGCACGCAAAGACTTGTCTTCTTTCGCCACGCTCCCCTTGGGCGCGGGGAGTCGCGCGCGCCTACGAACTTCGCTCCTTTGGATGGAGTACAACAGTTATTTTGCTAACACAATATACATTTCGCTGCTGCAGGTTCGACCATGTGATGAATCAGAAGGACCTTCTGGTTGCTGCTTGACAGCTCCCGAGAGTGAAGCTGTCGTGGATTTCGGATGAAGTCAAGCGAAATGCGGCCCTCGCGGCCATCAAGAGCGAGCTGGCAGTCTCTTCGCGGCTTGTCGAAAGCCCCGCTTCTCCACTAAAAGCGAATGCAGCAGAAGAAGGTTTCTTTGCAAACCCGTTTGGAAATGAATGCACCTCCATGCCGGGGATCATGAGCAGTCGCCGTACTTTCTGGTGCCGCACAGCTTTGCACTGACGAAGCTAAAAAACAGCTTCCCTCTTGTGCACAAGCTGTTTCTCGACGTAAAGACGGCAGTACTCCCGGGCGCATCCGTTGAACGCCTATTTAGCGTAGGCGCGGAAGTGTTTGCAAAGAAGCGAAGTAGGATGTCATATGCCAACTTCGAAATTCAGCTGTTGCTGAAGTAAAACAGCGGAGTGTGCTTCGCGTAACGGATGAACTTGTTCACAGCAACTATCTGTACTTCGACATGTTGCGAATAAAATATACTAAAAGTTTCAATCTCGGCTGGTCTTAATTTCTGTGCTAATGAGGGAGGCCGGTTCTTCTGTCAAGTTCCGTGCCAACATGTTATAAATCAGCTTCATATATACTTCCGCGTTTTTTCTTGTAACTATTCGGGTGAAACCCTAAAAAAGAGAGGGTAATTAGGTTCCGCATGGACATATGCCCTCAAATCTACGTAGCCCAAATCTACGCAGCACCGGGGTAACGAGAGACCCAGTTTGTAGTTGGCGGTATAGCACCGCTTCTTTCCTTAAAAGTCTTGGATGAGGCGGGGGTCTCGTCCGTCGATTGTGGCGGTACCATGCCAGGATGTCCGCGTACCTCGTGATGGGGGCACACTCGGGAGTCGCCGCCCGCTCAACAGACGTGGCCGTTGCGTTGTCGTCCGCCGCGCGGAGTGTGAGCGCGCGCGCAGCGGCGTCGGCCGTCTCGTTGCGGTTGGCGAGACCCGTTCCGGTGTGGAGGGGGCCCGCCTGTGCGGGAAACCACCGCAGAGTCACTGGGGTGGTCGGGGGATGCATGGCACTAAGCACTCTCACAGCACTGGCACTCACTGTGTTTGTGGCGCATCTAATCACTGCAGTTCGCGAGTCACTGAGTAGTGTTGTGCACGTCGGGTCAACCATGGCCAAGGCAATGGCCATTTCCTCTGCCTGGTGTGGGTCCGCTGCGGCGAAGCTGCCCGCGCTGCGTGTGTCTCCGGTGACGGCGTCCACCACCACCGCTGCGTAGGGGCCCGGTCGGTGCGGGTATGCCGCTGCGTCGGCGTATTTGGCTCCTCTGTCGTTGGCATATAAAGTTGTGAGGGCTCGGGCCCGTGCAAGCCACCGTTCGCTATTGTGCTCCGAGTGCCTGTGCTTGGGGATCGGTCTAACAGTCAGTCGCCGTGCCGTTGTCGCTGGTAGTGGGACGGTATCCTCGGGCTGGGTGGCCAAGGGAGTCACGCCAATTGTTTGAAGGATTGATCGTCCGGTACATGTCTGGGACAGGCATTCGTATTGTGCTGTTCTCTGGGCGTCGATGATCTCGTCGAGGGTGTTATGGACGCCGAGCTCAAGGAGCATGCCGGTGCTCGTGCTCTGCAGTAAGCCAAGTGCCACCTTGTAAGCTTTACGAATGGTCGCATCCAGCTTTGCACGCTCCGCTGCGGCCCAATTACGGTACGCCACCACGTATGCGATGTGACTGATCGCAAAAGAGTGGACGAGCCTGGTGAGGCTGTCTTCTGTCATGCCTGTCCTGCGAATGGCCACTCTGCGGATTAGGCGCATTGCCACTGCTACCTTGGCGGTGATTTTAGTGACCGTGGCGCAGTTGCTGCGCCTACTGTCGAGGAGCATCCCTAGCACTCGTAGGGTCCTCACGCGGGGGATCGTTCTGCCGCTCATCGTGCGTATAGTGATGTTTGCTGGTGCTGGGACCTTGGTGCGGGCGTGTCTCTGTGGGATGATGAGCAGCTCCGACTTGGAAGGGGAGCAGACATACCCTACTGCCATGTGCCAGCTCTGCTGCAGGGAGACTGCATACCAGAAACACATCTTATGGAACTGTGTCACGAGCCCAAAGGAAGCGAGGTCAAGAACCATCCCGCCACGGCTTGCAGAAGCCGCAAGGAGCTACACCTACGAAAATCAACACTGGGCCGTCCAGCAGGTCCTGCGGGCGCTCGCAAGGCATGAGACTCGCGAGTCGGCAA
Organism: Haemaphysalis longicornis; assembly: GCF_048455015.1. Lineage (NCBI taxonomy): Eukaryota > Metazoa > Arthropoda > Arachnida > Ixodida > Ixodidae > Haemaphysalis > Haemaphysalis longicornis. The sequence continues at coordinate 138,331,704 of NW_027526422.1, read as the reverse complement.
CGGCGAGCTCACGTCTCGGATGAGTAGCCACCAGGACGACGCCGAGGCCCGCGTCGCGGCGCGTAAAAACGTCGTTCTGCTGGCCTAAATAAAGTTTAATCAATCCAATCAATCCAGACAAGGTCTGTCCCTTGCAGTCTTGTTTTGATGGTAGTCACCGCCTTCTGTAACGTGTCTTGAATGTGGCCGTCACTGCCGCCGGCGACCCACAGCGTTATATCGTCGGCGTAAATCGTGTGGCCGACGCCGGGTACGCAGGCGAGCTCGGTGGCCACTCCGATCATCACAAGGTTGAAGAGGAGCGGGGAGATCATCGAGCCCTGTGGAGTACCGACGCTTCCCAGAGAGTTTTGTGGGAGTTGGAGATCGCCGGCGTGGATGGTAGTTGTGCGGTCCGTCAGAAAGTCTTTAATGTAGGCGTACGTCCTGCTACCCATGTTCATCTGGGAGACCTGTTCAAGGATAGCGGCGTGGTGTAGCCCATCGAAGATGCTTTGTAGGTCCAGCCCCAGCACCGCCCGGTTGTCCAGTGTACGGGTGGGGTCGTCAATTATTTCATGCTTAAGTAGGAGCATGGCCTCCTGCGTACTGAGCTTGGCTCGGAACCCTATGAGCGTGTTGGGATATAGTGCGGAGCCCTCTAAGTATTGTTGCCACCTGTTAAGCAGGACGCGTTCCAGTACTTTCCCGACACATGAGGTTAGGGAGATGGGTCGTAGGTTGTCGATATGCGGCGGCATGCCCTGTTTGGGTAGCAGGACCATCTTGGCCGTGTTCAAATGTTGCGGCAGCACGTGTTAAAGTAACACGTGAATGCCGTGATAGCCGCGTCGCTGAGGTTGCGAAGAGCTTTGTTGGTTACTTTGTCGGGGCCTGCTGCCGATCTGCTATTGAGCGTTTGAAGGACCGCCCGTACTTACCATTCCTCAATGTCCTTGTCTAGGTCTGCGTTCTCGAGGCCCGCATACTCGAGGTGGTTGTCCACTGGAGCGGTAGGAAGGTAACGGTCGTTCAGACGCCTGCACACTTCCTGCTCCTCGAGCTCTGCTATGGCCTTCTGCAACGTGCGCGCCAGGCAGTATCGCTGCTCCCCTTTGGGCTTGGTCTCGTCGAGGAGAAAGCGTAGTAGTTGCCACGTTCTGCCCTGTGCATTTGACCGTGGGTCGCTTGGCATACCGCGTGCCATTGTTGACGGCAGAGCGCCTTACTATGTTGCTCAATGGCTCGCCTGTGTCAATATTACAGCAGAGTTTAAACATCCCCATGTTGCCGAAATCAAGCCAGAGCACTACACTACAGCGCTCCTCACTGCTCAGGTGTAGCTTCGGCGCGTAAATTAACGAAAATTTGAATGATCTCTCTTCCTGGGGAAGGAAAGAAGGAAGGAAGGATAATACCGTGCATGAAATGCAGGGAAGTGAACCAGTTTACAGTCCGGTTGACTATCCTACGCATGGGAAGTGGGGAAGGAGGGATTTAAAGAGAAAGAAAGAGTATTGAAACGACAGGAATACAGCTTGAGAAGCAAGAAAAGAAAAATTAATGATAACTACAAAAACAAAACAATACGCGCTAATAAAGCCTAAACTGAAACGGTAAACTAACCAAATGACAAATTACCTATGGTACACAGTGTCTCTACAATCGATAAGACAGGCCTGTGTTCTTTAGGAACCGAAGTAGTGCTTTTGTGGCCTTTTCGGACTGGGATGGGCTACGTCTGTGACACAGAACAGTTTGCGCAGTTAATGGCTGGTTGTCGAGTTTCCGGAAAGCGGTTGACAGGTGCAGGTTCTGCATTGCAAACCGGACACAGTGACACAAGAGATGTTCTATTGTCTGGTCCGTTGCACACACGTCACATGCAAGGCTGTCAGTCATGCCGATAGTGAATGAGTAAGCTTTGGTGAAAGCAACTCCAATCCACAGTCGGCACAGTAGGGTGGCATCTGAACGTGGCATGTTAGTGGGTAAGCGACGCTGCAGGTCAGGGTTGAGAAAGTAAAGGCGTGAGTTTTAAAACTCCGGCATATTCAAAACGGCCAGCGTGATTTCGCGGGCGATGGAGCGCAGTGACCTTGCTGCATCATAGCGCGATAATGGGATGTCGGCCAATCGGGCACTTTCATGGGGAATGATGAGCCGCTTTGTCTGCACATTCATTCCCATATATGCCGCAGTGGCTAGGGAGCCATTGAAAAATAATATTGTGGGCATGCCTTGCTAGGAAGTCATACTCCTGACGAATCTCGGCCACAAGCTGTTCGTACGGGCCGCGGCGAAGAGCAGAGTGCAGACACTGGAGAGCTGGCCTGGAGTCGCAAAGCAGAGCCTATTTTTGTGGTAATTCTTACTTTAGGTACAGAAGAGCCTCGCGAAAAGCTGTGAGTTCGGATGCAGTTGACGTTGTTGAATTGTACAGCTTGAATTGAATGTCTACCGATTTGGCCGGCGCTATTTCAGTTCCCGCAGAACTGGAGTTTGTTACCGAGCCATCGGTGTATACATGAATCCGGTCTCTGTAGGCTTCATCTAAAAAGTGCATATAGAGCTGTTGAATACCTTGTGGTGGAACATCCGATTTTTTGGTTATTCTCGGGATGGTTAGCTGCACTTCTGGCTTCGAGATGCACCAAATGGTTGAGAGGTGCTTTTCTGTTATGGCGTTAGTTGCGGGCACGGCTAGCGACCCTGTCTGCCGAACATGCTACTACCGACCAGGCGTAGAGCGAAGTTCACTGCGCGGGCGTAGTACCCGCTGTACATTCGTGTCATTTCTTTCGTCTCTGTCACAGTCTCATGGTCCTCCTTTCCAGATTTCAGTGACTGCTACGCTATAGTCTTTCTCCTTCCAGCGAGATGTGAGGGGTGAGCCCTCCCTTCTCGCTATTCCAGTCGTAGCTACCGGGTTGCAGCGATGACGCATTTCCGCGGACACTTGATGCACACGGTTGATAGGTAACGGCTAGCAGCCACGGGAAAATCTAAAAAATGAGCCTAATAACGCTATCTCGTTATAAAGTAACAAAAAAGAGATGGCGGCGTCTTCCTGTTCGCGAACGTTGCAGCTCTCGTGACCAATGCTATTTTTCGCCGGGAGTGTGTGAGTTTGCGTCGGTTAGCGTCGCGAGTCTCACCGCGTCACTGCCAAAAAACCGAGGAGTTCCCTTTGTGTCTTTGGGCGTTATCGCATGAGGTAGTGGGTGTACGCTTTCCGTCGCCGCTTCGATTGAATAAAACAAGAACGCTGAACTCTTGCACATGCATTGACACCGTGAGCTGCAACAGTTTGAGGTAAGGGACCTAATCGCCAACTCAATCTTCTTCCAGATAGGACAAAAAACCCAAGCCCATATAATTCTTCTCTAAAATGAACGCAACCAAACGTGGACAAAGTAATTTATCTAACAGCAAAAATAATTTATCCGAACCGACAGCGCGGTGAGTTAATTGCACGCAGTGAAACTTTGACTGCTATCACATTTAGGTACACTTAAGCATGTACTCACCTCCACGGCAAGCCTGAACAAAGAACAGCTTAGGTTTTCCTTTCAGGGCAGGACAGTTGGCGTTGTTGAACAAACCGTAGACTTGGTTGCGCAGACGCAGACACTTGGAATCTGTACCTTCTATGGTGTCATTCGAGCCGTGAGACATTAAAATAACAATGAGGCAGTCAGCGGTTCTTTGCTGTTCGGCCTTGGCTGCATTCGACAGAACATTCAGCATATCCTGCGTTGTGGAAAATAGTATGATGAGCAGTGTGGCCAAGCTTTTAAAAATAAAGTTACTGGTTAAGAAAGCTTGGCAAACTCGAAAACTTTCACATGTCGAGGAAGTCCTAGTAGGCATAAAAACTAAAGTAGTTAAGGTTAGAAATGTGACAGTACTCTAAATACCATGCTGAAATATTCGGGGTGCTTAGAACCTATATGGATGTTGGTATGAAGGCCTAGGTAAACCTTCTGTATCAGCTGTTTAACTTTCTCTTTACTATGCGGTCGCGCCGGGAAGCACATGAACACAACCCTGGACAGCACCCTCCGTGGCTCTTTCCGCTCAGACCCCATTGTCAGGAACCACGTGTGACCCCCATCGGGACCTTCAAACCGTATTGCTCGTGCGCCAGAAGCCTAGCCTCCCCCGGCGTTGTTGGTACCCTCTCGTGGAACGTGCTTTGTTGCCTTGTTCTCACAAGCCTCCTCCAACAATTCGGTGGACCAGTTTCCAATTTCCGGCAGGCCTTCCCACTTTTGTGTAATTGGGTGCACCGCACAACCATGTTCTGTACCTCCCCTAATCCATGATACATTACTGTTTTAGTCTTTTGCCCCCCAAAAGAGATTGTTCGGGTATTGTATGATAGGGATTATCTAGATCTCACCAAAATTTTGTAAATATACCTGCTTGTTTTTGGTCCCAGTTTGCTATGCGGCAACCTGAATGGGACCGTGAGCAAGAGTTTAAAACAACGGGGTAGGCGATTGGGAGTCACATAAATTTGTTCTCGAGACAATGCACGTCCTTGTTTTCGCCTGCACCACTAACCCAGGATTGCCCATGGTTTGCAGCCAACAGTTTAGTGTGTATCGCCAGAACGAATTTGACAGTTACGTGAAGAAGGAATGAGAATGATATCGCAACCAAAGGTAAATAATCACGTTAAACTGGACAAGCCTGCAGAATTGGATCATTTCACGCATTTGATAAAGTATTTAAAACAATATTTTCCAGTAACCTGCGCGGTGTATTGCTACCATATACTAATCAATCATTTCCTTTGGTGTGCTCTAAAGACACACGGAAATATAAGCACTGTCGAAGTCATGTAGAGAAGCGAAGCAAGTCTTAGGCACCCCAGAAACTTTCCTGGCAAAGCCGTGTTTATGCGATCTGCCTTAAATGGAATTTCGGCAACTGTACGTACCACCCTACAGTAACCACTGATGAGATTCTGCCATACGATTCTGCAGCCTTCCCTTATACCAACCATGGCATACTATACAGGGTGATCAATGTTAAGTAGACAGGTTTTATTTAACAATGAGGCACTTAGATCTACGCAAACACCACCTGTACATTTAGGTTATTCGACTATGGGGACACAGAATGAGGTGGTTATTATTGATGTCGGTGTCCCATTTAACTAAATTTGAATAATTAACTTTTTAGTGGCTGAGGTAAGCAATCATGTTTGTATTGAAAAGTTATCGTGTGTCAACACAGTTGTATTTGGCAGAATGTTTCTAGCCCATCCATACCACGAGTTATCTAACTGCGAAGTGCAATTCCGAAGTGTGAATCAACGGGCAATTTCTCAGCCACCTAACGCTTGCAGCGGACATTGTCCTGTTAACTCAAAGCAGCCAGGATTTGCAGAGTGTGCTTTACGAATTGTGCTCAGAACGTATGACTGCAGGCTAGAAAACACACGAAAAAAATCTAAGGTAATACTAAATCAGCACGCAAGGTACATCAATTCCAGGTAGCAATGAAGTGTTGGAAACAGTTGCCGAATACGTATATCTTGCGCAAGTCGTAGCTGCTGATTGAAACCATGTACAGAAAATTACCCCCAGAATAAGCATGGGGTGGGCTGCTTTTTGTAAGCACTCAGATATCCTGACTGGTAAGCTTCCTCTCTCACTCAACAAGCTTGTATTTATTCAATGCGTTCTTCCAGTAAAAGACTTAGAGGGCAGAAACTGGAGTCTGAGCAAACGATTTGAAAGGAAACTTAGATCGGGACGACGGGCCATGGAACGCCGAATGCTAGGGGTGTAACTGAGGGATAGGAAAACAGCGGCATGGATTACGGAACAGAGGTGGAGGACATTGTAGTAAAAATTAAGCGAAAAAAATGGGCTGAGAACTCGACGGAGAGATGAGCTCCAAAAAGTTTGGAGAAAAACATGAACTCAGCTAGCACTCGATAGGCGCGGCTGGAGATCTTTGGGGGAGGCCTTCGTCTTGCAGTGCACACAGCTTTTGATGTTGAGTGCATACGCCAGAGCTAGAAGCTTTTATACCCCCCCCCCCGTCACGTCAACTTATCGGAGACGAATAGGTTAAACTTGTTTCCGTTCATTTAAGAATTTCTTTATGTACAGCTAAAACGGCCATATAATTTGTAAACTCCCCCAAAAATAGGCTATAGTAGTTCATCTCCCGAACACATGTTTTGTCCACTGGCAGAGGGTAACTTATGCCGGCAAACTGACCATCTTTGCTTTCTATGTAAATTCTACTGGCATAAATGTCTGGAGATAAAGTTCAGGAGTTAAATAAACACTCTTTGGCAAACTCTAACGTAATGCACCTTTAACGAATTAAAAAATAAATATGGCAAATTTTTGTGCAAAAACATATACTGGAGGATAACCCCATGAATACCTCAATGTTGCTTGGTGATTCCAAAAAAACATAAAGGGATTTGGCAGTGGAAACCTCGTTCAGTTACGCTTGTAATTACGCTTAATAAAAAGTACAAATTCAAGGTAGTACAGGGCTACGCACCTACATCCAGCCATGACGGCCAGCTAGTGATAATAAAGACGTGGAATCGGCAATGGTTAAAGTAAAACACAATACCGTAGTTCTGGAAGACTTCAATGCTAAAGTAGGCAAGAAGCAGCTAGAGCCAAGGCATTTGGGAACTATGGCATCCGTTGTAGGAATAACAAAGGGGACTTATTAGTAGCGTTCGCAGAACAGAATGATCTACGCATCACGAATACCTTCTTCCACCAACGGCAGAGCCGCAAGTGCACGTGGAGGAGCCCGAATGGCGAGCATTAAAATTAAATAGGCTTGATACTGCTATAACCCTGGCGTCGTGCAGGATGTGGAAGTAGACGGAAGGGTGAGGTGTAGTGACCTCCGAATGGTAAGATTTTGGAATCGGTAGATTTTAGATGAGACCGTTGCAAGCTAGTACGACAGAAACCGATCAATGGGCTAACAGTAATACGGAAAGTTGAAGAATCGCAGTACAGAACCGATATTCAGCTCAAACCGGGGAAGCATCGCTTACTACACAGGAGGCGAGCGTCACCCTTATACGCAATATTACGGGGTGTGCTCTGGAAGTCGGAGGTACGATCTCTAGAAACGATACTGGTAAACGTTCCCAGGACACGAAAGATTTAATTAGAAAACGGCAAAGCATGAGAGTTTGCACCCAAGATGGCAGAATATAACTCGCAGAGCTTCCGAAGTTCACCAATAAGCGTAAGACAGGTGACATAGGAAGTATAATATGGAGAGGATTAAGCATTCTGTAAAGAGCGGAGGTAGCGTGAAAGCAGTGAAGAGCGTATAGGCAAGGTGAAAAACCAGATTTATGCGCCTAATGTCAAGCGACGCCGGGTCAACACAAACAGGAATAAATTGTTAGAGTAGACGAGGAGTTCTAAAGGGATCTGTACATTCGCCGTGACATACAGGATAATACCGAACGAGGAAGTAGTTCAGAGGAGGTAGACATCCCACCGGTAACAACACAAGTAAAGAAGGCTTTGAATGAAATGCAACAGAGCAAAGCACCTGGTGAGGATCAGATAACAGCAGACCTCTTCAAGGATGGCGGGAAAATTTGATTATGCCTAATATCCACGACTGCACCGGAATCTTGGAAGAACTCGAGCATCATCCTAATCCATAAGAAGGGTTACGTGAAGGACTTGAAAAATTACCGGCCGATCAGCTCAATGTCAGTCGTCTACAAGGTACTTACCAAGGTAATGGCTAACTAAATTTCTGCCACTTTAGACCTCAGTCAACCTAATAAACTAGCAGGGTTTCGTAAAGGCTACTCAAAAATAAACCATATTCACACCATCAATCAGGTGATAGAGAAATGCGCGGAGTGTCCTCAACCCAGTATATAGGCTTCATAGATTACGAGAAACCATTTCACTCGGTGGAAACCTCAGAAGTTATTCAGGCATTGCGGAATCAGGGTGTAGACGAGCGTTACCTAAGAATAATACAGGATATCTATAATGGGTCCACAGCTACCATTGTCCTCCATAAGATGAACAGTAAAATACTTATAAGGAAGGGCGTTAAACAAAGGGGCACACTCTCTCCAATGGTATTCACAGCATATTTACACGACCTATTTGAACGCTTGGATTTGGAACAGGTGAGCGCTAGGGTTAATGGGGAATACCTAAATCATCTCAGATTTGCTGATGACGTTGCCTTGCTAAGTAACTCGGGGGACGAATTGCAAAGCTTGATTACAGCATTGGGCAAGCAGAGTAGAATCGAGGGCCCGAATATTATTATGGAGCAAACAAGTAATGCTCAATAGCCTCGGGATAGCCGAGCGGTTCAAGATAGGTGACGAGGCAGTGGAAGGGGAAAACAAATATATCTACTTAGGCCAACTAGTGACCCGGGATCCCAACCATGAGGCAAAGATAATGAGAAGGATAAGAATGGGGTGGAGTGCATCCGGCAGACGTTCTCAGATAATGGATGGCAGCTTACCATTTTCCTTGAAGAAGAAAGTGTGACAGCTGCATTTTACCGCTACTCACCTACGGGGCAGAAACTTAGACGCTCACCAGAAGGGTTCAACTTAGGTTGAGGACGACTCAGCGAGGGATGGAACGGAAGATGATATGTGTCACATTAAGGGACAAGAAGAGAGCGGAGTTGGTCAAAGAACAAACGCGTGTAAAGGACGTATTAGTTGAAATTAAGAATAAATGGGTGTAGGCAGGGCATGTAAGGCGAAGGCAAGATAACCATTTGTCATTGAGGGTAACAGAGTGATCCCTATAGACGGGAAGCGTGGCAAGGGGCGGGGGGGGGAGAAAGTTATATGGGCACATGATGTCAAGGAGTTTGCGGGGATAAATTGGTCGCACTTAGCACAGGACCGGGGTAAGTGGAGATCTATGACAGAGGCCTTTGCTCTGCAGTGGGCGTAGACCGGCTGGTTGTGGAAATGATGATGATAATGATATACTCCTCCAATGGAAGTTTCTCGAGTGAGCGTAAGAAGGAATATAGTTATCCAACCATGACAAATAGGAAACACAAACTGGGTGTACACAGATGTGTTAAGTACCCTACGGTTAAAACCCTCTAGAGCCGATATTCTGCACGGGTTTTTATCTTTACCAGGATATGGCAGTGTTGTTTTGTTTAGTTGTTACCATTTACTGGCGCAGACATATTGTTAAAGGTGTGTTTTGTTTGAAAACAAACGATGGAATCCGTGTAATTGTGTCGAAAGCATTATGAAGCACTTCAAAATATGCAAACGCCGGTCTACGTAATCCTTCGCTTTGCTTTTGCTGCCCTCAAGAAATTATTGTACATCTGTCTGTTTATTTCTCCTTGATAAAAATAGGTGGAAGTAAGCTTTACGGGAAATTTTCCCCGTTGACAACGCCAGGAATTGTCTAAGTTTAAAAAGTACCTATTATTTTAGGGTTTTTCGTGTCAACACAAGAAGTGAAGAATTATTACCATTAGTGAGTCATTAGGATAGCTAGTAAAGACAGTTCTCACGAATCAGCAAGTGATTTCGTCGTTCCTAGAGTTTGAAGTGTGCCACTGCATGAGATACCATCACTGCCCTATCAAGTGAAGTCGATGCTTTTTGGGAGCCACTAAAACTTTCTCTTCTTGGTTACACGAAGTCTGCATAGGTTTTTGTTTGGGTGCAAGTAACACCTTCGCTACATGAAGTAAATCACTACAGGGTTGTGGTAGTGCAGGCATTTCTGCCTATACTTAATTCAGACGCGACTAATATGCGTGAGTCGGCGGGAGAAAATATGCGGGAGAATCAGGGAATGCGTGATTACGAAAAAAGCCAAAGCTACATAAATGCCGCAGCATTGATCAAGTTCATAAAACTAATGTCTGACAACAGAGTGATAATAATCTTTTAGTTTTTCAAAGTAGTCTCATAGAAGTTTACGGTTCACGCACAGTTATATTAAAAACATTGCCGGAACCTTTACTGCTGGAAGTATTAAAAAGACAGTGTAAAAAGATGCCCGCGAAAGTTACTATTGAGAACACCAGGGCAATAGTTTTACCGAGATGGTTCGACGTCCCAATTAAGTTAAAATAATGCCCACATACTGATGAATTGTGGCAAATAGATAATGACAACCACACGAGACACTCACGGAGGAAGCAAATGTAAATTATATATGTAAAGTTATATGTTGCAGCATCATGTCGTGGCACATAATTTTATTCTATGTGCATTTATTACATGGCCTAAATTATTTCTAAAGAAAAATACAGGGTAGCGCAGTGTAGTGAGGAGTAAACAGTTTGCAGCCACGTTACCAGAATAGTTGGGAATGCAGTGATCATGCTGTGAGTTTTTCGGCCTAATTAAATATGAAAAACAGAAATGCATTCTAAAGCGCAGCTTATCTTCTAGTATACTCCCTGCCCAATTCTCGATCTTTCGACCAAGAACGTTTTTGCAAATCTGCAAATTTGAGCAAACTTTTACCAGTTTGGGCACGTGTTAAATTACGGGAACTAGCAAAGTATATGGCTCTATCTATGTTCTGAATATTTAGATCCCTGTAGAACCAGCGGCGCGCAGAGAGGACGGGGATTTTTATGCTGCCTTACACATCAGAACAAGTAACGCCTTATTCTATGGATGGGTTAAAAGAAACAATCTAACCCCGGTATTTGACATATTTAGGTAAATGCAGGTTTATAGGTTTATTTCTAGAATTATAACAAAGAGGAACAACGGCAGCCAAGGTAATGTCACATACAATTATATTTAAATCTTTCCCTAAGTCTTTGTTTGTTAGCAACGTTTTCGCGAATGAAAGTTTTTAGAGCAGTACGTTTCGTCGTTGCATTTGTTAATAAATGCAGTGGCGCATGTTACTTAATAAAGCTGCAATGAGAACTGCACGGTGCTGCAAATGGTAATGTTTTAATTTTTAAATCTTTCGGAAATCATTAAATTTGCACACAGCAATTCTTCAATCTTGTCATTTAATGAACAAATGAATTTGGGATACGCTTTGGAAAAGTACTGAATTAGGATGACTTTAGAAGATAGAGAAAGACAAACTTATTGTAACACCAAAGCCCATTTGCCTAGCCTGACACAATTACGACTGCATTTTTATGTAACCAAAGTCTAAACAAAACTGATTGATGATCAATGGGTACGACGTGGAATGAAGCACAGCTGAATCTTTGTTTGCCTCTTTGTTTCCTGGGCTCAAGTAAAAAGGAAGAAACATGAGAAGCAATTAAAAAATGGAATCTAACCAGCACTCACTTGCGCAGTCAGGTTTGTGTTAACGGTGACCTCGAAGTAGAGGTTTGTGAAAAGAGACTTCATCTTGTCTGCGTCGATATCGGAGCCATCTCTAGGCTTCTGGTGGTCATGGAAATTGACGTTGTTAATGATGATACACATTCCTCTCGGATTGTTCTCCATTCTGTATACCTGAAGATGAATCAAAGGTAGACAAGATGCAGTGGCTCCATTTTCCTGTAAGGTCACACATAACATACAGCCGATTTTTTTGTCGTGCGACAGCGCTTAAAACAAATAATTAAATAACGTACAGCCGTTTGTTTTTGTCGTGCGACAGCGCTTAAAACACATAAATTTAATTTAAGTATGCGGGAGGAGTGTGTTTACCAACTTTGATTGATCCTAAGGTTTAACGCGACGACACTACACAGGCGATTAGGGGCGCCGTAGTGAAGGGCTCCGTAATAATTTTGGCCACGTGGGGCTCTTAAACGTGCGCAGAAATCTCGACACACAGGCGTTTTCGCGTTTCGCCTCCACCACAGAAGGGGCCGCCGCGCCCGGGAATTGATCGCGCGTCCTTGGGCTCAGCAGCACAACTCCTTAGACACTGAGCCACCGCGAATAGGGCTTAACAACTGTGATCACATATACAACTATACAAAGAAAACGTTTGGAAAAAACGTCGAGGAAGCAGCATTCGATGTTGTCATCTGAAAGCTCGGGTTTTCATTTTTGGGGTAGCGCCAGCCACTTGAAGTAGAAACCGCGAACATCATGAATAATAATGGGAGGTCGCAAAACCAGCGAAAAGTATGCAAGAAAACGTTGCAGTACAAACAGAGACACCGACCAAAAGAATCTGTTAAAAACTTGAAAAACTCTAACAAACACCAAAGTTAAAGTTTCTACAGTTTCTTTCGGCTGGTGCCTCTGTTTTTAATGTAGTATGTCTCCCGACCAAAAGGGCTTCCGTAAAACCCTCGACTTTGTGTATGAAACTATGTATCATATAAATGACAAATCACAGGAAAGAAAGTGTTAGCCCAGCTGTGCAATGGTCCCGTTCATAAATAGGTAAATGTTGAAGGCTCACTGTGCGATAAGCACAGTGACCCTGGCTGGGATGGCTGCTTATCTAGTACAGAAAAGCTGACGCAGACGACGACGTCGCGGGTTATTCCTCCAGGCGATGTTCCCGCTGACGGGTGGCAGATGGCGGCGATCGTATTGCATGCACTAATAACGTACTTACGTGTTTATGTGAAATGCTGGGGTTATATTTCTGATAAAGGTGACGGCTGCTTGGCAAATGACCAGCGTGACGCGACACACAAACACGCGCAATGCTTGTAGCGTGTGCTAAGGTGTTATTTCAATGGTGTGTTTTTTCGTCTCGGTGAAATGAAGTTCTGTGACAGTACAACCTGCTGCTGTGATAGCTGGTGTGCGTCAGGGAAACGCAATTTCAGATGTGATTGATTGATTATAGGGTTTAACGCGCCAAAGCAACGCAGGCGATGAGGCGCGCCGTAGTGGAGGGCTCCGGATTAATTTTGACCACCAGGGGATCTTTAACGTGCGCCGAAATCTCGTACACACGGGCGTGTTTGCTTTTCGCCTCCATCAGAAAAGCGGCCGCCGCGGCCGGGAATTGAACCCGCGACCTCGTGCTCAGCAGCGCCACGCCTTAGCCACTGAGCCACCGCGGCGGGTGCAATTTCAGATGTGTAGACTTGTTTTTTACAGACGTGTGATAAGTAGTCCATCGCGCTACTAAAGTAGCTTACGCGAGATTCATTTTATCACACTTCCAATCACAGTGAAGAGTAACCAAATTAGCATATTTAATTACTCTGGTGCCTTGACCAATTCAAAAAGGAATATTCGGTGTCAAATAAAAAGAGCGACAAATAGGGCTTGTGCTTTAAGCTATTCTTCACTGACTCATTCCTTTACAACTAGTATATTTTACGGAATGATATTTTACTCTTGCAGCAACAGAGGTGCTGGTGCTCATGGGTGGAATTGCGTCTCCGTCTGCTTAGGATGGCTTAGGAACATGCACGCTTACCCGAATTTTTAGAGTTAGGCAATAGAGAATAAGAACCAAGAAACTCACCTCCTCTGCAAACACTGGTATTTTGGCTTTGCTGACTTCAGATTTCTTGTTCTGAGGTACCGTGTCGCTGCTGCAACCTGAAGAAGTAGGTTAATGATGCCTAAGCTCACGTTTTTTGCAAGAACAACGAGAAAAATTGCGATTCGGTATCGTCCGTTAACCAAATTATTCCCAAAGCATAGTTCGGTAGTAATGCAAGATAGAACTGCGGTAGTCTCCAGTAAAGCAACTCTCAGACGTTTTTTAGCCGTGCATGCAAGAAAGTGACACAAAAACAAAAATCCGAAGGGGCCGCACAATACAACCCGTATAGTTTTATTTTCCAAACCAGACAATCGGTATAAAATTTACGCTAAGGCTAAATGACACCAGCGGATAATTTGCCACCGAACAAGCACAAGATATTTAACACTAAGAATAGCCCAGCCCCTCCATTCTCTATTCATCATGAAAGCGCATTTTGTGTCATATCATGCAGACACAAAATAGAATTTTTGGTGGTAAAACAAGGGCCGTCTTCACAAACCCGGAGCCTATCTCATGTAATACAGTAATATTCATTTTGAACCAGTTCGCAGTTGTGCGCTTGACATTTAAAGCAACGCTACCCAGGTGTGTCCTGAGAGCTGGAAGCAAGCTATACCTGACCTTTCCACACTTTTCTCTTTTAGATGCGAAGCATATCATGCTCGGGGCTGTGTCCCTCCCTCCCTCGTTGTCATTGCCCACCGTCCGCACTCTACTGCGCATGCGCGTCTCTTCAGCCCCGTCAGCGTTTGGGCTGACGCCAGCGCAGTCCACTATAAAAAGAAATAGTTAGACGGCGCGCGGTTTAGATCCCACGACTCTCTGGCCGCAACGGGAGGTACGTGGCGCTCTTCCCACTGCGCTGGAAACCGATACGGGAGCATGTGCTACGAACGCGCCTTATGTCCTTCCCTCCTTCAAACTACGTTAAGAAGCTACTGATACAACGTCAACAAAACGACGAACTGAAAACTAATGGGAACTTCCGTAACCCCATGGCTGCTTCGCATACTACTCAGGGTTCCCCTACGGGAAGTTGGTGTATTTTTCTTGCAGAAATATTGTTACGAGAAGCAGAAAAAGGAGACTGGCACATGGTCCAGGGGATCCACGCTAACGATGATGAAGCAGTTTGCTGCATGGGCTCAGCTAAAGGTGTCATGGCCGCATGTACGTAGCTCATCCATGTAAATAAATCGCTGATACATCGTCCAATATTCTTCTCATGTTTACGTTTGCGGCATGTAAAATATTGTGTTCGTATTTTTTGTTCAAAATTTGCGCATAAACTTTGGATTGCATAGATTATACCTTTCTGTACACTGTTTCCGCATTTATGTCCATATTTTGTTCGAGATAGGCATATATCTCAGTTAGCGTCAGACAAAACCGCCGCGAATTGCTTTGTGTAGAAAGTCACCTGATCAACGCAAAACAGTGTCGCAATACATTTAGGCGATGGGAACTAGCGTTATAGTGAAAAGATCCATGCGGAAAATCATGTAAAGTCATTCCACTATAACAGCCTCTGAACGCAGCTTGGAATTTAGGCACTAATAAAATCCAGGGACACCCAATAGAACGGGCTGATCGGAAGTGGAACTTTCCAATTGTTCGAAGTGCTAAAAACTACGCTATAACTATTACTTATTAAACGTGGTTTACGGACAACGGCGTGTGTAGTAATTGCGCCTTGTGTAAGTAGAGCGATGTAGAGTAACCGTAAAGAACAAAACACTGGGTGAACGCCCCTCGTGTCAGTGCCTGTCCTGCACTTCAGTGGTGTCCCAACTATTGCACTGGGTTTAAAAATGAATCTTTACCACCCTGTTCAAAACAATGAATAATTACTTTAGTCGTACGTGCGAGTGGGAGGTATCCAAACCCTCATAACTGATAACTTGCAATTCAGAGTTTATGGAGGTATTGCATAATCGAAAAAAATTGCGTTGCCTGTTTCTCACCATAAAATATCAATGTTGTATTATACCCTGAGTTCTATTAACCTGAATAATTGTAACTGTGAAAAACCAAATAACAGGAGCACTGATTATATTCAACACTTTTTGCTGTGATCACAACCCACTGTTTTAGTTAAACCTGAACGGTGGAAAGAGTCATCTAACATCTGTTAACTTCTCTTAATTTATTAGTTGGTTACAAATAAAGGACATCATAAATACAAAAACCGCATTTCATTTCGATGTTGTCTAGAGAAAAAATCAACTTATAGCCCATTTTCATGATAACGTAATGACTGACAACAACTTAAGTTAATAAATGCGTGTGTGTGTGTGTGATACCACGCCACCGTAATGATAACGCTGCGGACAATGTATGTTGGGCTTGTGCAGAAATGATACTTCCTCCCTTTATCTTCTGATTTTTCTGGTTATCGGGACTACGAAATAGGTGTCAAGTCAACGCGTCAATTAGCTTCGATTATTCGCATACAATGACATATTATAAAACTACACATTGTTCTGATGACTTCATTGTTACATGGATAAGTTGTTAGCCGGGCATGCATATCAAACATTGGCTGCTTAATGCTGTAGACAGGCCCGAAGAATGTCAGCATATGAGGGTAAAAAGTATTTTAAATATAATGACCCATCACAGGGACATTTGTTGTGGCTTCAGAAAGGTGCCCATTTATTTTAGATGCACAATGCGGCGCTAACAAAACAATATTTAGGCCCGTCTACAATGCAGTGCCCTAAAAAAGAGTAGGAAGTGCTGCACTCTTTCTGCAGCAAGAACCAGTTGTGTTTTTTTGTTCTTTTTGTTTTTTTGTGTGTTCATAGAAGTTAGTCTTCCCGTTATTTTCTAATATCTGTAATATTGAAAAAGGAGCTGTAAGCCGCCAATCACCGAATGATTTGCTTGGTCAGGGCTGATGCTGTCTTTTCAGCCTCGCCAAGCGTACGAGCATTTCCAACAAGATAACCAGCAGCGCCGTCAAATACTTCGCCTACGGCTTGCTGAGACCATTCTACGAAATATCATGCATTACTCCGTCTAACGACGACGATGGCTGAACGCGACACTTTGTGGTGATGGATTCTTTGTTTCGGCAATTCCACATTGCGAGTATGTGCTACTCTGGAGCTACGCACCACTTTTCTAGAAAACCTACAGCAAACTCCCGGGTCCGCACTCCGTTGGCCTAACTTTTCAGTTTGGGGTGTATGGCGCTAATCGGTACCAGCTGCCTGGCGTTCGCTTCGACCACGTCGAAATGGAGAAATCGGATAGCCGCCGGCTTCATAGTGCGAGGGACCCAGGATAGACTCCGGCAACGGGAACCGTTTTGTTTCTGCAAAGCAGTATGTCTTCCCCCTTCCGCCCCCGCTGCCCCCCAGTTTTAATTCCGGTGTAGCAGATTTTCTCTGCTCCGCTCCTACGCTGCTCCCCTTCAACGCCGACCCCCTTTTCACAACTGTTATGCCCTCACCCGCCGCGGTGGGTTAGTGGCTAACGCGTTGCGCTGCTGAGCACTAGGTCGCGGGTTCAATTCCAGGCCGCGGCGGCCGCTTTTCTGATGGACGCGAAATGCAAAAACGCCCGTGTGCACGAGATTTCGGCGCACGTTAGAGATCACCAGATGGTCAAAATTAATCCGGAGCCCTCCACTACAGCGCGCCTCATCACCTGCGTTGCGTCGGCGCGTTAAACCCTACAATCAATCAATCAATCAATCAATCAATCAATCAATCAATCAATCAATCAATCAATCAATCAATCAATCAATCAATCAATCAATCAATCAATCAATCAATCAATCAATCAATCAATCAATCAATCAATCAATTTTTATGCCCTCGCTACCACTGCTGCCTCTTTCATAAATTGCGCCTACGGCTGATAATGGCATCAAAACGACGTAGCCACTGCCGCCGAACGTTTCGCCAGTGTTGCTGCCAGAAATTCCACCTCGTGTAGCATTTGCGAATCATGCCCTGGTGTAGAACAACTTGCCCGCTTGGAACGAAAGACTTAGCTCATAATTGCTCTTCAGATTAATAGGCTTTCCGAACGACATTTTCGCCGGTGTATTTCGAACCTAAGCACAAACTAATCACTGGTTGCCGGTATATGCGTGCTCGGATTGAGGGTGGAAGGAGCGGGAGTGCATACGCAGTTAGGCTTCATGCCGGTACCAACGATACACCCTCCGTGCTGGAGGGAGATTTAAAAATGGAAGTCTCATGGCGCAATCCAACCTGTCAGCTGTCCTCCGTGATCGAGCATTTTGAGTTCGTGTCAGTGTGTTACAGTGTCAGTGAGATGCCCGCGACGCAATTTAAGGAAACGGAAATTTCTGACCGATGAAGTAAAGCTCGAGTACGTCCAGCCTTTAACTCGCTATGGAAGAAAAGCGTGTCATTTGCTCCGAGGAAGAAGAGCGGGAATTTAAGGAGCGTCGGCCGCACAGAAGCGCGAATGGGCGCGACACCAAAGGAAACCTGCTGCCGCCGCCGTTGCCGCCGGAAGTTCCAGCTCGCCGAATAGCTACAAATCCCTCCAACATAGACAGCAGGTCGCCCGCTTCGATCGGCGATGTGAACCAATATTTATTGTTTAGCTTGAGTGGCTTCCGTAGCGACACCTTCGCTAGAGTTGACCAATTTAGGCATGCGCACATCACCGATTGCCGATTGATGCCTGAAAGGGTGGGAAGTGAAAAGGGGGTGCGCGTGCACGCGCCGCTATATGCTTCAGGTCTTCACTGATGACTTGGCCATTGTGCTGTCGGGGCGTTTCAACTTGGACGTCATAAGGCCCGTTTGCCATACTTCTTGGTCCAACGCAGTGGTTTAGTGCGTTACACAGACGGTAAGAAGGCTACGACCCGGAATTAGCAGAGACAGCTCTATGTTTGTGCGCTACAGTAATGCTCGAGTCCTTCCAAGTTTTGTTCAGATAATTTTCTCGGAAGTATGCTCAATCGCAAATTACAAAGAGACATGTTTTGATTCATGCACTCCGTGGAGTGCGTCCAGCTTTCCAGATCGTCCTTCTTCACAGAGTGGAAAGGCACTAATTTTTTTCTTTCACTTCACCTACGATCATTTATCATCATTGTCAGAGAAACATGGCTTTCCTGCAGGGCGTATTGGCGTACAACGGCGTCAGTGAGGAGACTAAATCTTTGCTTTAAACGCTAGTGTAACTCGACCTTGTGTTCTTTCTCGCCTATTTTACCATAGATGATGCCGCTCGGCAACATACGCAGGGGGACCCCCAGCGGGGTCCAGTGGCTAAGGTGTTGTGCTGGTGAGCACGAGGACGCGGGCTTGATTCCCAACCACGGAGGCCGGTTTTCTGATGGAGGCGAAAAGCGAGAATGCCCTTGTGTACGAGGTTACGGGGCGCGTTAAAGATCACCAGGTGGTGAAAATCAATCTGGAGCCCTTTACTACGGCGCGCCCCATCGCCTGCGTTGAGTCGACGTGTTAAACCATACAATAACTGAACATGCGCAGGAGGGTGCTTGCTCAATCATCTGGTGCTTGGCAGTGATTTTTCAGCCTGGACACGCTTTTATGCTTTGTGAAGCCTCCTTGCTCACTGCATTATAAAGTTCGCCACATCAATGCAGTAGCACGGCACCGTTGTTTCCTCGTTCTGCCGCTCTTTTTCGTAATCAGCGGCCCTATCCCAGAAGGCCAGAGTTCTGCATACTCCCGAGTTTCTAGTTGCTTGCGTTATGAAAAAAAAATCGCGCCAATCCACCCTGTGCGTGTGGTTGGAAAGCATAGCTGTAAAAGGCACCCACAACGACTACCAATGCGACGTCCCTTAAATACACTCACGTCGCTTTACAAATAGTGAAACCAGAGAGAAGTGAAATGCACTTAACCACACCCTTTATTACTTCAAAGTGATATTCTTGGTAAGGTTAAAGTATAATGCATGAACGGTGGTTGGTTGAGTTGTATTTGTGTAGCACATGAGTGGAAACTTTTTTTATAAAATTAACGGAAGCTCAAACCCGGTGTTAGACGATCTCACTTCTCCAGGTCTACCGCTGCGGACGGAAGTGACGAGTTTGTCGGCCGAGATGGTGGAGGAGAACGAGAAGAAGAAGAAGGAGTAGGAAGTACTTCTATTCAGATTTCGGAACAGCCCAAAGTGCGGCCCAGGGGAGAGGTTCCTTCTTTAGTGGACCCCATATACAGTGAGTGCCACCTGTGCTCCGTCCATCAACTGAAGCTGGGTAAGCAGAGAGGGGCTGGACACCAGCCTCTCCCATTGCTCTTGTTGAGTAGTTGACGGGAAGAGAGGAGGGTGCTCTGTGCTGAAGTCGCACACCCCGATTATGTGGTGGAGTGTACCTACTTCTGAGCAAAATTTAAATTCGGCGTCGTAGCGATTCGGGTGCATAAGGCGAAGTCGCGTCGGGTGTGGGAAGGAGCCGGGTTGTATGAGCCGTATGGTAGTTTTTATTCTCTGGAAAGGTTAGGGTAAGGCGAAGGGGAAGTCTGTCTCTGAAGGTGATAAGGGTGGGTTATCTCCCTGAACGTGACAAGTGGGTGACTGTCCTCGTGCCGCTCCATAGCACGGGGTGTAAAAGCGCAGGCTTGTTGGTTGGCGTATTCCTTGCCCTCGATGAAAGCGTGAGCGGTTGTCCATATGATCTCAATGAACCGGTTGTAGAGTGGTTTTCTAGCACACGCAGTGCACGTCGGGACACCCAACCCGACTAGAAATTCCGGTAGGCTCGTTGGGAATCGGTTACTACCTTCCGAACCCCTGGTTGAGTGAGAGCCAAGGCGATGGATGCCTCTTCTGCTGCCATCACGTCTTGGATCTTGAGTGAGGCACACGCAAGGAGGTTAGTTCTGGAGGCAGCCAAGATGATGGCGGACAACTGCCCTCGATGTTTGGAG
This sequence comes from Haemaphysalis longicornis, assembly GCF_048455015.1. Taxonomy (NCBI): domain Eukaryota; kingdom Metazoa; phylum Arthropoda; class Arachnida; order Ixodida; family Ixodidae; genus Haemaphysalis; species Haemaphysalis longicornis. The sequence goes on along the minus strand of NW_027526422.1, from coordinate 138,311,384 downwards.
GCGTCGGTGTAGGTAACTGCACGATCCCCACCGAGTGTGCGCGGTGTTGAGCGCTTGAGCCCGTGGTTGTCGGCGACCGTCGTCGTGTGAGGGGTTAATATTCCTAAGCAAAGCAGCATCTTTAGGTGTTCTCGCCAAGAGTCTGGGTGTACATCAAGCGGAGTGGCATTCTGTGCTCCCCAGCAAATCTGGCGAAGGATGCGGTAACCCGCCGCAGTTCTGCTTATTCGGAGCTTCTGGTTTTAAAGATGGCCCTCTATCAGCTCTTCCGTCGTGTTGTGGAGCCCCGTGCTAAGGAGTCTCTCTCACTCAGGGGAGCACCAGTGGCCTGCTCTACCACCTTTATAATCATTATATAAAGGATCTTTATGTCCTCTTTGCCGAGAAGACAGGGGGTTGACGTAAGTGATTCTCGAGAGGACAAACGCTTGAATGAATCCGAATGTATCGGATTCCTTGAGGCCTCGCTTCTCGGTGGCAACTCGCCTGATCATATGTATGATTTGATGTTCGGTTTTAGGCGCTGCAAGGATACGTCACTCTTGGTGTTGGACTGGAGATGTAGGCCCAGGATCTTGATGCTGGGGCTTGAAGTGATGGCCTGGCCACCAAGAAGAATTTCAATGTGTTCCTTCATGTGTCGTTCGGCGTGAAGGCGGACTAGAACGATTTTTTTCGTGAACACTGGAGGCCACAGGCTTTAGCACATTGGCGAACTTGAAGTGAAATGCCATGTGTTGGTGCGAGTGTCCTTTACTTTTGTAACTCCTAGCACACGAGCTAGGCGCGCGCAGGGCCGCTAGACGTGCCGTGGATGGAGCGCACAGCGGCTCGTGAGGTCGCATGGCGCTATCACGTGGCACTCAGCGAGAATGCAGGGAGTAACCTTGTAGCTGTGCAAGGTGTGTCCACCACATGTCTTCCCCGTCTCCGTGTGGGGTCGTACCTAAGTCAGTAAGACAACAGGCTTTCGCTTTGTTAGGGTATTAGTTCCAGGTTCGTTTCCTGGCGGTGGCAGTGAATTCTTTTATTTATTTGCAGAATTTTTCTGTTGACACCAAGGGTCGCAAAATAACCCTTGGGGGTAGAGGTAAAAAGCTTTGCTTTAAAACGTGATAGTGTCCCATCTGGTACACCTCGAGTGAAACCGGAACAATCACGCAGAGCATGGCTGGCATACTCAGCGGGCCGTATTAGGGCCGCTTACATTGACAAGGTATGGCTTGTGCTATCATCCCTATGCAGAGCTAGCGGGGACGCTATTCGAGATGGCCCGAATTCGAGCGTAATTTGGCAAGGTGGAGCTGTAGTGATAATAATAATTTCATGATTATATTTCCTGGAACGGTTGAAACGCTGTAACATGCGATTCATGCTATTTGCTGATTATAGAGGTGGTGTAACCGGTCGAGCGCAGCGCGCTGCAAGGATGCGCGACTAGGGCGTAGCGCATTATTCAGTGTGTCGTCTCACTCTACTGTTTCACGAGGGCCTACTGGGGGCAAGCAAATCCAACTACTTTCTTTTATTATACTTTTACTTCGTTAATATGTATACAACTACAAAGTTCATTTATATATTTCTAGCATTCATGTCACCTTTTTGTTGGAAATTTCTTTTGTACTAACAAACTTCTTGCCAACGGGGGCAGAGAATGCAATCACTTGAGTAAGGCCGACCAGCTAAAAAAGAAAGCTGGTGATGGAAGCACGCCACATTCAAAATAATTGCTGCTACGTGTTATTTATCGAAACCCTCCTCCATCTTTCAGATAAAAAATTTCCTCTGGACACTCAGTCTGCCTACGAACGTTTATAGCGTAAGCCTGGCGATACAAATAATTACTTCTTGCTTTATTTTCCTAGCTTTCGTTTCTTGGTCCTTTGGCAGGATTACCCTACCGGCTTCTTTTCTCCTATGACGTGTTAGCATCTGTTTTTTCTCTTTCATTTTTTGGTCTTACTTGGTAAATGACGTCAGCAAGCTGACTGGCACATGCCACAGCCTGCCTAGAAGCGCCGTTCCGCGACGGTGCTGTGCACCTGTCCGTCCTACTCCCGTGACATAACAATGAAGCGTTCCGCGGCACGCACTATTCTACCAAATTTGCTTTTAAAATTCACAGTGTTATGAATTTTTCGAATTGGACATATTAGCCCCTCAAAGCTACCAATTGCGTGCCAATCTCAGAAGTGGCCGTGTGCTACGAAGGCATAGCAACAATGACAACAACTTTCCAGATTTGTTTGCTTTATTTTCTTTTGCTCTTCACCACTCTTGTTCGATGAAGCTCTCCACATTCGTTTTTTTTCATTGAGTTTAATACCCTGACACCCGTCTCTTCTTTGGTGCCCTTGAATCCCGTTTGCCCTCCCTCTGGCGTCCCGCGGTTACTTTAATTTTTAACGCTACCCTTTCTATGCTTTCCGTGCTCAGCTTCTTTCTATACGACGGTTACGCTGAACGAACCCCTTTGAAATGTGTAGACGTCGCCTCTGAGAATGGACACGCGCCGTTGATGGTATACGTAATTCGTATAAGTTACCCTGACAGGAACTTTTACACAGCAAAATGTGCGTCACGCAAAGCCTGAAGGGAAACTGTCTGCCGCGCTGGCGATAAATGAAACGCACGGTCATGCAACGCCTCTGTCGAACCGCGCCGGATGTGGCTAACAGCAACACTGGGGATTTGAAAGTAGTAGAGGCGTTGTCTAGTGTATGCTAGGGAGTGAGTTTTGCAGCTCGATTTTATATGGCGCTGCTAGCGGATGATAGAAAAAGATGTACGTTCTCAACGTAAGCGGCCCCAGTATGGCGTACGGAATACACCAGGCGTGCTGCGGGCGATTCCGCCGGTTCCACTCGGGGTATATTCCATGCTCCAGTATCACTACTTTCATAACCGGAGCAGCTGGAAACTACGTAGTAGGCAGACTTCGGACCTTCTGGAATGGCACCGCTGAAATAGAGCTGCAGTACTCACTCACGAACTAGATAACCCAACTGCTGCTACTTGCGAATCCCCAGCATGCCGTCACGCCACCCGGTCACAACCCGGACGGCGTGATTCGTGAACGCCGTCGAGCCTTGTGCTCGTATGCTTTGGGATTCTCCAAATAATCGGCTGTGCTTTGGCACCCCTGTCTACTCTGTTCTCGTATCGGTGAACCTCGCTGGGCTGTCGTAGGCTCGGGAGCCCGCGTGGTTGACACGGCGGGAGCTAGCGTGGTGGCCAACCCCAGAGTGCTGGCAAGGTCCCCGAGGAGCCCCTCATATCCCACACAATTATAACTGCCTGATCGACTTTTATTTTCGACCATTTTCGTTCATGTAAACAAGCGGAAACTTGGTCGACTTTCGTGTTACTTCAAAAAGCTTTCTCATTACGTGAAGCTCGTCTGTAGACGTGCAAAAGGTCACAGGGAAGGCTTGAACCAGCTCTCACAGGCCGATTCTGTGCGTGGAAGCGCCTTCATTTTCGCAGAAAAACACTTTTTCTAGCGAAGAGAGCCCTAATTTACGGGCGCCTTTTCAGTGGCTGGGGCATCTTATTTTTAAGTAACACACCAACCGAGACCCAAACGGCTCGATTGTGGAGGACGGCTGACATGACGCATTGAGCCATCAGACTCCCACATTTAAATCTGCCCCAACTACAAGGGGAGTAATCGGAAGCGGCATTAGGCCCTGCTGTGAGTGCATGTCCCCTCTCTCCACCCCCAACCCGTGAACACCAAAAACCGGGAACCGATGATGGGTGCATAATAGGCGAAAAACACTTCTGCGAAGAGAGACAGAAAGACTTTATATGCGGCCAGACTATGATTTAATAATATTCTTCTGCCAGAAGAACCATGACCAGTTGTTCAACGAGGGTGCCGACGAGACAATCTCGCTCAGAATGCCTTTGAAGCTAAAGACAAATTATGTGCTCACGCCCGTGTTCCAACGGGGCAAGTTGCTTTGAACCAGCAGGGACCCGCGGAGAGTGGGCGACGTGAAATTTGAGGCGGCAACGGGTGCGGCTACACTTTTGGCGGCAGCAGTGGCGGCGGCTTTCGGGCGTTTTTACACCAATTAGCGCTGCTGTTGGTTGTGCGTAATCATCTGATAACGGTGGTACGGGTTCTGTCAGCTGAGTGGGCAACTTGTGAACGAGGCATCGGTGGTGGCGAAGGAAATAACAGTTGTGATAACCATTGTGAAAGAGGGCCCGCCGTGCAATGGCGAAGCTCCGGATAGGCGCCGAGTAAATGTGCTTCACTGAAATAAAAAAATTGCCCCCACCTCCACGAAGGGAATCGTGAGGAAGTGCGAATGCATTTCTTGCGCCGAGAGTACACGGCGTAGTAATTCTGACATCGCCTTGAGAGGCGCCCAGCCAGCGAACGGTCTAAACTGGAGCAGAGCGAGCAGGAGACTGTAGCGAGAGAGCGCGCGCGAGCCGACCCACGGAGGTCTGGCGGTTTATCGCTGCATATAAAGGGGGGTACGCCGCGCTGAGCGCGCCGAGCCAGGTGGCTGAGAGAGAAGGCGGGCGCGCGAGAGAGAGGGGTGCGCGCGCAGCTGCAGCCAGCGAGGAGAGAGGAGGAGCGAGCGAAGGGGGAGGGGGACGCGCGCAGCGGCGCACGGCAGCTGCCGGGAGAGGAGGTGGTGCGTGACGTCATGGCGCGGGTGAGGAGAGGGGTGCGCGCGGCGCACACCGCCGCGCCGCGAGGGAGCGGTGAGGGCGTGGCGTCACGTGGTGAGTGACGTCACTGCGCCGTTGCTACCGACGCTCCTCTCCGCTCTGCGCCGTTTCTAGGGAGAGCAGGGCTGCGGACGCCGCCGCCGCCGGCGGTGGATGGTTTGGGGTCGCTTATAAAGTGCATCGCACTTAAAACGGGGGAGGGCGTGAGGGGTATACAGCTCCGCAGTAATATCCTTAAGATAACTGGCTTCCGCCGCAAGCATAGACCAGGGGCGGCTGCCATACACAACTTTTCAATTTGTTTGGCTTGCACGCCACCCAAACGGTGCTCGTACAAACGTTCGAAGCTGAGAAGCTAAAACGCAGCTCCCGCTGAAAAGGGTGCCATCGATTAGTGTTCCCCTCGCTGGAAAAACGTCGTGTTCTCGCAAGAATGACGGCGCTTGAACGCGCAGAAAAGCCCTGCCGGGATGTTTATACAAATTCGAGCCTTTCTGTAAACATTTCGATGTACATACACGAGCTGCATCTGAAAAGAAAGCTCCTGAGCATAAAGTGAAAATCGACATTGTTCCCGAACGTTTAAATGAACGAAATTCTCGAAATAAAGAATGCTAGTCGTGCTGGTGCATGTGGTAGCAGTGTGGCTTACTTGTTTACTTATCTTTTGCGTAGCTAAAATCAGTTCTAGATTTAAAGGGGTCCTGAAAGGCCTTCCGCCGATGCATGGATGTACATGTAACCAAATAAAGCAATGTATTAGCAATCTCCTCCTGCAAGAATTTTGTTAAAGCGATGAGTATTAGCTGAGAAATCGTAAATCAAAAACCGCGAATTATCGTCGCGCCGTATTTCCTCCTCCTTTCAACTGTTTCTTCGCTGTTGGCCTCCCCTCCCATGATGCTCCGCTCCTTAGCGGTGACGTACTTCCGCTATTGCGCTCCCACAGACTGCCGTCTGCTACGGGCCAGCTCTTTCGGCTTTTTCATCTCTGTAGACACCATGGAGAGAGGCTGGAAAAGCGAACGAATGACCTGGCCGCATGTGTGCGGCCTGGCCTTGCCCTTTCGCGGTGTACGTAGCTGCAGGGCTGCAGTTGGTATTGGCGGCGAACTCGCAGCCGCGTGGGGAGAATCGTGCGCTCGTTCCCTTTGGTGCACCGCGCACTGTTTATCCAAAAAGCGCGGTCTCAGATGTGGCCCCGCTGGTGCCGGGTGTTATTTTGCGGTGGTTGTAATTCCTACTACCGGCGGCATGTGAAAAAAGACATTTTCAACCGACACAGAACCCGTGCACAAAACGCGCCGGATCGGATCGCTTTATCAGCGGCGATGAACGTGAAGGCGAAGAGCAAACCAACGCTGCACTCGATCAGCGAGAACCCGTGTTCTGACAAGCTGCACCCATGTGTTGCATTCAACACTGACGGGAAAGCGTTTGTTTGCACTTGTTTGGATAGTCGTAAAATGTCCAAACACTCCGGCACTCCGCTAGCAGATCAGCCGGCGAGACATTTCGGAAAACATTTGACAGATGGCGCCGTATGCATTAGTGTGTCGCTACGCAAAACTGATGAGACTTTCTACTAAAACTCCCATCGCGGTGTCACGTAGCGGGACGCAAAAATTTAGCGTTTAGCGTATGCAAAGGCCACAAACGCTGTACTAAAACTCTATTAGCAGCAAAATAGCGTGCGTATGTGAAACCGCTTGCGTTTACAAAGCTGCACGCCGAGCGCGTACGTTTCAAACCTAGTGACATCGTTTAAATACACTGGCAAGCACAGTGTAACGTAGTCAGATATCAACCGTATGCTCAGGCGACAAGCAAGAGCTTGTTTTATGTGGGGCGGAGATTGCTCATAAAGGCCCGTTCGCACTTGCGACGAAAGCGAGTGAGAGCGGCAGGAATTCCGTCGCTTTGTCGCGCGACGATCGTTTTTGTCGAATGGTCGGGACAAATTTTGGTTGCGCGACAGAATTCCCGTCGCTTTCGCTCGCTTTCGTCGCAAGCGGGAATGGAAAGTTCTGCCGCTGCCGTCTGCTACGCAGCTCGGAGGTAACCGCGCGATCTGCTCGGGCCGGATGAACGCGCACACTCCCGCACGGCAGCGCCCCAAGCGGCAGACGGCCGCGTACATCGCTCCCGGCGCCCGCCTGGAGCCCGCACTCGGCACACTAGCCAGTAAATTTCAGGCACTATAATGGAGGAAAGATTTTTTGCTTCCGATGAACCTAGTTCTTTGCCCCTGTGTTTTTAAATACGTGAAGTGGTTAGCACGTCGTCCTCACGCAGCTCTGTATCGTCGTAGCATCGCTGATTGTCCGAACGAAGCTTGCAGCTAAGCCAATGCAGCGACCGAAGCTGTGTGTGTGTGTGTGCATCGCCTCCTGTGTGTTGTGGACGCGTTCGTTTCGCGATGAAATGCGACATTGTACTTCTGCGGGTGGATAGTGCTTCCCATGGTCTGGATTATCTTTCTCGAACGACGTACCACTCAACCTCGCATGGGGTATGTGTAGTGTGCCTGGCTAAAAGCCTTCTCGCTTGCGCGCCAGAGTTGTGACTTGCTGCTCGTCCCCGCAAACCGGGTGTGAGGTGAGTGCCGTATTTACGACGGGCAGGAGCAAGCAACTCATCGTCTGTCAATCGCGGTTCAGACTTGCAACGCATGTTGTGACGTTGCGTTCGTTCGAAACGCATCTCTGGATTGTTTTGAAGTTGAATAAAATGTACGCGTCAAACCCGGGCATTCGGCTCAGGGCGTTCTCTGCGATTGCACCAAAGAAGTGCCACGGGACTTTCTTTATGGTACGTACTCACGTAAGATAAAATCCACGTCGTGTTATGGCCGTGTTGCATTCAATACAAACGGTTAAGCGTTTGTTTACACTTGTTTCGTTTGTCGTAAAATGTCAAAGCACTCCGGCACTCCGCTGGCAGATCAGCCGGCGAGCCGACGCTGAGCAGACGACTCATCTCTTTGCCGGAAGTGCGTGAAAAAGCCGCCCAATAGCAGGATGTCTAGCTCATGACGAACATCTGGGAATCGATGATGTAGACATGTGAAGATGGCGGCGTCCAAAAACACGAAGGAAAGGGTGAGAAAAAAGCGACAAACTTTGCAACAAAAGTGTGAGCTTTCCGCTGCGCGTAAAAGATTAATACTTGGCACAGGTGACGTTGGCGACCCAATCTAGCGATTGCGCTAGTTCATTTAGTGTGCTCAAAATGCCTTTCAGGGCCCCTTTAACCGGGAGTTACTGCTGCTGGCTGGTATTATAAGTTGTGATCGGTGAAATCGGCATTGATTGGTACGATCGCTAAGTTTCATGCGAGCAGTCATTAGCCCCACTTTGAGCGAAGCGAAGCTGGCGAATTGGGGGTTAAACGTATCCCCACCTGACGCAGCGGGGCTTCTTTACACGGCAATGTTCTGGCATACTGGATCCGATCCTCGCCGGCTGCGACGGGCAGCTTGCTATCTATGAAGCCGGTAGGGATGCATATACAGTAATCGGCATGTATGTATTATCAGGAGTGATCTCTACACTTTTTATCAGGTTTTTTTCGGCGTCACCGAAAGGTGAGAACATAGGTATCCGCGTGACACCGCAGGAAGGGTAAGGGGCAGAGGGGAGGACCCGAACAATAGAGGGGAGTAAGTTGTTTGGACTCAATGACAAAACATTAGGGCAGTTCCACTCAAGGAGAAAGCAGCCGGAAGTGCAGATCAGTGATTGATGCGCCAGAAGGGCTGTGGTGCCGTTATCCGCTCGTTGCTACCACCCATCATACCCTTCGCCACGCTGTCTCCTCCGTCTTTTGATGAATTGAACATAGGTTTTGTCTAACGCAATTCAAATTTCGCGCCTTCGAAGTCCTAGCGCGCCGCCTGCCTGGAACAGCACGAGTGGGATTTCTGTTCTTTTTTGCTTGCTTTCGTCTCGCATGTGCCGGAGCCCTACTGCACAGTCTTGAACGCGTCGTTTTGTCTTCCGCTTCCACTTTTTTTGCTTACTATAGTGAAAACCAAACAAACGAGCGTTCGTAACTAAATTGACGAGGGGGGGGGGGGTGGGAGGGCGGGGGAGCTACCGGTTATTTAAACGTTTTTTGACTCAATTGTACCTGCAGTTTTTTTAGTGGTAAACAATGGGGAGAGGTATGACATGTGGCAGCGGTTCAGGAGTTTCCAACGGTCATGACTATAGAAACATTGTTTAAGTATGCCGCTAACTCTTGGTCGGAAGGCGCAAGCTCCAACTGAATGAAACAATTACCCATCCGATGCCTACAATAATCATGGTTCTTGCAACAGTAGTTTCGAAATCCAAAAGTTTGTGGCTACGCGTAAAACTCCAAACATTAGTGTTTGTTCTGCCCGGATAACAGCATCTGCTCAGATCCATCAGTTATCAAATTGGGTTCGTTTCATTTTTCTGAGGTGTTTTCAGCAGGATCTCATGAGGTAGATGAAACCAACACGTGGTAGCACCACTACGCTCTGCTTCAAATTCCCTGCATCAGGTTCCAAAAAAAACACGCACATACTGAATGACATATCCTCTTCCGAGCTATACGACATCTTACTAGGAGAGAAAAACGGATCAACGCGTCGTCCAGGTGGTTTACCAACAGAATTCTACAAGTGCTGCTGGGGAAAACTAGACGCTTACTTAGTGCAACTTATTCATTCAGTTCTAGTAGATCAGCGGCTTCTAAACTCATTCAAAAGAGGCCGTCTGTCCTCACTTTTGGAAGAAGGAAAAGACTCCTGTTTCTCAAATTCTTACAGTGCAATAACCGTATTAAATGCGGACTACAATATTTTACCTTCCCTTTGATGTCGAGAATTAAAATTCTTTGGCAGGACCGCCTCTCTCTGCAACAGGTTGGGTCAATCCAATAGAGGAGTATTTTTTCGGCACTTAAAAAAAGTTGATGACACATCTACGTCTGGATCTTAAGGTGTGATGCGCGATAGCCATACTTGTACTGCCATGTAGCGTTTTTGTAGCAGTTGCTCCAGTTTCGATACATGTTTCACGAGCACCAAAGGTCAGCAGAGAGGGTGTATTATCGCCGTTTCCAAAGAAAGACAACGGCTCTCTGCGCTTTTGTTGCTTAAAATGTGAGCGTGAAAGGCTGAGGATGCAAGAGTTTGGTCAGTTTGAACGAGACGGCATCAGTGCCAGTGTTTAAGAATATTTATTCGGTGATTGTCTTGGCCGGGCTGAACAATTTTGATTTTTGAGAGTGAGATAGAGAAAGACAGTGAGAGATCTTTCTTTAATGAAGAAATACCTGGGGTTTAAGAATTAGGGGTCAAGGATTGAAGTCCAGGGCACCAGATGCAGCAGCTCCTACTCTTGCACTCTCAATCAGCTCGCGCTGTTTTGACGGTGACTAGCTGATCAAAGCTTCCTACCACGTCAAGAAGAAGTGGAATATGCAAAGTTTGAGATGTTCTTCCGCCTACACACCCTTGGACATGGCTAGATTGCACTCAAGAGGGTGGATGTTTACCCGAATTTAGAAACGCTTTAAGTTAATATGTGATGTTCCCACCGAACACCTCAACATACTTAGATTTGCAAGCACTTCGGTTGGTTTTTCGTCCACAGAGTTTTTCATTCGTCGGCATTGAAACCTTTTTCTAAGAAGTTGAAAGATTATGTTCCTAGGTATAGTATGAGGATTTGTTCTTAAGCCTTCAATGGAAGGCTGAGTGGTATTCGTGGTCTCAGGAAGTACGGTGTGTGAGTTCATGTGGCTTTTCGTCAGTGCGTCGTTCTCTTCCAGATAATTGTGTCAGGTTGTGTAGGTGACTTTGCCAACTTTTTGCATTGTGAATGGGAATATCATACCGAAGCGCCTAAGTATTGTGCCAGCAGGACACGGTGTAATGCAATTTAAGTACATGTAACGATGTTTCTCTCTTGCTGCGGTACAGTAGAGATGATCCATGGAAAAAAATCGCAAACAACGCAGCTTGAAGACCCCGTGTGCCCAACCCGACAGCTTGGTGCATATACTTTTTACTCTTATAAATTGGCTTACTCTTTGACAATTTACATTTTACTCTCGGACAGATTGGTTCATATACATTTTATTACTCTTTACCTTCTGCGACGTCCTTGAATGCACACAAGTATTTTCTCTAATTTAAGAGAATTCTCCCGTATCACTCTAGGAATCCCAACTTACAAGTAAACAATCACATAATTACGCAAGCATAATTTCAGTGTGCATTTTGTTTTTACTCGCATAAAAATGTTTGGCTATAGCCCGTGAAATCAAAGAATTCTGTGCAAGAATCAAACTGCGAGGGTCGTTATTCATAACCGACAATCACAGCTGATACTGTGATAAACCTTATTTAGGTTTCTACCTTTTTTGTATCTCGAGAGAGAGAAAGAGAACAAGAAACGCCATGTTGTGCGTCTGGTTGGGGATACGAAGGCTCAGCACGCGTTCTGAGAACAAATTGTTCAGTCGCTGGTTTTGGTTAATTGGCAGCATCGAAGTACCAAAAGTAGAAGCTCACAAACAATATTTAGCAATCACGAGAATAAATGTGTAATTTATTGCTCTGAAGAGCCTCCTAACACGAAAACATAACAGAGATATCGCTGGCTGGAAGCGACACAATGGTTTTATCTCCCGCTCGTGCTGAAGGATATTAAAGCACAAAAAATAAAAAAAAGGAAGTGAAGAACCAAAACGTTTTATTAAAATGGCTGAGGTTTTGTATTTCTGAACCTAGTTATCGCGAACAGAAAAAAAATATGCACACAGTCTACGTTTCCTTGAGATTTGGCTTCCTGCCCTCAAGCTACATGAGCTGGACGGTTGATATCTTTTTTTGCTTGCGCTCAAGGACACATAGAGAACACAGTCCTCCTGCCATAGAATGCGAGGCTGTGGAACGGTGCGCATCAAATCAGCAGAAGCAGCACTTAAGGGTTCGTGCATCGGGTTATGAGTCTGCTGGGAGTGTTCTCATTTATCAATCGTAATATCCTCTCCTAGTCACGGGGTTCGCTTGCACTGAACCGCACGCGCAGACGGCCTAGCTGTCAGTGGATGATAAGACGTACGCGTAGCAGCCCTTCACCCTCACCCAATTGCGTTGCACCGCAACGGCGAAGCTTCCAGTGAGCAAAGGGATAAGAAAGGCGCAGCTTGTGGTAAGAGGACGACGCAGGCGTGAGCCCCGGCGGCTGAAGGTCATCGCGACACGATGACTCACCTTGAAAATGTAGCATAGCAGAGTTTTTGCTCTGAACTATGGTTCCTATATTTCGGTACACTTCTGTGGAGCAATAGAACTTTTCATTTCAGAACATTGCGCTAGGGATCTTCACTTACCAGTATCAGCTCTTGCAACAATTACTGTTCCGCAGCTGAAACAGCGTTTCATGGGCTGAGCACAATCGTTGCAATATAAGCAATGCCCGCATGGTGTAAAAGAAATTTGGGCAGGCGCTTCAAGGCATCCGTCGCATTTTCCACTCTCAGGAATCCTGTAAATAAGCATATGCAGACTCTTATCACACGCGGAAATAAATTTTACATTCTTGAGTATCTTCTGCGTGTTTCTTAGCAACAACATTTGAAATTGACGTTGATACCGACATGTGTTACGGCATAAAGTGATACTACTCTCTACAGTTACGCAGGAATTAGCTGAACATGAAAGGTAAGTATCCACCCTACGCCAACAGTTTACCATTGAACCGTGAAATCACTGCTATACATATGCTGAAATTGCTCTCACATAACCTGATTGATGAAATTGATGAAATAAAACAAGAATTTCAATAAATGCTTATATAGATAGAAAGTACCGGAAGACTCTGAGAACCCGAAGACTTCGCCTAGATGCGTGAAAGGCGATGTTGTTAGCGTAGTTTGCGATGAGGGGGACACAAATATACGGTACCGCATTAACCACACTCGCATCTGGGCGAGCGCGCACTTCGTCATTTCAAGAGTAATTTATAACCCGGTGGATCTGGCGCCCTGGCACCAGAGGTCGAGTTGGCTACCCCATGTTTGTCCTTCACGTTGCCTAGAAAACGGCATCTTGATATTTAAACGCGCTGAACATACTGGGCCGTTTCATACCACCTTGATGCGTCCTCAAATTGTATTGAGTTGCGACACAAAACGAGGAGATGACACGAGACGCATGAAACAAAACAATTAACTTGTAGTTGTCTGGAGTAAAAACCGTACCAACACGATGACACTAGCGACAGGATAAGACTAGCAACAGGATGACACTAGCGAGATGCAGTCATCGGCAGCAGAACGTCGCGCCGGCTTCCTCCGGGAGACGCCGGCTCTTTGTACGCGACCTGCTTGGGCAGTTGCTTACGCTGCCACTGGCTTTACTGGCTTTACCGGTTGACTCAAGCGGCGCTGTGAAATTTAATGCGGAGCATTCTTTGTCGAATACGGACACAGCCTGGACCGCGTAACGCCGTGTATTTACACAAACATGGATAATTGGCCGAACTGTCGCATATAATCACTTTACAACCTAAATAAGATAACTGGTGAAACAAAGTTCTGAAAAGGTAGAAATGTAAAAATAATGCAAAAATTCAGGAAAATAAATCAAAACTCACAAAATCGAAATTATGCATCTGTTACGATAGTCCACAAAACTTGGATGAAACGACAAAAATCCGGAAAAGAACGTTGCAAAAACTGAAGAAATATTGCAATAGTAAGCCAATCGCCTAACGGCCCGCATTCTCCCAAAAAATGCATAAATGTCGGAAGTAACAAACTAAGGCGGCCATGCAGACAGAACACAAGTTTGTCTCATTCGAAAGATTGCCTCGTTAGAATCATGCTGACATCACTTTTAACGTAAATTTCGCTCAAATAAGGTACATAATTAGGCGAAAAAAGGAAATGGCCATTCGACCCACTGCAATATTTCGCGCAACAGTACGTTTAATGTATCATGTACCAGCACTGCGATTGGCCGATGCCGCCGAAAGCAAGCGAAAATTAGGCGGGGTATATAAGCTTGTGGAATAAGCAGTGTTGTACACGTTCCTCCAAAATAGGAACGAAAGCTCGTTCCTCGTTTCTTGCCAATTTTGAAACAAGTTCCCATTAAAAGTTCCTTTATTGCGAAAGGAACGCGTTCCAGTTCCACTTCGAAAATTGGAACGTTTCGTTACATTACGCTTCAATTAGGTTTTTAAATTAAAATATAGTGTAGGATAATCGTGGGTCGAAATTAAGTGAGGCATTTAAAACTCACATCGAACTACGTATATTATACGAATATTAACACCACCGGCAGCAGATTATCTGGAGATAAAGATAATCAAAAGAAACGTTCCTAGGCGAACTTTTTCTGGGAGCACAGGACAAACTCCATACGGTTCGAGGACATTTCGGTGGAGGATATTTGGGTGCGGAAATTTCGGTGTACGGACATATCAGTGTACGGACATATCGGTGTACGGGCGTTTCGGTGCACGCACATTTCGGTGTACAGACATTTCGGTGTACGGACATTTCGGCGACGAAATTATCCGGTGCTTGCCTGTTTGCAACAGCCGTTATATTAATATTTCCACATAACGTGGGTTATGGGCAACAATCTGGAGCAGTGAATTTATTTTTTTGATTGATGCCATCTTCGATCTTTGCCAGGTATTTTTAGAAATTCAACATTTATATATTTTTGTTTATTACCTCTTCCTGGGGACACCTGTTATGCAGCCGATTGAATTCTTTAGCACACGTTTTTTTTCATTTATGACAGGTTGTTAATTTATATTTGCTCTTTTTTAGTAAGACAATTACCCGTGTTTACGATCGCCTCTTCTGTATTTTTTTTAAATTACACACCCTCAAATTACATAAATTACATGCACACTCTCAATATCCAAAAAGTAACAAACATTAGCTAGCCCCCCAGAATGGAGAAAACCTTATGAAGAGTGTTACGTAGGCTTAGCTGCCTTGCTAAAGTGAATTCGCGAACACTGGTCTAGGATATGGTCGGGGAGGAAAAACGGCCCTTTTGGAAAACAGCCGCAGGTTCTAATGCCCTAAATGCTGATTAAGCGCGTACCGGTTGTGCATACAAATTCCACCCATTGTGTTCGGGACAACCAACCTTCGTTTAATGTTTACAAGCCTACATTTACCACATTTTAATTCTTTGTTCTAGCGCCCCGCCCCCCCCCCCCCTCCCACCTCCAGCCTGTACGCTCGAATCTCGACCAGATTTCTTTTTCAGCCATATTATTTTCGGTTTCCCCAGAAAATCCTACTGGCGTGGTGAAGTTCAAGGTCTCCGAACTCCGAAGCGTCACCGCAGTGATTTTTTTATTTTTTATTTGGAACATACTGCTAGCCTCTTAGTAGAGGCTTTTGCAGGAATTGGGTGATACATTCAGAAGAACGAAATAGAACACTTCGCGTTTAAAACAGACAAAAAGCTTTACCTTCACAAT
Source organism: Haemaphysalis longicornis (assembly GCF_048455015.1). Lineage (NCBI taxonomy): Eukaryota > Metazoa > Arthropoda > Arachnida > Ixodida > Ixodidae > Haemaphysalis > Haemaphysalis longicornis. Next base: position 138,296,196 of record NW_027526422.1, on the reverse strand, counting down.
GGGCGCACAAAACCTCTATAATGTGACACAAAAAGCCACCCGAAAAGCCGCTGAGAACACAATGGCCACTATCGTTTTCTGGCTACGCCCTTCCGCGCGTCGCGGTCATATCGATGGCACCCCCACTCCAGGAATCGCTCTTTCTGCGCCTTCAGTCGCCCCCTTAGGAATTAACTCATCAAGTCGCGCATATCATGGACACCCCAGATATACATCGCTTCCTCCCATTATAAGGAGAAAAAAAATGAATAGGGTAGTGTGACGAGAGCGGCAACAGTCGTCTTCAAGTTTTTGAAGCCAGACGACGGAATGGTGAAGCACAAGTGACACCCCTCACTCTCTACTTAGGGGGATGATTGCCGGCGGGGCTCAGCTTTCCCCTCCCCTAAGTAACGCCATCGTAAGGGCGATTGTTGGTTTGTTAGTTTTAAGTACAACTGACACCGAATGCAACCAAGGCGAGATTGATTGAGAGAATAATTAAAACGAAATGCACACGCGCCTAATGGACCTTGTTTTCCTGTTGTTTTTTCGCGGACGTTTTGCTGGGGGGGGGGAGGGGGAGAGAAGAATAGACTAAAAGCAGCACCGTCTTTCACCGTTTGGTGAAGTGAATGGAAAGCGCTTTGGTAACACTAAAAGTATTAGGGTTGTTGACAAGAATGTTAAAGTAACAAAAAATGATTGAACGGATCCAAATTAACCACGTTAATTTTTACCATCTGATACAGAAATACGGTTTCACGTGGCAATGATCCGCCAGGGTTTAGCGTTCGTTTCCACGAACGGCGGCGCAAACACAAGTCTCGAACGTAAAATCATATCAAGTCACGAAATTACAATATTAAAGCTAGAATGTTCAAAGAATGCCCGGGACATCCCATCACTCAAAATGTGGGGGCCGAGACGTCGTGCACCAAAATGTCCGTGGACAGAAATGCCCACTCCGAAACGTCCTAGCCCGAAATGCCCGACACCTTAATGTCGGGATCCCGTTTAGCAGTCCGTTCGTTTCGTTGGCCACGTTGTTACCTGGTTGACCGGGACCAGTCTGCTCCTGAGCGCGCGGAAGGGCGAGTAGGAAGGGTGCGGAGGCACGGACATGGCGAATGCAGGCCCGCGGAACTAATCCCCCTACCACGACGAATGTCCAAGTGCCCAGCCGGGTCCCGGTCAACCCAGTAACAACGCATACGACAGAATGGACGGACTGCTAAAACTCTCTATTCTTTCCCCGCCAGGGAACAATTCTATTGGCCAGACGCGCATTCTGGCCTCCCCAGATAAACGATGAAGGGTTAAAAGCATTCTCGCGGCTAAGCTATTCACCCGTCGAACGCCGCGTAAGCAACCAGCATGAAAGCAAGCACAAGCTGCGGCCGCTGCGTGGTTAGTCTTCTCCCTTTGACCTTCCAGGAAGTACGTATGGCTGAAGGGCGGGCACACTGACCATCTTATAGGAAGAGAAACGCAGTAACGCTTTGTGGATTTTTGTACTCGAGCCTTGGCATTAAAAACAGCCAAATCCGAGCGATGCAACGGAAGGAACGCTGTTACTGCCATTCCTTTGAAAGCGTAACGAGTTACCTTTACAGTTCCACCGACCCTTAATGGAACGGTGGCGTTCCTCCGTTCCTCCAAAAAGGAACTAGTTCCAGGAACGCCGTTCCTTGTAAAGCCGTCCCGTACAACAATGGGAATAAGAAAGCTATTGTCCCAAACAATGAAAACAATAGATAAAAATTCTAATGATTTGTTACTTTGTAGTTTGTGATTGAAACAATTAAAAAACGGGAATAAAATTTTCTTTTCTCCAGGGTGTCAAAATTACATAGTGTGTCATAAACGCATAAAGAGTAAGCACATATATACGTACATAGATAATGTAGGTATATAATGTAGCATATACCAATTTACATGTTAGTATATGTATACCTACATATAAAATGGGTATTTAATCTATGGTACGCCCGGTAAAAAAAAGTGTATCATACAACCATTCAATGTAGGTACAGACCCAACGGGAGCGCTTCAGACGAAGGACTCCATCTTCCAAACTGAATTTTGGACTCAATGGGGCGAGTTATCGCGGCGTAGGTTTTTGAAAAACGCTTAGGTGGTGTAAGAAATGATACTAGTGGGCATTTCATGTCGCTCGAAAGGCCCAAAAGCGAGTAGAAAAATCCGAAAGATAGTGTATCTTATGATACATTGGGCATTACAGGGCGCATTCTCTTTATACCAGTAAGAATGGTGGGATAAAGAGCGCAAGTTACAAAAACATAAAAATACCTGAATTAGCGTCTCGACTGGGGCCAGTTGGTTCATTCTGATCTTAAACAACAGCGCAAAAGACAAGGAAAAATGCGTCAGCAAGCCGTCGGTGGCCTTAACGCAAAAAGAGATAAACTACCTTAATGGGTAAACGTGTGGTTGTAGTTATGACAAGACGTGATTACGTTTTCCTATGGTTGTGTAAATCTTCTGTTTTTTGTGTATTTTTATGTGTGACAAGCGTATTTATAAGCGAGCAGCAATAAATTACGCTCAGTTGTTTGCAGCGCTTGTCTGTCTTCTTTCTTAGTCCTTGTCTTTTGCGCTGTTGTTTAAGATAAAAATACCGATGCATAATTCTGATGGTACTTGTCACACTATGGTTGTTTTAGCTACACAGCACTGCGGCGTTTTGGGAAGAGTGATCTAGAAGTATTCTCGTTCACTATCCGATTGGTGTAACCGACTGTGTCTTACGTGATCATACTTGTTGATCGAACCCCACGTTTCACGAAACGATTTTTTTTTCTGTCTGAACAAAAATAAGCCCGGTACAAACACGGTCAAAAACAAAGCAAAGGCAGAAAACGGCACGCTGCGGTGTGGTGGCGCCATTTAGGTAGACTAATGGGAAACAAGGCTCCACAGCACACCAAGTTTAGCTCGCAGACATCCTGGAAACAGACGATTTGGCGGGGTAATCAAAATTTAACCTCAAGTTGAATAATTTCTTAGATAATAAAGCACAGTTTGTGTTTTACAAGGGCTTACAAGGGCTGGGAGGACTATAAAGACGAAATGTTTCGAATAAAAATTACGCCATCTTCCCGCAGGGGAACCCTGAATAGTATGCGAAGCAGCCATGGGGTCGACTGAAGTTCCCATAAGTTTTCACTTCGTCGTTTCCGTTGACGTTGATCTTCGCGTGCCTTCGTTGTATCAGTAGCCTCTTGACATAGTTTGATTGAGTGAAGGACATAAGGCGCGTTCGTAGCACATGCTCCCGTCTCGGTTCGTAGCGCAGTGGGAGGAGCGCCTCGTACCTCCCGTTGCGGCCAGACAGTCGAGGGATCGAAACCGGGCGCCGCCTAACTATCTCTTTTTACAGTGGACTGCGCTGACGTCCGCCCAATTACTGACGGGGCTGAAGGGAGGCGCATGCGCAGTAGAGTGCGGACGGTGGACAAGGGAGGGAGGGACACAACCCCGAGCATGAGATGCTCCGCATCTAAAACAAACTTGCATTTGGTCTGCACGGCCCCTTTAGGACTTAGCGGCTAGCGTGCGCTACGCTAGTCGCGGTATGTACGGGACCCGTTCCGATGTGGCGCTGCCAACGTCGTCGTGGCCGCACAATAGTTGCAGTAGGAGTGGCCCTCCCTGTCTTCGCCTGCGCGCGCATGCCTTGTCGAGTACCAGTACCCCTCGCCGGTAGCGTAGCGTACGCTAGCCCCTGCGCAAAAATTTCCGAATTTATTCGTTACGATAGCGCGAATAGGAGTAAACGATAGAATGGAATTTCGGAAAACCAAGGAATACATAAAATAGAAAAAATAAAATACAAAAATAATGACTACATAAAAAGTAGACATCCCGTAGATCTCATAAAACAAAGGCTTCACGAAAATGTTTCGCAAAAAAAGACAAAAACGCGAATAAAGAAATCCGATAAATAACAACGAATTGAGCTACGAATAAAGAAGTACGAGTTGCATGTGGAGAGTACTACCAATTTGTTGAAGAATAGGCACATAATAGCTGTGCTATGTAAATTTACAATATTGGGGAAAAGAAGGAAAAAAATCGTAAAACAATTCATAACTCCACCTATTTTGATACTGATAGCCAAATTTGGCTGTAAAATACTCACAATATAGACAAGTGGGGAAGAAATGCTACGAATTAGTAGCGATTCTCCGGATTCATGCGGAGGTTTCGCTCACTGGCACTGCCGCCAATGAGTTATCTGAGCAATAGGCCCGCGCTAAGTTAGACTGCACTCATGGTACTCAGTTTTGTTTATACAGTGCTTTTACGGCGAAAAACCAGAAATTCAAGCCAATGGTCATGCTTTTCGGCGGTTTTTCTTTTGACACGTGACATTTATCGAAACGGCACTAGCAGGAGTATAGGCCTGAGGCTTGATCTGCTATCCTTACGTGGCCACCGCTTGTGGGGCCGCTATGTTCAAGGGAAGAACCGGAAAGTGTGGTAGCTAACTGCAGATATTGTTCGGCGATCTGGCATGTGCTGTTATTCCAGCATGCCCACATACTGTTCTGTTCCACGCTGCACACAAACTGAGAATTAGGATGTCCAACGAAGGAAGGAAAAAAACTCTAGAAGTCAAGATGTTATTGTCGAATGAGTCATCGCAGGCGCCGTAACGACCATGTGCGTTGAAAGTTTCTCTTGCATGTGCGTCGCGTCAACTGCAAATCATCTCTTTTACCTTCATTCATGTAACAATGACACGAATAATTTATATCCATGCGAAACTCAATGTTTTACCACAGAACTGTCTGCTTGTCTCAAGTAAGCCATTTACTTCGCCCTAACGCAGCGGCGAGTGCGTTTTACTACCGCGGTGATCGGCGCGAACGCGATTGACGCGCTAAAACGATTCACAGCCCCTACTAAACGGATAGGCTACGCACGTGTGTCTAATTTTATGTTAGCACTTGGTTTTGCTCTTTTGGCCTTTGAAATTATTTCATTATGCAGGGAAGGCAAAAATGTGAACTGACGGTTGATCGGATAGTCTGCAACTGCTATGTCGACGTACACGCTTTGCGAGCTCAAGGCAAACTCAGCTGCTACAATTCATGGCCTGATATTCTTCACGTACTGTTTGCAAGAATAATTATTTTCACGTGTCAACGACGAAAAGAATTCCCCGCAGCAGGTATTGCACGTGATGTACGCAGCCTCTTTTCGCACCGAATGATACCCATAATGAGCTCGAGTGGTCGCGTGAATGAAGTCTGCGCCGAATCCCAACCACTGTTTCATATGTTATCGTTCTTGCCACAAATGACGACTATCTGTAGGGCGCAATTAAACAAGAGCGCATAAATCTCCCAGCGCGTAAAAAACGCTGGTCACACATGTCCTACACGGAAAATGAAAACATTAAAAAAGGAGCAGTTTGGGTTCATTATATGTAAGAAATCATGGGTGCTCCAGTGCGGGATTAACTCAATTGATGGTTTTTGAACGACCTTTTCCGTGCGAGGAGGTAGCGAAAAAATGTGGAGGGTGGGAGGGGAGACCGTTTCTTCGACTTAGTTGTGTGCGGTGACCACCGTCGTACTGCATTTCATAAAAGATTCCTCTTCGCTAGCGCCAATGTATGAACCTATCACATCGTATTTGAGATTACAAGCAAGCACACATTTTTAGTCAAAGAATCAGGGCGAAGAGACTAATGAAGACAGAATGAAAATACTAGTTGTTCTTTGTTTTGCCCCTCATAGCAATCACCTCACCTCATTGTTCCGAGTAGTGATTCGACTGCATTCTCCACATAAACAAACACGTAAGGCATGACTTTTTGTAATGCGTCACGTGAACAAGCAGCCCGAGTTTGTTCACAGCATTTCACCGAATATTATTTCTTCGATTCGGTGGCCCACTTACAAGTCCTCGCTTGGTGCCGCTCCGATTGCGTTTTGGAGGCATAATATGTCTGCGAGAATCAGTACGGAAATCGGGGCAACGCAGAAAAGCCCAAACAGCGGCCATCAGTTATTATGTGCGATTAAAAAGCACGAACCGCGCAGCGACTTCGCATGGTACGAAAAAATTCACGTGTTGCACGGATGTCAACGACCGGCGCTACCCTTTCACATAGCGTGAAAAGGAAGGTTCGCGTTGATTCTGAACGGTCGCAGTTTTGCATACATTCTATAACCTGTGTGGCTCCCAAAGGGTATTTACAGCCTCTTCTTGTAGTATGAGCTTTCAACAGCCCCTGGAACGCGTGTGTTCCGCTGAAAAAAAAAAGGACGTGGGAAACAACGACTTTAAACTTCCCTAAAGGAAACTCCAGAGAGTTTTCTGTATAAACCAGTATTATCCTGTACACACACACGCTCAGACACGCGGACACACACGCATGCACGCAGGCATGCAGATGTATAGTGATATATATAAAATCTGCCAATCATAGCTTACTACTACACTAAACTTTAAATAAAAGGAGACGCATGCGGGTGAAACAGATGCCGTGTATCACACTATAGCGTGGTATCCTATGAAGTAAATTTAGAATACACAATGATTTAGAGGTGGCGAAAGAATTTCCCTGCAGGCATCCGACCTAAATTTGGTATCACAAAAGTGTGTCTCTCTGTTTTTGTAATACAGGAAAAGTGGCAACGAAGTTTCGTTGTCCTAATGCTTATTGAAAGAAATCCAGAATATTGCTTGCGTATGGAGGAAAACTACTTCAGCTGCAAAATGAGGACGCTTTACTCAACGGGCCATTTTAATGGGCGGTGAAAAGTTGATGCTGGTGAAGTCTGTGGGGTCAAAAGGCAAACGAAATCAGTGATGTTCCGCGCGGGGAATTTTCTCGTTTGCGGGGAATGTTTTCGTAATTTATGCCGATAGGGAAAAAGGAAATCTTTCTTAGATCAAAGAATTTGATGAGTCATGAGTAAAAAGGACCAATACATTAGTAAAGCGGACCTCGCGTTATTTATTGGTTTGATTTTCTTTAAAAAGTTTTCTTAAAACTTCGTCAGATTTATTTTTCAATGTCGAGATCCGTGTTCCCGCAAGCCGAAAGCATCCATTACCGCTTACAATCCAGTTCATAGAAGAGGAGGGAGGGTAAAGTAAAGAATGCTCCATGAAAAAGGGATACAAATCGTGAAACAGCGGTGCCTGAAGTGCTGGGTCGTGTTCGCGTGTCTACCGGCGCAATATGCAAAACCTATCCTGGGTGCGTCTTAATCCGCGTTCCGTCAAGAAGCAATGGCACCAGCAGTCTCGGCGCTGAGCTAAAATTACCTGCATGGATTACCTCAGTTAAACAGAAATATCTCGTTGTTTTTGATTCGGGCAGTTTTAACTTATACCTTTTGCATGCAAACTAAGCATGCTGTTCCATGCAAAACGTGAAATGCATAGTCAAATCTGCTTAGCGGCAGATTCAATGAAATGGCAGAGTTTACTTTGAAAGTATGATTCTCTGTACGCGGTCTGTGTCCGCAAGGCTACCTAAAGAGGCGCTGGATAAAGCCCTAAAAACAGCAAAACTCAACGCGAAAATCTATCAGCTGCACAAAGAAAATGCAGAGAAATTTGCAAGCAATTGTTGAGTATCCTGGACTGAAAAATGGCAAAAAAAAAGAATTCCTCAACCTAAACATGGAAATTTCCGTCCCCAGTACACAACACCAATGAACGGCCTACATACGACCTATCAGAATGGGCTCTAAAAACAGTGGTGCTGGTATGAGGTACCAAACATTTCGGCAATAACAACAAGGCATAATACTTTAGCAACAATGACAAAGCATGGTGGAAACATGTTGGCTTACCATGTACATGAACGTACGAATACCAGGACTTCTAGTGAAGGCTGCCCCAGGCAGTAAGCGATGTTTAAAGGGGTGATGCCTTCTCGGTTGCGGCAACAAATGTCAGCTCCGCATCGAAGAAGAAAGCATGCCATCCGAAGGCGCGTGTCAAAATTAGTGTGGCCGTGCTCAAGAATTTTCTTCTCGACCTGTGCAATAAACGCCATGAGAAATCAGTTTTGAAGAGAACTATGATTACAACGTTGTTTGTTCTGTTGTGGCAGAAAGCATTAAATTGAATATTGCTTAAAGAGGGACACACATCTGTCCAATCACAACTGTCCATCTCAAGCCTCCGTCGAAATGCTCTTGTGGCTCGCTGAATTTATTGATTGGTTGTAGTGTTTAACGCACCGACGCAACACAGGTGGTGAGGCAAACCGCAGTAAAAGATTCCGGATTAATTTTGACACACATGTGGATCCTTAACATGCGTCAAAATCTCGAACACATGAGTGTTTTTGCTTTTTACCTCCATCAGAAAATCGGCCGCCGCGGCCGGGAATAGAAACCGCGTCCTTGTGCTTAGCAACACAACGCCATAGCCACTGAGACACCGCGGCGGGTGTCTCGTTGACTTACCTAAGATGAATCCTTTCCTGTGCAGATACGAGGCACTCGGTTCTCTAAGTCTAACTTCTTTACTACCTCCTGTCAAACCCCGACAACAGTAAAATATTGAAGCACCTCGTCGAGACAAAAACCCAGCGCCTTCTTTTGAAAATTAGCTCTCTGCAGTGTTTTTGTGAAATTTACATAAACAATGAAGGTCCTTTAATGGTCCTCCCGCCTGTCAAGTCTATCCCTCCGCTCAAACTGCCCTACTTTCGTTGCAGTCGTTTCCTTGAAATAGTACATAGCACACATTTCAGTTAATATCTATATACCTGGGTGTCGAACCGAAACAAAATACCGGTGTGGTCACGGTTAGGGTTCAGGTGGATTCATTTTGTTCCGGTTGAGTTTAAGATCGCCAAATTCACGTACCGAACCGCTTGGGGACCCGGTTGGATGAGTTAAAAGTGAAAAAAAAAATGGTAAGTAGTTTCAACCGACCGTGAAAACAATGTATGTGTACGTATGTTTGTGGTATTGGCGCAAGGGTATCTAAGAACACACAGCGCCAAAACTATGTTACGTGGTCCTTATAGTCAGGTTTGATCATAAAATATGTATGACCCAAGTAGGATATATTTTAAAATACTGTATATATAGCCGTAGAGGGTCCGTAGACTCAAACATGAAGATATTATGGCGGGTGAAGGGAAGTATGGATGAAACGTGACTGTAGCTCGGGCCGAAGAGCATGCTTCGAGAGCGGGCTCTCCCCTGTTAACAAAGTAAACATCAGGGCCTTGCTCGATGCTCTCAGGCTCCGAGGTTACGCGCTGTATGAGATGAGCTTTAAAAACTTGATGTCTGGAAGATAAAAGACATTTGTTTGTGAACAAAGGTTCATCTCCTAAAAACAGTGAGGGGTGTAACGGAATGTTACAGGCAAAGATTTTCGGAAAGTGTCGTTTTATAGCCTCATTGTAGGATGTCACTCAATTAACACATGGAGGATGGAGAGACGGTCCCCACACTTCCAATGGTATGCGTATGTAGCGTAAGTGTGACGTATCCGCAGTCTGCAAGTGGGTACTTCAGTGAAATGTTTTGTTTTTCTGTTTCTATCTTCCTAGGTGTGGTTTTATTAAGTGGAGCTTGTCTCTGTGCGTGTCCCACGTGCGCTGCCAGCGTTTACGGATTCCCCTTAGGATGACTAGCTTAAAATCCAGGTAAGGGATTTGCGGAATGTCAACACCCTTATGAAGGGCCGCCAAAGTGGCATTCCGGTTGGCAATTTCATTTCCCAGTATGCCACTGTGTCCAGGGATCCAGCAAACAAGTATTTTTAGTTTTCACTTATAAGGAGTCAAAAGAGCTTTAAAAAGGTGACCGAGGGCAGCATGTTTGGCAGGTTTAAAGGAATCTAGTGCTGTAACCACACTTAGGAAGTCTCTGTATATAATTGATTCTTGTATTTTGTTCTGAGTAATGTGCTCCACTGTGATTAAAATATCATAAGCTTCGGCTGTAAAAATACTACTATTTTTGTTCAAGATGCTTGCGCTAGAAAAGTTCAGGCGATGTGCAGTACGCGACATAGCGGAAGCAGACTTGGAGACATCCGTGTATAATGAGGTATATGGATATGTGTGTTGTAAATGTAAAAAAACGCTGCATGATCCATTCACAAGGTGCACGACGCTTATCAATGAGTTTAAAGGATGCGTCTCAACGAATCTTCGAGATTTCCCAAGGCGTGACGACATTCGCAATGTAGGTCGCCATTCCCTCATTAAAAGACACCCCTTCTTCTCCTGCAAGGCCTTTCACACGTAAGAATAAATAGGAAGGAATCGAAGGGCGTGCTGAATACAAACGGGAAGATGAGGCGTAATTCAGAATAGAGGTGCATGGGTGATTCTTCACAGACATTGTCCCAATAGCACATAGCAGTGCTGTATAAGCGCGCTGGTGCTCTAGGCACCAGTGGTCACATTCTACACAGAGACTTTGAATTGGACTTCTCCTGAAGGTCACCGAAGCAAGGCGAATGCCCAGATGTAGCACGGGCTCTAACATGTTTAGAGCAGTTTTATACGCTGGCTCATACATAACACTTCCGTATTCTATACGTGACCTCACTAAACGGACAAAAAAGCGTAGAAAGCAGCCTTTATCAGCACCGTAACACTGATGCGACAATAATTTTAAAATGTTCGTGATGTTTAAGCATTTTTGTTTGAGTATCTTTATGTGCCGTATGAATTATAACACCTAAAAACTTGTGTTCTTTCTGGAAAGTAATTCGTCCTCCGTTCAGTGTGATGTTGGATTTTTGATAAATACCACGCTGTTTTGTGAATAAAGCACATGTACTTTTTTGAGAATGCAGTTTAACACCATTTTCGTCTGTATATTTTCAATCCTGTTTACGCCTAACTCATCTCCCTTTCAAATATGGACAGGTTGCATGATCTGAAGCTAATGTGGACGTCGTCAACATACATTTAGTAGGAGACTGTGGCTGGCAACGATTTCCCAAGCGAATTGATATTAGCTACAAACAGACTACAACTTAAAACTCCACCTTGGGAAAACACCATTTTCTTAGAAGAGTTTGGTGTTGGGCCTGTTGGTATATAGCTTGCTATTCCTTCGTAATTTTATTCATAAAAATTTTGCTAGTCTCAGCGTGTGTGTTGTCTCCTCTCTCCTCGTCTACGCGTTTTTAATTCTGGGTTTCCCGTTCTTTAGCCATTTTCTTGTATGTACGTTCTAAGTACCACTGTCCCTACTCTTACCCTAAATCTTCGCTGTGACAAATAACTTTTAATAGTGTCTAACATGTGCCAGGCACACCAAATGCCTTGCGATCAAGCACTATACCATGGTGCCAAGTTGTGTCGTATGCTTTTTCTGAGCCAAAGAAAACGGAAAGACAGTGCTGTTTAGGGATAAAAGCATCTTAGACATACGCCGCAAAGGCAACAAGCTGGTTAGGCGTGCTTCGGCCCGACCTAAAACTCGCCTGACAACTGTGCAAATCGCCATTATATTCAAGAAAATGCACTAGCCTTTTATTTACCACGTCTTCAAAACACCTTTTCCGGCAACTTATCAGAGCTATTGGTCGGTAGGTGGCGGGTAGTGAGGCATCTTTTCGATCTTTACACACAGCAACTACAACTGCTTCTCTTCAAGCCCTCAGAAAGTATCCTGCGGCAAATATTTTATTAAATATATGCAAGCGCATTTGGAGAGTGTCCGTGTGCAGACGTTTAACCATTGGGTTTGATATGCTGTCTGGCCCTCGCATTGAAGCTCTGCATGTTTTAAAGACCACCAAAACCTCTTTTATGCAAAATTTGGAGTTGTATGGTTCGTCAGATTTTTTGTTATCACGAATCCGATTTTTCGCCATAGATGTTTCGTGTCGCAAGAAAGCATTCTTGTAGTGAGTTTAACTTCATACGTAAGAGAAGTGTATGGCCAGTGTGTTTGCCTGGTCCTCAAGGGTGGCGCCTGTACTGCTGACCGGCTGTGTTTTCCATCCAATAAGCTTTTTATTTGTGTTGCATACTTTGCCTGTATCTGCCTACGAAATAATTGAGGTTACAAAAGACCGCCAGCTCTCCCTGTTCGCTTGCTGCCGAATGCGTCTTCCTTGTGCTTTTGCACATTTGAAGGAAAACAAGTTTTGACTCGTCGGGTACCTGCGAAGGATACCCCACGCCTTATTTTGAGCCTCCCGTGCATGCCTACACTCTTCATTATACCACGGCCCCCTAGTTTTAGGTGTGGTGCCGGACGTTTTCGGAATCGAGGACTCCACAGCATGAAAAATGTGGGCTGTCCCCAGTTCACAGGCTTCGTCAATGCCCAAATGGCTTAAAGATGTGTACGGAAGTTGTGGTGATTGTGTAAATTTTAACAAATCTGCACCAGATGCCTTGAACGTTTTGTGACACATGGAACTGTTTGGGCCTTTGTCAGGACTTCTCAGGATGTCTGGGAAGTGGTAACTCGCGTAAGGTTTGTCGACCACTCCTCCACTCAAGCGACGGAAAGAGGACAGAATAGCCGATTGCCAGGTCTATGTGTGAGTATGTGGTGTGTGTAGTGTTGTAGTATGTCGGCTCTTTTTTGTTAAGAAGGCAAGCTCCGGATGAGAAGAGAAAATTTTCTATCAAGCAATCCCGGCAATCTGTGCATTCAAATCCCCATAGTGGGCTGTGCGCATTCTGGTCACCTACAAGTAAGCACGGTTCTGGGAGCTCATCTATAACGAGTTCAAATTCGGAGCTCGACAATGGATACTCGGGAAGAATTTATAGTGAGGAAATGGTTGTTAACCTGTTGAAAATAATTGCCTGTACAGCAACCACTTCTAGGGCGGTGCACAACTGGAGAGATTGATGTTGAATTTAACTCAAGTTGATGTTGATTGATTGTAGGGTTTAACGCGTCGACGCAGCGCAGGGCTCCGGAATAATTTTGACCACCTGGGGATCTTTGACGTGCGCCAAAACCTCGAAAACACGGGCGTTTTTGCTTTTCCCCTCCATCAGAAAAGCGGCCGCCGCGGCCGGGAATTGAACCCCTTACCTCGTGCTCAGCAGCGCAACGCATTAGCCGCTGAGCCACCCCGGCGGGTGATACTGGTGGTGTTAGATTTCGTGTAGGGATTCCGGACTATAGAAGCATATTCTTAGTTTGGTCTAATAAACGTGGTGTAGGGCAGATATTTTGCATGAGGGGGGGGGGCATATTTAGGCTTATGCAGCAGTTGACAAAGCTTATCGAACGCGGAATCACAAGCCTTATGGATGTGTATGTTCCGGGTAAAATCGTTCGTAATTGTAACTCCGAGATATTTATATTCGAGAACTTCGACTAGGGGATAGCTGGAAACCATATGAAGCATATTGAGACATGACCGGAGCCAGATGCATGGATGGTAGTGCCGCTACGTGAGAGTACGATGGGATCATTACGGGAGGGGGAGTGTCGGTTGAAGTTGGACGAGGCATTGCCGCAGGTTCCTCTCTAACGATTTCCCGTAGGCCGGTCGCAAACAATGTCTGCAGTTCCTGTTCACTTTTATCTTCAAATTGGGGTAACCTCTAACTTACTTAGTAGAGTATATACTCTCCCCAGAAGACGATCAAGAGAAGACTATAGCAGGGCGCTGTGTTGACACGCACGGGACGTGCGGGGGAGCGCTCATGGGACAAACGTAAATATATTACTGGACCATACTTCAGCTCACGTTGGTCCTTGCGCCACGTAACAGTACGTTTCTTGCTTTAAGGTCTTTTTGACCAACAGCCTTTATAAAATCAGGATATTACAACACACTCTATATAACACTGTTTTGACGCGACTAGAAAAAAGCGGAAAATTGAATATTGCTCTAATATAATCCACGTTCTTATGGCGCAAGGGCGTCTTTAGTCGAACGGCGCCAGGCGAACATGACAGAAACACAGGGTAGCAGCTAGGCGAAATTATCGTAATGAGTACACAGAGAGCGTTTAATAAAACAAGAGAAGACGATGTAGGTATCTAAAGCACCAGGATGAAGCATTTATGTGATCTGAATAAATGTCTGCTCTGTTCTCCATGCACAACTGTGACCTATATGGCGGTAAAAGGGTGTTACGTACCGCTTTCATTGCAGGGTGTGTTGGGATATCTTGATGTTCGCCCGAATGCTCGTTCAATGCCATCAAGCTCAAGTGCAATGCTGTGTTTCCCTGCCGGTCTGCTAGGTGCACATTCGCCCCGGCTAGGATCAGCAACTCTGCAACGCCCCAGTAACCTTGTTGAGCGGCGAGCAGAAGTGCCGTCGTCTGGGTTTTGTTTGGTAGGTCGACTGTACACGACTCCTGTTGGGAGATAGAAAGAACGAGAATAACGAGAACATAACCATTAGGTATAAATAGCGTCAGGCGCGCTCTAGAAGCTTGTAAAAGGTCCGTTTGAAGAAGTGTCTTGCAACGTTGTGAGGGAGTATAAAACCGCTCCATGCAATAGCGTTACTCAGCTATAGCTTCCTTGATTCAGTCAGGGTACTTCAGTGTTCAGTCGCAAAAAAGATTAGTTTTAACTTCTAACCTAAGAACGCCCTAAGAGCACAAATATTCTCCCTTAAGTGCGATCACACCTTTTGCAAGGAAATGGGTCGAGGATGCCGTGCACAATGTGAAATATTAGCCAAATTGGTTAAATTGTCGTTGTACTATTGCGGTTATTATTGACCTAAAGAAGTTACTGAGTTTTTTTTGCATACAAACACGTGTAGGGATTCCTAGAAGCAATGGATTCCTAGAAGCACGCCTTCCTAGAAGCAATGGGAACGAGAAAAACAGGTTTTATTTAGAAGAATCTTTGACGGCGTGTTCTTCGGATGCTTGCAGCCTAGTTCCTGCCGAGAATAAGGTGTGTCTCTTAGCAAACACAATGAGTAATGGTTAACTTACTAGTGGTAACTGAAAGAATGCTCTGTTTATATTTATTGGTTGTCTTATAAAAACATTTTGAGAATTATTAACAACACGTGTATCGCGTTACCATTCTTGTGCTTGTTTAGGAATTAATTTGCGAGTGCGCGAACGCAGGCAACAGTGCAGACGTTCTCCCGCCCCTCATGGATGACGCGAAGAGATCCGAAGACTACGGCGTCCAACACACGGCCATCCAGCAGATCCTAGCGGCACTCGAGAAGCAGCGACCGGACGGGATGGAAGCAGGAAGGGTTAGCCCGAGTACGCTGAAGCCCGCCGTCAGCGGCTCTCCCCGGTAAGAAGGCGTCCGGCCACGTCGCCCCAAGAACCCGCCTAAGAGGGTGGGATGATAGGGGTTACTGCAGGAGACCCATTAAAGTTGCTCTCTCTCTCTCTGGTGTGGTTTTGCATTGTTCCTCTATTGGCACCCCCTCCTTCTATTTTTCTGCGTTGTTGTGGTGATCGACAGGCATGTATCATGCAGGTGTCCCGATTAAATAAATTATGTGGTTGTTAGTAACCGTCGGTTTCTCTCATGTCCTCTTCGTCCCGCTTGTTACGCTGCCCTTTAGTCTCTCTGGTGATTGGCCATCAGGCACAAGGCCGTAGAAGACGACGCTGGTGACTGGGAAATTTGTCAAGTGGGGAAGAAAGGGGGAAAGAAAAAAAGCGGAGGTAATGAAATGGATGACTTTATAATAGGAGGAGGCCAATAGGCCCTGCCCTGTTGGGGGACATGGGAAAAACGGTAGGGGAAGATGGTTCACATACAGTCTTCACTGCACTGTGAGGGTTCACTTAGCACGGTATGCACAGTTGAAGCTGTGGCGAGGACACTTTAGTACGACCATGATCGGGGTGTGCAATTGGAGCCGTTCAGAAGCCACAAAGGGTGTTTTGGGAGGGGACATCTAGAGAGTGGGTGAACGATCCGCCATCATACAACTTTATAGAAACCTGTCTTGAGACCGAATTGTGTAATTTTCCGTAAAATTTGGGGGTTGTTTCTGACGTGTTGGACATGTTATTCAGACGTAGTCGGGCGTACTTGCGTTGTAAGGAACTGGTCGCGGTCACTCGAGTAAGCTGAACAAGCCCAGATGAGGTGGAAAAGGTTCGGTGTATTGTCGCTGCCATAGTAAGGGCACCGAGGACTAGCAAGGTGCCTATGCGTTGTCCATTTGGAGAAGACGTCCGGAGTGTAGGCCGATTCAGCGTAGACTTTATTAGTGAAAATGTCTCCTGTTCTTGGCAGGGACTGCAGAGGAGCATGAAAACCAGGTGGTGAGGCGTCGGCAAGCCCTTGCCGGCTGAGGTTCTTAATTGTATGATATTTTTGCTGCCAGTCCAATTCCCATGCCTGTTGGGGCTCAGGACTTTCTTGGATGGACGCGGGAACCATGGGAGGATTGCGTAAACACTCCCGGGCAGCATTATGCGCCGAATGGTTTCTTCCGCTCCATAAGTGTGAGCAGGAGTCCAGACCAGGCGTATCTTGAACCCTTCGTGAGTGAGGTCGCGAATTTTGTAAGGAATGTTGCTGGCCGTAGAATTGGGTGAGGAGGACCTGTTGTTCAGTTCACGTAGAGCGACATGGGAGTCAGTGATGACAAGGAACTTGTTGGTGGTGATAAATGAGGTCGCAATTTGTATGGTCTGAATGGCATCGAGGATTCCGAAAAGTTCGGCTTCATCAGTGAGACCGTATGTGTTTGCTATATTGCGAGAGCCATTAAGCTGGGGGATGTCAGGGCAGGTCCAGGCCACCGATGCTGTTGTTCCGTTCATGGATGCGTCGGTAAAAATGTGTATTTCATCGGGAGCTTTGTCGTTGGCGAGAGTGAGGACATATTGTTCCCGTTCGGCGCGGTTACGGCGAGAAATGGGTCGGCGTCTGAGGTGGCCCAGGGCGGGTCGTTCCCAGGGTGGAATAGCAGGTGGAAAAGTGTCAGCATTAAACGTACTGTTTAATGTGTCCCACTTAAAAAAATTGTCCTTAAGGCACGTGTTCAAGGTGCTTCTGAAAGTGGGGCGTCGTCTCTACCAGGTTAGCGACGGGGGGAAGCGAAACTGCTTCCGACAGTACGTCTGCTTTGGTATGGAGTGGAAGCCCAGAGATGGCATGGATTAGATGTCTGTTGAGGATGTTAAGCTCGTTTAAATAGCGGGGACGCAATTCATCAACGGGGAACCCGTACGTCAGTCGTCCGTGCTCAACGGCACGAGCAAGCATGAGACATGCATTGTGACGTGATCCGCCATATTTTCCAGAGATGCGAGTTATCAAGTGTAATGTGGAGTGCCAAGTAGTTCTTAAATGGCTAATCCACGCAGCGGGACTATTACAGCTGCTTATCTGCAACCCCAGGAGCTTAATAATGCCATTTTTAGAGGTAATTACCTTGTTGGCCAATTAAAGTTTGATGGTTTGTTCTGGGTTCGTCGCACGCTTGCCGTCCACGCTGATGA
Source organism: Haemaphysalis longicornis (assembly GCF_048455015.1). NCBI lineage: Eukaryota > Metazoa > Arthropoda > Arachnida > Ixodida > Ixodidae > Haemaphysalis > Haemaphysalis longicornis. The sequence continues at coordinate 138,278,807 of NW_027526422.1, read as the reverse complement.
TTTCTGTCTTATTAGGAGATAATTGCAGATTGAATGTAGCGAGGGTGCGCTCCACGGTGAACACAGCAACTTGAAGCTTAATTTGTATACATTCCTTGGAGTCATAGTCGGCAGCTTCTGTCCACACGACGATATCATCTGCATACATGGTGAAGCGTGCTGCAGAGTCTGTTTCGAGTGTGCGAGCAACGCGGTTCATAGCCAGGTTGAATCGAGGGGTTCAATCGAGAATCGAGCCTTGAGGAACGCCTCTGTCAAGGTAGTACGTTGTGGGCGTTGCGTCTCGCAGGTTGAGATGAACGGGTCGGAGCTGTAGAAAGCAAAGAACCCATTTCTGCGCCTTTTTACTGAGGAAGGCAGCGGCAAATTCTCGGAGTATGCCCTCTTGACTGACGTTGTCGAAAGCCTTGTGAATATTGCAGCGAACCATACATTGGGTTTGTTTATTTATGTTTTGCTTTTACCGCCCGGCTGCACCGATCTGTGTTATCTCTGTGCCAAGGGAAGCGCGTGTTCCATTCTTTCTTTCTGTACCGAATGTGCTATCTGTTGTGATAGGGACAGCATTCCGATCTAGCGTGAACAGCCCAGAATAATCTTCTTGGATCTCCTATGTTCTCGATGTGAATGGACGTTTCGAGAACCACGCGCGCCGAAAGATAAAAAAGCCTGCAGTGCGGACGCCGGGGCATTCGATTCAACTACACTCCCCTGTGCAAGTCACTTTGTTGACCGCTGCTTCGCCGCCTCTGTATTCCTTTGAGTTGTTAGGGGAGCACAAGTTCGCTCCAATAAACGTGTTTTTCATTCAAGACAACTGCATCGTCCCTGTCTTTGTGACATCTGGTGGAGGTGCTGGGTACGCACCCTTCATGCCCACTACAACCTCGGGAAGCCGCCAAGCCAGTCCAACAAGAGCCAGCCTCCGCCTTCAAGATTTACCCTCCGAGTCCGGTTTACTACCGGAGAAGACGAAGAAGAAAGACGTCGCAACCAGCACCATGCTCAACCAAGCCAATCCTTCTGTCGTTCTGCAGCAGCGACGGGAACCGCCATCATTCCGAGGAGCCCCCGAGACCCAGAAGAATGGCTGGAGAAACTGGAGCGCGTTCGGAAATTCAACAGGTGGGACGACGCAGAAACGTCGTCCCATCTAAAAGAAGCAACTTCTGGATGTGAAGTTGCTGTACGGCGAAAAACTGGAAACCCTCCAACGACGCGAGGACGCGCTGAAGACAGTGATTCACGACATGCCCTCATCCCGACGACCCGACCTAACCCTGACGAGACTCCCGAACATGACGACAGCTACACGGCGCGACGCGTACCCGACCTGACCGAGACGTCCGTTGAGAAGACCACGAGAACGACGATGAACAGTGCCCGACCGTGAACGCGTACAAGCAGGGATCGTACAAGCAGGACCGTGAACGTGTACAAGCAGACACGGGAGCTGACTATTCGGTAATGAGCGGACCATTTGCGTCTAAACTGAAGAAAGTTATGACCAGATGGGACGGTCCGCACATACGCACAGCAGGAGGCCACTTCGTGACGCCAAGTGGAACGTGCACATCGCGCGTCACCATAGACGGAACAACGTACCCTGCGGCGTTCGTCGTTCTGACTAACTGTTCCCGCGACGTAATTCTTGGAATGGACTTTTTGATGGACAACGGTGCAATAATCGATCTGCAGACTAAGCCAATAACTTTTTCCCCCCATCACTCCATCACGCCGGAACCGAACCCCGAACGACGTGCTGCTGTAAGGATTGCCGATGATCATGTCACCCTGCCACCCCGCGCAACCTTGATGGTCGCAGTCTACTGTGAAGATGCTGCTCCTGACGTCGACGCTATCGTAGACACTGATCAAAGGGTGCTTCTCGACCGTGGTGTGTCTGTCGCAAGAGGCATTGCGCGCTTCAAAGAACACCAATCCCACATTTTGGTTACTAATTTCACCGAGGAGTACCAGCATTTAAACAAGGGCGCGGCAATTGCATTTCTCGAAGAAACGCAAGAAGCAAGTGACGTGATCGTGGTCCCCGACTTTAAACGCACACCCGTAGAAACCTTCAAGTTCCGAAGCCCTTCGACGTGAATCCGGCGCTACCGCAAGAACAACGGAACAAATTATTGGCTTTCCTGCGTCGCTATAGCGAATGTTTTTCGTCAAGCGCAACACTACGTCAGACCCCTCTAGCGAACCACCGAATAATACCCGAAGATGGAGCCCGACCTACCCTACAGTCACCGTACCGCGTCTCTTCACACGAACGGGAAGCCATCCGGACTCAATTCAATGACATGCTCAGCGACGACATTATACAGCCATCGAAAAGCTCCTGCCCTGCGCCCGTCGTACTCGTAAAGAAAAAAAGACGGCACATTAAGGTTTTGCGTTGACTACCCGCGACTGAACAAAATCACGAAAAAGGACGTGTACCCACCCCCCCCCCCCCCGAATCGACGACGCCCTCGACCATCTCTGCACGCGAAATACTTCTAATCGATGGACCTGAAGACCAGCTACTGGCAAATTGAAGTGGGCGAGAGAGACCGAGAGAAAACTGCATTTATAACCCCAGACGGCCTATACGAGTTCAAGGTGATTCCGTATGGGCTGTGCACAGCACCAGCGACGTTTCAAAGAGTCATGGACACTGTGCTAGCTGGCCTTAAGTGGCACACCTGCCTCGTATACCTCGACGACGTAGTGGTATTCGCGCGGACTTTCGACGAACACCTTGCAAGGTTAGAGTCTGTACTCGAGGCCATTCGTACGTCGGGGTTGATGCTGAAGCCTGAAAAGTGCCGTTTCGCATACGGGGAACTCAAATTCTTGGGCCACGTCGTCAACGCCGCGGGAGTCCTACCCGACCCGGCAAAAACTTCAGCCATTGCGAACGTCTCAAGGCCGAAAGATAAGGGGGCGTGCGAAGATTTCTCGGGCTGTGCGCATACTACCGGCGCTTCGTCGCAAACTTCGCACGCATTGCAGAGCCACTCACGCGCTTGACGAAAGATAGCACCCCTTTCAGCTGGGAAAACGACCAAGAAAAAGCATTCTGCGAGCTGCAAAAACGCCTGCAAAGCCCGCCCGTGCTCGCTCATTTCGACGAAAATGCCGAAACGGAAATACACACGGACGCCAGTGATATAGGCTTTGGTGCCGTCCTTGTTCAAAGGCAAAGCGGCTGCGAAAGGGTAATCGCCTATGCCAGCCGTGGTCTGTCGAAGGAGGAAAAAAACTATTCTGCCTTTGAGAAAGAGTGCCTGGCTATTATATGGGCGATTTCAAAATTTCGCCCATCCGTGTATTGAAGGCCATTCAAGGTTGTAACAGACCACCATGCGCTGTGTTGGCTCGCCAATTTGAAGGACCTCTCTGGCCGTCTTGGGCGGTGGAGCTTGCGCCTGCAGGAGTTCGACGTTACAGTCGTTTACAAATCCGGCAGGAAACACTCCGACGCCGACTGCCTGTCCCGCGCCCCCGTCGACCCACCACAAGACTCTGACCAAGACAGCGCGTTCTTCGGGATCGTGACGGAGAGCGACCTAGCCACCCAGCAGCGTGCCGACGCCGACTTACGCGTCATAATCGAGTACCTCGAGGGATGCAACGTTGCCGTTCCCAGGACCTTCAAACGCAGCTTACCAGCATTCAGCCTGGGAAACTCCGTCCTCGTGAAGAAGAATTTCAGCCCCGGAACAAGAGCGAATTACCTTCTCGTCATCCCGCGGACCTTCGTGACGAAATTTTGGAAGCGTGCCACTACGACCCGTCTTCCGGACATCTGGGCACAGCCCGCACTATTGGAAAAATTAAGGCGAGGTACTACTGGCCCGGCCTTACCTCTGACGTCACCCACTACGTCCGGAGGTGCCGTGACTGCCAGCGATGAAAAACGCCGCCGACAAGTCCCGCCGGACTTCTGCAACCGATCGCCGTCCCATCTAGACCATTTCAACAGATTGAAATGTACCTTTTAGACAGAACAAGTGGATTGTCGTAGCGACAGAATACATGACGCCCTACGCAGAGACCGCCGCTCTTCCGAAGGGGACTGCACAAGAAGTGGCGAAGTTCTTTATAAGGCAAGTTGTGCTTCGACATGGAGCCCCGGAAGTCCTAATCACGGACGGCGGAACGGCCTTTACCGCGGAGCTGATGCAAGGAATCTTACGCTACAGCAACACGGATCACCGAAGAATGACGGTGTACCATCCCCAAACGAACGGACTAACGGAACGTCTGAACAAGACGATTGCAGATGTGCTGACCATGTACGTCGACGTTGAACATAAGACTTGAGACGAAGTCCTGCCGCATGTCACGTTTGCGTACAATACAGCGACGCAGGAAACTACGCAGATGACACCGTTCGAGCTTGTCTACGGAAGACGGCCGACAACGATGCTCGACGCCATGCTTCCGCATGTAGAAGATGATGACCTCAACGCCGACGTCCAAGGGTACCTTCAACGTGCGGAGGAGGCCCGCCAGCTCGCTCGAGTTCGTATAACGGACCAGCAGTTGGTGGATGCCGGCTGCTACAACCTCCGACGCCGAGACGCCGAGTACCAACCAGGGGATCGTGTGTGGGTTTGGACTCCCATTCGACGACGCGGACTGAGTGAAAAGCTTCTGCGACGGTATTTCGGACCCTACCAGATTCTAAGACGTGTTCGGCAATTAACCTACAAAGTGATCCACAGTGGTGATTCCGGCACATCACGTTGCAGGCAGTTGCGAAAGCCCATTGTATGCGGAAGGAAGATGTCAGGCATGACATGGGGTTCAAAAGCGGCCCAACCAAGGCAAACTTTCATAGCTTGCTCCCCCAAAGTTGAAATAAGCGATTAGACCTGCCGCATGCAGGCCAAGAGGTAGGGCCGGTGGAGGTAAAACGGAATGCAGGAAAAGAGGCAAAAAACATGAAGAGTTTGACAATCCCTACTTAAATTTTATGCGTAAATATGTCTCAGAATTTTCCAAACTATTTCCAAACTTCACGTTACGTCAATTTTGCAAATGCAAGCTGTTTATGAGGACCAATTGTTAGCAGTAGTAGTAGTAGTAGTTGTGGGATCCGTCGACCCCCAAGGACGAGTCTCGAGCGTCAAGGTAGGAGAGAAGCGACCATCAAGGTCGACATTTAATGGAACGTCGATCGATAATGTGAAGAGAAAGAAGCAAAACGTGCGCTTGTGAAGCGCGATACCTTATGACGACGACGATGCCAGCCAAGAAAGATTGACCTCAGTTCACTACAGAAAATGGCTGGCCGCACCAGGGCTATGGCGGTCGATGGAGATGCGGGTGTGACCTCTTCAAAGAGATTCTACAGTAGTAATAAAATTTATTCATGTGAAATGCAAAGAGGAAGGGGTTGAGTTAGCCTCCACTGCCCTGGAGGTCGTCCCCTCCCCCCGCTGCTACCAAGGCTCTAAGCACGGTAGACTGCACTCCTTTGGCGATGATTGGGTCAATGCTGTCTCTCATTGCTCAAGGGAGGGGTTGGTGGATGGTTGGTGTTGTTTAGGCAAGGGAAGACAGTGTCAGCTCATGAGAGTAAGGTTGCAGTACTAGAATAAGAGGTCGTAAAGGGAGAAAGATATAGTGGCAAGCCTGGCGCCGCTGTAAATCCCAAACGGCAGTGGCTGATGGCCAATGTTTGAAAACCTCGTGGGTCACTATTGGCTTCCAAGCAATAGGCCACCCATCGGTAACTCGGATGAAAGATTGATTGAGTGCCAAGCAAGCGGCGACCGGAAGGAGCGTCACACGGAAAGCCGATCGGAATCCAAGGTTTAGTAGAAGGATAAAAGCGGTCCCTGGCCGCGGGACTGCCGTGTGCGCGGCGTCTGCAAACACGACCGTTAGTGCGGTGAGCAGGCAACAAAGCGCAAAAAGAAGTTACCTATAGAGCCACAAGTCCGTGTGACGAAAGAACGCCTACTCAAACTTGAGTGCAGCGTATTCAAGAAAGCTTGGTAATTGGTGTTAAACTTTCGGTAGAAATGGGTCATTTCTGTGTCCTAACGCAACGGTTTTTGGCGGACTACTTCGACTGGCGCTTCCACGCTCTCTTTGGCTCAGCGGTTTCGGACAGGACGGATCCGTCCCTGTGATGGTTGCGCCCATTTTGTGGCATTAAAAGCACCGTAGTACTCCTGTAGGTGTCTTTGAGGTGTGTTATGGGGTCGGTCACTGTGTTTGAAGTGTATCTGCCTGGTGGAACAACGCCATTTGCCTACTGCGACAGGCAGCTGAAAACGTGAGTCACCGTTTCATTTTTCAGTGCCCGGTACGCGACAGTTCGCGCATGTTCCAGCCTAAACTTAAGCTGTCGATTACAACAGTTGACGCGCTTGAGTGCTGCTAAATGTTGTTGATTCTTGCGGAGAATTAGCCGGTCGCATACATGCGCTTCCATTTGCGGCATGCCAGATCTACCGACCCCTTTCCGGCTTCGTATTTTCCGAACCAGCGACCGTGCGTCGACTGCAGGTTCACGACGTTCAGCACGCCTGGAAACAAAACTGGTGTGCAATATAAGAATAGCGGATGTATTAAGTTGGCGTCATTGAACGTTAGCTATATATGAAGTTTTCGTTTTATTATTTTTTGCAACCTATCTAGAGATATTGCCGAGGGACAAATTACACTGCCGCTGGTATTCTCCGTCGGTTCCGTTCACTTATGGCTCGTAGGACGAGGCAGAAGTGAGGGACGGTGACACCAACCCTGTAGCGGTTAAATACCCAATCAGTTTTGCTTCTAGCGTCACTCAAAATTGTCGATTTATTTGGTTGTCATTTCAAAATACAACGCACTAAAGGTCACAGGGCACCTCATCTAGGTACACGCTGGCAAAGGTGTATTGCGGAAAAACACGTGGAAGTTCGCGCGTTTACAACCCATGGTGTAGTGCGTTGCCTTGTCGCCTCTGATCCCGCGTTGTTATAAAACAAAACTGACGCTAATAAAACGTTGGCGGCACAAAATGTCTGTCCAAGTGAATAAATGTTCGTGTTACTACGATAGGCACCACAAAATTTCACGCAGCCGCTGGCGTGTTCATTGTCTCCTAAACGTTTTTCCTAATACGTTGTGCGACTGCCACAGTGTGGAATACATTTTTGGTGAAATTGCGGACTGTTTTGTCAAGAACGAGCCAAGTAGCAGCTACCGTAGTATTGAAAATAAATAGCAGTAAGTGCACAACGTTTCTTTTGTGCGAGAGAGAGTGTTAACGAGCTAAACGTTTAGGCTCAATATCTTCACACGTGCATGTGTTAAGATAGGGGTAGGCCCTGTATTGAGTAAGCAGGGCGCATTTACCATTGTAGTGAACGATGGTTTTGCTTATTACAGGCGCTATACAGTAGAGGTGTTTCTGGGGGACAAGTGGCGGTTGCAGTAGAGAAAACTCGTCTTCCAAGCTAGAGTATTCCACTATGGGGCTGTTGAAGTAGATATTGTGATCTTGGCAGACCGGGGATTTACCGGAGAAAAGGGTCTTGTTTTCATTTACCTTAATAGTTCGGTTTTGTGGGCATCTCAGTCAGGTAAATGAAGCATAAATCGGTTGGCGCTTCATTTCTTTTTTCATTTTTTATCTACTATTGTGTTTGAGTTTTGCTTTCATGTTTCAGTTTTGAACACACTTATTTCGTGTTTTTGCCACTGTTTTGTCAGATTTGTCATTGTAAATTTGATGTGCGTAATAAAAAACTAAGCAAACAGATCTGTTGTGTTGTGGTGCTCAAATATTTTGGGGAAATCACGTAATTGCTTCCCAAAGTTGATGAAGGTGATATATTGTGCCTTGGGGCTTGATTCATGTGTTATCCATGTCAGTGTACAGAAAATTATTTATGCGAACGCATTAATACTTTTCTGTATAATGACGTGTATAAAGGAGAAATCAGGCCTGCGAGGTAACTCATAGAATAGGCATTGGCCATAAGGACTGGCCAGAAAGCTAGAAATATGCATGAACATAGCACGTGGCCTACGCATACGCATTATCGTGAGAATATGCTTTGTCTAGCATTGTCCGACGTTGGCCTTCCAGAGCTTGGCGAATTCTTGCCTTGTCATTTTTCCCAAACACCAGCCAATAAAGGCGGTCGAGATCGATTGCCACACCCGGACACGCGGCCGCTGATGACTTGGCATGCTCGGGCTTGGCAATTTCTGCTGTATGGGATGAGGCTGTTTTTGAGCCTACGTCAGGTGTCTCCCACATTGATGGGTACAGATTTGAGGCAGTAGGGTGCCGCCTCCTCGAATGCCGTTAGTGGACGATGATGGTGCTGTATTTGGGTTTTATCGGGGAGAGGGGACAAGGGGGTACCCGAGGTCGGCCATGCGGACACCTCCAGAAAGCCCGGAAATGAAAATCGCAACATGCAGCGTGCGATTCTTCATTGTCTGGAAGGCCATTATTACTGTGGTTCAGTACAATAGTGATTTCGCCATCTTCAGGAAGATTGTCAAATATCTGCAGTGTTTAAGCAGATGCCAGGCCTGCTCAGGAGAGGCGGCGCGCATACCGAGAGTCCGTGATGACGTTGTGGTAGGGTTGGGCGTTGTGCAGTTGAGAGCGAGGTCGACGGCAAGTTCCTCAGCTGTGTCGGAGCAGGTAATAAGGTAGGAAGTCACCTTCGCCTAGTCTCCGAAGAACCGAAGAAGTGATGGCGATTACACTCGTCCTCGGTAAGTGTGGGTGCTGTGCAATATCCGTATAGCAGATGTACGGGTTATCTGTGTAGCGCCTGGTGAGGTTGCCGATGCGAGCATCATTGCCGCCCTTGTTGTTGGTAGGGTCCATGTGTTTGGGTATCCTTGTCACTCTGACGCAACGTCGAATGTAAGATAAGATGGGTTTAAGAGCATTGCATCGGTTGGAAGGTGATCAGCCGATGTGAACTGATCTAAAACTTAGAACAGTTTACACAGTTGACACACAGTGAACTTAACAGAATGACGACGTTTTCTAATGGTTTTTCAAAGGTATTTTATACGTTTTTTATTATTCCACACTTTTTTTGAAGATGGAACTATGTAACCACGCGCATTTATGCAAAAAATCCTAATTTGTCAGGGCGACACTTTTGTTCGCTACAAGAGCGTAAATAGACTTCATTGAAAAAATAAAAAAACCTTAAAACAAAATAATTATACCTATCTAGTTACTCGCAACAAAACAGAACTGTAAAAATGAAAAGAAGCGCGGAAGATTGCTACACATTAGTAGACAATTCTGAGAGTTTCTGGAAAGTTTTGATTTGTTTTGTCTAGTGTATGGCCTCACGACCGTACGGCTGGTGTGTGGGAATATTTGTGGAGCAGCAGTCACAGTGAAATACACGCTTTTTGGTCTTATGATTTCGAACAGGAGCTTCCACCATTTATAAACTCCTGCCAGTGAGTAGTGCGCGATTCCGAAGTTTCTCCGTGGCCTGCGTGTGTGAATCCAGGCTGATCAGTCGCTCCAGTTATTTGTGTTTTATGGCCGGCTCCGGTGCTGAATGCCATCTTGCGCTTAGATGGTTTCTGTAGTGAAAAGTGATATATCCAGTGCATGCGCCTCACGCTAATACCAAGAGGTGCCTAGCCGGATGGTGCCTAGCCGCTTAGTGCCTAGCCGGATGGCGTTATTGCAGAAGTATGAGTTGATTTTGGTGGCGCTCTTTTGCGATCTGGGGCCCACTAAATAAACGCAGTTCTGTAAATGTTGTCTACAATTTGAGGTGACTGCACATGCCTAGTGAGAGCTGAGCCTGCCTAGTAGCACAACCCGCCCAAAGAAGTGTTGGGATTATTACAGCTTGAAATGTAATAAATAGGATCTTTGCACAAGGTGGAATATTCTGGCTCCGATGTCCTAGACAACTAAGCTTATATTAACGTGAGAACTTCGGGAGCCGAAGGCGAGTGAATATAGAGTTCAAGTGGTTTAGTCCTTTCGCGACTGAGAACTCGTCAAGAAATTTCACATATAGATATTGTCGCGGAAGGTGACAGGCAAAGAAGCCACACAGCCTATCACCTGTTCGGTGCGCTGATCACACCCCAACTGCCCCAAGCGCGAGGCCCGACATAAGCCCATCTCCCCGTGACCGTATGAGCGAGTTCTTTTATTTATTATCCTTAATAGATATCTCCAGGAGTATCCTCTGCCGATGTGGTGGGCTTGGTTGCTCTAAAGACAAGTTGGTTGCGGAAAAATGTCAGTTATGCAAACAATATTTCTGCAAAGCGTGTCATCACAAATTCGAGAGTACGACGTCTATAGGTATCGTATAGTTTTTTATATTATTTAACAGCGCCTAAATCCTGTTACAGTCGTCAGATTCATTCAGTTCGGTTCTATTCGCGCCGAGAAAACACTGGAACTCTCAAACGAAGCGGCGATAACGCGACAACTCGCCGGCTCGCCGGCAAGAAAATACCAAAATAAAAGCACCGCCACTCAGCTTTCACCGAAGCTTGGAGTTCTATCGAGGGGGCGAGCGTAGCTTTGTCAGTGCTAAGGCGCGCCGATGATTACAGAAGGGAGAAAGAGGGAAGTTGTTCGCTCGACCACGGCAGGCACGTTGTGTGTTGTGCCCTCTCTCTCCGCGCCGGCACAGTTATAAAAATAGAAGACGGGCCTAAGCAAACCAGCTACGTTTGGACATCGTGCTGTGACAACGGCTTCTGCCAGTTCGTGCACCACACCATCGGTGACCCGCGCCCTGGAGGACTCCAACGTACTCCCGGGCCTAGAATCACCGTGATCGTCTCGGATGGCCTGGCCTACAACGAAGCCACGCTTCCCAGGTAGCCGAATCGCCTCCGACAGCGGTGCATCGTACGGCCCGGTCGGTGAACTCTGGGATTCTCTCTCTCGCATATGCATCGAACTGTTCGTTTTCTTTTTAGCTAACTGCTCTACTTTGTAATATCTGTCTGTTAACGCTCCTGATTGTATCATTTTGTCTAGTTTTGAACTGCTTCGTTCATTTGTATTCGATCTGAGTTGTCTCTCATTACGTTACATTACCTCGTGCTTGTGCAGTGTTTTGCCTGTCTAAATATACGTCTTTGTACTGTTTTCGTTCAATGCTCTGACTCATTCTTGCCGCTCTGGTTGGCAAAGCCGCACATCAGACGGCCATCCTCTTCGTCATGTGTGCCCTTTAGATTCGCTGGGGTTGTTTGATCGCTTGAGTCGACTCCCCACATCTTCTAACAGCGCACCAAATTAAGGAAACGGTGACAGGTGTCGAACGTTTTATTTCGGGCGGTGTTTACGCACGCATCTATACAAACGCCTGGGCACGTCCTCGACGTACTGTTAATATTTGCGCCCCCGAATGTTTGCCCCCCTATACAAACGCCTGGGCAACATCCTCGACGTATTGTGAATGTTTGCGCCCCCGAAGTGTCGTTTTCACTTTTGCCATTGTCTTTGAGATTTCGAAGCGCAAGTCCTGGAGTACCCACGGGAGAGCTAGCTGGGCACGCGTGAGCAATAAATACCCTGTCCTGCACCAAGGAACAGCATAATCGAACTAGTCGTTGCGTTACTAAATGACCACTTGTGCCCATTGACACAGGGCTAATTTAGGCACGAATTTTTTTGCGGCGCAACCGTCGTAGCTCGATTGTTATACTGTGACGGTTGAGTTTTGGTATCCCATTCAGGACAATGCTGGTTTCATTAGACAGAAAGATATCACGAAATCCTGCAAGTAATTCGTTTTAACGCGGGTACCTGAAACGTTGTCTGGTGCACGAGGTAGGGCATATGCGTCCAGATTTTTTGGTGCACACCTCCTGCGCGGTGCAAGCCGCATATTGCAGCCACGTCGTAGGAGCCACCAAGCCAGCGCCTCACCTTTTCCATAATGTCATCCAGGGCTTTTTAATCGAATAGAAAGCAGATTATAATTGCTTTGCAACCAGAACAACTTACAGCCGAAGCAGTATAAGAACGTAGTTTCCTGGTAATTATGTAATGTCTTTATGTAACTGTGAACACACCCAAAGCTTGGGCTGTAGCGTCAAAGTACGTTTTACGAATAAAGGCAACGAATGCACGCGTGTATAATCCACACCTAAAGGTGCTTCTCCGCACACTAATGTGCAGCAACGCTGGGCATGTCGTGATTGAAACGCCAGAAAAGCTTGTTTTTCTTGGTTAGAGTACAGGGAGATGCTGTAGTAAACACCGCTGTATGAAACAAGCCGAACTGGCTACTCGGCCGTAAGTAGTATTCTCTGTTACTCTGAAATATTTGTCAGCGCACTTGGCTAGGTAATTGGTTATATCTGGGATTTAGACGGCTATTTAGCGCTTAAGAAAGTAGTTGCGCCAACGTAAGGCTGAAGTGCAATTTCGCCCATTTGAGTGGGACACCACTACAGGTGAGGTGCGCGGAATTTCGCTAATTCTCTCGTTGGGGTGCCCGTCACTGAGGGCTTTAACTGTGTGGCGAAACACCCGTGTTTATCTATCCCGAAGTCGGTTTGTTAGCTTCAGAAATAGCTTGCGGCGTGGCTCCGTGATTGAAAAAAACTGGATACCGAACTAAAACCTTGAAATAATGTAATTATTGTTTACGGCTTGGCTTATTCAGCGGAATAATTGAGCAAGAAACGTAAACAAGAATATAGGTACAAAATATGCTGCAGAGAACAGTATTAAAGTGTTCTCAACAGGCTTACTATATGTCACTCCACTAGCGTGAAGCGGTGGGCGCTGTGGGGGTCGCGCTGTGGGGGTCCCTTGGTCGTGACAACTGTTATCGTCACGACCAAGCACCTCCGCGCATTGCAGTGTTGACTTCTCTAGGCAAAAAATGGGTTTAGTTTTTTTGGTTAGCTTTCAATCGCCGCCTCCACAAGCAGATGGAAGCGCACATTATCGGAAACCCATCTTCATTAGGCAGTTATTTGCATACGCTAGTTCAGTCGTACTACTCCTCGTAGAGGCGATTTTAGTTGGCAAAACGAGGAACACCTGTAAGTGGCTCAAAGGCTTGTGTTGTGAGTACAGTCTCGTTGGCTTCGAATGTAATGCACTATGCGCGCTTCCCATTTGATTGGAAAATCAAAAATTCATGCCTCCAAAAACTGCACATTGGAGTTCTTCATCGACAAAAAGAACAACATATGCGTAGAAAATGAACACTCCCCTTTTTGATACAGAAGTTCAATTTCGTTTCGCTCATCGGACGGGTATACAGGATGTAAAAATCGGCCCTGCTCCTTAGGAGCGACAGGATATTATACGTGATCTTGCTTTCCGCTGCTTTGACTCTGGTCAAAATTTTTTTTCCGTGCGCGTGTCAATTTAGCACATCGTGTAAAGCAAACCTGGTTGCGAGTGTCAGATGGTTGCAAATATGTGCCAGCCGTTGACTCACCATCTTTGCTTAAGCCTCGTGAGGCTAATCTGCCGAAGAATTTGTTTTCTTCTTGTGCGGGCAGCTGCAATATGCTTACTATTTTCTTTGCCACATTCTTAATGGTGTATCAATGACACCATTTTGGCGTTCGCTCATTGCGTTCGGTTTCTCTGTGGTCGCTGTTCCCGTGGGGTGATGCGACGGCCGAAAGTTAAATACAGCAATATATTGTGCGGCCATTCATCCAGGCCTATTTTTTTCTAGTTGCATACAGTAGTTGCTGGCCGGATTTTTTGTGAAACCTACTTATCAACCGATACCTTGCTTTGAAGTGCGCCATATGCAAAAGGCAGGAACGGGACCTCCAGGCAGTAGTGTTTATTTTTGCATCGGAGAGATTTTGTTTTTTTTTGGGTGACCAGAGCACGGCTAGTTTATGTGCATTTTGGCTTGGCTTGGCTTGAGTTGGATTGAACTGGATTTGGATTGGATTGGATTAAAGTGGATTGTTTTGGATTGTGTTGCGTCATAGCCGCGGCAGACGCACTGGCGCCGGCGCGTGCCCAGGTGAGAGCGAACAATCTCTCTAAACATCTGCGGGTCTGCGGCCCAGCGCGCTCTCACTCCGCCGGTGGGCGGCGCTGCGCATATAACCGGTGTGCCGTTCTCCGGCGGCCTTTCGGTCGAAGGTTGCTCCCCGCTTGCGCTTGAACCCCCCTCTGCGACGCATCACACAAGAGTTCCCGCGAGGGGTATGGGAGTAATTTTTTCTGCTATATTGGTGAAGAGCAATTTTTTGCATCGGAGAGATTTGTGTTTTTTTTTGGTAACCAGAGCGCAGAAGGTTTATGTGTGTTTTTCTGCTTTATTTCTGGAAAGCAGTACAGTGTAGCCGCTTGGACATGCAGCTCAATTTTTCTGAGGGCTAGCACAACGAATCATGGATATTAAGAGAAATAGACGCGGCTACGAGCCTAATGCGTTATCTCTGTCTTTAAAATAACCAACAGAGCGACGCCGAACTTGTTTGGCAATGATGAGCTAGCCATACTAACCCTGCTATATTTATGCTCGTGTGAACTGCCCTAGTTTGTTGCCCTGTACATATTTGCCGACTTGTCTGGCATAAGGACTGCTATAACACTTGGCTAAGAGGAACGGTTGAACATAAAATGCACAATGGGTGTTAACCTGAACAATCCTATTTCATAGGACAATATTAAATGAAAGCCGTTATCCTCAACCAAAATGTCTCATAGAGGTTGACATTAATATTGTAGATACTGTAGCGAAAACGACAGGACATTCCCCAACACCAGTGCCGTGCACCATCGCATATCATCACCGCCATGCTTCTGTCATCTCGTCATGTATCATAATTAGCAAGATTACGAAGGAGAGGACCGGATTGCTCGTCATCGCTCCTCACGGCTTGCTCAGTGTGTGGGCTCTCCTGAGCCCCAATAAACCCTTTACAATTAATTCCGGTGCGCAGTAGTAAGCAAATGCAATTATGAGTCTTTCAGAGTGGTATGTGTGGTCCCCCTACGCTATCCAGGAAGTTTTTATTTTTTTATATATGCAGCCTGATATCGGGTGTTATGAATCTTAACAAATTTCAACAAAATGAACGCATTGCATTTGCTCACTCTGAAATGCATATAGTCTTGCGTGCGGGCCCATGATACTAAATTTTCGGAGCAACATCTCACCCCAGTGTACAAAAGGCAGCACTTGAAAATAGTGTGACGTGGGTTGAATGAACAAACCTTCAATGTTCACTCGTGCTTAAGAAGAACTGAGTTGGCCACCCGAACGTGTTCGATGTATGGCTATCACAGCCCCTTTCCGTTTTGATTCGAAATGATTCGCTAATTTTAAGAGAAATCTGTCTTCCCGTGTACAGAAAAATGGTGTGTCATTTTAACTTAAGTTGTAACTGGAATAACTGGCTCACGCCCACAAAGGAGCTTATCAAAGTCCTTTAGCAGAATGTCTGACTACGTCCTGTATAAACATGAAACACTTAGGAGGACTTATAAAACCAGGACGAAATCCTCAGCGACAAGTTCTATAATGCTACAGGGATGTGTCCGTGAGAATATAAAATGCATGCAGATATATTTTCATTTCAGCTTAATGCGAACATATATCTAAATTAACCTAACTCTCTAACGCTCTAGCTATGACTGTCCTGTGCACCATTGCGTCAATGCCATCGCTTGGTTCCCGGAATGGGCCTGGGACCTTATGTGCACTAAAACTTTGATTACCCATTATGCACACCAAGAACTTTCCTCCCTACCTGCGTTAGTAGCGTCTCCACCACGTGGCAGTGGCCGTTGACAGCTGCGAAATGGAGGGCCCCGTATCCATGGTCCTGTTGTTTAACATCAACAAGGCCATTCATTCTTGACAGCAGCTTTTCCGTCATTCTGCATAAAACACAAAGTGAAATACCAAGAAAGCGAGGTTTACGTCTCGTGGAGAAGTATGAGATTTATATTGAAGAACAAGAAAGCAAAACGGGCGCATGAGAACATTTAAAATTCCAAAACATTCATTGGTGTCACAAACAAAAACCCTGGCTTGTGGCACCCACTCTACGTAGTAGCATTGTGGAGCTTAGCCTTGCATCCTGACTCAAATCCTTCCTCAGAGAGTACTGGTAGTTTGGCAGCACGAAAGCTTTGAGCCTGGCTATACGAAATGCGCATTTCCTTCTCCACAATTTGTCGTACAAAGGTTACGTACGACACATAGTGTCAAAATCTTACAATATTTTCTCTAGCAGGGTTGAGTAATATAGTTTTGTGAATTCGAACATTATATCCAGATACAGTTGCGAAGAAATTCACCGTTGACGTTCTTTGTAGTGTTTGATTCATGATGATTCTCTGGTAAAATTATACACGCCATGTACTCATACTCTCCCAGCATATATGATGGTGGCAGCAGCAAAAATACAACGGCCGTTCTTTATTTTAAATCTTCACTAAAGAAATATGGGACAAATGACGAGCACACGACACAGCGGTAGCGTAAACGTATAACCGATGCTTTACCCGAAAAGACTTGAGTATGCTGACAGTAATAGAACAAGCCATTTGGGATTTAAATAGGCAGCAAACCGGAGGTATTTCTTGATGTTTCAGCAAGCTATGAATATCAGAGAACCATGGATACAACGCAGATGGAGTAGAAGGGGACCGTTTGTCTGTTCCTTTCGATAACGTTGACAACAGGGGGCGATCACAGATTGTGATCGGGACTACTGGACCGAAGTGACGAACGTTCTGCGAGTTAATTTTCTTGGCTGTGGAGGACAAGGGAGACAAGCCTATTGATCTTTGTAAGGCTGGCTCTGTTCTTCGCACAACGTATGTACTATCGCATGACGTCCGGGTTAGTGCAATCGGTCCCGGCGTGCGACGTGTGACAGAATGAAATAATTACAGCGTACGCTTGACGTTTTCCAGAAATGGTGTTAGGAAAAATTTCATACATTAGCTATAAAGAGGACGCTAAAGTGGGATTATCATTAATGAGGGGAAATGCAGTGGATGCTGCCGGTGACGTGCGGGTATTTTGACGTCCTGCTTGCGCCCCGTTCTCTTCTATCGTGCCTTCTGTCAACCGCACCTTGTAACTAAGTACTCTAAATAACTTCTGTAAAAACCGCTCAACCCCGTATCATTTCGCAGAGGCGAAAGGAGAGGGGTGGTTTCATAGTTCACTTCAGCCACTTGACACAGGACACGGAAGGGGCCGTAAGGGGCGAGATGCTTGTCAGGACGTCCTACTTGGCGCGCAGGAAACCAGAGGAGCACGACGAATACGGGCATAACGTCCCAGGTGCAGCGGCGTGGATCGTAACGGGGCTTTTTTAATCCTGGATGAAGTCAGCCCGAACGTTGCTATCTTGTGGATATCCAGGATGATGCCAGGTTTGTTCGAGTAAGTTGTGCAAGGTCGGCTCTCGAGTGAAGAGGAGGTAGCATAAACAAAATACGGCAGTAATCTGAGAGGACGAGGTATATCTTAATATGTTGTAAGAAAAATCAGTGTCCCACTCGCGATGGTCGTCAGAAACGCACATAGAAAGCATATCAGGTAAAGTCCGGTTAAGACGCTCCGTAAGACCGTAGGTTTGAGGATGACACGAAGCCGTTAGTTTGTGCGTGGTTCCACAGGAGCGGAGCACGTCATCGGTGACTCGCGACAGGCCATTTCATCCGCCGTCAGACCTTACCTGGCGAGCAGCCCCGTGCATCGGGTTACCTTGTATAGGAGAAAATCTCTGACAACGGGAGCGCAGCTTTTTGGACGGGCCCATGTAACTTTGTAGCGTGTCGTATAGCCAGGGCAACTGCACCCGCAGAGGCGAAACGGGCCAAGCAGATGTAAACAAACGTGGCAAAATAGTTCTACCGGTATGTAATGTGGCTGAAGAAGGTCTGAGGGCGTTGACGTTGGTGCTTTTCGGAATTAGAACTTGTAACATACACCGACGTAACGGCGATTGGAGCGGTAAAGCCTTGGCTAGAAAAAATGGCGTGGGACGCGGTCGTATGCTGTGAAAACTCCTAAATGGCCAGCTGTGGGTAAATAGTGGAGCTGCTTGGGGATGTCGAAGCGAAGGTCCTCGCGTACAGCCAGCAGGAACTTAGGATCTTCAGGGCGGGCATTCTTAGGATAGAGCACAGCGTCTTATAGTCGGAAGAATCGTACTGATGAGTCAGGGAGGGCGTTACACCGGCGTTGAATGATATGTCGTAAAAATGCATCCCGGGGCTGCTCGTCACCAAGTTGGAGGAAAGAGGTAATCGCCAACAGTGCTGCAAATGCGTCAAAACAGTAGCGCTCAGAATGTTCCACGGCGTACCATGACAGGCAGTTCGGGTCCCTGTGTTGGCTCCAGATGTGTAGTCGACAACATGAAGGCAAAAGTCTGGTTCGAACTTTTGTTAATGTGCTGTTCATGTCTCTGGTCAACTTTCATTCCTCTCTGGTGGGGCCTCACAAGAAGGTTCATTGATATTTACTTCTCAAAAGGGGGATTGACACGGAGGGTAAATTATATGAACTTTCTTTTCCCGCAGCGAATCGCGTGACTTCCCGTCACGCCTGCTTGCGCTTATGTGCGCAACGGGCACTAGTGCGAATGGCTAGGCGCTGAAAGGGGCACCGCTGGAATCGGCGAGAGTTTGCCAAAGCTGTACAGACAATGCCCGCATCGTCGGAACATCATTGGCTGTTCGCCCAATGCTTCAAGCCCGTCTGGCAACTCTGCTTCCTTTACTTTTGTTGCCTTGCACTCAACTGAGGAGCTGCTAATTGCGGACGCGGTGAGTCTGCTGGGTCCAAGGTTATGCCTTGTATGCGGCGGCCATGGCCGAAGCGCGTATTGTCATTGTACTACCAAACACCGGCAGTGGAAAACGTAAAACATTGGCCGCGTATCTCCTTTCGTAGCGAATGTTTCCAAAAGACCATAGTTTTTGTAGACATTTGCCAAGGAAATGCTTTGCTTTTCCACTCACCTCTCATGCTGTTCCTGTACCGTCGCGCTCATCCCAAAGTAAATGCACTAATTGTTTGCTGAAGGCGATTTGAATTTACCGCGTTCCACTGTTACAGGCCGAGATCCTCGATGCCAGCGCTGCAGTACGGCGGAGACGCGCGTGAATTCGAAGCGGCCGACTGCAAGGTTTATAAAACCGCGTGGCCGTGCTCCACGTGCATTCCAAGCAGAACGTGGAACCTAGCTATGTAACTCTTCGTTGCTGTTGCGCTTGATTTTTTATATGCGGCCAGGAGGTGACGCGGGCAACACCAGGCGGCGGATTTCTGCAGTAGATGTAAAATATCATTTGCTATCGAAAAAGCAAGCATCCATGAATTTTATATCATAGGAACACTGTAAATATTCCTTCTGTACTAAGTTCCTGTCTTATATTTGCGTAATGTTTTATTCTTATTCAACAAAGTTGACCAGTATGAATATATAAACCGGGCTTAGACGTTTACATTTGGCTGTGTGTATATAAGACTATTGCGCATTACCTTTTTTAGTTTGGTCGGGTGGCTGAATCGAGTCACAGACATACAACAGACCAAAATTTCTGGGTTTAAGTAGCCTAAGAAAGACTATCATCATTAAAATTCTCACTGTCTTCTGCTGTCGCCCGCGCCACTATAGCTCCTCTCCGCATTTTAAAAAATCAAGCGGCAACAGTTATCAAAGGTTCCACTAGACAGGTTGAGCGTTTTGCTTGGAACCTATGAAAGGAGGGCGCTTGGAAGGAAGGCACCTGGATTCGCGCGCGTGAACATCGGTAAACAGCGTACCCAAAGAGGGATGTTTTCACATAAAGCTAAAGCATTTCGTCAGCACCAAAAAAAATCTCCGCCGAGGCCGCCTCTGAGTCCAGCGGCGCCACTTCCGAAGGTCCGTCACCCGCGCATCTTCTGACTTGCTCTCATGATGACGCACATAGCATGAAGCGCGATCTCGTGATAGGTGGTGGGGAAGGGAGTGGATATGGTTTATAATTCGTATGAATCTCCCTTCCGAGGCTACGAATAGGATATGGTGCATACTGGCGCTTGGCGGTGTTCATGATGTTTTGAACCCGAGCAGCAACGTGTAAAATTGGCGTGCTCAGAACGTCCATACTTCGTTGGACTTTCTTTCTTAAACCCTCCCACGGCGCAGCTGTTAAAAAGTCGTGGAGTGTTCACTGTCACCCTGATTAAGAGCCCTGATCTGGCAGTGGTGTTTCCCTTTCACCGAAAGTATGCGCGGCTCACGCCTATATTTTATTCGCGCTTCTCTATTTCACAAAAATTCTGTATACCTCATATATCTTAATAAACAAGTATTAACATCTAAGGCGTTCTACTTTTGAATGTTGGCATCTGAAAAGGGAATGCATTGCCAATTTTTTCAGTTTTGTGTCGTTGCGGTTTAAAAAAGGTCTTCACAAAGTATGGCATGAAAATGTGTCAGTGAAGAGATGAAGGTCCGGATGTCGTGGGTGACGTCCGATGCAAGGTGGACCAGCAGCGCTTCATCTTGATCTTACAACTTTGTGTATGTACCGTGTTGTGGATCCCTGAAGAGGGTGTTATGAAGAAATGGGCAGGATTGGGATCGCACGGAGAGCCATGAGCCGGGCTACTGTCTAAACAAATACACGCATTCTATTCAAAAGACAATCCGAATGGGCGGGTACGGAAAGCGAGAAAACAATATTTACAAGACTCGGAGAGGACTGGCGAGGAACTGGTTCACTACAGTCCTCTGGGGCTGGCGCGATGGATGGAGCGGAGACGGTCTGGTGACTTCTGTGAGTCGATGCAAGGTGGCAGTCTGTCCGCGGAGCTGACGAGCTTTCTGCGCCCAGAAGCTCGAAACCGGCGTTATGTTCCTACGGCGAAGAACATGGTTTTGCCGATGACTAGCGGCGGGAGGAGTGAGCTTAGGGCCGAAACGAGGCCTTGCTGCCCACGTTCCGCGTCACCGCCGCACCAATCGCTCGTGGGCCGGACACCGGCTTCTCCCGGCGGCGTCTAGGGTCGTCTTAGCGCCTCCACCAAGACGGATAGTAGCTGGTTAGGCAATGCCAGCGACGGATCTCGGGCCTTCACCGTGAGTGTGCCGTCCTGCTGACGTCTTGGCTGACCGTTTTCGAACTCTTTCTTCCTTCTTCTCTTCTTTCTTCCTGGAGCTTTCTCTTCCGCAAGCGCTGCACCCTCTCTTCAGCGAATTGGCCACGACACTGCACCAGGCCCTTCACTAAACTACCCCCTCTTCAGAAAGTTTTCCGGAGAACTATTCTCTAGACATGCGGGGATAGAGAACGCCAGTCATTGTCGAAGGGAGGGTTTAAAGACTAATCGAACTCGCAAGTTTCAAAGCACAGTCACTAACGTCGAGTTCATAAAAAATGAACAGCAACAACCCCATTTGCATGCAAGCCACTACGAAAAGTGCTGACAGCAAAAAAAACAGTTGAATCAGTTTCCTAAACCTGTTTCAAAAGTCCTGTAACGCATTAACGTCAAAATCTTCCAGGCTAGAAACGGAAACATCAACTGGGTAGTCTGGTTAACATCAACGCAAGAACAAAAAACGCGTAAGAAGCGATATACAGCCGCACATCGGTATTGAGGGTTATATTTCCATGTCCATGCATGAGTGTATGCCGGAGAAGCGTGTGGTTGTCTATATCATTTGGCGCTTCTTCCACGTCGGGCAGCATAAGCCTCTGCTATGAAAAACCCCCTGATTTCCTTTTCTGCGCCTCTTAGGAGCATGTTTGTGTTCTGACAAACCGGTTAGAAAAAGACTGTATTGAACTGCTGGGAACATAATACGTCGTTTCCGCCTTTCTGGCTTTCTACACCATTTGTGTCATCTTCTAACCAGTTCGATCAAATGCTTGCGTAGAGGGTTTTACGCTGAGTGAAACTTCGTGCGGAAAGGCGGATATCAGTGGTAGGCCCGGCGTAGACATTTCCCAACCTTAGACTCCGCCGAAGTATTGAGCCTATTGAAATTCTCTTAGTTTGGCACATCCTTTCCTCTTCATCTTTCCTTTGCTGATAATGCCCCAGGAGCACCTCTTTGTTCGCACCTCCTTGTTTTAATAGAACAGTATCGACACCAAGTCACCTAATCTCCCTACTCAGAGCTAGTTTCTCTTTCAGCTTCACTTTCACCGTATCCAAGTTGTTGCGAAATGCTGCACCTGTCACTACCAAGTTTTGCCCAGCTTTCATTATTCGTCCCAGACCCTCTAGATACATGTTCAGATATTTGCGTGCTTGTAAGGCTAACAGGCTTACGTGGTTGTAAGGCTAAAAGAAATAGTTAGGCGTCGCTCGGTTTCGCTCCCACTACTCTCCGGCCACAAATGGAGCTACGTGGCGCTCTTCGCACTGCGCTACAAAACGAGACAGCAGCATTTGCTACGAACGCGCCTTATGCCTTTCACTCAGTCAAACTACGTCAAGAAGCTACTGATACAATGAAGGAACGCGAAGCTGAACGTAAAAGGAAACGACGAGCTGAAAACTTTCGAGGAGGATGTTGAATTTCCCGTGGGAAAGCTGTTGCGGGAAGCGCCACGCGCCTTGCAGCTCAACCAGAGAAGAGGACGAAGAGGGCGGGCAGCGGGGTAGGAGCGTGAGCACGCAAAAAGAACGACGAGAACCAGGAGGTGTTCGACCAGGTAATGCGGGTGTCGGTCTCTTCGCTGTCTCTACATTTCTCTACATTTCTCTGTATCTCCATGGGGGTTCACAGTGTGTTCCCATTCATGCTCCCATAAATGAATAAACATAACGGCAACACAATGAAACCTACACGGAACCCCCATGATGCTTCGCATCCTCCTCATGGTGCCCCACGGGAAGATGGCGTAATTTTTTTGTAGCGTTCGTGTTCTTCACTAACTCCGGGTTTTGCACGTAGAATGTAGTGTCGTTGTGCCTGAAAGCTCTTGGCACGGCAGCGTTGCGTCATTCGAGGTGCTGGATTTTGACGTGTAGCTCGGGACTGGCATGCTGTGGTGCAGCTGTGTCGTTCTGTGTCTGGATAAAAAAAAATTGGGCATCTTCATCGGAGTCCTGTGTCGGCGGGTTGGCAGGTGCGCGTGATAAGCAGTCGGCTTCCTTATATTTCCTGGTGGATTTCCAAACGATGGTAACGTCGAATTCCTACACGCGAGATTTTATCTCTCAAGGTGCCAGACGGGTTCTCCTAATTTGTGAGGAAGCAAGCTTGTAACGTCTTAAATGGCCTGCCGCAAACATTTTGGCAAAACCGTAGAAATAACCCATCTTAATACGGCGAGGCGCGCTTTTTTGGGAGGTCAAATAGTTTTTTTTTGGGGTGGACCCCGGATAGTGCAACGAATTAGTTTTTCTTAGCACTTCTGCTTTTGGAAGAAGACAATACCCATGCTAATCTCACTGGTGGCTGTGTGCGCTTCTGGCTAGGCGTAGTCGGCGAAGTGTGTATGCACAGGCATGCGCTAAGGAGTATTTAAAGCTCGTAGTAAACGTCAGAGAGTTCATCCTCCTGCCAAAACGGAAGACTTTCTTGTGTGAAGCGTGTGAGCTGTTCAGCTTCTACGGCGAAGCACTATGCCTCTCCAGCCAAAGAAATTTTGTTTCCGCGTCAGCACAAAACGCCAGGATAAATGGACGAAATTACCGTCAGGATTCGAACTTTGATATGAATAGAGAAACGTAGCTACAGCCCGTCGTCTTATCGATTAAGCTACGCCCACACGAGGAGACTGGGACAAAGAGTGTGTACTCAGCGAGCACAGCGGCAGGTATACCACCTGCGCACAATCAAATCCCTCATGTCATGTGCAAACCGCATAGTGTATGGTCGCTGCGTTTACATGGCTTGTATTAGCAGCGACCAGAAGATCGTTTCGGGAGGGGCAGTGCACGGATGGCGCCGCGTGGCAGCGGTGCATAAAACCGGAGCAAAACGGACGCAGTAAGAAAGATGACACCCTAGCCGCCGTGCTGCCCACCTCCTCAAATTTTGCCAGACGCTCCTGTCCGCTTTCTTTCCGCCGTCGCAGCTGCGTTCGGTCACTCGGTTACGCGGACGCCTCCCCCGCGAATGCAGGTAACAGCTGCCGGGGGGTGTGCCCTGAAAAGGAGACAGGTAAAGCAACTCATTCTGTTCATTCCAAGCTACCATGGGTAGATCACAGAAAGTAAAGACATCAGGTTTCCCTCTTTGTAGAACCACATGTGTGAAATTTAAGTAACGTCACAGGGGCGATCGTTTTTGATGTCGTTCACTGCTTCGCAGTCCATCCATCTTCAAAGCGTGGATTGCAAGCAAATTTGTTTCAGCGAGGTTTCCGACGATGAACCAGTAGCACTCGCATAGTTCGTAGAATATTCTCACGCCCTTCTTTTTGCCTAGTGGCCTCGCGAAGTTCGCAACGGCAGATATTTTTTTCCGGGCCACTCAGGAATTTCTCGACAATGACGCTGTGGCCCATAACCTTCACGACCTCGTAGACGAAGCGTAACTTCTCAGGTGCGAGCGTCAGTCCTGAAGCTAGGATTTCTTCGAGTACAGGACTCTTTAACACAGCGAGGGAGGCGACGCAGGTCGCCACTTTATTCTGACAAGAACAGGGTCCTTGTCTCTGGAATATTACTGGGTTCTTGCACAATACAAATCGCATCACCTTGAACTCGTAGTTCTTCCAGCTGTAGTAACGCTGCCTTCTCTCGGTTTCATCCGGCCACATAAATTTGGCAGTACCCGGTTTTAAGTTCCATCGAAGGGAACATTTTCGCATGATGGCGTCTTCACCAAGCCAACATATGTGTTTTTTTTTACAATTTTGTTCTGCAGTCGGTATTTAGCATAGAACCTCAAAGTACCATCTTTTTTCTCCATGAGCACAACTGGGGCCGTCAAAGGGCTTTTCGGGAGTTGCCAGCATGTCTTCGTTGCCAGCATGTCTTCAACTCTCTTTTGTTTCGGTTCGCGCTAGTGTGAATACAATTGTATGGCGGCTGTGGCTATTGGTTTTCCATTTGCGGAGATTATTTCGTACTTTTCAGCAGCGGGCTCTGCATCTCGGAAGATGAAAACAGTCATTGCAATGGCTTAGTTAGTGCTTAAGTCTTTCCTTCTTACATCCAACGAAGGCTGAAGCACAGAGGCGTTACCGGGCTGGCGTTCAAAGCTTGCGACCTTGATCCCGTCCTTTGCTTCGTGCATTTGCAGGGACTTATTTAATGTTGATATTTTTCATTCAAATTAGTTACCACGGTATTGGATATTCTTTCTTTCAAGCGCGCAATGCATATTGCAAAGGAGTCCCGTTTGAGAAGTACATTGTCGTCTTTGTTTGGACTAGCGTCACTGCAATAGTCAGCATCATGGCAGCAGACAGCAATCAGGAGGTTGGCGCGGGGAGGCATGATGACGTGTTCTTGAGCAATGCTTTGAGAAGCATGTTGTCTTGGGCTTTGCACGTTGTGAATGCTTAATGAATGAAGAAAGGCATTTAAATGACGGGATTACTGATGTCCGCAAGAAAGCCCACTCAAAGAAGCGGGCGCAGTTGGGAAGGACTATGAAAACAGCAGAGTACGTGGTTATTTTTATGGCAACGCGCGATGCACATGTTTCACATGGCGCGACAAGATGACCTGCTGCTCTGCAGATGTGCGGACTATGCCTGCTAGTGGCAAATTTGTTCAGCTTTGCCGCAAGTTAAGAGCTGATCAGTGATTAGACGACTGTGTGTCTACCAGCACGGCTGCACAAGAGCCGTCAATGAGTACCTGCATATCAGAGGTTGTTTTACTACAAATTCAGGCGTGTCTGCTCGTGTTATTGCGGCTTGTGTGTGCCCAGGGTTGGTATACGCTTCGTCGGTGTCGTTCCCTTGTTAACGGCGAGCTTCTTCACATCAAATATGCGTGGTCCCAATGGCTCTCACCATGCTCGGAGGTATCGCCTGGATAGATCTGCGGGAGGGTTTGTGGTCGCCTTGTAAATATGGGATATTGTTGCATCTGTGCATCGTTAGATAATTTTAATTGTTCTGCAATTGTGCAAGTTAAGCCCCAGAAGCTGCTGCTTTCAGCTTTTTTCTTTTGAGGTGGGTTACCTGCCATGTGCCAGGTCAGCGGTGCTGCTGAGGCTCGGCGGTACGTAGGGATCAGGCTAAAGTAAGCGGTTACAACTGGAAAACCCAGGCGGCTTTGTGAAAGTTATTCGTCGATCTTGTTCAGGTGTTCCGGGCAGCGGGTAGGTTGTGTCCAAGGAGAATAGCCGGAGTTTCTGCTGCCGGTAATGATAGAGAGGTAATTGTGGCATGCTTTCACGCTGGGCTAGCCCAGTGAATGGCAATAGGGAGTACGAAGCACATCACTCTTACTAAGAATAGGTTGTTGAACCGTAGATGTACGGGCGTTGGGAGAAGAAGTTAATAAAGAGCCTGTCATGCAGTAGGGTGCAAGTGGCGAATAGTGAAAAGAACTGCCACATAGGTGACGGCTTTCGGATCTCTAAGAGTAAACGACGTCGTAGCAGTCCAAAGTGCTCGCTGTACTACTGTAGGCGTGCACGTGCCCCCCCCCGCTCCCCGTCGGCGGACGGGGCTGTGTCGGTCGGTTTCGGCTGTCCTGCTTTGGTCCGTCGCAATGGCAGGAGTCAGTTTTGTGCCAGGTCCACTGTATAGGGTATTCAACGTCCATGGGAGCTTGAGCAACTCCCAAGGCACTCTGAGGGCAAGTGCCTTTCAAGAACACCTATGCGTGATGCGGACGCAGGCCCGGACAGCCTGAGTGGCTACCGAGGTTGGTGCTTGGAATAGTAATTCAATCAAAATTTGCGGTCGCAAATTTCTGTGGTTCAACGATGATTCTCTTTGGCTGGGGGCGGCAACGCGCTCCTGTAATCAAGTGTGGGTGGAGGCCGGGGGTCAATGGTGCGAGGTGCAACTGCACTCAAGCGATACAGTTTGTGTTATAGTGGCGTACGGTTGCTGAAGCAATGTGAGCGCTACTATGAGGCCGGGGGAGTAGCGAGCCCCTGTACCGCAGCTAGGAAGGGGCCTATAAACACGAACCGATCTGCTCTCCGAAGGAGGTGACGAGCACTTGTAACCCAAGTCATAGGGGTACATGCGGTACAGTTCGTTTTATCGTGCCATGCTGAAGCATGGGTACACACAATGACGCCGGGGGTGTAGCGAACCTCTGTAACCGAAGCATGGAAGGGGCCTTTAATGCGAGCTGGTCTGCTGACCAAGGAAACTTGATGAGTCCTTGTAACCTTCAGTCTTGGGGGCGATAGTGCGGAGCTACTTGGAGTGCCTCAGAGGATCCCGTGTATTTCGGAAGATGGTATTTGTGGATCAACTATGACTCACTCGGCTAGGGGAAGTAGCGAGCCCCTGTAATCCAGTGTGGGAGGAGGCCAAAGGCTGGGGGTGGTAACGCGGCCCTGTTCTCCAGCGTGAGAGGAAGCCAGCGGGTCAATGTTGCGAAGTAATCACTGCGCTCAAGCGGTACAGTTCGCACGTAGTGTTGGCGTACCATTGCTGAAGCAATGGGTAAACCACTACCGAGCCGGGGGCGTGCACATCCTTGAAACCATAGCTTGGGGCTCGTTCGGTTGAACTTGCGATCTGGTCTGCAGGCAGGGGGTTGTGACAAACCCTTGTAACCTAATTTCATAGGGGCAAGAGCGTGGAAGTACGGTAATTCCAGGGGACCTCCTCGAGGAATCGGGGAGGCCGCACAACCCCTGCCCGGGGAGTGTGCAAAACGGTCGCCACTGCGGAGGTTCCTGGTCAACTGGAATCAGGTCCTTCGCGGAGGTCGGGCGGTCGGGTGGCAACCCGGCACTTGGCAATGCGGTTGAAGACGGAAGGCGTGTCGAGGTCGATCAACTATAATTTTCTTTGACCGGGCGAAGTAACGCACCCCTGTATTCCAGCGTGAGAGGAGGCCGGCGAGTCAAGTTGCGAAGTAGCAAGTGATGCCAGCGTACAGTCGTTTGTAGTTGGCAGTACCGATTGATAGTCGGGAAACCACTACGGGTCGGGGGACTGGCGACCCTTGTAACCGCAAACTTGGCGGGGCCAGCGACCTGATCGCAACAAGTCGGGGGGAGTGACATACCCTGTAACCTAAGGTCCATGGGGGCTAGATATTGTACAGTTCGTATGAGGCCGCGAGGGGGGGGTCGCGCCCCCCTGTAACCTTTCTGCGAGGGGCCTATAGACGGATCTTTTCTAGCTGAGGCGTAGGCGAACCTCGTCACCCTAGCCGCAGGGAGGTACTACCACGAGCTACATGGTGTCACGCACGGGGAAAACGAGGAAAGGTGAGGTTAGTACACCGACCGGGGAAACTCTCCTGGCTTAGTAACGGCGAGTAGGCCCGGAACGATCTCCTCTGCCATATGCAAGTCAATGCCCGAAGACTCTTGTTCCTATGAGCGGAAGAGTAGGCAAAGAGGAGGACATAAGAATACGTCCTTATCCTGCCGAGAGGACCTTGCGAACGGGCTGTTGAGGTACCGTGCGCATACAAACTTCCGGTGTCCGGAGACCGTGAAAAGCAGGTGTTGCAAGTACCCCTGTATAGTAGAAAGCTTCACTCCTGATTCGTTAGTACCTGGTGTGGAGCCGTCGATTGAGGACGTTGGTACGCATCGGCCGCAGAGCTGGGGGTCGGGGGGGGGGGGGAGAGGGGGGCCCGGCCGTCGCCACCAAATAGGGTACTTCCTGTCTCCGACGGTTGGGGCCCAGTTATCGGACCGTATGGGTGAGCGGGTACCCGTGGCAGGGACCGCATATTTGGCAATTGGCACTGTCTGATGCCCTCGCTGAGCAATTAGTCGTGAAAAAGAGTCAGACAACTGGATCGGAGCAAATTTTTTTCCCCCATTCCCATCCTTTTTCCCATAACCCATCCCGATGCCCAAGTTCCCGTTCCCACAAACCCACCCCATCCTGCTTCTTCCTAGGGGGGACAAGGGGGGTCCCGCCGGGCCTGTCTCCGTGGCGTTGGGTCGCGAGATAGCTTTTCCCGTCAATTTCTCTCCCCTTTCGGGTGGACAAAATTTGATTTGATTTGATTTGTGGGGTTTAACGCGCCGACGCAACGCAGGCGATGAGGCGCGCTGTAGTGGAGGGCTCCGGATTAATTTTGACCACCTGGGGATCTTTATCGTGCGCCGAAATCTCGCACACACGGGCGTTTCTGCTTTTAGCCTCCATCAGAAAAGCGGCCGCCGCGGCCGGGAATCGAACCCGGGGTGGACAAAATTCTCTTTGCCAGTTGGCCCGTTTTTGCACTGTTGCTATTGGGTATAACCGGTTCTACTACGGTGGTACCGGGGGGCTATTGAAAGCTCCATTTACTCGATGTATTTTTTCCCGACTGACATTGGAGAAGCAAGTTACATGAGTTACTGTGTTTAGAGGAAAACGTCTTTGGTTTTTTGTTAATAACGACGTCTTTTGGTCTCCTGTCTGACATCCGTTTTCGACTGCAGCGATATTAATTGGTCTGCCCATGAAAACAGTGGCTTGACGGTCGTTGAGCCTGAAGTGCATGTCGAGAGTCTTATCTATAGTGCTAGCCTCAAATACAAATTAGGCATTGTTTCTCGAGGCTTGCAGGCTAATACAGGAGAAAAGTGTTTGCTTATCGGAGAAACGCTCTTCGATTTGGGTATTTCAGCGTGATCTCACCGGAAAAGCCTTTAATTTTATCGAACGAAGATGGCAATGGCTGTTTCCGAACGCTGATTATGGGTCTGTATAAATAACTGGGGCGATATACGCGTGCTATGATGGGAAATCGCGTTATCAATTTCGCTTAAAATCATTTTCAGGACGTGATGAAGCTGTGCTGGTATTCAAACCAATTTCAAGCCGAATATTTCAGGTGAAAAAACATTTGCCGAGGTGTTTTCTCATTGTCCTGTCTATTGAAATTCCAGAACCGATCAACCTGTTCTTGTAATTCTACCGGATGTTTGCCACGGTATTCACGAAATGATGTGGTTCCTGGTGTGCTGCAGAGAGATATGGGTAGTCACTTCGTTGGGGATGGTGCAAGTCACGAGGTTTATTTTCTTAACGTTCTCCGGGAGTAGTACAAGTTCGGGTAGAAAATACTTCCTGTCTCGGCTGGCACGAATAGCGCGAGCTTGCGACTTTACGCACTGGCTAAACGCATTTGATAACACGGTTAAGCAACCCTCCGCGGTGGCTCAGCAGCTGAGGCGTTGTGCTTCTGAGCCCGAGACGCAAGTTCGATTCCCGGCCGCGGCGGGCGCTTTTCTGACGGAGGCGAAAACGAAAAACGCCTGTGTGTGCGAGATTTCTGCGCTCAATAAAGATTCCGAGGTGGTCATAGTTAATCCGGAGCCCTCTACTACGGCGCGCCCGATCGTCTGCGTTGCGTTGGCGTGTTGAACCGAACAATCAATCAATCAACACTGTTAAGCATGTGGTGCGGCTGCCGATAGATATTACAACAAACTGATTTATGTGCAGTTTTACATCTCATTTAGTTCATCATTATCCGATAAGCCTATTACCCAATAAGCTTAGTATGAATGGTGTAAGATATGACAACTTTATTCTTCCAGACAAAAGCGTAGATGTATTTTATCCCCGTAGCTCAAGTTTAACTCATATGTGTGAGCAGCCAGAAATAAACGCGACAGTGATTTGGTGTTGGCATTTGTTCAAACGCGCTTCCTCTAGGCATTGACAAAGAGAGCAATGGGTGCAAGCGCGGCTTGTTGTGCACGGGGGGATGCGGCGAATCTAATGGCACACTTACAAGAATTGATATGTAATTAAGTTTGCTTGCTCCAACAGGCCGTGCAGTTATTCTAATTGTAAAAAATAGAGAACATGCCTGCTGAACCTAGCATATTCTCCAAGGGTTCCTAACTCAACACGACCAATAACGTATGTAACACGTCTTTAGAATGTGTAACCAGAGACTGTACGCATTTGATATTGTTCTTACTCTCAGAAACCCCTGCAGGAAAACATAAACTAAACAACTTTAGCGAAGGCATAAATCGGTTCTTCAATCAAAAAGACGCTTTGCGTAGTTGGCGTGTGCAGCAGTGGAATAATACGGAATGATATGTCCGGAAGATAAAAGAGAAATAGAGAAGTAGTTGTTTTGAAAAGAAACATTATTATAACCTCTTATTTTATGACAAATGATATCGTGGCTTGGGCAAAACTATCTAGTTGCATAAACCGGGCTAGCTCCTGTCTTTGTATTTACCTAGATAAAGGTAACCGAGTGAATGGGTTTGGGGTCGTCGAATTGCGAGGGGCGAAGAGGTGACAGCCGGTGCATGCAGCTAGACAAGAGATTTCTTCAGTGGGACGTCAGTGTGATCGCTTTGGCAGTAACCACATCCATACCACATCAGCACACATTTGTAAGGGCCCGAGCAGTCACCCATATCAAGTGACGTTCAAATGAAGGTAGAGCAAACTACGGGTTTTCGAGATGTATCTACACTTCACTACACGTCCTTTACACGGCTACACACCCATGTGGGCACTCAAACATTCACAGCGCACGTCCGGGACGCCGGCAAATGGTCCCTCCCGCAGGTGTTCTGTGCTCTGAGCAAGTTATTGATGCCCGGGTCAAACGAGGACTGTAGGCGTAGGGTATGTTGGGCTAGTTGGTGCATAGTTCTTCAAGATAAAGAGCACTACAAACACCGACAGAAAAAAACGAAGAAGGACGAGACAGATGCGCTTCTGTCTCGTCCTTCGTGTTTTTCTGCCGTGGTTTGTAGCGCTGTTTGTTCTTGAAGCGTGGGGTATCCTTCGGTATCCCCCATCAATGATTCTCAAGGTTTGGGGATACAAAGCCTTGAGTATGATCTGTCGATACTCCACATCTGGCAGCGTCATATCCTTCAAAAGCGCAAACGGTCTTGGGAAACGTGCACGCCTTGAGGCAAAACGAGACACTAAGCACAGCAGGGGACACACTCGAAGACCAGGCAAACACTCCTACACAACACTGCGAGCCCGTGTCCAGTTGTGGAGACTACATAAACACTTTCATGAAGCACAAAAAATCTTGCGAAAAGAAGCTTTGACGCGACAACGAAAATGGAAACGCTTGTTAGAAATCCCTTTTTTCGATTTGTGAGCTGAGGGCTGCTATGAGCACATGAAAGCCTTCAGCTCCAGGCGCAGACGTTACATATACTATGATACAACACATACTCAGACACACTTGAAACGCCCCTCCACTTTTAGAACAAACTATGCCTTTCGGTGCACGTTCCGAGGTTTAGAGGGGAGCCATTGTAGCAGGTATTCTGAAGAAGGGGAGGACCTATCTTATCCCTCCAGTTATTCTCCCATCAGCCTGACACACTGTCCATACAAGCTTCTCGAGAACGTGATTTAAAAGAGACTTTCGCGCTTTTTTATTACATTCGACTCCTTCAAAGCTTCCAGCAACGCTTAAGAGCGATGTGATTGACGAACGATGGATTCCTGACCCTTCAACGGTACATTAAGGATGTCTTCGTCTGTAAACATATTTTCGTAAGTGTTTTTGACCTGTAGAGGGCTTGTGACACCGCTTGGTCGTAATTGATCTTTATGAACCTGACGCCTTTTCGTAAATCAGGTAACATGCTAAACGCGGTAGGCAGTGACATGTCTGAGATAACATTTCTGTGATAACTTGAACGGGACTTTATAAGGCTTATGTGCAGTAAACTGGCGTGCCTCAAGCGTTAGTCGATTAATTTCAAGCCTTACAAGGTTGATTTCACTTTGAGAGGCATTGCCACCGCCACTGTCCTTTCAATCTATGTGGAAGACGTAGAACTAATCTTCAAATCCTCTAACCTCTCTATTTGCAAGCGGCAAGTCCAACAAACTTTTTGAATTGGCAGATTCCAATGGTTTTAAATTTCACGCGGGAAACCTTTCTCCTGTTTTGTTTTCCAAAAGTGTGGGATTCCGTCACACCCAAATACCAAACTATTAGGTGACGCTATTTCAGGTTTAGGTGCAGTCCTTGACCAGAAAATTACATTTACCCAAATAGTAAGCAACCCAAATATTAAATCTTAAAACAATGACTGTCCGCAAGGTTATACCATACACTTCCTATGGTGCTGATAAATAGATTCCCCAGTGTGTTTTTACCAGCGTGGTACGCCCTGCGATTCGACTATGGCAGTATTGCCTGTGAGCCACACACTATCCCTGGAAATGGTAGACCCAGCTTTGCACCTTGGGGTCAGGCTTGCATGTGACGCCTTTCGTACTAGCCTGGTCCAACTCCTCGGTGTCGGATGAGACAAATAGAGTCTAAAACGTCAGCGAGCGTACTCTTACCTGTTTTCTGCCTTTAAAATTTTACCAATCCCTAACAACCCCTTAAAACCAGATTTTACGATACATTGGTAACCAACAACTGTTTTAATGAACCATCCATTTATGGTCCCTTCTCTTGCAGAGCGAGAAATAAGCTACATAGATCTTTATCCGCTTGTTAGACAACATAACAATTTTTTAGCGGAATTGAAAGCCCCATGACATCTTCGACGTCTATCTTGTTATGTAAACCTCTGAAAATCATTTCAATAAAAAATGATGGTCTGCTACTCGATCTTTCATCATTTCATTTCGCTGTAGCATAAACGGAATTCTGCAGAATGTTATAATGAAGCATCATATACTGCCACCACTGTGAACTGTGCTGCGTGTGGACCCACGTTGAATGTCTGTAAAAGGCTTAATCAATACATATTGCACCAAATATTATACTTCGAAATAAATTTCCCAATTCGTTATTTATACATAATCTGGGAGTTTTGGGCAGGCATTGGTGTGAAACACATCTAGCAAGAATCATTTAGTCAAGTGTCTATTTAATGCCATTACGGGCGTTAAAATTTAATATTTCATACCATGCGTCAAAATTTGAACTAATGGTATGTCGGGTCCAGGCCACTCTGGGATCGGCTGGACTGAGACCGCGAATAAAATGGCTGCTGCTGCTGAAACATAGCACAATTCCTGAAACATAGCAAGAGTATCCTGCAGCCAACTGAAGCCACACATCAGACAACACCTCCATATAACTTGGCAAGCAGGCTGGAATGGACAGACAAATGACAACGTCCCCGTAATAAAGCCACATATGGGACGATACAACTCTCACACACAAAACAGGTACACAGACGTCGCCTTATCCACGTTTTAGATATCCACACACATGCAATTCAATGAAATCTTCTCACGCAATTTTAAAGACCGCTGAATAGCAGGTGTGGAGAACTCCAACACGTAGTTTCTATTTTAATAGACTGTAAGACACTCGACACAACACGACACCTCCAAGAACACTGTAGGCAACATATACTACTACATCCATGATTCTTTTCGGACGACGACCTTATAATTTTGATAAGCTAGTTTTCAAGTACTTGTCAGATAATTTTAAAAAGCCTGAACTCAATTTAAAAAGCTTGAATTCATAGTGCATACTCGAAAACTGGCCCTAAAGATCAGCAATGTCTATTGTAGATCTATGGTCTGACTCTTTGTGCTAGCCATTTAATGATTACCTTTACACCGCGTCTACAAAACTATGATTAGGCGCTCCTCCCTATCCTTGACCTTGCGACTTAAAACTCAATGTGAAAGCTGCCGGAAGTGCAGCTTTCGCAGTGCAGTGACTCGCCGTAATGGTCTGTAACGCCGTTATCCGGTCACGGCTACGACTCAATTCAAATCAAATATCCCGCATTCACAGTGCTCGCGCACCCCCTGCCCGAAACTGTGCCAGCGGGAGTTCTGTTCTTTTTGTTCTTGCTTTTCCTCTCCCACGTGCCAGCATGGCACTGCCATTTTTTTCGCTTACTATCGTAAAAACCAACCCAACGAGCGTTCCTAACTAAATAAGCGTGGTGGCTGCCGCCTAATTGGGTATATTTTGCCTCAAATGTACTTACAGTTTTCTTTGCGCTAAAGAACGAGGTGATGTATGACGAGAGCCAGCGGTTGACGAGTTTCGAGCGCTTATGACTATATAAACCACTTGGCTTTCGTTGCCTCTGGGTCATGCCGCGACGACGGAACGCCGTGTGGTTCACTTGGGTCCAGCGAGTGAGCTACGACGAGAAGGCAAACCCCCAAAGTGCTCTGCGCATAAAAATCTGAGGAACGGGGCTTGCTCCCCATAGGCTTTAGAACAGGGCTAGGCGCCAGCCAATATAACACACAAATCTCAAGGCCCTAAGCGTGCGTAATAGTGAACGCCAATTTTATAATCTCAAGAAATCGTCTTGCGGTAAAACTGCAGCACACTAAAACAAGATTGAGAAAGGTACACGCAAATTCGTATAAGGCAAACAACAAAAAGAAATTGAAAAAACCGACACACCTGTTCGCCACAAAGAAGCAGTTACACTATGTCAAGACAAAAATAACAGGAAATAAAAGAACCAAAACAAACTCGGACAAGTCATTGACTATATGTACACTAGTTAAACTGCAGTAAACGTCCTCATGTATGCACGGAATTCGGAAACAATGAAGACATCAGGATAAAATATTCCACACCAAGGTAATCAGACCGAGTACATATCGTGGCATGAACGACCTACAAGAAGCCCAAGTAGAAAATATCGTAGTTGAAATTAAGGAAGAAGGAATATATATAGGCTGGCCTAGTCGAGAGATGCTATCACAACCGTTCACCGCGGTAAACGGGTGCACACTGCACAGCCGCTCTCAAAGAAGGAGGAGGTGGTTACCTCATTGAAGAAATTAAAAAGAAAAATTAGCAGTGGCTTAGCTCGGCTATGCCAGGATATACGTAGAGTGAGCTAAGGTTCAGATGGCTATTCATAGGTCTAGTGGTTGTCTAGGATTAGCTGATTATCATGCTTACTGCTGCTATAACGATTTAAAATCCACTCAAATCTAATCCAGTTCACTCCAGTCCAGTGCAATCTAGTCCAGTCCAGTTTAGTCCAGTCTGGTCCAGCCCAGTACAGTCACTGCTTCTCGCGCATGCGGACTACGGCCCTCCAGGAGCCCCGCGAAACGGCTATCAAGAGGCTTCGCCGCACCGTCAGACTTGGCTACTGCGCAACAGAGGCGCACAGCTTGGCACGCACCGGCGCCAGTGCGTCTGCCACGGCTTTTACGTCACTCCTCTGGAATACGCACACCGGTGAATGTGGAAGCCCAATTCTCTGCACACCCATACTCCGATTGGATTTTCAATCCAATCCATAATAATCCAATTTATTCCACTCCAATACAATTACTACAAATCCAATCCAAATCGAATCCAACCCAATCAAATCCAATCCAATTCTCCTCGCGCGTGCGCCGTACGGCCCTTCAAGGTACACGCGAATCTGCTCAAACTCGGCCAGTGTAGCTTACGCTACAAACAATTGGGGGAAAGGAAGGACTGGGCTTTACAAGAGCCGAGAAAGATCAATTAGAGAGGTATTCGTCCTGCAGTTGGGCTTAAATTTGCTCTTAATGATTTTGCTGTTTATATTTGTCATTTAAAACAAACTGGTGAGCATTCAAAAGAAATTGTGGCGAGCCAGTCTCCATAAATTTCTCTCAGGCACCTGGCGTGTTCCGTTCTAGCCCAATCGACAAGCAGTTTTTTAATTGAAGTAGCTAAATTTAAGTATAAAAATGTTATTAGTTTTGCAAATAACTGTGTACTTCTAAAGTGCCTGCTCAGTGGAATTTTGTCTAGTAAAGCAATAAACAGGCAGCCAAAACGATGTTTTTCTAATGGCTGTGGCTACCGTTCCGTCCAGACGGAACGATATACAAGTGCTCAAGTTCCGTTCAGACGGAACAGCGCTGCGGGTTATCCTTCTGTCCAGATGGAATACAACTGAGAGCTTAAAGCCCCGTACAGATGGAGCCGGCGCAAAATTTGTACAGTTCCGTCCAGACGAAAGCAAAAACGGGTGATTAGACGTAGCTTGGTGTAGAGGTTGCGCCTCGGATTATTGCACTAATGAAACGGGGTAGCTTCCCCCCCCCCCCCCGTACATGCTTTTTTTGCGTGGTTGTGCCAGCGCTTTGCAACAGCTAACTTCGCGCCACTTTACAATTGATGAGGTAAGAGCAGTCGGTCTTGATTTTGCACTCAACCGGCCGCTCCGCTACCGCTCACTTAAGCCAAGGCCGACGTATCCATCGCCAGATTTCCGGTCATCTGTAGTTCGTAATGTTGATTACTAACTACGATTATTCTGGCTAGTCAATGATCGGAAGCGGTTCGTTTGGCTGCGTAATTATCAAGAAAGACAGTTCTCGCTGCTTGCTTTGAAGCGGGCGTGGTCGAGGTAGCAGTTGGAGTTCAGTTTGACGGAGTTAGAGTTAGTCCGATCGCCTTTCTTGAGTTTTGTTGATTTTTACCAAACTGGTCAAATAGCTAGCGCTCATTGACTAGCCAGTCATATTTGGTTAACAATCACTCTCAATGATTACAGATGATCGGCCGTCAAAGAAACCACAAGCTCGATCACTCCCGCTGCACAAGAAGCGCGAGAGCTGCCTTTCTTCATATTTGCCCAGCGAACGAACCGCTTCTCTTATTGACTAGCCAGAATAACCGCTATTAGTAATCACCATTACGAACTACAGATGATCGGAACCCTGGCGATGGATACGTCGGCCTTGGCTCTAGTGAGCGGTAGCGGAGTGGCCGGTTGAGTGCAAAATCAAAATCGACTGCTCTCATTGCATCAATGGTAAAGTGGCGCGCAGTTAGCTGCTACAAAACGCTAGCACAACCACGCGAAAAAAGAAAAAAACGCATGTAAGGGGGAATCCAACCCGCTACATTAGTGCAATAATCCCAGGCGCAACCTCTACACCAAATCTGAAGATTGAGCGTAGCGTCTAATCAGCCGGTTTTCTTTCGTCTGGACGGAACTGTACAAATTTCCTGCCGGCTCCATTTGGACGGAACGCTAAGCTCTCAGTTGTATTCCGTCTGCAAGAAAGGATAACCCGCAACGCTCCGTTCTGTGTGGACGGTACTTGTATATCGTTCCGTCTGGACGGAAGGCTAGCCACAGCCTTTTCTAATTCTTCTCTTGCTAAATTTTTGCATAACTTCAACAAGCTCCGCGGGGCTGACCGATAATATTCTGTAGAGCCCTCTGTTTGGCGCTCTTAGCCGGCGCCTTGGCCCCGGCTATGAAAGACGAGAATAAAGAAGCGAGCGGCGCATGCTTGGTGCGCCAGCACGGCACGGGCAGTTGGATTCCGAAAGCCTGCCACGCTGGTACTCTTTCAGGGGCGCTGCGCTGCGACCCCGCGGTTCCCGACAGTGGTGACCTCGGACTAAGACATGGCCGACCCCCGCAACATCGCGCCCTCGGGCCCGCTTTTGCCTGACGCTTCCTCGCTGCCGCCGGACGTCACAGTTGTACAGCTCCGTCTGCCCACCTTCGTGCGCAAGAACCCACACGTTTGGTTCGCCCATGTTGAAGCTGTCTTCGATCTGCACCGCGTCACCTCAGAGACTACTCGATATCGCCACTTGCTTTGCAACCTGCCTCCTGAGGTGACTGATCAGGTGGCAGACGTCATCGGTGCACTTTTGAACGATGCTCCGTACCAGCGGCTCAAGCAGAGTATTCTGGACCGAACCACGGTGTCCGAGAGCGCGCGCCTCCGGCACCTGCTCACCCACGAAGAGCTTGGAGATCGCCGCCCTTCCCAGCTGCTCAATACCATGTGACAGCTCGTGGGCGCGAGCAACGTGGACTCGAACGGTGCACTTTTAAAGGAGCTCTTTCTGCAGCGCTTGGCACAGTCCACTCGCATCGGTTTAGCTGCTGCAGGGGACTTGACCCTCGACCGCGCCGCCGAGCTTGCCGATAGATTTCACGACGCGATTTCTCCCTCAGTAGCTACCCTCGATTCGACAGCAGAGTCATCGACCGTGTCCCGCTTAGAGACTCGGATCGATCAACTCGCCGCTTCCATTGAAGCGCTTATGACGTCCTCTGATCGCCGATGCGGCTCCTCCGCACGTCCTAGCCGTCGTTCGTCTTCCCGGGGAGCTTCTTGCTCGTGCAGCCCTCGAAGCTCGTCTATCTGCTGGTACCATTGCACTTTCCAGCACCGCGCTCGTCACTGCACTTCCCCATGCAGCTGGGCGGAAAACGCGACGCGAGATCACTGATAGCGGCATGTGACCTCGCCTTACAACCTGGCCGCCTTTTCGCATTTCTGGTTTGCGCTTCCTTGTAGACACGGGTGCTGAGGTCAGTGTATTACTGGCCACAAAGGATGGCCAGTAATACTTCCAAGTCACCTGGACGTACACTTCGTGCAGCGAACTCTACCTCTATCACCACGTATGGTCTTCGGTCCCTCACCCTAGACCTGGGTTTGCGGCGCGCCTTCCGGTGGGTCTTCGTAGTAGCCGACGTCAACCAGCCCATCCTCGGCTCCGATTTCCTCACCCACTTTCACCTCGACGTCAGCATGCGTCACCATCGCCTGATTGACAGCAAGACGCGCCTTTCCATCCTGGGCATACTGTCTACTGTCGCTCCAACTGGCATCCGCATGCTGCTTACCTCATGCCCGTACGCAAGAATCCTCGAAGACTTCCCTGAGGTTACGAGACCCTGCAACTTAAAGCAGCCGCTCAAGCACAGCGTTACCCACCACATCGTCAGGCGTGGTCCACCAGTCGCAGCTCGGCCGCGCCGCCTCTTCGGTGAGCGTCTGGCGACTGCTAAACGTGAATTCGAACACATTCTGGAACTCGGTATTATCCGCCCATCGTCCAGCAACCACGCGTCTCCACTGAATATGGTTCCTAAGCAAAGTGGAGACTGGCGTCCGTGTGGCGATTACCGGGTGCTCAAGGCTGAGACTGTCCACGACAGCTATCCCCCACCCCACATCCAGGATTTCACAAGCCACTTGGAAGGGTGCACAATCTTTAGCAAAGTGGACCTTGTCAAAGCTTATCACCAAATCCCCGTCGAGCCTGCCGATATCCCGAAGACAGCCATCACTTCACCCTTCGGCTTGTTTGAGTATGCGTGCATGCCCTTTGGGCTACGCAACGCAGCCCAAACATTTCAAAGGTTCCTTGCCGAGGTGACGCGCGGCCTTCCGGCTTTATTTGCGAACAGCGACGACATCCTAGTCGCGAGTCCTACTCCGAAAGATCACGAGCGTCACCTACGAGAACTCTTTGAACCCCTTCAACAATTTGGCCTGGTTGTCAACCCCCAGAAGTGCATCTTCGGGACGTCCGAGCTCGAGTTCCTGGGCCATCACATCTCGGCGCAGGGAATTCGTCCTTTACCCTCTCACGTTCAAGCTGTGAAGGACTTCCCCGAACCTACTAGCCTCCGCCAGCTTCGTGAGTTCCTGGGCCTGGTGAATTTCTCGCGACACTTTATACCCCAATGCGCCGAGCTTCTGCATCCACTGACTGAGCTTCTTCGCACAACCAAGAGCTCCTGATCCGCGATTTCCTGGTCTCCCGAAGCTGAAGCCGCTCTCAACGCTGCTAAACAAGCCGTCGCCGATTCGGTGCTTCTCATCCACCCGAGAACCGACGTGCCCACTCGCATCAAGGTAGATGCATCCAGCGTTGCAATCGGCGCTGTTCTCCAGCAGAGAATCGACTCCGAGTGGCACCCGCTGGGTTTTTTCTCTCGGAAGCTCCAACCTGCCGAGACAAGCTACAGAGTTTTTGGTGGTGAGCTGCTCGCCATTTACGCCACCATCCAGCACTTCCGGCACTTCTTGGAGGGCCAGTTCTTTCACTTTCTTACGGACCATAAGCCTCTGGCGTACGTTTTCCGTACGAACTCCTCCAAGTACGTCGCACGGGAACTCCGTCAGCTCGCCTATATTTCGGAATTCGCGACGGACATTCGGCACATCAAAGGTAACGACAACAAGGCTGCTGACGCGCTTTCACGCATTACCTCCATCGGCAGTGCTGTATCTGCTGTGGACTGGGAACGCCTAGCTCAGGCGCAGATTGAAGACCCTGAGCTGCAAGCACTGCGGGACCACCCGGGTTCCCTTCGTCTACAACTTGTGCTTCATCCGTTCGTACCTGGCTCACTGTGGTGTGACTTGTCAGCGGCGGCGCCTCGACCCTTCGTCCGGCTGCCTTTCGTCGTGCTGTGTTTCACTCGCTCCACGACATCTGCCACCCCAGCATTCGAGCCACGCAGCGCCTCGTTACACAGCGGTACGCCTGGCCCAGCATCAACACTGGTGTCCGCCAGTGGGCCCGTTCGTGCCTCGCTTGTCAGACAGCCAAGGTGACCCGCCACACGGAGACCCCAACGCAGCTTTTTTGCCACCTAGCTGTCGCTTTGACCACGTGCATTTGGATTTGGTCGGACGATTTCCTCCCTCCCGTGACTGCCGGTACATTCTCACAATGATTGAATGCTTCACCCGCTGGCCCGAAGCCGTACCAATTCCGTACATCACGGCAGAAACGGTCGCAACAGCCTTCGTTTCGACATGGGTTTGCCGTTTCTGCTGTCCCAGCATTGTTACCACGGATAGAGGCAAGCAGTTTGAATGTACCCTGTTCACTTCCCTGAGCCGCTTGCTTGGCACTAAACACTGCCGCACCACGGCATACCATTCCTGTGCCAACGGCATCGTTGAGCGGTTCCGTCGCCAGCTAAAAAGTGCTCTCACTGCGCGCCTGGATAGAGAGCACTGGGTTGATCACCTTCCTGTAGTGCTTCTTGGCCTGCGTGCCGTTCTTCGTCGCGACCTCGGCTGTTCAACTGCTGAACTTGTCTACGGCGCACCGCTGCGTCTTCCTGGCGATTTGTTCGTCCCTACGGCCTCCTCGCCCCAGCCGCTTGAGTACCTCCAATGCCTGCAGGACTACATGCAGCACCTGCGACCGGTCCCACCTCGGTCTTCTGAGCACCGCATCTTTGTGCAGCCCGACCTGGTGTCTTCGACACACGTTTTCCACAGGCGGGACGCTGTAAAGGCGCCTCTTACCCCCTCCTACGATGGACCGTACCGTGTCCTCAACAAGACCCAGAAGACCGCCACCATCCTCTTGAATGGCCGTGAAGAAGTCGTCTCGTTGGACCGCCTCAAACTGGCCTACCTCGAGACGCCACCCAACGAACTCCGCGGAGACATCGCAGGCCTAAACTTTCCACTGCTCGCCCCCAAAACCAACGCCCGCCTGCCTCGCCGTCGCGTGACGTTCGACATTCCATCTGGGCGGGGGGCCCAGTAGCGCCCTCTGGTTGGCGAGCTTAGCCGGCGCCTTGGCCACGGGTATGAAAGACGAGAATAAAGAAGCGAGCGGCGCGTGCTTGGTGCGCCAGCACGGCACGGGCAGTTCGATTCCGAAAGCCTCCCACGCTGGTACTCTTTCAGGGGCGCTGCGCTGCGACCCCGCGGTTCCCGAGAATTCTTTGTTGAAAATATTTCAATACTTACGTGGCGTCTCCTTTCAGGGCTGCCATGTGCAGGGCGTTGAGTCCATATTTGTTGGTTAGAGTAAAATCAACATTCGGAAGCTGCAAGAGCTCATCGAAAATCCCAACGTTTGTATTGGCAATGGCCACATGTAGGGCGGTATTTCCAATGTCGTCCTGGAGGAACAAGCAACGGGATAATTGTTTATTATAACAGCACACGGTGGAACATTCAAGTAAGCTACTTCGCATACGATAATCAGGGGACCTAAAAAAGAACTGGCGAAGCTTGCACTAAGTCGCGCAAGGCTCGAACCTTAGCGATGCTGCAGGGTGTCTTCCTACGAAAGCACCGAAGAACACATCGCCGCGCATTTGTAGAACCTAAAAATGGTTTCTTCACATGCTCCGTCGTAGGTTTGCGCCGTGCTAGCAG
Organism: Haemaphysalis longicornis; assembly: GCF_048455015.1. NCBI lineage: Eukaryota > Metazoa > Arthropoda > Arachnida > Ixodida > Ixodidae > Haemaphysalis > Haemaphysalis longicornis. Next base: position 138,235,909 of record NW_027526422.1, on the reverse strand, counting down.
TATTCATCGTTATGTGCATGGTTGTGTTCCTGCTACCAAGCGTTACATGCGGGGTAACGCTTTACTGCAGCTGGGGAGCAGACGCGTACGTGCACTATGCATGCGGGATGTTTCGCGAGCAGCATCGAGGTTACGTGGTGCAGGTGTTGCGCCAGCTGTGGCGTTGTTGGTTGCTAGGCAAAGAGAGGCGTTTCTCGGTCATTTCGCTATTTTGGTTTTTTTGATAAAGACACTGGGCGAGCCGAGGACGCTCGGTGGTCGCCGCGATGCACGCGCTTCCTGGCACGCTGGGTGTTATTTTAGTATTGTTAGCGCGTTACGTGTTGCACGCCACACATTGAGCAAAGCTACAACCGCTCCGCTGTTAAAATTATCCGAGTCAAAGTACATTTCCAAGGAACTCTTACAATATAATTCCGGGCATTTTAAAACTGTAAAACATGCCACCGCCCCTATGTGCCTTCAGTCTGCCCTGCACAAATCTTGTGAGCATCTCGTGGAAAGCAGTTCTGACCATCGAATGGCCAGGCTTTAAGCTGCTGGTTTCCCTATATCAATCCTTACTGACACGGCGGAGGGTTTGTTAAGGAAAACGAAAGCTGCTCCACAAACGGCTCCGCTGAACTTTTGCCAAATGGGCCAAGGCCTTAGGTCCTACTGTACTCCACCTAGTTGTGCACAACCTTAAGAACGTTGTTTCCAGGTACAAAATTCAGGCTGTGTTTTCAGCGCATGTGCAATGTTCTGTGCTGTGCTCAAGAATAACGCTAGAAACCAAGCGCCAAAAATGCGTCAGAAACACGTCAATCCATTCATCAAGTGTGCAATAGGGGTTCTGCACGAGATTCTTTGATTTGTAATAAGGTGTGTATCGGCCAAACAAGCCGATGCATCAATGACCGGCCGAGGAAACATACCCTATCGATAAAAACTAGAAGTGGTTCACACTTGACGCTGCATTTCAAGGATTGCGATGGGGATTATAAGCCTGACGTTGAAAGAACCAAAATTATTGAAGGAAGTTGAAATGTGACTGCACGTGTGGTTGCCGAGGCATTTTTATAAAAAGAAAGGGGCTCATATGCTTTATTGTGCTGTACTTTCCATTTGTGATAAGGAAGCTGTTGTTCTAAAACAATTATTAGATGTTTGCGCAGTGCCAGATGCGCGCGGTGTATCTTTTCCTTCCTCTGTATTTTTCTTTTTTGTATGCCTGTCTTATGTATGCTTGTTCCTTTAAACTGAGTTATTAATAGCACATGTCTCTTCTTCCACCGTCCTCGTATTTTTCCGGCTAAGCCTCTCACTATTTAATATAGTGCTGTTTTTAAGAAGTTTTATTTGTACTTGGAGCCACCATGTATGTAATATTACTTATTTAATAAGATATATCGTTATTTACAGGCTACCCAGCCAACCACACTGATTTTGTTATTACGCAGGCTTTTATCACACTGAAAAAAAACATTTAAGTTAGTTAAATAGTTATATGTTATATGTTTTTGCACTATTCAGCAATGAACTATGCTGAAGGAAAATGTATCATGAACATCTCCGGAAGCAAAGGCTCCGAACTGTGCCTCATAGGGGCACAAGAAAGCTTGCTTAAAACAGTGCCTTGATTATTTGGAAATATTTGTTACTGCGTTCTAAACCATAGCAGGAGGTTGTACATAGAATAAACACCGCTTTTTTAAAGAAACTGCCAAGCTCAAAGAAATTCTTTCAGAGATTTTTAAGTGGTTGTTGCACAGCATTCTTGTGCTTTGGTAATGGACGCAAAAAAATCAACTGTGGCCTGAATTTACGCCTTTACTGTAGTAGATGGTATCTGCTGCAAAAATGCGTTTGCAGTGCTTCCCCGCCACTGCCTGTGCTCGCCATCAACGACAATGCGAATGACAGGGTTCTTGCAAGAAGATGCTTGAATTATTAGTCAAGTGTATCTCCGCTGAACTTTCAGAAATGGTCAAACGTGAGTACACTGAATTTGTACAAACATTTTGTATACGTCTTCAACACGCATCGTATACTCAATAGGCTTCAAATTGCGAAAACCTCCTTAATCCCCGTCTTCACGCCAAAATCAAGTTAGAAATGTTTGTCAGCAGAACGTCACCACATTTCGTATTTAACTACATTGTTATCTCTATCTCTTGATGGAATTTACCGTCGGTGACCATAACAGACTGGCATCAGGGTCGCCATAAATTGTAATATTTGGAAAATAAGTTAGAATTCTTTGGTAGGTTGAATTAAAAAAACATTAGAGGGTGTGGATTAGGTTGAACATTACGGCTGAAATCACTATACAGTTGGTATACCACAAATACGTTCCCCAGTTTTCAAGTCGGAGCGAATATATTCGTTATGTCTCGGTACGAGCTTCGGAAAATTTTCAAACCACTGGGTTTTACTACGCAGCCTAATAAAATAACATAATTCGGACAATACAAATTAGAAAGAGGTTGAATATTACAGTTTCATGACTGCCGTAATTCGCGTGCTGACGGACATAGCGTCTTGAGGGAAGAGTCCTATGGCTGTAAAACGTAGCTCAGTTTGTTCACACGGTGGAAATGTTCCTGACCTCTTTTTACGATAACCCCAATAACGTACGAAGGCCGTCGATATAAAGCATTGCAAGCCCGCCTTAAGAAAATCCGTTTGAATGCGCTATGATGCACGTAGACAGCACTCATTGGCCCCTTTTTTATTAGATTAGATAATTTTGTGACCTAAAAAAAGATGACTTACCTGGATGTTGGGATTCAGTATCTTCTTGTACTTTGTAAGATCTCGCACACAGTCGAGAAAGCCTGCTTTCGCGGCGACTTGCAGAGCTGTGTGGCTGCGGTTGTTGGTAGCATTGATATTTGCTCCCAAACTCATAAGGTGAGTTATCATTTCTGGTTGTTTGCTGGGAAACAGAAAAAGAAAGGTTTGAAAAACAGTGAAACATACGCCTATTTTAAACAGGTTTTTTCACAACATCGCACGCTGGACCCATTGCAGAGCCTTTGATATATGGTAATATGGGTAAAATTAACATTTCCCTCTAATTAGCAGCCAGAAGGCCGCAAATACGTTAAAATCGCAATTTCACCAACTTATGGTGAAGGGTCTGTAAGCCTATATTTATTTTAGGGGCGGCGCCCCTTTGGGGCACGGGCTGTGTCGTCCCCTGTCGTGGTCATCGTTGTCCTCGCATCTCCTCTCATGTAGTCATGGTACTAAAACACGGGGACACCCTTTTTCCGACGCCTAGCACTAGAACGTAGTGAGTACTAAAAGAACCCACACGAAGATTCTTTTTCCAACGCCTCGCGCAAGAACGTAACGCGTACAAAAGGAACACACCAGGACGCTCGTTTCGCAACGCCTCTCGTCAGAATGTTTCGTGCTCCAAAGACAAGAGACGTTTACACTAAATCTGTATACCTCCACCCCTCAAACTGTTTTATCTCTGTGGGCAAAAACGCCAAGGCGCAAAGAACACACTTATACATTGCATGGTTTGCCCCTCCCCAGGTTTCACGTTAGTGGCGATGGCCCGAGAATTTTTCGCTGCCTTCAGTCTGCGAATAAGAAAACCCCAAAAGGTACATTTGTGTAATATTTTCAATTAAAATTACCCGCCGCGGTGGCTCAGTGGCTAAGGCGTTGCGCCGCTGAGCACAAGGTCGTGGGTTCGATTCCCGGCCGCGGCGGCCGCTTTTCTGATGGAGGCGAAAAGCAAAAACGCCCGTGTGTACGAGATTTCGGCGCACGTTAAAGATCCTCAGGTGGTCGAAATTAATCCGGAGCCCTCCACTACGGCGCGCCTCATCGCCTGCGTTGCGTCGGCGTGTTAAACCCTACAATCAATCAATCAATCAATTTCAATTAAAATAAATTCACTTTATTCAGCATTCTTTTTTATATTCACAAAAAATGCCAGGACAGAAACAAAAAGTCATAAAGGTAGCTTGACGTGGTTTATGCCCCAAAATTGTCATCGGAAAGAACGAAAGACTCATCATACGCATTCATAACATATACTTAACACAGACTAAAAATATGATACATTTTACATTACCCTAAACACAAGCTTGATATACTGGTATTTATACAGGTATGAGGCAAGAACAATAATACAGTCGAAAAAGAAGGTGTGGATACGTACAAACACATGTGCGACAATATGACCAAATGAAGAGTTATACACCCGGCGGCATAATATAAATGTACGGATCTCGGCAATTTAGAAAACAGTGAAGGAGAAGTTCACAAAATATTCTTTCCAGTTACGCTTAACACGAGTATTTGTGTAACGTTAGTGTTTTCTCGGCTGTAATACTAGGCATGGCATACTCTTTTCTGGTCATGCATTTGTTTGTTCTGCAAAATGGTACAAGCCAATTCTCTTTTTGTCTCATATCATAAAAAACATTCTTATTTAAGATTTAGGCATTTGTTATATTTTTAATTATATTGTAGCTATACATTTCTGTGACAGGAATAACATTAAAGGCGGCCAACAGATCTTTTGTATGGTCCCTATATGCAACGTTCGCAGTATGTTTAATTGCTCTTCTCTGCAATACAAACAACTTGTGAATATGTGTTTGAGGTGAATCCCCCCAAACAAGGTTGCAATAACTTAAATGTGAAGATAAAATTGCGTTGTAAATGCAAAGCTTAACCCTCGGTGGCATCATCTCCCTGAACCTGGAAAGTACGCCACAAGCCCTAGTCAGGGTTCCAGCAACACGTTTAAAGTGTGCATCCCAAATTAAATTTTGATTATAAATTACGCAGAATGTGTTGACTTCCTTTGCAAGTTCAATTTTTTCAGATCTCAATTTTACTTCCATGTTACGGTTGATTACCTTTTGCACAGGTGAAAACAAAAGTGCCTTCCTTTGCTTAGCGTTAATTTGGAGCGAGCTTTGCATGCTCCATCAAAGCAGCTTACGTAAAGCTATCTTGGATGAATTCGCGAGTGCGGTAATACTGTGTGACTGAAAAGAAAGGCTAGCGCCTTCTGCGTATACTATATATTGAGCGTGTTCATCGGTTCTTGTAATGTCATTTATGTAAATATTGAACAAAACGGGCCCCAATATGCCACCCTGCGGCACCCCTGATGTCACATTTAATATATACGATCGTCGCTGGGTTAGCAATACACATTGTTTTCGATATTTTAAATACGATTGATGAGATCTAGAGGTACGCAAGGTAAACGGTAATGCTCCAGCTTACAAAATAGTTTCGTGATTTATACGGTCGAACGCGTTTGACAAATCAATGAAAATTTTTAATGTAACATTTTTGGTTTCAAATCCGTTCAATATTAATTCTTTGTGAATTAGTAATGCTAGTTCTGCTGGAAATATGCTACGGAAACGCAAATTGTTGCGGCGATATGATGGAGAATTTTTCGCAAAAAGACCTTACTCTTCCGCATACAATTTTTTCTAGTCCCTTAGATACTACAGTGAGTATTGAGATATGCCGATAATTTGAAAATTTCTTCCTGTCGCAGGACTTAAACAGAACACTAACTTTTGTTCTGCGCATGTTCTGCGGAAATTTTCCTGTGGATAAGCAAAGGTTGAAGGTGTTCGAGAGGATCGGCACGAAAAGATCAATAACAAACTTCATTGGCTTTATGTGAAGCTTATCAATGTCTCTTGCGTCAGTGTTTTTAGGGACGTGAAGGTCGAGTAAATTTCACCTGGGTTTGCAGCTTCAAAGAAAGCCGTGTTTGCATTGGGTGCGCCCAAAGTACTCTTGTCTATGTCGCCACAACCGTTTGAAACTCGAGACACCAAATTTGTTAAATAGTTGTTGAACTTGTCCGCTAGCTCCCTTCCACAAATTGTTTTATTTTCTCGCATTATTTGGATATCCTCGTGTCGTGCTGAAGAGTTTATTGTATCAGGCAACACAATGTCGTTTCGAAACTTAGAGGCACTGTACCAGCGCTCAAAATATGCAGTCTTTGCTCTTTGCATTACGCAGACATTTTGTAACAAAGTTCTTGTACTTTTTAAATGCTGCAAGATCACTGGGGTTCTTGGTTTTAAGAACCTACAATATAAACAGTTCCTTTTTTCTATCATTTTCAGGCAGTCATTGGTAAGACGTGGTTTTTCTCTTTGATTGTTTTCCACATAAAGCATTTATGGTAAGTTTTTTCAGTATATTTAAGAACATCTCATAGGAAGTGTCAGAGCTAGTGCATTTGAATACAAGGCGCCAGTCAGTAAATTCAATTTGATTTAAGAAGGCCGCTAGAATTATTGAAGTGATATTTTGTACACTCTGCGCCAGGCGAGGACGTGTATAAAGGACGTAATTGACAGTAAGGTTGTTGAACATGTGGATCGGAAGGTGACCATTTAGATCGGTAATAATTGTGCAAGATGTTTCGCATTTTTTCGGTTTGTCTGTAACAAATAAATCTAGAAGGCTTTCAGAGTCGCCGTCCATGCGGGTAGGGTTTTTTTTATCAAATTTTCGCAGAACAATTTCAGGCAAAGCTCGTATTCACGGGTTCCGACAGTGTTCTTACGTAGGTTGATATTGAAGTCTCCACCTATCATAAGATCGATGTTGAACTTTTCAATTTTCCCATCCGCTGGACAGTAAATGTTAACAAACATATAATTCTTGTACGCTGGTGTTAGAACTTCAACGTCTGGTGTTACTACTGGAATGTCGGTGACAATGCTACAAGTAATTTCCCAAGACACCAACTGAAGCAAGCCACCACCACGCCGATTTAATCTGTTTAATAAATAGGTTCGGTAGCTTGGCAGTCATAGCACTTCCCCTTCACACGTGTGCCACGTTTCCGTTATCATTATCACTTGAAATGGCAGCATATTTCACTGAAGAGCGTTGTTAATGCGTTACATTGATTTCGAGCGGACTGCACATTGTAGTGTATAAATGCTAAACAGCTACCATCGCGAGGTTGCGTAATATATTTAGTGACTGCCATCGTAGAAAAACAATGACTGTGGGTGCACTGTTGGTCACATTGCGCTAAGTGGCAGGAATGGCACTGCGCATGTTTGCCAGGTCCGCTTCGCAAGTAATCTGCATGGTGCCTTATTTTTCCACCTGCCGGGCATAGACTATCACACTGACTTGCGGAGCATTGTCTTGATTTCTGGGCAAAGAAGTCGTTGACATACACAGGTCGTTTTACATCGTACCCCATTTCACCGGTTGCTCAACTAATTTTCCGTGCTTTCAACGTGACTGCATCCCGTTTGGTCTAGTTTTTCAAAAACTTTAAAATGTTCTGTTCGGAAAAATCACCTTTATGTGCGTTAGTAGAATTTTACCGCGGAGGAACTCGGTGACAAACCTCTATATCGTCAACTTTGATGGGTTCCTCAAGAGCAGCCTCAATTATGCAATGCACGTCCACAAGGTTTTCATGCTTCTCGTGTAGAATTCCCTTCATTTCGATGTTTTTCTTCCTAGAAGGTTGTTCTTGAGCGGTAAGATGCATGTTGCCTTCGCGTACCGTGCGTCTCTAGCATTCGTGTTCTTGTGCCATTTTGGTGTCCTAGTGGTATTTGTATCTCGTCGAGTCCGATGATGTCTCACATTGGATTTACCGGGCTTAACTGAAACAATTGCACTGAGTAGCAGGAACACATTTGGAGCTCGGCGCAATTTGTGGCCCGCTAGCGGCAAGTCGTGGGCAGTATATTTCAGTTCTTTATTTTACTGCTAGCAAAGTGAGAACAAGGCATATTGCACCAATATTATTCAAGAAGAAGAAGCCAAGCTGCATATAGAAAGACGGTATGTACGATGATAAGTATTTGATTGCCGTACTGGAGACTACCACGGTTCCTGCGTTCTTGGGATAATGTAGAATTTATAGGGTTGCGATAGTTTTTCGTTCAGCCTACAGGGATTGGCTACTCACACGTGCTGCAAGCAGTAATAATAAAACATTTTTGCCTTTGGATTGAATCTGTTTAGGTTTAATTAGAGCGCCTGGTCACGGCCGCTAATGTTACCCGGTGTTTGTGTGAGGCACACGTTTATCCCTTTTACCGTATGCGGTGGTGACAAAATATAAGTTTGGTAGCCAAAATATTACTGCCTCTTCTTGAAGGACAACGTTATAAATGTAATTTTGTGGCTCTAGAAAGTACATCGTTATGAGATAACTGCAAGACTGGCAAACACTGAACTAATCTATTACCCGACCTTAGTCTGTGCAAGTAACCTTGCTTACTTCTCCAAATATTTATGAGGGTGTGTTGCGCGCAAGATTCACCTAGGCTATGACGCATGCTGTTGTGGAGGGCCTCAGATTCACTTCAACCTCTTCGGGATCTTTACCGCGGTCCGACTTCTCGACACATGAGACGTTTTTATTTACCACCATATCTGTAAAGGGGCGATGTGGTTGACATCGTTCCGCGGTAGATGACTGGTACTGCGACGTTTGGGTTGTCCTCTTGTCTTCTCGGGGCGCCAGACTGTTCAAACTAACTGTTGCTTATTCAAGAACCCTTCGCCATTCGAAGCATGGTAATAAAATACTTAGTCACTCTACGTCCTCCTGAAGCCAAGCCAATCCAAGACAAGAAAGCCATCGAATAGAAGGTGTCCCACCGGGGTTTGGCCCCTACCACAAAGAAAAAAAAGGAAATTTACGACTAACACGATGATACACATAGCCTCGCTACCCGTACATCTGCAGTGTCCACTAGTGACATCAGCGTTTCACGCATTACTTCGGGCGACACGGAGGATGGGGCGAAGACCTAAAATAACTATGACAGCCTGTATCTAGTCTCACTATGAAGAGGCACAAAAACAAGTGTTTTATTCCCCAACGACTACTCTCAGGGCTGCCTCAAAACAATAAAACTTTCCTTCCTATCGTCCTCGATTGTACTCAATTTCCGATTTGTTTAGGCACTCACTCAAATTATATAGAAAAAGTAACCTGAATTAAACCTTCAGATGTCCCCGTCACCCCAGCGAATTCGTCGTTGTGTTTGTTGAGATAAAGTGGCTGTTATGCGTCGGCAAGCCAGGATGACAAAATAACCAAAAACGGCCTTCCATACCCGGAGTGGCACAAGAGCTTATATCTGGCCCCGTCGGAAGCCCCAGAATTATTGTTCACGAATTATTTTCAAAGCTGAAGTGAAAGAGACGATCCTCGAACTACCAGAAGTGGTATTTGAAAAAAAAAACAAATTATCATGTTCACCAAGAACTTAGTTTGTAATATTGAAGTAACAACAATGTCCTTACGCCAAACCGGCGTCTCGATGTATTAAGAACTAAGGAAACTGTTCCCCACGTCCGGCTTCATTACCGACCTCCTTCACTTACCTCTGGAAGAAGTGCAGCCAGAACTGGAGAACTCTTCAGCTCCAGGAACACCGTGACAGCCGAAAGCTACGACCTACGCTACTGCTGCTCATTTACATTGCTAACTTGTACATCTCTCACGCTCTTCATTGCCGCCTGCTCGTCTGCTTGTGGCGCAGCAATCCACCCCATCAAAGCGTGACGCACCACCGATCGTCATTCATTGTGCTATGGCGGTGGAGAAGATAGACACATGCACCGTCTATTTCTCCTGCGAACCGGACAGCTCACAAAGTGCCTCCCTCGCCGCACTGTACTCCATGCCTAGCCAGCGCCAGGAAAAGTTAAATGACTATCTCTATTAGACGAGCCAGCGGCCGGAGCACAATCTGTCCTCCGTTGCGTTATTGGTGCCGTTGGGCGTACAGACAAAGTGTCTCGTTTTTCACGTGGAAGGTGCACCCGCCCACGCAGGCGAACAACAATCAGCATCTTGTAGAATTACAGCTCACCAAAGGGGCCCATTTCACACTGTACAGGACACTTTTACCATCCTTCAGGCCCTTTCGGCTTGGCCTAGGCATAATGTGACGCCAAAAAACGACGAAGGCTCCCCGGCATGATGCAAGCCCGGTGCTTCCAAGCCCACTAAGGCCAGTACGACGGTAGCAGCAATTTACAAGTTACGTGAAGCAGCCGTGTCAAGACGTACTGACGCGCCACACGCTTGAAGCCGAATAGGACCAACGCAACACTGTTAATCGACGAAAATGACCCAGTGGCCCTTAAGGGGCAGTAGGGCTCTTTTCAGCGATTAGGTGGAAAAAAATTGGCTACAATCCACGCTGTGAAGGTGGTTGGAAAACAAACCTTTAAATGACACCTACAATTGCCCAAACCGATGTCACTTGACTTTACACACGTGGCTCTACAAAAAATGAAACCGGAGATTTTGCCAGCCGTTACCTGGAATTCGCGGGGTCGGCGTCCCTAACGCAGCAGCGACGAACACGGCTGGGCTAGAGCGGCGGAGGCCACGCCTGCAGCCCTGCCGTGCGACGGCGGAAAGAAAACGGAGAGGAGCGTCTTTCGAGGGTTCAGACAGCGGAAGCTCAGGGCTATACCGCCACGCGACACAAGCGCAGACAACGAAACAATTTGGCATGTGGGCTTGGGGATTCCGATTTCTACCAATTTAAACTAGTTAGTTTGGTAAGTTTGAGAATTGAGAAAAAGCTGACGGAACATTTGTAACAGCTATTTATCAGATCCAGTTGCGCCTTTTGCATTTTGTAATACCACTTAAAACACAACCGAATTGGTGATGTTGCTCCTTACCAATTTACAAAGCGGAGTCCCACTCGCGGCAAGCAGCGCGCAAAAGGTAGCGTTTCTCTACCGGCCAAATGCCAGTTATGTTGTCTGCACATTATGTTTTGCCGCCTTAAAAAGTAATGCCTAACGTCTTTTTGCCGTACGCCCACTTAATTCTGTCGGGTACGTGTTACCCTGCAGGAGCTGTCGAAAAAGTTAAGCAAGGTGTGCGAAGAAAGTGCGACATGGACGCAAAGCAGCGCCAAAACAGGCCCAAAAGAACTGTTGATAAAGCAGATGACAAAAACCATGCTGCGGACCCCACCCGCCGGTGCGAGAGGTCACCTGCCTGCGGGTAACGCTGATAATAGCGACCTATCGCCGTGCCGTCTACACTGTGCTCTGTGAGGTAAAAGCGCCCTGCTTATCCCCAACCGCGTTGGGCGTTTCTTGTTCCGTACGCCACGAAAGAACCGTTGGCAGGTAGAGGTAGAAAGCTTTGCTTTAAAAGTAAAAATTAGTAGGGACGGTCTACCTATTCGCACGGCAGGAGGTCATTTTATAACGCCTACTTAACCGGTACATCACACGTTCACGTCAACGGCAGCGCATACACAGTTCGGTTTGGCATACTCGATAACTGCTCGTGCAACGTAGTTCAGAAAACTAGTTTTCTGCAGTCCAACGAATCACTAATTAGTTGGCTAGCATGTCAGTAGGACTTTTCGTCTATTATAACCTAACGCAGCCACAAGATCCGAGCATAACTGCTGAGCTACGGATCAATGATGAGGACGGGAAACTGCCTCGTCGCGCAATTAAACGAACACCATGTAATTTCAGGACGCAACCCTCCCGCCAGTCATATCGGGTAGGCTTACGAAGGTATCTTTCTTGTCGTAGGTTTCTGCCTCGTTTGAGGCATATTGCTTTGAAACCAAAAGTGTACGAAGATTTGATCTCATTTTTCCCAGAAGAAAAGCCCCATTTTAACAACGGGGTATAACGCTGCTCGATGAAATGCACACAGAAATATGTGAGGGGATTCTGTAATCAGCCTCCTGCGGTTTACAGCACCTCTAATCGCGTATGCCGGTCCTGGTCTATGAAAGGAAGAGAAAAACTACTCATTGTCTGAGAAAGCATGCCACGGTTTTTATCGAATATTCCAAAATTCGCCCACACCTGTATGGGAACCGTAAACGCTGTGACCAACCACCATACACCGTATTGATTCCCCAATGTGAAGAATCCGTCTAGCCGTCTTGGGAGGTCGAGATGGCGCATGCAAGAATTCGACGTCATGATCGTCTATAACTCTGGCAGGAAACATTTCGATGCCGACTGCCTAGCTCCCGCCCCGTAGACCTACCACCACAGGGCTGTCATGATGATCCCGCTTTTCTTCGGAATCCCAATAGAGAGTGGCCTAGCCGCTTAGCAGCGCACCGACCGTCAGATACACGTCACGATCTACTGCCTCGCAGGAGCAACATCACCGTGCGAAGGGTGCTCAAGCGCAACTTGCCCGCATTCAACCTCACGAAACAGGTCCTCGTAAAAAAACTTTCAAAGGCGGAACGAGAACAAGTAACAATGTTGTGATCCCCGCGGACACTCCTGACGGATTTTTGGAAGCGTGCCACTACGATTCATATTTCGGACATCTTGGCAGAGCACGAATTACTGGAAAAATCAAGGCTAGTACAACTGACCCCGCCTTACAATCGATGTCTCCTCCTACGTCTAGAGCTATCGTGACAGGCCGGGACCAAAAAAGCTGCCGAGCAGCCGATCGCTGTCCCGTTGAGGCCCTTGCAACACATCCGAATGGACCTTGTGAGCTCGTCTTATACGTCACACGCCGGGAACAAATGGTTTATCACAGTGCTGGACTACTTGACGCACTATGCAAAACCGCTTCTCTTCCGGAGGGGACTGCAAATAAGTCACAAAGTTCTTAATCCGCCAAGTCGCGCGGCTACATGGAGCACTTCAAGTCTTAATCCCGAATCGCGGTACGGCCTTCACGGCCAAGGTAATGCAAAGACTCTTACCCTACAGCAACACGGCTCACCAAAGAACGATGGCGTACCACTAAACGAACCGACACCGGAACGCCTAAAATGACAATAGCGGATATGCTGTCATATATGTCGACGTTAAACAGATTACGTAGGCAAGGTCATTCCTTAAGTTTCCGTACAACACAGCTCTCCAAGAAACTGCACAGATGACTCCATTCGAACGTGTCTACGGAAGACGGGCGAATATGATGCTAGACACCATTCTGCTACACGTAAAAGATGGCTACTTCAACGCCGACGTCTATGCATAGCTACAGTGTGCGAAGGAGGCCCACCAAGTTGTTCGAGTTTGTACAACGGAGCAGCAGCTGGTGAATGCTTGACGCTACAAACTCCGACGCCAAGACGCTGAGTAACACCAAGGTGATATTGCGGGCGTTGGGACACCATTTTGACGGCGCGGACTTACCGAGAAGAAACTGCGACCGTATTTCTGGACATACAGAACCTATGTAGAGATTGTGACTGACGGTAACTCCGTCACACCATGAGGACGCCCGCGGCTAGAAGTCGCCAAAGTAGTTCGCCAAGCCGTACTACGCAAAATGACGTACTTTTCGTATTTCGACTAGTGTTTTGTTGCCAGCATCCGGCCGTAAGTTATTGGTAAGAGCGCATTTCTGAATCTTTATATGGCATTCCCCGCGGGCTATTTGATTTGCTAGAAAAGTGGATGGCATGTATAAATTTTGCTATTGATCCACAACGGTTTAGTTCGGTTTCCATGGTTCTCTATGAATCAATGCCGAAGTGAAAATTCTCGCAAGGCAAACACCACAGAATTCAATTCAGCGACGCCAGTCTGCGCGTGTCTCTTTGTTGATTGCGTTTACGCAACTTGTATTTTTTTAATGTTTTCAGAGAACGAGTTTACTCGAACAAAATTTTTTTCCTTGAAGAAAACCTGCGTCGTCCTTGTCTACGTGAATATATTTAGCGCGTGTTGCCTTCTGGTTTGTATACAGGATGGTGTTGCAAGTTGCAGATGCATTTGAAGTGATGGCCTGCGCAGTGAATTATTGCAGGTGTAGAGAGATTTTAAGGTTTTTGAGTAACGCTGGGCGGATAACAGAGGTAAGCCCAAAGAGAAGTTGAATGAAGGCGACGAGTGGTGGTCTGGTCAAATCTGCGACAAATAAAACTGACAGCTTTCTTTGGTATTCATTCTAATTTTTCAATGTCGGATGCTTTGCAACAATTACAAACCATGAAGATGGTGTGGTTAATGGGGTAAGGGCTACCAGGCGAAATAGCAGCAAGAGGAGTGCTGTGTGTTTGTGTTAGGGGTGCTTGTTTTAATATTGGTATATAGGGCCATTTGTTACTTATAAAAAGCGGTTAATAAACAGCGAGGGGCCCATACGTACGTAGGGCGGTCAACGAAGGGTGCCTCTAGAATGTTTTTCCAATGAAAAAAGGCGAGGCCATGAGTGTCACAGACAAAGCCGTTACCACTGTCTTCTTACAGACGAGCAGGCTTTGGTTGTCCACAGTATCAAATTATCCTTAAAAAATCAACGTCCGTAAGGTAAGTTAAAACTCTCTCGAACTTGACAATTGCTTCATTTGGCAGAAAGTATGCCAGGTGTTGCGGAAGGTGTGTTGCGTATAGTCGAGCAAAATGGCAGCGTTCTTAGGTGCGGAGTACCTCAGGACCTCCCAATGTCGGTCCCAGTCGGTGCGCACTGAATTTGCAATCGCAAAAAAGCCTGTGTCTAATAGACCAGACAGTTTGTGTTAGTCGTCTTACCCACTGGGCTACGACCGTGCGTGCGTACCCGAGATTCAAACGCCTTACTCACTCGCCTGTAACAGTGCGGAGTACATTAGGACCTCCCAATGTCCGTCCGCGTCCATCCGCGCGTAAACACCATCAAGCGAAAATCTGCAGGGAAACTACCTTCAGTTTTCAGATGGATGGTCAGTGTCGGGAAGCTTGGCACGTGGCAGCTTGCCCTGACATGTTTCAGTGGCATGCGCGTACTTTTGGCACCCTAAACACAACCTCCGTTTCAGAATGTACGGCAGCGCACGGCACCTGATGAAACCGGTTTTCACAGCGCGGGCATGTTGCAGCTGCCAAAAGTAACGTTATGTGCCTCGTGGGAATCCAGTTTTTGTCTCTTCTCTTTGTTATTGTTCCAACAGCGACTACACCTCGGTCTTTAATCCCCTCAAGCAGCTGAGCTTCGAACTCATTAAGTAGTTCGTTCTTAGATTTAACACTATGAATGATGTTTAGCGTGTGGTGCGGGATTACAGTCGCTGGCACGTTAGCGGTTTTTTCCTGTTTAAGCATGTTCTTGTTATGATTTTTCTGATCACCTTCACCAGAAGGTCACCAGATGCGATCTTTTTGGTGTCATATTCTTGGCGCCCAGTGTTTCTATGCATTTTATAATAAAAACAGTGATTGCTTGTTCATTGGTTGGGGCTCCGCGGTAGAATCTATTACAAGCAATCTCGAAAAACTGCCGCTCGGTCCGTCGATTTGTACTACTTCGGTGCAGCTCCTTTAGAGGCCCGAGCAGTTCTTTTCCGGGAATGGAGGATGGAGACATTCAACGCCAAATAAATGCGGCGGCAAGAGCAGCCGTCACCACCGAGCCCAACAAAAGAACGTAACTTTGCAGTCCATGCTAGCTGTGCCTTGTCACTATAACCTCAAGCTTGAAATCAAGAGTGATGTCTTTGCACCGGGAACGATTCCAAACGACAGAAATGTATTCAAATAAAGCGCGTACTTAAGAATTGAAAGTTAAAAGCTTCGTTTCTTTGGCGCTCCAAGCAGAACTGAGCACCATTTGTTCAACGCAGAAATTTACTCTTTCATGCGTTTTCCACTTTTTGTAGTCCATGGAGCACACACCGCCACCAAAACGACGCCGCTGGAGGTATTGGCGAAGCCCCTTAAATTGTCGTGATCGCAGATATCGAAACAAGAAACATAAGCTTGTTTCACCTGCGCCGATTCAAACAGTTGCATAGTACAAGTATTTGTGCGGGCGCGAAGCATCATAGTCGCATTTAAACCTGCTGTCATCCTACCTAGTATACAATGACTCTTTACCGCAGTATGTGCTCCTGGGCGGCTTCGTGGATATTGTCAAGCCCTGGCTGCCGGCGCTGCCTTTGTTGTGTTAAGTTCTCCCTATGTTGTTTTGGTTTTTACTTAACCATTTTAAGTTTTGCCTCCGAGTAGCTCCTATTACCTTTTAGTACCTCTCTCTCTGCCTCAGCATTAAGATGCCCTCATTTTCCGGTCTTGCAACTTCCTACAGAAGTAGGACCATTTGTTCCTGACTCTTGCTTCAAGAAACCCATTTAAACGCTCGGAAGCTATTTCCCAAATATAATACCCGGCTTCTTTTGTTACTGTTTCTGTCTTTTATGCTCCGGGTTACTACAGAGTGTCGGGTAATGAGCTCGATGATCCACTACGTCATTGAAAGTGAGACCAAAAGCTTCGTACTTCAACGCGGGTACTGAGAGAAAGTCGCCTGAGGCTACATCGGGGCCAGGCAACGCCGATGCCAAGTGGTTTTATTGGGGCGGCTCCTTTCCTTATGTAAATGTAGACGACAGCAGACATACTGAAAAAAGAAAATGACGTATTCATCTGCTTATAACAATTACCTCTCATAACATTGGCCTTAAGAAAGTTGGGTGTTATGAATGTGATGCTGATGTCAAGAATGCGATACCACCCTCGATAACCAAGAAACATTTGGTTATTGGACGCTAAGTAAAAGCTATGATTTTTTTCTTTGCCACATAGATTAGTATCACCAATGAGGTATTAGCGGAAACAACCACCTATACCATACAAAAAAGAACTACACTTGATTAGGTAAAGCGGAAAGAACCGCCTATACCATACAAAAAAGAAAAACACTTGATTTCGCTAGCCAGGTTTTACGCCCCGTGGAACCTCGCAAGGAGGGTGGACTTTAGACATAAATAAGTAAGACACAAAGCGGTGCCTTAACCGATCTATAATAACAGAATCCACCTGACCACTAGGACAAGACAATACCTGACCGTTGCACACTTGCTAGAAACATAAACACTCAGAGAAATCACGAATGCACGAGGCAAAGAGAACTCTTCCTTAATAAGTTTTATGAACGGGCGGACCCTACACAGGCCAAATATTATGTTGATATGAGCGTAGGAGACAACAGGCAGAACAAACTGTCAGCCCTAAACCAGAATCCGCACCAAGCAGTTCTAGCCACTGTTGACAGGGACAGCTTCTTCACAGTAGCACGCATCGATGCTCTGGCCATAGCGAGTGTCGTCTGGTTCAACTACACAACCTCTTCCAGTTATTTTATTCACAGGCTCATATGAAGTATGTGAGCGAAATATACAGAGCACAGTCCGAAATGACACAGCAATTCAGTTAAATGAGGGCACCTTAGATAGGTATCACATTATATAGATCACCGGGCATGTCGGAAGAAATTGGAATTGAAAGAGCACACTCGCTCGCCCGCAAGGTGAGGCTCCAGTCAAGACGTATTCCGAATAGGGAGGTGTACCAGTCTGAAAGTATTTGGAGGGGACGTGAGGAGGCTTTCGGCCTTCATTTATTCATGAGTGCCGAGGGATGAGCAGAAGGCGAACAGCGGCAGAGACGGGCGAACAATGACGCAAGTGGTGGTACTGCATGGTATTGTGCGAGCGCCATGCTGTTGGCTCGGTGTCTGGATTCCAACTGCCCGCCGCGTTACTCGTGCCTCGTGGTTCTCGGCTCGGGATAGGATCTGAGGTCATGCGGTGCACTGCTCTGGCGGCGTGAGCTCTGCTGGCGTGGCTGAGCTGCTACAACTACTCCCCCTCCAGTTGGCTCGTGGTATTGAGACGCGAGAGAACCACCAATAAATGAGCAAAAAATTGAGAAAAAAAAAATGTCCTAAGTACACTGTACACTATATACAAGTTCATTGCAGTCGCAGTCCGAGAGGGAGTGGAACAGCAAGAGGTACACTATTTACAAGTTGTGTCCAGTCCTGGTTGGGCCCACTGAAGCTGTCCGGTTGTTAGACGTTAGTTCGTGTGGCCGTCCCAGTGTGCTCAGCGGTGGACGAGCCACAGGCGCATGATGTGTAGAGAAGGCAGAGGGAGCAGGAACTTCTGGTACGTGATGGTGTTGCACAGAGCACTTGAGAGCACCATGTTGACGTAACATGGCTTTTTAGGAGCCGAGCGCTTGCTGCACCAATGGCGGAAGGCTTCTAATTTAAACCCACGCCGTGGTGTACATCGGCACGCCTTAAAGCGAGCTCTCAGTTCAGGACTTTCGAGGTGAAGGGGCTTCATTTGGCCGGGGCGTCTTACGTAATGCCGCTTGGCCATGCGTTTTTGTTGAACATGATGATTGGCACCTCGGGCTTGTAATCGTTTGCGGCGGTGACAGATTACCCGTTGGTCGTCTGCCTTGGCCGTCGTTCTTGCAGACACGCTTGTCGAGGTGAAAGGCTTGCGTGCGTTTGAGTGCTTTGAAGAACAGGTGGGAACTTCGCACGTCGAGTGAAGTTCTCGTTTCCTGAGATGTTGGAGTCTGATTTCTGGACGTAGGTCGTGCTCTCAGGAACGTCTGCCCCACCAGCTACCACTGACTGCTGAGGTAGAACTGGTGATGGGATGCGTGCTCGTTGCGGTGAATTGCGACGTGTTTGATTCGAGACTACACCACTAAAAACACCTCTTTCCTCGGTGGAGGACATTGCGCGCTCTGGTGCATCATTTGCGGTACAGAGGTCAGTGGTCCGGGCGTCAGTCCCGGCGGGCGCTGTAATGATGGAATGAGCAGGCGCTTTGTAGCACACAAATGATATCGATGTCTCCCACGTCGGCGAAGGGACGTTGTCAAAAGTGAGGGACGCACTCGGCTCGTGGTCGGAATCCAGTTGTGAGACGGGTACCGAACATGGCTTGGTTGTGTGTCCATGTCGTGAGAGTTTAGATGGCATAAACTCGCTTGCAGTTGCAGTCGGGGATGGGGCCGAGACACGCTTGGGCATGCATATCTGACTCACTCGTATGACGAGGTCGAGACATGATGGAGAACCCTCAGGTACGCCGTTACGGGTAGTCAGGACTGCTGGGGTGCTAGGCGAGGAGGAGATCGCCGGGCAAGGTAATGAATCAAGCTGATGAATGCTGGGGTCGAGAGGATCGCTTGCTTCAGCAGGGAGTATTGGAGTGACGGAGCAGCGAGACGTTTTTCGCGAATGATGGACAGGCGGTCGGTTGGCAGACTTAGGATTATCCCTGGTAACGCCGTTGACGGCGACAAACGCTTCGGCATGAGCCTGCCACACTTCCACCTTTTCGGCGCAAAATGGCTGTAGTTGAAGTTAGGGTTTGGGCGTGATAACTTCTCCCTCATTATCTACGGCACGAAAAAGCAAACCGAAACTGTTGAGCTTCGTGGTGGTATCGACAGTTCCGTGGACGTGATTGGCGGTCACGTGCGTAACTGCATCAGGCGAGGCCACACGGTGTCTTTGCGATGCCGAGGACGGAATTGAACGTGGCGTCTCCGCCGTCGCAGCTGATGTGCCTATGTAAGGTAAGGGTGTATAGGGAACGCTGGTTGAGGGGCTGGGCTGAAGTGGTGGTACAAAAGCATTACTTGTAGATGGTGCGGCAGGATAAGCTTGCTGACCATGAAAAGGGCTGGTCGAGCCGAAACAAACAAGGACTGCCTTTAGAAGCCGTCGTACACATTATGGATTTGCAGCGGCAGCCGATGTTGTGCCACGATGCGCTCAAGGACAGCTTGGCTGGTGATGTTATAGCGCTGCACCTAGTTGTTGATGCTTCTGATGAAAAAATGACCCTCAAGCAGCGCGAACCACAAAGGGGGGTCTTTCTTGTAGAACTCCTGTAGTCCCGGAAGTGTGAGATTGGGCTGATGGACGGATGAGCTTCGGTACCCAGAACGGCGTGCTAAAGCCATGGCAGACGCGTCCCAGGGTGCGATCACAACGCTGACGTAGCGTTTGTGATGCCGCTGAGATGGTTGCCGTTAGTGCTTCGAAATGCCGTGCGGGCTCGTTTTTAGGGTCACCAATTATGAAGGGTACATGGGTAGATATTCTGCCTTCATTTATTTATTAGGGCCGAACAAATAGCAGAAGGCGAACAGCGGCGGAGACGGGCGAGCCATGACGCTGGTGGTCGTACTGCGTGGCAGAGTGCGGGGGTGGTGCTGTCGGCTCAGTGTCTAGATTCCAACTACCGGCGGCGTGACTTGTTCCTCGTAGCTCCAGGCTCTGGACAGGATCTGAGGTCAGGTGGTACACTGCAACGGCGGCGCGAGCTCGGCTGGCACGGCTGAGCTACTCATATTTAAATTGTTGAAACTGAATAGCATCAAGTTGCAGCGGTTGCAGCGGTGGCGTAGAGGTAGAACACCCGCCTTGCGTGCAGAAGGACCGTGGCTCGAATCCCGGTGCCGGACAATTCCCACCGGATTAAAAAAAATCCGCGTATTGATGGAATTGCACAAAAGGGGCCTGGTGTGCGGCCTGACCCCGGCGACCATTGCCGGTAATGCAGTCCCGCACCAGAGCAGGATTGGCCACCCTGGTGTAGTAACAGCCACAACCTCCCATGAATACGCCAATTAACCTTTGGCCCTCAGTCCCCAGCGGCTGCGAAGCAACTGACCACGGCGGCGGATCCGGACAGGTCGCCAATGGAACCTGAACCTGGCAACGCTTAACGCGCGAACCTTATCTAGCGAAGCAAGTCTCGAGGTGTTGTTCGAGGAATTAGAGGCCACTAAATGGGATGTAATAGGGCTTAGCGAGGCCAGGAGGGCAGGCGAAGCCTTTACGGTGCTGAAAAATGGCCACGTCCTATGTTACCGTGGTCTAGAGGACAGAAGAGAAGTGGGAGTGGGATTTCTAGTCAATAAAAGCATAGCTGGCAACATAGACGAATAACTTAGCATTAACGAAAGGGCAGCAGGTCTTGTAATTAGGCTCAATAAGAGGCACAAGCTCAAGGTGGTGCATTCAGTCACGACGACCAAGCAGTGGAACGCCTCTATGAAGATGTGAAATCGGCAATGGCTAAAGTAAAAACACAGTATACCGTAGTTATGGGGGACTTCAATGCTAAAGTAGGCAAGAATCAGGCTGGAGACAAGGCAGTTGGGAACTATGGTCTGGGCTGTAGAAATAGCAGGGGGGACCTACTAGTTCAGCTTGCAGAACGGAATAACCTACGCATAATGAATACCTTCTTCTGTAAACGGGAGAGTCGGAAGTGGACCTGCAGGAGCCCGAATGGGGAGCACAAAAATGAAATAGACCTCATATTATGCGATAACCCTGGCGTCGTGTAGGATGTGGAAGTGCTCGGAAGGGTAAGGTGTAGTGACCACCGTATGGTAAGATCTCGAATTAGGGTAGATTTGACGAGGGACCGCAACAAGCTAGTACGAAAGAAGCCGACAAATAAGCTAACAGTCAGATGTAAAGTAGGAGAATGCAGGATCGCGCTGCAGAACCGATATTCCGCCCTTAACGAGGAAGCCGAGCTTACGACACAGGAAGTCAGTGACAACCTTACACGCATTATCACGGAGTGTGCAGTAGAAGTCGGGGGCACTATGGCTAGACAGGATACTGGCAAACTCTCACAGGAGACGAAAGATCTAATCAGGAACGGCAAACCATGAGCATCTCTACCGCAGCTGACAGAATAGAACTAGCCGAGCTCTCGAAGTTAATCAATAAGCGTAAGAGAGCTGACATATGGAAGTATAATATGGAGAGGATCGAATCCGCTGTAAAGAACGGAGGTAGCGTGAAAGCAGTGAAGAGACGTCTTGGCGTGGGGAAAATCAGATGTATGCACTTAAGGATAAGTAAGGCAATGTCATCACAAATAGGGATAAGATAGTCACAGTGACAGAGGAGCTCTATAGGGATCTGTGCAGTAGCCGGGACATACAGGATAATGCCGAACGAGACCGTAGTTCAGAGGAGATAGACATCCCAGCAGTAACGACCGAAGAAGTAAGGAAGGCTTTGAAAGAAATGAAAGGAGGCAAAGCACCTAGTGAGGATCAGATAACAGCAGACCTCTTGAAGGATGGCGGACAAACTGTACTTGAAAAACTGGCAAACCTGTATACGCAATGCCTAATGACCGCAATGGCACCAGAATCTTGGAAGAATGCGAACATCATCCTAATCCATAAGAAAGTCGACATGAAGGACTTGAAAAATTACAGGCCGATCAGCTTACTGTCAGTCGTCTACAAGGTATTTACCAAGGTAATCGCTAACCGAATCTCTGCAACCTTAGATTTCAGTCAACCTAAAGAACAAGCAGGGTTCCGTAAAGTTTATTCAACAATGGACCATATTCACACGATCAATCAGGTGATAGAGAAGTGCGCTGAGTATACTGAACCCCTATATATGGCCTTCATAGATGATGAGAAAGCATTTGACTCGGTCGAAACCCTACCAGTCATTGAGGCATTACGGAACCAGCGGGTAGACGACATTATGTAAGAATACTAGAGGATATCTACAATGGGTCTACAGCTACCATCATCCTCCATAGGGAGAGCAGTAAAATACCTATAAGGAAGGGTGTCAGACAAGAAGACACAATCTCTCCAATGTTATTCACAGCATGCTTACAAGAAGTATTCAGAACGTTGGATTGGGAACAGGTGGGAGTAAGGGTCAATGGAGAATACCTCAGTAACCTCAGATTTGCTGATGACGTTGCCTTGCTAAGTAACTCGGCGGACGAATTGCAAAGCATGCTTTCCGCACTGGGCGAAGAGAGTATAACCGTGGGCCTGAAAATTAATTTGCAGAAAACTAAAGTAATGATCAATAACCTCGGGACAGCACAGCAGTTTGAGATAGGTGGCGAGGCAGTGGAAGCGAATATATCGACTTAGGCCAAGTTGTGACCCCAGATCCCAACCATGAGGCAGAGATAATTAGAAGGATCAGAATGGGGGGGGGTGCATATGACAGACATTCTCAGATAATGAATAGCAGTGTACCATTGTCGCTGAAGAAGAAAGTGTATGACAGCTGCATCTTACCGGTACTCACCTACGAAGCAGAAACTTGGAAGCTCACCAAGAGGGTTCAACTTAAATTCAAAACGATTCAGCAGGCATTGGAGCGGAAACTGATAGGTGTAACATTAACGGACAAGGAGAGAGCCGAATCAGTCAGGGAGCAAACTGGTGTTAAAGACTTTATGAGTAGAAATTAAGAAGAAGAAATGGACGTGGGGAGGGCATGTAATGCGAAGGCAAGATAACCGCTGGTCATTATGGGTAACAAAGTGGATCCCTAGAGAAGGCAAGCGTTGCAGAGGGAGCAGAAAATTAGATGGGCAGATGAGACCAAGAAGTTTGCTGGGATAAATTGGTCACAGTTGGCACAGGACCGAGGTAATTGGAGAATAATGGGAGAGGCCTTTGCCATGCATGCGGCGTAGATAGGCTGGTGCTGATGATGATGATAATGAGCATCAAGTATTTCATCCCACAGAAATCCTTAACTAAACAAGTCACACTAATTTGTCATGCACGCTCAGACCCCCTACTCACCCCATAAAGGCTGCATATCATATACTATCATCTTAACAAGTCCCCACTTTGCAATTACTGCGGATACTCCTGCCGTGGAATTATTAATTAATGCCGTGGAATTATTCCCGGAACTCACTGAGTTTACTTAGAAAGAAATCAGCACTTCTTTCTCAAGCCCACCAGGCTGAATCAAGTTAACTCCTTTCCTGTACAGCTGCTTGTTGTAACCGACATCAAGAGATCGCTGGATCTCTGTATTGCTGATGCTTAAAAAAACAGCACTCTCTGTGTCTATCGCTCGCTCCGTCCTCCATTCCAAACACTCGACACCTTACAATCGGACGCGCACGAAACCATCATTATATTGATGGGGTCAAACACCTACCTAACACCTTCATCTGCTTCCAGAGTGCTCCATCTGGCAGCCGCTTCCTTCTACGTTTTCTTGGCATTCACTGCTTAGCACCGATTGGGGCAGGTCGTTCCGCTTCTTCGTGCATTTTGTGTTTGCATCAGGCACCAAACAACTTTGAAATGGTCAAATGTTTATCAAAACTGGTGAACTGCGTCAGATATAGCACGACAATTGTTTAGCGCCCGTGAGTCTGGCGTATGAGTCGTCTGGCAATGTGTTTGGCATGCGGAAACATAAGATAGAATCTCCTTTTGGTCGTGTGTTCTTTCGTATAAATATTCCGAAGGGTCGGAAGATCAAAGTTTATGGTCGCCAGCCCGTAATGTAGAAATAGTAGAAAAAATTAGTGCCATTTCACTCTGTGGAAACGGGTGACCTGTAAAGCTTCCCTTCCTCCACGGAGTGCACAAACCAAAGCACGTCTGTTCGTAATTTACGACAACCTGCCGTGGTGGCTCAGTGGCTAAACCATTGCGCTGCTGAGCACCAGGACGCAGGTTCGATTCCCCGGCGTGGGGGTCACTTTTCTGGTGGAGACGAAAAGCAAAAATGTCCGTGTGTAATAGATCTGGGCGCACGCTAAAGATCCCCAGGTGGTCAAATTTATTCCGGAGCCCTCCATTACGGCGCGCCTCATCGCCTGCGTTGCGTCCGCCGTTAAACCCTACAATCAATTCATTGTAATTTACGACTGAACATATTTACTAGCCAATTAGCAGAATAAAATTTAAAAAGACCCGATCTTTATCTAAGCTGACAAACTTACAGCTGTCTTTTTTTCCTGCCGCGTCATAGACATCGTACTGTGTGTAACACGCCTACCTAATCCACTGTAGCACTGAGGACACCGGACCAATAGCATTGCGCTGTTTGACGGCGAAGTTTAAACCTCACTCCAACTCTACAAACTTGTCATCAGTTAAGGCATGAAACTTTTCGCTGCGCGTGCCAACCACTCGCTTTACTCCCAACCAGTGCACGCATAAAACAGCAACCGGTCATGAGCGGATACTTAGAACTGAAAGACACGGTCGAAGATGCCCCTCTGAAATCCCCTTAAGCTGAACAAGTGATATTGGCCTACGTCGGCGTTCCAAGCGGGCCAGTTGCTCTTCTTCCGGGAGGAATTCGCAGCTACTAGCCCAGCTGGAACTTGAGAAGGCAGCAGCTGTACGTAGTTTTTGCGCCGATTCACTCTTCTGTTGGGGTTGACGCTTCTTAAATTTCCACTGTTCTTCCCCCAAGCAAACGAACGACATGCGTCCGTCTCGCAGCAAAGGCTTCTACCTTTTATCTCGCAGACAGAGACGTAGGTGCCCCTTCCGCTGCACAGTCGTAGGCATCTTATTGTTTGTTCAACTCACCAACCCAAACATAAACAGTTCCATTGCGGAGGAAAGCTTACCGGGCGCACTGAGCCATGAGACTTCCACATTTATATTTTCCACCGTCACAGCAGGGAGGTCATTGGTACCGGCATTAAGCCCTGCTGTCCGTCCATGCCCCCTACCCCCACACCCACCCCGTGCATCCCTAAACCGGCAACCGGAGATGGGCGCATGACTAGGCATGAATTACACAGGCGCAGAGAGAAAGAAAACATTATTTGCGGACAGACGAAGATCTATATATTTATTCCTCCGCCAGAGGAACTATGACGAGCTGGTCAACGAGTTCCGCTGACGCGATAATGTCGCTCGAAACGGCTGTCAAGCTAAAAAAGAATTATGTGCTTACGCATGTGTTCCGACGGGGCAAACTGCTTTGAAGCGGCAGGTTCCCGCAGCTAGTGGGCGAGAGGGAATGTGCGGCGGCCACCATAGAGGTTCTTAGTAAGTATACTATTTAGGGAGGAAACTGCACCTAGTGAATCCTGTCGTCGCGGTGGTTATGGGAAGACCACAGCTTCTGGCTTGGGCATAGCATGACAATTGAATTCTTAAGCGGTTTTTCGATTTGCTTTCTCATTTATGCATTAATACGGCTACAGGCAACGAGGTTTCCGAAATACTGCGTGTTCTGTGGCAGCAGTGAGCCGTGGCAACTGCGTGCTTTGTGAAAGAGCAGGCAGTGCGTTTGTTACATCCAGATTCAACGCTGGTACCAACACGTTATAAATGCCTGTATTCACTATCAGCTGGCTCTCCCCTAGTGCGTCAGTTCTTCATCCCCTCCGCTTCTTTCCATTTGTGAGCACAAATCTACCCAAGCCGTTATGTCTGCAGCAATACAGGTGACACGTCTTGGCAGCAATCCCGTATGAAATGCAATAAAAGGTTTGCAAATGTGACGCATGACTAAGGTAACCTGACCAAGCTACCTGCCCAAGTTAACAAATGATAGGAAATAGGAGAGGTTCATGGTCACCTGAACCTCACCACCACCACTTTTATTGCATACTAAACAGTAATTTTTTTCTCGAAATCCTGAATCTTTTTGTTTAGTTTCATTCTTTGCAGAATAATAAAATCTCTCATCAATATGCAGATTCAATATAATCTAAAATAATCATAGTCATGGTTTTACGCCTGACATATTAGCTTTCCCCTCAATTTTGCCGGAAGTGCCACAAAAACAGCGCTTCTAGTTCTCTTTCACGGCGTCCAAGCTATACGCGCTATTTTTCTAGAATTTAGTAAGACGTATTTGCCTAACCGCCGTTTCATTCCTCCTTGTGGATTAGGAATTCTATTGAGTTAGCCAAAGTTCACAACTGTAAAAATTACCATGCAAATGTCAAGCCCGTCTATGTGATTTCTAAGAATTAAACCATGATATTTGAGGGTAATTCAATATAATCTAGAAAAACCTCAGCCATGGATCTACGCCTGACAACATAGCTTTCCCCCCAACCTTGCATAATCTTCCCCCTAGGGCTTCTTCGGTGTGTTAAGAATAGCCCAATAGAAAGAAATAAGGCTTGACTTTGAACTAGTGGGGTATTCCTAGCTAGGAAAAACGGTGCAGACAAGTGGGCCGCCTTAAAAAACCCGAAGCTTCGGGAAAAAAACTGCGCTTGTGGTTGTCTATTAGTGCGTCCAAGCTGTGGTGCGCTATTTTTCTAGCAATCAGTATTAAGTGCTTGCCTAAGCCCAAACGTTTCATACCTCATATGAAGTAGGGGTTGTATCGAGTTACCGAAACTTCAAAACTTTAAAAATTAGCACAATCACGACCTAAGCAAAAGACAAGACTGTCAATACTACTTTTAAGGATAACTTAAACTGAAAACCATGAGGCTTCAGGGTACTTTTTGGGTTGTCCTGTCCTACCATAATTTGTGGAAAAGAGCGTTTCTCAAGGGCCTGTGCTATGACCGTCCACACTGGACGATCGTCACCATGAGCAATACACATGAACTGTTTTCCCACTGTCCCCTAACGATAATATAACATGGACAACAGGCCACGCCTCTTAAAAACGGGGAAGTGTAACTACTGGATTCACGCCTCTGTTACAAGTTCTACGAATCGAACAAAATATTCCACCGTAAAGACCGAACTCTTTTTGGTTTGCGAGATGAGCCAACAACACATTTTAAGGCAAGATCACATCAGACCCCCACCCAGTAAGGGCCAACACTCTTCAATTGGACAACCATCTCCCATATTTTTCTCAATCTACTGCGAGGTAGAAGTTCTCTAAAGTGTCCGAGATCGCGTAGCCCAGCACTTCCGAAACATGTCTCGTATGGTCAATCTACGGTAAAGAAATGACGCCTGCAAACAATAACGACCCTCCGCTATTTCGGCGCGCTTTCCAATTAAACAGACTGTACGGCTGTGAACCAAATCTTGTGTCTCATGTGGTCCAACGAGACAATCTCAAATTGAGCATTACAGTTGCGGAAAAGGTATGTAAAGTATGTAAACTAATCACAGTTACGTCAAGTAAGCCGTTGGATCCCCGGCGAAACGTCGGCATTATTTGGCCTCCTCTACCAACTACACTGCACCGACACCACAATGCTTCTGAAGCTAAACTTTCTTCAACAGCCCATTGTGAGTGATGTGGTCCTACTTGAGCGCAATGTTATTTGTACAGATTGTATAGGTTTGGCAGCAAGAATACTTGCTTGATAACAACGTCGTACATTCCCCTGTACAAAATACTACACCGGTCCCCATCCAGTACATCTAACTACAGCCTCTCCATTACCGTGAACGTTTTGCACTGTAAGCAATATGATACTGACGCCACTTCTGTATGACCCTTATGATGCCTTCCCCTCTTGCATGTGCCAGGGAACACTTCTGCAACAAGGGCCTTGTCCACAAAACATCGATACCCAATCGCGAAAACATGGGTCGGCACGAACTCCTTCCCCATGAGTGCTATAAAAACGTTTCCGTGTGTGACCTTAAGAAACTTCTTGGGGAAGTGTTCTTGTAGTCACATCTCATAAAAAGTTCTACGTTTTCTCCAAGCTCAAAAAACTGCATCAATCGGTAATATTGAAGCCAAAGATTTGTATTGTACGTTACAGGACTATTTTAATTCAAAGGTGTCTCACAGTAGGTTATTTTTATGGGTAGATAAAGGTACCCATTAAACCTGCAACATTCGTTTTAGAGATGTTTGCATTCCCTTATTTCTTACAAAAACCCAGAGTCTCCAGTTGGTCGCCAACTGTGTTACTACTACTTTGATTGCCGAGGTAACGTCAACTTATAGTACTCACCTGCGAGCTGCGTAGTGAAGGAGCTTGTTTCCATTTGCGTCTTCACATTCCACGCTCTCGTCCATCGTGATCATCACACTGAGTAAAGCTTCCTTGTCCAAACAGCAGGCAGCGCGGAGGCATCCTTTGCGTACCTGTGGTAAAGAGTGCCAAGCGGAAGAGAATTGGGTGCTACTTTTGCTCGATCAGCGTTTCTTATATTCTGTACTTTAATGGGTTCCCCTATTCTGTAAAGCTGTCTTGAAGAATTCCGCTGTAAGGCCGCCCACTTCTTTCTGATACTGTTTGGACCACGGAATAGAAGGGAAAACAGCGTCCTTCTACTTATATCAAAAATGCCTACGACGCGGCAGCGATAAGGGCAGCCCAATGGTAGTAATTTAAAATAAATGTCGAGTTCGTCTCTGTTACTTGAAGGTAATTGATTTAAACCTGTTGAATCGCGACCTAGAAAACAAACATATTAAAGAGAAGCTTTCTATGCGCACTGATGGCGACGTAGCCCCAAAACGCACTCAAGCAAAGTGAGCTTTTTCTCAACATGATGATGATCGCAAAGAAAGTAAAAGGTGGTCCAACCGCGAAGCGTTCTCGCGTAGATAACAAATGTATTTAACGTTCAAACTTAAAAATTCACAACGTTATGCCGAAGACGCACCGCAGCCTACCAAAGTACACAGTGATTTTTACAAGGGCTTGATTGTCGTAGTCGCAATTTCAAAACAGAAACACGTCGCGATCGCGAAAGTCGCATAGTTACAAAGAACGCTTGCTGTAGTAGCAATTCAAACTTTTTTCAAGTTATAACGCTCCCGCCTTTCCGGTGGTGCCAGTCCGACATTGTCGAAGCCCTTTTTTAGATTCAGAATTTGCCTCAGGTTGCATGATAGAAAGCTTCGCACAGTACACGTTTTGTGTTTAAAATACATTCATTTTTTGTTATCACACTTGTGCTGAGTGGAGCTTCGTTGCACATCCTTCACAGAGTGGAAGGACACTCATTTTTTATCTTTACCTATAGCTGGGTACCGGGGGTTGGAAGCACTCAGCTTTTATCAAGGTTGCTATTGTCTTGTGAACATTGCGTCTCTGACAGCTTATGCAGTTATGCGGTACCTTGGGGTATTGTTTGATCCTAAATTGATTTTATTTGGCACTAGGCAAGAATTTATACGTTCGC